>NC_054468.1:224089882-224741132 GCF_017639515.1 Carcharodon carcharias
AATTGCTTCATTATTGGTGGCCATGCCTTCAGCTGCCAAGGCCCTAAGCTCTGGAATTCCCTCCCTGAACTTCCCTACCTCTCTTATCTTTTAAGAGACTCCTTAAAACCTATCCCTTTGATCAAGATTTTTTTTCACTTGACCTTTCTTTTTAAACAAAAATAAAAATACCTGGAAAAACTCAGCAGGTCTGACAGCATCCGCGGAGAGGAACACAATTAACATTTCGAGTCCGTATGACTCTTCAACAGAACTAAGGAAAAATAGAAGAGAGGTGAAATATAAGCTGGTTTAAGGGGGTGGGGTGGGACAAGTAGAGTTGGATAGTGGGCCAGCGATAGGCGGAGATAGCCAAAAGATGTCATTGACAAAAGGACAAAGAGGTGTTGACAGTAGTGATATTATCTAAGGAATCTAAGGAATAGGTGACTTTAAGGGCAGAAAGCAGGACAGGCAAGGTACAGATAGCCCTAGTGGGGGGTGGGGTGGGGGGAAGGGATCGAAATAGGCTAAAAGGTAGAGATAAAACAATGGATGGAAATACATTTAAAAATAATGGAAATAGGTGGGAAAAGAAAAATCTATATAAATTATTAGAAAAAGGGGGGATCGGAAAGGGGGTGGGGATGGAGGAGAGAGTTCATGATCTAAAATTGTTGAACTCAGTATTCAGTGGAGGAGAGAGTTCATGATCTAAAATTGTTGAACTCAGTATTCAGTCTGGAAGGCTGTAAAGTGCCTAGTCGGAAGATGAGGTGCTGTTTCTCCAGTTTGCGTTGAGCTTCACTGGAACATTGCAGCAGGCCAAGGATGGGCATGTGGGCATGAGAGCAGGGTGGTGTGTTGAAATGCCAAGCAACAGGGAGGTCTGGGTCATGCTTGCTGACAGACCGAAGGTGTTCCGGGCCAACCACCCAGGTGACTTTGGGACTGTCCGGCCCATCCGAATCCCCTCATCCTGTGACCCCAGCAGCTCCAGCTCCACAGGCTGAGGAGGGTGCCACTGCCACACGCAGGACCCCGAAAGTAGGCCGGGGCCTCCAGAGGACGCTCGCCAAGGTCATCACAGGGCGTAGCAGTCAGCAGGCTGCCTCCACCTCCACTGTGGATGTCGGGGGAGCACCAAGATGTAGTGGCAGGGTTAGGAAGGTAAAAAAGATGTAGTTGCACGGCCTGGACACGGGTGTTAACCACTTGTACTTAATCTTCACGATTGTAAATAAACTCCTAAGAATGTCTCCTTGCCTATGGCCCCTTGTCATGATGAGCAGTGTTTGTGTCACTCAGATGTAAAATCCTGGTTCCCGTACAAGGTATAGGCAGGCGCCTCAGTCCAGGGCCTCTTCCCTGCTCAGTGTGTAACCTTCAGATCAAAATGATGGTCCAGCTTCACACTCTCTGGACACATTACTGATGCCTGTACCTCGATGGTGCTTCTCATTGCTGCCAAAATGTCGTGGGCAGGCATCATCAGATTTCCGTCATTCTCCCTGTGTGCTCTCAGCACCTTTGAGGTGGGGCTGACTTCTCTTCAGCATCTGTGAGCGGTGACGCTGTGCTCCTGAAGGGGTCAGATGCTGAGGCTGACAAAGGATAAGGTGCATTTAAAGTTTCACGGCTGTGTCTCCATGATATGACCCTGATCACAGAGCGCTGCCCTCAGCTAGACAGGAGTCAGACATTCACAGAGACTATGTGAAGGTCTATGGAGTGTCCTCACTGCATGTTGTCATCATCCTCCTGGACCTCTGCTACTACTTTATCACATGAGCCTGAGCACTGAGGCTATGTGCGCTGCCATCAACCACACAGCAGTCAAACATTCACAGATGCAAGGTGAGGATTTCTGAACTGTCCTCACTTCATCTTGCCATCATCCTTGTGGCTATAAAGGCCTCCTGAGCACGCCTGCCTCATCTGGCTAGTGCGATGGCTTCATCGCTGGCACCTCACCTTTGAGGACCTCATCATCGTCATCCCCTTTGACATCCTTCTCATCAGAGGATACGTGCAAATGCTCCATCTCCTCCTCAGCCTGGTCTCCCTGCTTTGCAGCCCCAGGTTGTGGAGCGCACAGCAAGCGACAATGATGTGCACCACCCTCTGGGGACTATAAGGCAGTGTTCCATCAGACCTGTCAAGGCACCGGAACCTCATTTTCAAAATGCCTATGGTTTGCTCCACAAAAGTCCTGGTCGTGGCATTAGCCTCATTGTACCACTGCTCCGCTGCAGTCTGAGGCCACTGCACGGGTACCATCAGCCACGTCCTCTGTGGGTAGCCCTTGTCCCTGAGAAGCCAACCCTGCAGCCTCTCTGGACCCTGGAAGATATCAGGGATCTGAGACCTGCGAAGGATGTAGCAGTTGGGGACACTCCCTGGGAATCATGTGCAGACCTGCAGGATGAGCTTGTGCTTGCAGACCAGCTGAACATTCAATGAGTGGAAGCCCTTGTGTTTGACGCAGTTGACTGCTTGTTGCTATGGCGATCTAAACACCACGTGAGTGAAGTCTATGGCACCCTGCCCCTGTGGAAAACTTGAGATTTGTGCAAATCCCAGCGCTCTCGCTTCCTGGCGCTCCTTATCCCAGGCAAAATGCACAAAGTTCTGTGCCTTCACGAAGATGGCATCTGTGATCTCTGGGATACACTTGTGCGTGGAGGCTTGTCAGATCCCGCACAGGTCACCTGTGGAGCTCTGGAAGGAACTACAGGCTTAAAAATTGAGCACCACGGTCACTTTCATGGCCACTGGCAGTGGATGGCCTCAATGTCCCAGTGGCGCCAGATCCTGCAGCAGGCGGCATATGTGACTGACCAGTTCCCTAAACATGTGCAATCTTTGTTGACAAGTGCCGCCTATAGACCTGGGATCTAGCGAAGCACCCACAAGTGATGGCTCGCTGTGGACTTGCAGCTGCTTGCGCAGCAGACCCTGCTTGAGGAAGGTGCTCCTCCCTTTGCCCCGCAGGGTGCCTCTGCCGCACTTTTCTTCTTCTCTTGTCTCTGTAAGCATGAGGCATACCACTAAATCACCAGGCTCCATGATCCTGATATTCTCCTCCTGCAGTATCAAACAGAGAGATGTGTGGGTTAGCATGGATGTACTAAGATCCTCTCTTGGTTAAGTCTGAAGGCCCCTTCATGCTAGCAAGAGAGTGCTGGCCACCAGTTGTATGGCCAGTGTGTAGTGTGCTCATTGGCTGTCCGCAACCCCATCCATCTCAGCCCCACTGCACTTGACCAATTGGCGGAAGCTTCAGCCACTGGACTGCACACTGTGCGCTCAACTCAGACGCAGGCATTTTCCTAACCCGCACTGCAAGGTTGCGCTGTTAGCTTAAATCATGAGGGATACTGCTCCAAACCTTAATAAAGACATTGCAAGGGGCTGTGAGCCTTTCACAAGGGGATTCTACAACTTGCCTAGTTGGCCAATTGCTCTGCTGCCCCCTAAAATGCACATTAATTTGCAGTCTGCGCCTGAGGGTTGAAAGGTTCTGGAGCATTTGGTGGCACTTTCATGCTTTTGCATTGCTTGAGTGGGCAGAAAAGCTTCAGAGGCCCAACTCCAAGCGTATCAATGGAGCTGCAGGTGAATGGTCTCAGCTGTAGAAGAATGCTCATTTTTGACAAACTTTTCCAAGTGCATGGCTGCTTCCCTCACTCTTCCTATTCCCCAACACCCCACCCCCCCAACCCCCAGCATGTGCGTGAGTTTTTCCTTCAGTCTGTCTGTGCTCCCTTGTCCCCCATCCCCTCTCCAGCATGTGCTTGTATATTTCCTTCAGTCCATCTGTGCTGCCTTGCACACACACATGCCACCACCCGCACCCCCCCCCCCCCGCCCCCCCCACCCCACCTCCCACCACGCCCAACAACCCCCCCAACTGCTGGCCTGACCCACACTATAGCCTTTTCCCTAGCATTGCACTGAAAGCCAGCTTGGAAAAAGCAATTTGCCTGTGTCCCCCGTGAATGCGCAGCACATGTTCCTTGATGTCCTACAGGCGAAGCTTGCAAGTGCTGCGCAAGGTTACGTGCACTCACCTCCAAGTTCCCCACGAAGTTCAAGTTGCCAGATGCATGCCTTTCAAATGCAGTCATGAAGCACACGAAATCACAACGACATGGGCAGTAAATCTGATGTAGAGAGATGATTCTGGCGAGCAGGGCTTATAATCAGTTGTAAGTATATTAAAAAGCTGTTCCCGACATGCGGCGGTGGGAATCACGGCCCACCATTGATGGGTGGAGTGGGCGATCACAAACTGCTTTCATGACAGTGTAAAACCAATTTTTGTCCTTCTCGCCATATTGCTCCCCCACCCGTCACGCACCCCCCCGCCCCTTGTCCGCCATGATGCCCAGAAAATTCCACCCATAGTCGATCAAACACAATGTCCAAGATTTCTGATACTTTCTTTGCTGGACACATAATGACAGGCAGTATGAAATTACCATCATGCTAACTTTATCCTTTTCTGCCTTATCACTGCCCAGTGTGCTCTCTCACTTACTCTACTACTTACTCTACAGATTTCACATGTAGCAGTTGTTGGGATAGCCCTTGTCTTTCACTAGCTCTAAATAACTTTCCCCACATAAACGATCTGCCCATAGAACACTCCTTCAGAGCGGAAGTCCCCAATTTTCCCTATCCTACATTGGCCAAATCATTGTATTTTCCCCCTTTTTCTGTTGTTGTCTTTTGTGAGGTGCAATATTAAAGTCAGCAGCAAGCAAGAGTAATGAAGAAAAGTACCGACAGTGAAAAAAATGCAAAAATGATGGATACCCAGTAAATGTACTTAATGCACAGAGCAAAATGAAGCAAGGAAGCATAGAACTGCAAAAAAAAAAGCTTTTCACACAAGCAACCTTCCGCCCTTTTAAGATGCTGGCTTCAGCAGACAAGTCCCTGGGAGCCTCAATTGGAATCAGTTTTATGGGGGAACCTTACATTTATGCACAGAGCCTCATCATATTCATAAGATTTGTGCTCCAAAAATTTACACAATATTTTAATATTTAACTGAGACAATAGATTATTTCGCCTTAAGCTGCGCTTGGTAAGATAAGACATGCATGAGATTCGGGTTTTGCATAAATTATTCAAATATGTTTGCGATTTAGCTGGATCACCTGTGCAGAGGAAGTTTACGCCCCCAAATATTTAGGTGATGCTTCTGTAAGAAAAGACAGGGTGAGTACCTTCCATAGAAAATACTGTCTCCTATCTTAACTCCTTTAAATATATGAAACACTGGCCGGCATTTGGTGAGCGGACAATATGGCGCAATCGGTTTCACAACCGCATGAAACCAATTTGTGATCGTCCGCTCAGCCTGCTGACGGCAGGCCGTGTTTCCCGCCATTGGACGTCGGGAACCTTATTATAATACATCTGCTTATGATTATTAGGCCAGCCCGTCGGAATTGTCCCCCGCCCCCCCAAGCCACCCCATCTCCCCCCCACCGCTGGATCGTCCGTCCATGTCGACAGGAAAACACGTTGACTTGTTTCACAACAGCACATAAGCGACATGCACCTGGCGGGCTACACTCCACTCAGGACTTCAAGGTTTGTTTGCGCTGCTTCGGTCAGCACTTGCAGTCATCAGCACTAGACTTCACAGACAGCACCACTTCACTTTTAGGGGGACTCACGGCAGGTCTCTACTTACCAGATCAGCCATATATGTGTGGCTTTTCAACGGCTGCAGGGCTAGGGCTTGCTTGGGGAAGGGGGAGAAGTGGCCTCAGACGAGGGAAAGGCTGCAGGGTGAGGGTTGTACTGGGGAAGGAGGGTATCCCAGGGTGTATATGGGGGCACATGTTCACCTGTGCAAGTGGCCTCAAGATGGTGATGGCTGAGGAGGCAGTCTCCAGAGGAGATGAGGCCAGATGGATGTGTGAGGGTGTGTGTGTGAGAATGGGTGGTAATGTCCCTTGAGCTGGCAGTGAGTTAAATGCCAGTGAATGTATGATGGGCATGAGTTTGTGAGTTTAGAGTGGTGAGATGGTTGCCATACCCTGGCTGCACAGATGAGATCATTCATCCTCTATCTGCTTTGGATGGCAAACCTTTTCTGTGCCACATTGGCACAGATCACCACTGCCATCGCCTACCAAGCCTGAGTGGTAATGTTGCTGTCCCTCTTGCAGCCAGAGCCAGGGTAGAGGCTTCCAACTTTATCCAAAGGGTGCTCGAGGGCTGCATTCTTCTTGCCTTTTGGGGCCATGTCTTCTTTGCTGCAGTCCTGGGCTGGCAGTACTGAGCATGGCTGTACTTTAAATGTGGTGCCTGGCGTGATGAAGCAACAAGGTGACAGTGTGGCAGGCGAATCTGAGCCCACCCCGCCATCAAAACAGCGTGTATCCCAGGAATGCATATTTAATACAGCAAGGTTGGGACGATACGTCGTGAAAAGCCGCCATTGTGGCCAGCGGGAAAAGCACTACCAGGCTTAGTGCAAATCTGGGATGATTCTGCCCACTGTGTCCCCCTCACCATAACTTTGAACAACTCCATGTTTTATAGTTAGCCTAATGCTTTATGAGGTGATATAGTCCTCTGAAAATGAGAAATTAATTGATAAAATCATGAGATACATTGAATATTATCATTTCTGAAGGTGTCAGCTATGATTCAGTTGATGGCATTCTCACTTCTGAGTCACAAGCTTGTGAATTCCAGTCTCATTCGGGACTTTAGCTCCAAATCTAGGGTCCAGTGCAGCACTGAAGGAGTGGTGCACTGCCACAGGTGCGGTCTTTCAGATGAAATGTTAAACCAGGGCCTTGTCTGCAAATTATCCCATGACACTACTTTGAAGAAAAGCAGAGGAGTTATCCACAGTGTCCTGGCCAATTCCTCAATAAACATCACAAAGCAGAGTGGCCATTATTACATTGCTGGTAACTTACTATGTGCAAATTGGCTACCATGTTTCCTACATTACAACAGTGACAACACTTCAAATGTACTCTGGAGCACTGAAGAAGGGTCATATGGACTCGAAATGTTAACTCTGTTTCTCTCTCCACAGATGTTGGTAGACCTGCTGAATTTTTCCAGCATTTTCTGCTTTTGCTTCAAAAGTACTTCACTGGCTGTAAAGCACTTTGGGATGTCCTGAGGTTGTGAAAAGTATGATTTAATTAATATCTTTTTTCCAAAATTGATTTTAATGAGGTTGTTATTCTGCGCAGGGAATTGGTTGTAAGTTTGCTAATCATTCTGCCAAATCCATGTTCTCACAATAGTACATCATGTAACTTCCCTTGACATTGATTTAAGTTTATTTTTTAGCTTTTAAGTGGACAGTGACACTTGAGCATTATGTACCTTTAAGCCTAGATGAGGCTTGTAAAATAAATTAAGCCATTTAACAAATTCCAGGTCAATTACAGGCACCAGTCAAATTTGGAGAAGAATATCATCTGAATGTTTGTAGAATTTTATGAATGGTGGCGTCTTTGGTAAAACAGGATATATATACATCGTCATTACTCAAGATGAGATGAAAAAGTTAGCCAGGCTGACATATGGCAGTAATAATGGTAAGACCTGCCCAGTATAACCAACCTTCTATCCAGTGACTGATGCACGCAACCCCAAGTACCAAGACATTGAAACTATTTTATGGGATTGAAGCATTGAACACTTGTGTCCAACTCTTTTGTCCACACTTTTAACATAGGCATGAATCAATTTATTTTAAACACATTCACATCCTGTAGATGGTGCATTCTGCTTTTAGTGGACAGGACATACTTAGACAATTTTCCACAGGTGTCTTTGTTGTAGCTGAACTGGAATACAAGTTCTGGAGCATTAGTCTTCAATGCTACAGCTGGGATGTTGACAGGGCCCGTAGTCTTTGCTATATCCAGTGAATCAGTGATATCACTTGGAGTGAATAGAATTATTTGAAGACTAGCATCCAAGATAGTGGGGACCTCAGGAGGAGGCCGAGATGGTTCATCTACTCGACACTTCTGCCTGAAGATGGTTGCAAATGCTTCAGCCTTGTCTTTTGAACTGATGTGCTTGGCTCCCCGTGTCATTAAGGCGGGGGATATTTTTGAGCCTGCTCCTCCAGTTGGTTGTTTGGTGTTGACCACTATTCGGGATGGATGTGGCAGGTCTGCAGAGCTTAGATCTGATCCATTGGTTGTGGGATTGCTTAGCTCTGTCTATGGCATGCTGCTTTTGCAGTTTAGCATGGATATAATCCTGTGTTGTATCTTCAGCAAGTTGGCACCTCATTTTTAGGTATGCCTGGTGCTGCTCCTCATTGAACCAGAGTTGACGCCCTGACTTAATAGTAATCCTCGAGTGAGGGATTTGCCAGGCCATGAAGGGCTGAATTTGATGGGATGCCATGGTCCCGGGCTCACTGCTAAAAAGTCAGCCATGGCCCCACATGGTCCCAGCAGCTGTTCCTCAGCAATTGAACACAGGGAGCAGCATTAATTGCTTTAATTACTTTAAAGTCCCACCTTAGAGAGCTGCCAGCCAATCAGATTGGCCAACATCTCTGTTGGCCCAAAAGCGTCAGATGGGTGCTGTGGCCACGCCTGGAACTACAGGCAGTCCCGTCATTCCGAAGAGCCCAGGCCAGGTTCGGGAGTCTTGGCAAGGTGGAATGAGAGGGTGTGGGGCCAGATTCAAGAGGCCAGGGGAGAGGGTTAAAGAGGGAATTGACTTGGTGGCGGGAAGAGAATGCCACCAATAGGCCCAGCAGGGAGCCCCCAAAGAAGGATCCTCCCTCTTGCCATACAGCAATCCACGCAGCTGAAGTTGTCAGGCTTCCCGATGGCGTTGGCCTCACCCCACAGCAGGTAAAATACTGACAGTGGTGGGATCAGCCCTTTATGTGCCATTCATTGGTCATTTAAGGGCCTCAATAGGCCCAAGGGCAGGCGGACTGCCCAATGCCTCCCCCTAACCCCCCATAAAATCTCAGACACGTCAGAGGCAGGTGGCTAGGCCGCCTGTTGGATTTTACAAGCTCCCCTGCCTTCAAACCCTTGTCGAACTTGTCGAAGGGTCATGAGGACTCGAAACGTCAACTCTTTTCTTCTCCGCCAATGCTGCCAGACCTGCTGAGTTTTTCCAGGTAATTCTGTTTTTGTTTTGGATTTCCAGCATCCGCAGTTTTTTTGTTTTTATCTCTGTGACATCAAGAAGCTTGTTTTACGCAGAGAGTGGTTAGGAACTGGAATGCACTGCCTGAGAGGCTGTGAAGGCAGAGACAATTTTGACTTTCAAAAAGGATTGGATAAACACTGGAAGATAAAAATGATTGGGGTTATGGGGAAACTCCATCTCCATCTACGCACCTTGGTTCCACATCCCTTAATAAACTCGCCCAACAGTAATAAAGTAATGCAATAGGACCTCTAACATCTACCTCAGAGGGCAGATTGGGATAGGTTTAAAGTCACATCTGAAAGACTTGCCATTGGACATCATGTCCTACTCTATTTCACCTGCTGCCCTGGCAGCTTCCATCTTGTAAGACGCTGGTTTGTGCTGTGGTGGTCAACTCTGTGTTAAGCATGGTCTGGTGTGGTTCAATAGCCCCACTCTGGCTTGGCAGTCTCTATCACATTTGCTGCAGAGGAGGTCAGTGGGCTGAGAAGGTGCTCCATTCACTGACCTCAAGTTTTTTCTGGACCTGCCTCTTGGCCAGCTGAGCTTTTCGTTTCCGCTTGCCTCTTCCAGAAACCTTCCAGTCAGCATCCAGAGATCACAGCCATCAGTGACTGTTTCCCAGTTGTCAGTGTCAATGTTCCCCACCTTTACCTTGCTTGCAGGTGTCCTTGTAGTGGAGATATGGATGCCCAGGAGGTCAAAACCCAGTGGCCAGTTCACAAAGATCTTTGGGTATAAAGCCGTCATCATCCAATGAACATGGTCGAGCCAGCGCAGATATTATTAGCTTAGCAATGAGTGTATGCTGATGGAATTTGTACACTCCAGGTCTTCTGAGTTGGTGACCTTATCTTGCCAAGAGGTGTCAAGGATACATCTGAGACAGCGAAGATGGAGACTGTTCAGCCTTTTCTCCTGCCTTTTTTAAAATTCATTCACGGGATGTGGGCTTCGCTGGCTGGGCCAGCATTTATTGCCAATCCCTAATTGCCCTTGAGAAGGTGGTGGTGAGCAGCTTTCTTGAACTGCTGCAGTTGGACCGCTACCGCCTAGATTGTATTGTTCAGGTCTCACCACTGTAGAGGAATGTGCTGAGAATGCAGGTTTGGTAGACTTGCAGTTTGGTGTTCTCAGTCAGGTTGCTGTTGTTCCACTCTCTCTTACTCATCTTGGACATAACAGCTGCAACTTTTGTGATGCATGTATTGATTTCAGCATCAAGTGACAGACTGCTGGTGAGTGTGCAGCCTGGATATGTGAAGCTATCAGCAACCTCCAGTGTCACATTATCAATGCTGATAGATGGCAGTTTGGCAATATCCTGGATCGTGACATTTGTCTTCCTGATGCAGATAGTCAAACCAAACTTTTTACAGGCATGAGAGAGTCTGTCTATTTGCTGCTGCTTTGACGAGGAACCTGCTTTTGTGCTCCTGTTCTAATAAAGCAAGCAGCTGTCAGAAGCAAAGTGCTGACCAAATCTGCAAGATACATCTGCAAATCAATCAAGAAATTGTTAAAAGGGAACCAAAATGTATTCAAGAAGTGTTTAGTTGTGAAGTATATGCAAAATCTATGACACTAATTTCACCTGCTACATAGTTACGTTACTTCCATGTTGGACTGGCTAATAGGTTGCAAAAGGTGCATCTCACACTTCTATGGCCAATGGCTTCACTCCCAGTCAAAGGATGTTTTAAGATGCAGCTGTATGAGTGATGGTTTTGTTAGATATCTGCTCCAGCTGTGCTTTGAGTAAGTCTTCTCCAGTGTTAAAGTTGCCAAGCCAAGTTTGGAAGCCTGCAGAGTTTTTATGAAACTTGGACGAAGCACATTTGAGTTCTTGAGGTGACTACTTTCTATTTATGGAGACAAAGATAGTTTTCAACATGCTGTTTCTGAGAATGATCCAGTGTCTAATGTGGAAATAAAGGAACTAGGTTTGTCAAGATTTGCGAAGCATTTTTAAATTACTGTGGTGAGAATTTATTCTACAAAGTCCTGTTCTGGGAATTTCAGAGTTAAATAGGAGTGCAACCAGCTCAAACCATCTTCTACTTATACAGATTACAATTGACCTTTTGTGAAATCACATTCGCCTTTGTGGTATTCGCTTTATGGCATGTGTACAACAGTTTATGATTTTTTTTTACCTAACTCCTTGTTAAAATGTTTATTATGCTGCGTCATTGCAGCTGATGTGGCTAGCAAAGGTCCTTACAGTGATTTGGTAGAATCTGCTTGGCCAATTTTCTGTTCTGTTTCAACAAATAACTGTCCAGACTTATTTCAGCCAAGTCTTACTTTCCTTTTGTGAGACAGCCATCTGCTTCAGTGGCATCGACTAGATGACAGGATTTCAAAGCAAAGGTATTTTCCTTGTTGCAAGGGGATGCGATGGTGTAGTGGTATTTGGTAGCAAAAACAGAAAGGCAGATTATGAATGGCTATAAATTGAGAGAGGGGAATGCGCAATGAGACCTGGGTGTCCTTGTACACCAGTCGTTGAAGGTAAGCATGCAGGTGCAGCAGACGGAAAAGAAGGCAAATGGTATGTTGGCCTTCATAGCCAGAGGATTCAAGTACAGGAACAGGGATGTCTTGCTGCAATTGTACAGGGCCTTGGTGAGACCACACCTGGAATATTGTGTGCAGTTTTGGTCTCCTTATCTGAGAAAGGATGTACTTGCTATAGAGGGAGTGCAGCGAAGGTTTACCCGACTGATTCCTGGGATGGCGGGATTGAGGAGAGATTGAGCCAATTAGGATTATATTCGCTGGAGTTCAGAAGAATGAGGGGGGATCTCATAGAAACCTATAAAATTCTAACAGGACTAGACAGAGTAGAAGCAGGAAGGATGTTCCCGATGGTGGGGGAGTCCAGAACCAGGGGTCACAGTCTGAGGATACGGGGTAGACCTTTTAGGACAGAGATGAGGAGAAATTTCTTCACCCAGAGAGTGGTGAGCCTGTGGAATTCGTTACCACATCAAGTAGTTGAGACCAAAACATTGTATGCATTCAGGAAGGAGTTAGATATAGCTCATAGGGCGAAAGGGATCAAAGGGTATGGGGAGAAAGCAGGAGCAGGTTATTGAGTTGGATGATTAGCCATGATCATAATGAATGGTGGAGCAGGCTCAAAGGGCTGAATGGCCTACTCCTGCTCCTGGTTTCTATGTTTCTGTGTGGCTGGATTAGCAATCCCAAGTCCCAGGGTAGTGCTCTGGGGGCCTCAGTTCAAATCCCATCATGGCAGATGGTGGAATTTGAATTCAATAAAAAAGTCTGGAATTAGAAGTCTAATGATGACTATGAAACCATTGTTGATTGTTGTAAAAACTCATCTGGTTCATTAATGCCCTTTAGGGAAGGAAATCTGGCCTACATGTGATTCCAGACCCACAGAAATGTGGTTGACTCTTAAATGCCCTCTGAACAAGGGCAATTAATTTCAAATGTTGGCCTAGCCACACACCTAATGAATAAAAAAGAAATTCCAACCATTTCTTTGCCTTTTCACTGGATTTCCATCCCCTTAAGCCAATAATAGCTGCATTTTGGGCCTAACCTTTGCCAGGCAGTGATGTCAGTTTACCTTTTACATCCTCTCATCTCACCCATCTAAAGCCCCATACACTCCTCCAAGTGAAACAGCAATTTACTTGTACTTCTTTCAATTTAGTATACTGTATTCGCTGCTCATGATGTAGTCTCCTCTACATTGGGGACACCAAATACAGACTGAGTGACCGCTTGGCAGAACATGTCTGTTCAGTCCACAAACACAACCTCGATCTTCTGGTTGTTTGTTATTTTAATTCTCCGCCTTGCTCCCACTCTGACCTTTCTGTCCTTGACCTGCTACAATGTTCCAGTAAAGCTCAATGCAGAAAAGCACCTCATCATTTGACTCAGTGCTCTACAGCCTTCTGGACTCACCATTGAGTTCAACAATTTTAGATCTGCCTCCTTCTTGTTCTCTATGTCATTTCTTTCTTTATCCCTTTATGTTGCAATCACACAGCTACTATGGAGCAATTCATGTCTCATTTGGACACATGTTTTGTTTCTTTGCTTTACCCATTACCGCTCTCTTTGGCTTTTGTACCATGTACTGTTTGTCATTTACTCTCTCCTGCCCTTCACCCTATCATAGACCTTCCCTTTTGTTCTTCCTGCCCTCTCCCCTTCCACTAGCGGCTCAAACTTCCTACACTTCTATCTTCCTTCAGTGCTGAAGAAAGGTCATCTTGATCTGAAACGTTAATTCTCTTTCTCCCCACCAATGCTGCCTGACCTGCTGAGTATTTCCAGCATTTTTGTTTTAATTTCAGACTCCAGCATCTGCAGTATTTTGCTTTTGTATTTGTGATTTTAGTTTTGTGTTTTGGGAGGGAACTCTTTCTACCTTCTTTGTATGTACTGACATTGTAAATCCATTTATAGATTATTAATTGGGATCTCTGGTGAATTTGTCAACGTATTCTTAAACTAGTATTCAAGTGGCATCCATTGTGATAAATGGAACCTAGGTTTACTACTGGTAGTTTTGCATGTTGTTACAGAAATACTTATACTGCAGCTTCACACATGAAGCAAAACCTGTGCGTGTGCTCAAAATTAGTCGCTGGTTTGAAAGCTGATAAAGTGTATTCCCTGGTAAAAAGAAAGATCAGTCTGGTCTGGTGGATTGTACAGTTTAATATTGTAGCCTGTGTGTGAGAACACTTCAGACTTCTCTCGACCGTACAGCTGCATTGCTGAAAAGTTAAAGTCTGAAATCCCAAATGAATAAAGAGATTCCAGACGAGGTTTGCAGCCAGAATCTCAATGCAAGAGAATTCCATATGTTTGTGTGTTCTTAAAGAGGCTTTGTCTAAGCAGCAGACATTCCATGAGCCTCTTGCTTTAGTTTTGCTTAACAGAGTAGCAATGTAAAGTAGATAATATAAACTCTATCGTTCCACGTGTGATTGACGACTCAGACTAGACAGCACAGGCATAACCTCGAAGGAGCTAAAGGGAGTCATGACCCCCCCGCAAAGCCCCGTGAGGGAAAGAATATTGCAAGTTCCTTCCCTTAGAGAAAGATTCATTCCTATTGCCAAGCCTAGAAGCAAAATTTTCTTGTTTCACAAATAAGAATGCCTGTTATCCAGTTGTTATTTTCCTACATTCGAGATAGCAATAATTTGTTTAAATTATTTCTTTTGAGATCAAGATGAAATACAATAAGCCATTTAAAATGCAGTGTTATTTTGTTCCTTTAGACTTGGCATCATGTCTGTCCAGGGTTGACATGATGATCGATTAGACTGATGTCTCAATGTACCATGGTTCAAGAACTAGGTTCATGGAGGACATATAGATTGGAGCTGACACTAAACCAATAGCATTGTCTGCCTGCTTGGGTGACCATTAAAGCCCCATGGAACCATTTGAATCTAGAACTAGGGATCACTGTTTAAAACAGAGATGAGGAAAAACTTTTTCTCTCAGAGGATCATGAGTCTTTGGAACTCTCTTCCCGAAAAGGCAATGGTAGCACGGTCTTTGAATATTTTTAAGGCAGAGGTGGATAAATTCTTGATAAGCAAGGGGCTGATAGGTTATTAGGGGTAGGCGGGATGCAGATTTGATGTTACTATCAGATCAGCCATGATCTTATTAAATGGCGAAGCAGGCTCAAGGATGCACATAAAAAATACTTGGCATTTTCATTTTTTAATTTTAAGCAATTTATATACATACATGTATTTTCTGAAAGCATTGCAAATTTTAGTTGTGTGTAACAGATGTATTGATACAATGGGTTTTTTTAGTATGGATATACTAGTGCTGCTTTTTTAAGAGTTAAGGCAATTTGTTTAGCCTTGACCATTTGAGCTCAGATAGATTTAGGGGAGGGAGGAACAGTTTGCCAGCCTTGACTGGCTTCAGATAGTGTCCAGGTGCTGATTTATTCCTCCTGTATGTGTTAATCTGATTTCTCCATGTAATAGGAGTTTTCATTTTAATTTAGGTGTCAGTGGTCTTGAAAGAGTATCCTAAACAAAGTCCAGAAAATTTATTATATGTCCAGTGCCATGCGGGCAGCAAACATCATTTCCTAAATTTCCTAATTATGTGTTATAGGCCTTTCATCCAGTTGTATGTCGTCATGGGGTGAGGGAGGGGAGAGGTCACAACAGGGGGCTTACAGCTCACAGATGGAAGTTCTGCAAATGTATGTTGCTTGGGTACCTTCTGTCCAGTGATTAGGGCTAATAGCTAAGGACTGGCTCCATGGGGATCACAATGCCAATGTTTTTTATTTCCCAGATGTCTGGGTGGACGCAACCTGAACATGTGTAGGAGTGCTACTTTCTGGCCATACTCTTGGTAGCCGTTGCCTGATGGGGAAGGCTAAAATATGTGGAGTTGATGTGGGATGCATGATGATTGCTGCCCACACTTTGCCACATGTGCTAGATGAGGATTTTGATTTTCGTTCTGCTTAAATGACTGCATCCATCCACCAAAATCTAAACTAGATCATGCTCCTTAGGCAGCACTTTGCAAACCTACAACCACTACCATCTAGAAGGACAAGAGCAGCAGATACATGGGAACACCACCACCTCGAAGTTCCCCTCCAAGTCACTCAGCATCCTGACTTGGAAATATATCACCGTTCCTTCACTGACGCTGGGTCAAAATCCTGGAATTCCCTCCCTAACAGCACTGTGGGTGTACCTACACCACATGGACTGCAGCGGCTCAAGAAGGCAGTTCACCACCATCTTATCAAGGGAAATTAGGGATGGGCAATAAATGCTGGCCTAGCCAGTGATGTCCACACCCTATAAATGAATTTAAAAAAGCTAGTCATTCACGTCATTGTTTGTCACATCTTGCTGTGTATAAAATGAATGCCATACTTGTTTTACATGCATAAAGATTTCCATTTATATAATGTAACAACAGTCACTGCTCTTTAAAGTAATTCACTGTTTATAGCACACTTTGAAATGATAAAACACTGGTATAAATACACGTCTTCCTTTTTATTTTAACCGATTTAAGGCCTCTTAAACAAATAATATTATTAGAATGTTGATCATTATTAATTTTACCTGCAATTTTATATTTCATAAGTCAAAGTGCGACTGATTGTGGCATTACGTTAAATGTATTTGGAACCTGGTATACTGGACAGAGCATGCAAGGGGCGAACATAAGAACACAAGAAATAGGAGCAGGAGTAGGCCATTTGGCCCCTCAAGCCTGCTCCATCATTCATAAGATCATGGCTGAAATGATCATGGCCTCAACTTCGCTTTCCTGCCTGCCAGCTATAACCCTTGACTCCCTTGCAGATTAAATATCTGTCTAAAGTAGCCTTGAATATAGTCAATGACCTATCCTCTACTGCTCTCTGGGGTAGAAAATTCCAATGATTAACAACGTTCTGAGAGAAGAAATTCCTCCTCGTCTTGATCTTCAGTACCATTTGTAGCTCCTCAGATATTGAAGCAGCCCATGCCTTCATACAGAAAGACCTTGGCAACGTCCAGGCTTGAGCTGATGAGTGGCAAGAATCATTCATGCTACACAAGTGCCAGGGAATTACTATCTTTCATAAGAAAGAGTTTCACCACCTTCTCTTGAAATTCAATGGGATTCCCATTGCTGAATCCTCCATCATCGACATTTTGGGGACACAGAACAGAAACTTAACTGGACCAGCCACATGGGGTGAAATTTTACGTCAGCGGGATGTTATGGTCCCGCCGAAGGCAATGGACCTTTGAATGGCTCGTCGCATTTTATGGCCCCGCTCCCGCTGCGACAGGGTGGTAAAATTCTGCCCATAAATACTGTGGCTATAAAAGCAGATCTAAGCCTGGGTATTCTACATTAATTGACTCACCTCCTGACTCCTCAAAGCCTTTCCACCATGTACAAAGGACAAGTCAGGAGTTTGATGGAATACTCTCTACCTGGATGAATGTAGATCGAAAACACTCAAGCAACTCAACATTGCCCAGGCCAAAGCAGCTCGTTTGATTGGGCTTCTATGCACCACATTAAACATTCACTCCTTCTGTCACTGATGCACAGTGGAGGCAGTGTAAGATCAGTGCGCACTGCAGCAACTTGCCAAACATGCTTCAATAGCACTTTCCAAACATGCAACCTCTACCACCTAGAAGAACAAGGTCAGCAGGAGCATGAGAACACCACCACCTCCAACTTCCTCTTCAAGTCACAGATCATCCTGACTAGTTTGGAAATATATTGCTGTTTTACCTTGCCGTCTGGAGCTCCCAACATACCTACCCTGAATAATGTCAGGGCTATTTTATGTCCATTTAAGAAAGCAGTTGGAGCCATGGCTTAATTCATCTGAAAGTCAGTTTGAGGGGTCATGCTTACTTGAAAGCTCATTGTGAATATAGGCACTACCTATTATTCCTGCAAACTGCACTAGAACAGGTTATTTTTAAAGTTAAAGGTTTCACACTATGTGATCCACATTAGCTTCTACCTTCACCATACAGACAGTTCGAGATGGCTCACCCATTATCTTCTCAAAGGAAATTAGGCATGGGCATTAAATGTTGGCTTTGCCAGCGGCGGCATTTGTGAATAATTCAAATAAGCCCAGGAGCTGTTTAAATCAGACAGATGCATACATGCCCGTTTCTCAGCTGTGTTTAAAGCTGCCACCAAAAGATGAAAAGAACCAAAAGTATAGGCCACAAATATCGGCAAACTGACACAAAGTATGTTCTTCCCTCACTTCTCTACTCATTTTTCTGTTACTTTTCATTTTTGTTCTTTTTCTTGGTATCCCTTTTGGTGTATTTTCTCATGTTAGAGAGTGGACTATCCTCTGTCACTGTCTGGCTGCATGTACGCCCTTAAATTTAAAACTAATGTAATGAATAAACCTCCTTAAAGCCAACCTCTTTGACCAAGTACTTGGTCATCTGACCTAACACCTCATATTGTGGCTCAGTGTCAAAATTTGTTTTATAATGCTCCTATGGGATGTTTTATTAGATTCAAGTTGGTGTGTAAATATAAGTTGATGTTGTTGTTGAATGAAATGCTGAATTTCTTGTACTGGACCATTTAACTATATCATCACTCTCATCTCTAGAGTCAGACAATATCATAGAACAGTCTTTTCCTCTTAAGTTAAAGTTGCTTAATTCAAATCATCTGTCAATTTGTATTTTCAAGCAAAATCAAAAAGTCTCTCATTGTTTTGGAAAATTGCTTAATTTGAGTTACTGGATAATTTCAATTTTTTCCAAGCAAATAACTTTTCACTAACAGGAGTAGACTAGTCTTTTTGAAGAAAAAGAATAGAATTAACTTCACACTACTGCTGTGTCTGAAGTTCAGATCATTATCGTTGGAGCAGAATTGCTCTGTAGCAATTCTATCTTGCATTTGGGAGCATTTGACTCTTGCACAACACTAAGAGCCAAGTTGAACAAAAACTGGAATCTGGCCATAGAGTTGTCACAGGTTATTGCTTGTGAAGGAGCCTGTGATGACAATCCAAGCAAATGTGGATGCCAACACAAAGTTTAGCTCCACTGATGAAAGATGCAGTTCTGGGAAAAGCTTCAGGATCACTGCATATTACTATTGTGAACTCTCTTGTAAGATCATCTTTAATAAAGTGAACTTTTGCATAATGGCATAAGATTTTCCATTCCAGAAATTTAAAGAAACTTGTGTTTTTATAGCATCTTATCACATCTTTCAGAACCATCTGAAAGCACTTTGTACTTCAAAGCAAATTAATTGTATACAATGGGTGTTATATGGGTGAATGAGGGAACTGTTTGCAGTGAACACTGTATTATTCCACAAACAGCAATGGCTGCTAATCTATCCTTGGTAGCCAGAAAACTCCCAGCTCTATTTTGTGAGCATAGCCATGGAATCTTTAATGAGCATCTGAAGGCAGCCATGACCTCAGGCTAACATCCCACCCTCAGGGAGTGCCAATGTTGCAATCCTGCATTTCGGTGCTGGATTGCCAGCCTAAATTATGACTTCAGCTCCTGTTGTAAAATATCATAATTTACATCAATGTCTTGCAGTTATATCTTCAGTCTGAGCACCAATTTGTTGACCATACAATTCTGTCAGTCCAATTTCAATATAGCATAATGGTTAGCAAAGAATTTTTAGATTATACTCATTGGACCTATGAGAAACATCCAATAGCACAATTATAGATTTTTGCCATCCAAACTGGGCTTTCATACAGAAAGACTTATCGGGTTTGGAAGTAACAAAAACTTGGATGAGGATTTCAGGCACAGGTAAGCTGAGGCAGGAGCACATTTCTCATTACAATATTCATTTAGGATGGCCACATTATTCTATTTAAACAGAACTAGATAGATTGGGTGTTGAGAAGGCAAGAAAATGAGATCACGCAATCATGCACTAGAATCACGCCATTTGTTATTCTAATTGGTGCTAAAAGTCTGACATTTTGGGTACATATTCATATGGCGAATTATAATTATTGTTGTAAAATTTCATTTTGAGGTTTAATTTGTTCTGGACATTAGAAATAGCATACTTATTACTTTTGCATTAAGTTGGAATCAATGGATGGAATTTAATGCATTGTGATCTGTGATGAAGATAGTGTCCTTCAAAAGGATAAAGACAAGTTGGTGGAATGGGTGGCCAGGTGGCAAATGAAGTTCAATGCAGAGAAATGTGAAGTGATTCATTTTGATAGGAAGAACATGGAGAGACAATAAAGGATACAACTCTGAAGGGGGTGCAGGAGCAGAGACACCTGGATGGGATATGTGCATAAGTCATTGAAGATGGCAGGTCAGGCTGAGAGCACAGTTAGTAAAGCACACAGTATCCTGGACTTTATTAATAGGAGCATAGAGTACAGGGGCAAGGAGGTTATGCTGAACTTATATAAGACTGCAGCGGTTCAAAAATGCAACTCACCACCACCTTCTCAAGGGCAGGTAGGGATGGGCAATAAAAATGTTGCCTTCGGCCAGCAACGCCTACGTCCCGTGAAAGAATTTTTAAAAAGACACAAGTTCTTCCTCAACTAGAGTATTGTGTCCAGTTCTGGGCACCACACTTTAGGAAAGATGTAAAGAGAGCGCAGAAAAGACTCAAAAATGGTTCCAGGATGAGGAACTTCAGTTATGAAGATAGATTGGAGAAGTTAGGATTGGTTTCCTTAGCAAAAATAAGGCTCAGAGGAGATTTGATAGAGATAGTCACAATCACGAGGGGCCTGGACAGAGTAGATAGGGAGAAACTGTCCCCGCTCATGAAAGGACCGAGAACAGGAGAGCACAGGTTTAAGGTAATTGGCAAAAGAAGCAAAAGTGATATGAGGAAAAACTTTTTCATGCAGCGAATCGCTAGGGTCAGGAATACACTAGCTGAGAGTGTGGTGGAGGCAGGTTCAGTTGAAGCATTCAAAGGGAAATTAGACTGTTGTCTGAAAAGGAAGAATGTGCAGGGGAGAAATGGGGAGAAAACAGGGGAATGGCAGTAGGTCAGTTGCTCATTCAGAGAACCGGTTCAGAAAAGATGGGACAAATGGCCTCCTTTTGCACTGTAACAATTCTGTGATTCTATTATTTAACAGAAGAATCTGAGGGTTAAAAATATATTACAGTCATGTTAAATGAAGAATTTTTTCATGAACAGAAAGGGATGGAGCTATCAAGTTTCTCTTTCCTAAATAGCTTGAAGGAGAAAAGCAAGTGAAGATAAATCTTGAAATCTGCACTGAGCATTATTTATACAGTTCACATGTGTAGTAGAGTGGTTAATGGGTAATTGAGCAGCATTATTAGAAATATGTTTTAACTGGATACACAGTTGTGTGCTATCTGTACTGCACCCAACCTCCAAAAGAGCACACTGAGTAAATTACTGGGGTTCCGGCTAGGCCACTCCACTGAAAAAAAGTTCTGGGAAAACTGAAGAAATAAGCGACGATGGGAGAAAAGCAAAAAGAACTATCGCCTCTACTGTCCATAGATTCCTGTCCAACAACGATCATGGCTAATTTGTCAAATTGCAACAGTGGTTTAGCATTGCCTAGTCAGATCCTCCTTCATTTGGAAGCACACAAAACTTCTGAAGCTGCAAGAAAATGCCAAAGCTCTCCTAACGCTCCTGTGTGCCCAGTGCATCTCCCTTCCTTTGCTAAGGTATCACAAAGCAGCAAGCATGCTTGTTGTGATGCAAGTATTCCTTCAGAGCACAGTGTTGAATTGTTATGAAGCTATTGTAATGCACTAGAATAGTGTCCTACCAAAAAGGGGAAAAGGTTACTTGCGTGCTTTGTATGCTACCTCCATGAAAGATTGCCAAAACCATCCACAGCACAGTTCCAGCAAGACAAGCTCCCCAGCAGGAATCTGAAGTTGGAAAATTACCCCAAGATGTCAGAAATATTAAAGCTGGAGATCAAGATGTTCTGCAAGACATATCTATTTTGGAACTATAACAAAATGTTAGAGATACACAAGATTTACTGTCAAAAGTATGCATTATTCAGTAATATAACATAAAATTTACAACCCAGCTATTGCTATGCACCATTTTGGAGGTTGCCTCACATCAGTCTAAAACTAGTCGTTCTATCATGTTAATGCCAGGTGACTAGCTGTCAATCAATGAGATTCCTGTAATGTACAACCATCTGTTTCTCCGGAGAAACTGAGTGGTGTTGCTGCCAGCATTGGTTTTCTGTGTGTGGCAAAATTCAAAGCAGCTAATAAAACACGCTAGTGATATATAAGAACACTTAAGCATAGATTACTTAACATCGCATAATATTTACCTAGCAACAAGATGACATCATTCGCAGAAAAGCATAATGTTGCACCCATAGTCATGCAGTTTGTGTTATTCAAGAGGTGTGTGACTGTTAGAGCAATGACATAAATCAATGGCAATAAAAGCCTTGCACGTTAATCTCCTTTTTAATTGTTGTTTTATAATCTGAATGTATTGTAGGTGTGTTTTTGAAGAAAGGAGTGAGGAATCTTATTGATGTATTAATTCATATTTCAGACATTGGGCAGAATTGTCCCAGATTTGCACTAAGTGGGGTAGCAGGCTGGAAATAGTCATTTTACCTGCTGGCCGCAATGGTGGGTTTTCAACACTGTATCATTCCATTTCCGGCACATCCTGCCTCATTCATAATGCATTCCCAGGAAACACGCCGGATCATTGGCGGGGCGGCCTCTGATTCACCCGTCCTGCTGTCACCTCAGGCTTTCAGTAATCTGGGTGCATATTTAAAGGGCACCCCTGTACAGAGCTAGCATTCTCTAAGGAATCGGAAGCTGCTGGAAAGTCATGGCTGCCAAAGGGAGGAAACGTGCCCCTAAATCTAGTGACACTTCCTTCGGGTGCCTATGGATGCAGTGGAGGCCCACCACAAAGTCCTCTACCTCCACTCTGTGCAAAGACCAGCAAACAAGGTCACTGTAGTAATTGAAGCTTTAAGGAATGTAATGACTGTAGCTTTAAGACTTATTGTATTGCATAGTACCACATGACAGTGTGAACAAATCAGATCTAAGCATGGGGAACCTTAGAGTGGGAATTCTTCTTCTAGTTGTGGAGCTTGATGGAGGCATGTAACTGCTGCTGGAGCCTGTAAATAAAGTTTAATGTTTCTAATGAGAAACCTGTCTGGAAAATCAAGTCCATAAACCTCACCAATCCGGCATGGGCGGCGGCGGCAATGATGGTCAGCACCAATGCTCTGCAATAGAGGACATCCATCCTGTGCCAAAAGAGGTTGAACAATCTCCTCCATTTTGCCAGGGTAAATCATTCTTCTCATCACTCTCAAACCCATTAAACATCCACAGGGATCTCACTGCCAGTTCAAAGGACAATACTCTTCACTACCTTCATCTGCCTTGCAGATTGTGTCCTCATCTCGTCCATGGCAGCACTCACCACTCACACATAGCAGGCATCTTTATCACCTGGCTTGGCAGGCATCCTGCTTACACTCTCTCCATCTGTATTCATGCAGGACAGCTGGCCCACAACAAAAGGGAGAGGTAGCAGACTGGTGGACAAATGCCCGACATCAAGGTCCTCACAGTCTTTGAGAATAGACTCATCCTGCTGGCCCATGATGATCTGCAGCGGTCCTGTGCTGTCAGCGCTGTCGGCAGTGCGCAACCAAGTGAGGATCCAGCAGTGCAACATCCATCAGACAACCATGCTGTGAGTCAGTTTCCCTGTCATGACCTAATTATCTCTCCTTGCTTTTGCAAGGTCCTCAACTCAAGCCCGAAGACACCTCAGAAGAAGAGTCTGATGACACCCTAATTGAAGACCCATCGCGGTGCTCATTCACACCTTCCACCAATGCAGAGACACACACCACAGTGGGTTCTAGTTCTAGAGTGGCCTTGGGTCACAATCTGGTGAGTATGTCACACTGTCTAGTCCAGAGCAGGCAGAGGCAGGGACTTCCCAGGTTTCTGGCACTCAAAGGGCTGCTGGAGGCCAGAAATCTGCTGAATCCGAGTCAGGTGAGGAGCCTATGGATTTGCTCATATCTCAATTGCTGGAGCTGCAAAGGCAAGCTTGGGAACATCAGAAAGGAACATCCATTGCACTCCTCATATTGCAAGAAAGATGGAGGAGTCCATCCGCCTTCAGTCTGAGATGATAGCGCCGGCCTGCCAATGCACCAAGGTCAACAGTGGTAGGTTGGTGGGTGCCATGGAGACCTTGGTTCAGATCATTGATCCTGCACTCTGCACAGGCTGAACTCCATTGCTGGCACCATAGTTGGCCTCCAGCAGTGTCAACACGAGAGGGGTGTGGGGCAGCTTGATCTCACTCCAGCTTCCCCTTCTCCACAAGGAGTCAGCCAGGGAATTCCAGCACCCAATAAGGAGGAGGATTAGCAGGTGCACAACCCGGGGCCATCCATCCAGGTGACTCTCGGAGTGCCCAGCCCATCCAAAACCCCACTTCCTGTGATCCCAGCAACTTTAGCTCCACAGGCCGAGGAGGTGCCACTGCCATACAGCAGGACCCAAAAGCAGTCCGGGGCTCTCAAGTTCTCAGACCTCCAGAGGACGCCTGCCAAAGGTCATCACTGATAGGGCATAGCAGGCTGCCTCCACCTCTGCAGTGGATGTTGGGGCAGCACCACGACGTAGCGGCAGGGTTAGGAAGGTTAAGAAGATGTGATTACACAGCCTAGGCATGGGTGTTAATCACTTGAACATAATGTTCACTACTGTAAATAAACTCCCAAGAATGTCAGCAGGTCTGGCAGCATCGGCGGAGAAGAAAAGAGTTGACGTTTCGAGACCTCATGACCCTTCAACAGTTCTGTCGAAGGGTCATGAGGACTCGAAACGTCAACTCTTTTCTTCTCCGCCGATGCTGCCAGACCTGCTGAGTTTTTCCAAGTAATTCTGTTTTTGTTTTGGATTTCCAGCATCCGCAGTTTTTTGTTTTTATCCCAAGAATATCTCCCTGTCTATGGCTCCTTGTTATGATGAGCTGTGTTCGCATCACTCAGTTGTGAAACCTTGGTTCCTGCACAAGATAAAAGCAGGTGTCTCAGTCCAGGGCCTCTTCCCGGTGCAATGTGTAGCCTTCAGACCGAAGTGATGGTCCAGCTTCACACTCACTGGATACATTAGTGATGCCTGCACCTCAATGGCACTTGTCATTTCTGGCAGAATGTCATGGGCGGGCATCACAGAGTTCCATCATTCTCTCTGTGTGCTCTCAGCTGGCCCCCCATCTCTTCAGCATCTTTGACCGGTGACAGTATACTCCTGAAGGGGACAGGTGTTGAAGGTTGGCAAAGGATTAGGTGTATTTAAAGTTTTACAGCTGCGCCTCCATGATATGACCCTGATCATAGAGTGCAAGCGAGCTGCCCTCAGCTAGACAGGGGTCAGACATTCACAGAGGCTATGTGAAGACTTATGGAGTGTCCTCACTGCATGTTGTTATCATCCTCCTGGAATCTAGTTCCTATTAGGGCCTCAGCTGTGTCTCCATGACATGAGCTTGAGCACTGAGGGTATGTGCACTGCCATTAGCCACACAGGAGTCAAATGTTCACATATGCAAGGTGAGTATGTCAGGACGGTCCTCACTGCATCTTGTCATCATCCTCCATGAGTCCTACGGCTATAAGAGCCTCCTGAGTACACCTGCCTTGTCTGGCCAGTGCGACGGCTTCATTGCTGGCATGCTCACCTTTGAGGACCTCCTCATCATCATTCCCTTCGACGTCCTCCTCATCTGAGGAGTTCAACAACACTGCTTCTCAGTCAACTGCAGGAATGATAACTGCTGTTTATAGACCTTAGGACTTATGAGATACCTACAAGCGACAGCTCACTGCAGATCTTCAGCTGCGTGCACAGCAGGCCCTGCTGCCCCTTCATCTTGTGGGAGGTTCTCCTCCCTTTGCCATGCCAGGCGCCTCCACCACTCTCTTCTTCTCTGATCTCTGTAAGCCATGAGGCATACCACTAAATCACCAGCCTCCATGATCCTGATGTTTTCTTCCTGCAGGATCAAAGAGAGAGAGACTCATGGGTTAGCATATGTATCCTAAGAGCCTCTCTTGGTTAAGTCTGTAGGCCCTTTCACACATGCACTGGGATGGCCAGTGTTTAGTGCACTCATTGACTGTCCAAAATTGCACCCCACTCCACTTGATCGATTGGTGGCATCTTCAGCCATTGGACTGTATGCTGTGCTCTCAGCTCAGGCACAGGCATTCCCTTAACCTGCACTGCAAGGCTGCGCTGTTAGCTTGAACCATGATGAATACTGGTCCAAACCTTAATAAAGATATTGCAAGGGGCTTTGAGCGCCTTCATCAGTGTCTGAGCCATGACCACCTTTCGCAAGGGGATTCTACAACTTGTCCAGTCGGCCATTGGTCTGGTGTCCCTAAAACGCACATTAATTTGCAGTCTGCGCCCGGGGGATGATCAGCTCTGGAGCATTTGGTGGCATTTTCATTGTTTAGTGTTGCTTGAGTGGGCCAAGAAACATCAGAGGCCCGACTCCAAGCATGTCAATGGAGCTGCAGCTGTCTCAGCGGTATTAGAACGCTCACTTTTGACAAGCTTTTCTAAGTGCATGCCTGCTTCCCTCTCACCCCCTTCCCCCATCCCCTGGCATGTGCTTCAGTACTTCCTTAAGTCTGTGCCAGCGGAAGATTAGTAAAGACAGCTTGTTTGTTGGAGCAGAGAGATGAAAGATAAAGGAGCTAGATAAATGCATTTGTAATGAGAGACCATGTTGAAGTTGAATACGCAAGTAAATAGGGTGAGTTTTAAAATTTGCATTTGGTGTTAGATGAGGACTTGACTTTTCAGCTATAATATTTCAAAAGGAGTTTAGAAGTAACAAGGGACTTCTACAACTTAAAAAGGTTTCCTAGGGAAACAAGGGAAGGTTATTAAATTTTATTTTACACGAAAGTGGAAGCAATAGGAAAACATGAAAGATATTTATATTTCAGAAAAATTGAGTTCAAAGAAGTGCTTAGAACAATGGAATCTAAGATGAAAGGGGAAAAGGATATTTAAGGAAATACCTTTAGTTGAGTTGTGTTGGCTGTGTGGGGGAGATGTCCTGAGACCAGCTGAGAAAAGTTGTGAATTTGAAGCAGCCATCCAGTTCCTGTTCCAAGCCAGAGAAGTCTTTGTTTCAGAAAGCAGTCTGTTTCTGAACCTTTCTCTTTCGAATTTCCACAGCAGAATGCAAGAGATGGAGGAGTTGTGTGGTATACTTTTTACTAAAGTGACAGCAGTTTTATCTTGGGTAATATTATTGGATTTTTATGGTTAAAAATCTATAAGGGAGTGGTTGCCAAGTAGTTTACTTGTGTATTTTGACCAAGTGGGTTTTTTGGGGAGAATGCTTTGTAAGACTGTTTAACTGTGTAATTTTAATCTTTTGTGCTTAAGTTTATTTTCTTCTTGTTAATAAATCTTTTAATTTAAAATCCTAAAAGTGTTACTGGGATTCTATGCTTTTGGGATCAGTAGTTTTCCCCTTGTTTACAAAATACAAAAAAAAAGGTTATGATCAGTAAGACAAGTTTCTCTCTGGGATTTGGCTGGCTCAGCAAATAACTTTGGCTATGGTCGTAACGGATGCTGAAGTATTGAAATTAGATTCCTGACATGCGGCGGCGGGAAACACGGCTTGCCATTGATGACTTGGGCGGATGATCGCAAACTGGTTTCACGACAGCGTGAAACCGAATTTTTGGCCTTTTCGCCATATTGTTCCCTCCCACTCACCATGAAGCTCGATGCCAACGAAGCTGGAAAATTCCAGCCATTGACATTGCAACAAATCAGAATTGAACACTGGGATTTCTGCCATCCTTTGATGCATATTAAATAATTTGCCTCATTTTACTTCTGACCAACTGTATTTGCTGTGGATGTTTCTTTATATAAGATGAGGGAGCAGAGATGCACTGGCAGCTTTATTTTGTTAATTAATGTGTGGCATGCTTCTCAGAGCACTTTTAAAGGTTTTATCGAGTATTGATGTTGCAAGCTTTGTTTTCCTTTCAGCCACTGTTGTTTGTGGAAGATTTGAATGCTAGAATGAGTAAAATAGAGCAATAAAGCTTCCTGAAACATCGCCACAAAAGTCGCACCAGAATCTTCCTCCCGGATATCCACCATTCCTCTTTAATGCTTTTCTAGAGCCTGTTCCACTGGGACATCAAGTGGGCGTGCTTAATGGTCCCTATCCAACCAGATCTGACCCAAATTAAAACCACACTGGTGATAGGAACAGCACAGTGGTAACATTGGCATGGATATCATATAGTGAAGACCATTGAAATTGCTATACGTAGTCCCTTATTAAATCTGCTGCACTTGTACACTTCTCAGCATGCAAAATCACTGATCCTCATTCATTACTCAACCATATCAAAGGACCATTGTTCACTCCAGTTCTTCACAAAAGCTCCACTTCAGCACAGCCTTTTCTTTCATGATACACAGATACACAACAGTCTTAGTGGGCAGCTGAATGGTTAATGAGCTGTAGGTGGACACACGCTGATAGGTGATGGCACAAATGAAGAAGGATGACTTCAGTTTTGCTAACATAAAGTTGAACGAGCTTTGGGTCATCCAGGACGCGACATGAGATAGTCAGAGAGAGTAGCAGCAGCCTTGAAGTCAGTGTTTGTCTTATGAGGAAAGGTTGAGCAAGTTGGGCCTATACTCATTGGAGTTTAGGAGAATGAAAGGTGATCTTATTGAAACATGTAAGAATCTGAGGGGGCATAACAGGGCGAATGCTGAGAGAATGTTTCCTCTCATGGGGAATCAAGAACTAAGGGGCACAGTTTAAAGATAAGGGGCCTCCCATTTAAGACAGAGATGAGGAGGAATTTTTTCTCTCAGATGGCCATTGGTATTTGGAATTCTCTTCTACAGAGATCAGTGGAGGCTGGATCATTGAATATATTCAAGGCAGAGTTAGACAGATTTTTGACTGGCAAGGGAGTCAAGGATTATAGGAACTAACAGGAAAGTGGAGTTAAGGCCACAATCTGATAAGCCTTGATCATATTGAATGGTGGAGCAAGCTCGATGGGTCGAATGGCCTACTCCTGCTCCTATTTCTTATGTTCTTATGCTCTTACGTGTAAAGCTATTGGTTCTTGAAATTCATGTCAAAGACAGCATATTGGGCCAGATTTTGATAGATTTCTGTGTCTCTTCACATGACCTGTTAATTAGACTGGTGGGGAGGTGGGGGAGTCATGTGACTTAGGCCTCAGCTAATGGAACAAGTAATATTGCCTCGCTGAACTGTGTTGCTCAGTCTGTTGCTTTAACATCTGACTAGCAGGCCACAGAGAAATGAGCTCTGGCCAGGCTGGACAACTGGCCCCATCTGTCCTGCTTCTGTTGAAGGTTCTGTGCCATTGGCTACAAGATTGATTCATTTTCTCTGTGTACCTATCTCATCTTGTGAAGTCAACACCACTGGAAAAATGAATTCTACAGTATCGATTTTCAACCCGCCACCCTCCATGAAGAAATATCTTATTGAACTTTGATTCTGGACTCTGGAACTCACATGAACAAATTTTTATTTTCTCTGTGGTCTTTGCACTGTAAAACCTTTTCTCTGTCCAACTCTTTATCGTCAGAGTTTGGAGGTGACATTGCGAACTCTCCTTCCTGCATTATGAATTTCTGCAAATAAACTAACCCTTTGAGTTCATCCTATCTCAAGTTTGTTTTGGGGTTATTAATAGAACCTTGGATCACACAAAAATTGAGCAGTTGGCGAAATATCCCTTAGCTTATAAAGAGGGAAACAAATCAAAACATCTTTCTGTGTTTCTTGTGCGATGGATGGTGAGAGGAGAAATTAGTGCTGTTTAAATTAACCCTCTCCTGCCCATAACAATTGCATTGCAGGAACATAAATCTCCTCATTAAAAAGATACTGATACTATTAAGTACCAATCCTCATGTGCAGTGGCAAGTTTAATTAGTAATTAATGTGCAAATGCAGCAATTTTATGAAACTCACTGGGATGTTGAGGGCGAGCTGCTGTTTTTGCAAGACTAACAGCAGATGGAGAGGCTCAAATCACCCAGCAAATTGTGGCAATTCACAACTCATAATGTAGCTCTTCCTCCCCACAAGTTACTGGACAATTTGCATATTAATAATGGCAAGAGCATGAAACTCACCATTATTTTGACACCAAGTTCCAGCTTATAACTGTTAGTGATCATTTTGCAAAACGGTAAGGTCTGAAGGCAGGGGCAATAATAGGTCATCAGGTGACCATGTTGGCACAGGAGGAAAAGCCATTCAAGCAGATGGTGTTGTATATTGGGGCAGATAGGAGTGGAATCAGGGGTTGCATCTTAGCTATGTTGGGTATGCTGGGCGGGAGTGGTCAGGGGAGGTGCGGAGCCGATCACTGCCCGCGATCAGCTGCGCACTGCCATTTTACATGGATGGGCCAATTAAGGCCCGACCAGCATGACGCACAGCCGGTAGCGCTCAGCGCTACCTGTGCAGGCAGGGGGAGGAGGGAGAGTTAGGGCCTGCACGTAAAAGAGCGCAGCAACCTCCCTGAGGCATGGAGCTGCCTCAGGGAAATTAAGTTGAGAGTAAAACTTTTTAATAAAGGAGGGAAAAAATTATTTAAACATGTCCAATCATGTGACAGTGTCACATGAGCTGGGAAATGTTTGTAAATTGTGCAAAATTTAATTAATAATTTTATAAAACCTTCAGGAAACCTCGTCCCGCCTAAGGAGGGAACTTGGTGTCAAAATGATGGTGAGTTTCATGCTCTTGCATGAAATATCTAAATGACACGCGATGACATCGTGACACTTGCCTGATGTCATCGTGCATCATTTTGCATGTCGGCATGTCGGACCCGCCTCCACACGCCAGTGACAATATTCTGGCCCAGGAGACCAAGGTGCCAAGAAGATGGAACACAGAGGAGAGATTATAGAAATATTATTTTGAAATTTATCTTCTGAAGAAATTAAATTCCATATTTTTTAATATGTCTTTTGGCGTACAAAATCTCTTACGCACCTCTAAGGTTTCAATGCTGACAAGGTGTGTCCAAACAGACTTCCCATTCTGGCAGTTATTGCAGTATATAATCAGTCTGCACTGATACCTATTCCCTACGCATGCGACTGGATAACTGAACAGTTTATATTATGTGTTCTCCATCTGCCATATTCATATGTAAAAAGCCGAGTGCCAGAAGAAAATGTCAATACTAAGCTCTCTCTAGATGAAAGTACCTTTACAATTAGTTGTGTCAAAGTCCATCACTATTGCAGTTTATTCATTACTCTCATTAATTTCATTTTCTCTCTAATATTGCTTCAATACAAGTAAATGTTAAAAACTAGCAATGAAAACATATCGGAATGTCTAATACTTAATTAGTAATAGTAATATGCTTATGACTGCAATTTCCTTCCATCTCAAGAAAAATATATCAAGACATAGGCAGATACTAACTTGACTGCAGAATTGGACCAATTCATGGCAAAATGGAATTTTCTCTAACGGAAACTGTTTATTTTCAGAAATGAAACACTCACAAATTCACAGAGACTAATTCTGTTGCTGCAGAGAGGAAGAATGATTGAAAGCAGCCTCAACACAACAGACTAATCATCCTGATCTCTGAATTTGGCCAAAGGGTTCTTTGGTTAATTCATAATTTATGCTAAATTATTTGTACACAAAATAGAAATCATTCTCATACCACAATATGCCAAATTAGCATAGTAGAGAATTTCAAATTTGGATTGTTCTTAAAACAATGGACACAAGCTGAAAGAAGGTTCATCGGTCGGAATTTGCATTATGTCTGCAACCTTGGTACAAAGCAGTTTTGATCCTCCAGAGAACCTTACTCTTCTTTGCATCTGGAGTCAAACTGATGCCTAACCCCAGATTTACATTACATTGTCACAAAGTTTGCACCGCTTCTGCAGTTAGAGCCTGGTTCTCTGAAAGAGCTAACCACTCAGTCCCAGTCCTGTGTCCTTTCAATAGAATCACAGAGTATATATTCATATGTTCTGATAAATCTAAGAAGAGGCTTGGAGTAATTAATAATTGGTATAATTTAAAATTCCTAATTTATAGCATATTGGAGTGTAAGGTTACTGTTATCCATTCACTTACAGAAATGATCCACATTAAAATAAAATGCAGCCACTTAGATGCTTATCTGTTTCCTCTATAACATATATAGCCTATGCCATTTGCTGCATACAATCCATGACACGTTGTAATTCTCCAAGCCAGCAATTTAATCTTTACTCCTCCAAGTGTGTCAGATGTTTTCTAACAATTCCTGCATCATCATGTGAACATGGTAACTCGGGGTTCAGTCAATCTTAAGAAGGTCCAAGATATTGACAGAATTATTGTTTTCTTTCCAAAAGTCCTTAGTTTCCAAGTTTCCACAACTGCAGCACTGTGTGTTCTAGACTGCTTTGCAAAGTTGGTGGGTCTGCATTAGAAACATGAGGGGCAATTTCTTGAGTCTGTGCCGAACTGCATTGAGTCAGTTGGGCACCATGAACTTTGTAAATTTGGGTGGGTTGAAAAAAAAACACTCAATTTTCAAATATTTGCAGTGCTTGTCTGCCTGAGTTACAGACCTGGAATATGTCCTTATAAAAATGGAGGAGGAAGAAATTGCTGGCAAAAGTGGAATATAAACTGGAATGTATCCCTTCTGAACTTAAGGTCTGTACATGAAAAGTCTTAATTAGGATAGGCTCTAATTGCTGAGACCTTCACTTAAATGCCTGTTCTGTCTACATGTGGTTTTAAATACTAATTCCACTAACATCACTTGCAATACTTCAACTACCATTCGTTCTTTTACATTTTATTCTGCTCCATCTCATGAGCTGCTAGAATGCAGTTGGAATACAATAACCTATGATATGTTATCAATGGAAACCAATGATTTTAAACAAAAAAATTTGAATTCCCAATGGCCAACTTAAAGGAATTGCGCACGATTTCAAGTTTTCAGACTTTTACTGTAACAAACTAACTAAAGCAAACATTACCTCGTTAGCAACTAATACTCTAAGCTACAGAAAAGACAACCCTTATTAACGCAACCGATAACCCCATGACATATATATAAGTTACGACATGATCTCCGCAGGATTACAGTCTTCACAGCCACTCCCAGCCTCCAATGGGTCCATGTCTCCCTGTTTCATCGAGTCATAACATTGGGTGACCATTGAAAGGTGCTTCCCTCATTTTTCAGAGAATTTCTGAACCAACTACCAGCTATAAGATGCACTCTGGTGATTTCTCCTCCCAGTTTGCCAGGGCAAATCTTCCAGAGTCCAGATTGCCATGGGATGTGTCTCTTCAACCAAAGGTCATCCACTCTCCCGCATTCTGCTTGGTAGCTCACAGAGAACTCACAGGCCTCTTCTCTCTAGAGACCACATGGACTGCAGCCTTTTTTTCTCTGTGAGACCCCTCTCTCTCTCTTTTGACCAAAAAACTTGGAGACAGAAAGTCTGTCTACAGTCAGCTCAGCTGCTCTTGCCTTTGTTTTCAGGAGTGAACATTTTGCTCCCAGCAAAGCTCAATCTGGGCCCCCTTGTTCCCATGGTAACCAAGGCACCCAGGCGTGTCAGGCAGGATTCAAAGCAGATCACATGACCGTCTTCATTCCTCCATTTTACCCTACATTAGAGACAGTCCCAAATATAATCATCTTATGAAGCCTCGCATTCATACCTATTTTATTTGCCCCAATATTAGTAGGTGCATCTGTGCCCTGTACTTCTTACCTTATGAATGTGCATTATGAGTACCTTCCACCAGTTAATCCAGTGCTCTGTCTAAGTAATTCCCTAGTGGGAGAAGGAAATCTGGAGGCTGGCTGCATGGGTGTCATGTTTGTGCCTATTTGGAAAGAGATGATGCAGGCTTTCCTGGGGCAGAGCTGTTGAGCCAGATTTAATGCCACTGTGGCTGCCTAGTCTTGCAGGCTCTCTGTGCCTGCATTGTGAATCATTTGAGTAGGGCAGCAGGGTGGAAAGAAGAATGCAATTGGCATCTGGGAAGACAACTGTGCTAACTCATACCATTCTTCTGTTAATTGGAACTCCCTTAGCTTGAGGGGTCTGTGTGGGAAGAGACAATTTCTCTGCAATGAGGTCATTCAAACCTTGCATTGTGGCTCTCCCCGGCATATTTAAACTAGATGACACAGACTGCTCTATTTTGTGCCCACAGTTTCTATAATCAGAGATTCAATATTGAAAATATGCTTTGGTTTAGGACTACATTAATTAGAATTCCTGCTGCAAATAACTCTGGAATGGCTAGGGTTTCCAAGGAGGCCTGTTCTTAAGTTAGATAATCATGCATCTTTAGATTGGTATGGGCAGTGGACTCCTCCACTTTTGCATCAGAATTTGCAGCGTACTTGCTATATTCTCAAGTAACTGGAATGACCACTGATGCACCGAGTTTGAACTTCGCTTGAAGGAAGCTTTTATGATATGCTAATTGATCAGCAGCAGTAAGTTTCTGCTCCTGCACTCCCATCTCCATTTGCTTCTCCTTCACTCAAACTCTAGATTCACCTAGAGCTCACTACTGCAACTTTTAAATCTCCAAGATTGGGTATCCCTTTGGCTGGTGCTTTCCAGAGATAGAGCAAATAATGCAGGGTGCAGTGAGATCATCCCTATCATCTTTGAGAACAGCTATAGGAATAGAAGGAAAATGGTCAAATTCTGTCAGTAAGAACAACAACTTACATTTATATAGTGCCTTCAACATATAGTAAAATGCCCAAAGCAGTTCAGAGGAGAGATTATCAATAAGGAACATAGGAGCAGGAGTAGGCCAATCTACCCATCAAGCCTGCTCCTCCATTCAATACAATCTTGGCTGATCGTCCACTTCAATGCCTTTTTAATAAAGGCATTTTTTGATAAAAGAGCATGAAGAGAGTGGAGGCATAGGATAAAAGAGCACAAGGAGAGTGGCAGGGACACAGGATAAAAGAGTGTGAGGAGAGTGGTGGAGACACAGGATAAAAGAGTGCGAAGAGTGGAGACACAGGATAAAAGAGCGCAAGGAGAGCGGCGGAGACACAGGATAAAAGAGCACAAGGAGAGCGGACCTGCGTGAGAAGGGCTGCGGTGGTGGGAGATAAAAACCGGTAGCAGAGAGTCCCTTCAACCTGTTTCTACCTGTCAGAGCCAAAGCGTGATGTCACAGGAAAACAGGTAGGTGATAGGTGGGTATCTTCTCTGTGTCCCTTTTGATTGGCCAAGTGGTTTAAATCAGGAGACATTATTACAGCTGAAGAGTACAGTTAAGAAATTCACTTTTAAAATATTTAACACTTAAATTAATTATTTAAATAGAACAGAGATGGTTGGGCAGGCCATGTGTTGCAGCTGTAGTATGTGGGAGCTGGTGGACGCCAGTGCAATCCTCGGTGACCACATCTGCAGCAAGTGTTGGCTGCTCGAGGAACTTTGGCTCAGAGTTGATGAGCTGCGGACACTGTGACACATCAGGGAGGGGAAGAGTAACCTGGACATTGTGTTTCAAGAGACTGTTGCACCCCTTAGACTAATTACATCAAATTTAGACCATGGTCAGGGACAAGAGGGGGTGACTGTGAGTGAGGCAGGTATGGAAATCCAGAATTTAGCTTCGGAGGAGCCTCAGGCAGTGCCCTTGTCCAATAGGTATGAGGTTCTTGCTCCCAGTGTGGTCGAGGGCACAGACTGCAGGGAGAATAAGCGAATTGATCACAGCACCATGGTACAGAATGCCATTCAAGTAGGGGGAGAAAAGAGAAATATAGCAGTAATAGGGGATAGCGTTGTTAGGGGAATAGATACTGTTCTCTGCAGCAAAGACAGGGAGTCCCGAAGGCTATGTTGCCTACCTGGTGCCAAGGTTAAGTATATCTCTTCAGGGCTGGAGAGGAACTTGGAGTGGGAGGGAAAGGATCCAGTTATCGTGGTCCACGTGGGTACTAATGATGCAGGTAGGACTAGGAAAGAGGTTCTGCTGAGGGACTACGAGCAGCTTGGGGCTAAATTAAAAAGCAGAACCACAAAGGTAATAGTATCTGGACTATCACTTGAGCCAAGTGCAAATTGGCATAGGATAAGTAAGATTAGAGAGGTAAATGCGTGGCTCAAAGATTGATGGAGAAATAGATTCCGATTCATGGGGCACTGGCACCAGTACTGGGGAAGGTGTTCTGTTGAGACGGGCTTCATTTGAATCATGCTGGGACCAGTGTCCTATTGTATCGTATAACTGGGGTTGTAGATAAGACTTTAAACTAATTAGTGGGGAGGGGAGGGTTCAATTGTAGAGAAGTTTAAAAAATTAATAAGAAATGAGAAAACAGAAATGCAGCGTAGTGAAAAGGTGAACTGCCTCCAATGCCTGTCTATCCTTTCTTAAATACAGGGACCAAAACTGTACACAGTACTCCAGGTGCAGCCTCACCAACACCCTGTACAGTTGTAACAAGACTTCTCTATTTTTAAACTTCAACCCCCTAGAAATAAAGGCCAAAACTCTAGTTACCTTCTTAATTACTTACTGCACCTGCATGCCAACCTTTTGTGTTTCATGCACAAAAACACCCAGATCTCTCACTTTTTTGGAGTCCTTCTCCATTTAAATAATAGTCCATCTGTCAAGTTTTTCACATCAAATCACATCAAAGTGTGACAGGAGGGGGCAGAAAATATAAGCAGAAGAGAGCAGCAGAAATTAGAACCAGAATGATTAATAATGGTAAAAAGTCAAAGCTTAAGGCTCTTTATCTGAATGCACACAGCATTTGTAACAAGATAAATGAGTTGACAGCACAAATAGAAATAAATGAATATGACTTGATAGCTATTATAGAGATGTGATTGCAGGGTGACCAAGACTGGGAACTCAATATTCAAGAGCATTTGATGTTCTGAAAAAATAGGCAAAAAGGAAAAGGAGGTGGGTAGTTTTGTTAATAAAGGAAGGTATCAGTGCGGTGGTGAGTAGTGATATAAGTGCAATAGAACATGATGTGGAATCAGTTTCGGTGGAAATAAGAAATAACAAGTGAAAAAGTCACGAGTGGGAGTCGTCTATAGGCTCCCGAAGAGTTGCCTCACTGTAGGACAAACTATAAATCAGGAATTGATGGAGGTGTGTAAGAAGGGCGCTACAATTGTCATGGGTGATTTTAATCTATATATTGACTGGATAAATCAGATTGGCAGGGGTAACATGGAAGATGAATTTGTACAGTACATCAGGGATTATTTCTTAGAGCAATACGTTGCAGAACCTATCCAGGAATAGGCCATTTTAGATCCAGTAATGTGTGAAGGGGTAGGATTAATAAAAGATCTAGTAGTTAAGGATCCTCTAGGGGGTAGCAATCACAATGTGGTAGAATTTCAAATTCAGTTTGAGGGTGAGCAACTCGGATCTCAAACCAGTGTCCTCAACTTAAATAAGGGCAATTATAGAGGAATGAAGAAAGAGTTGTCTAAAGTGGACTGATAAAATAGACTAAGGGGAAGGTCAATGGATGAGCAGTGGCAGACATTTAAGCAGATATTTCATAAAGCTCAGCAAAAACTTACCCCAGTCAAAAAGAAGGACTCGAAGAGAAGGATGAACACTCATGGTTAACAAAGATGGTCAAGGAGAGTATCCAATCAAAAACTAAGGGATACAAAGTGGCGAAAACTAGTGGTAGGCCAGAGGATTGGGAAATTTTTAAGGACCCAGCAGCGGATAACTAAAAAGCTAATAAAGAGAGAGAAAATTGATTATGAAAATAATTTGGCAAGAAAAATCAAAACAAACAGCAAGAGCTTCTACAGGTATATAAAAAGGAGAGTAGCTAAAGTGAGTGTGGGACCCTTGGAATATGCGACTGGAGAATTGATAACGGGGACCAGGGAAATGGCAGATAAGTTAAACCAATATTTTGCATCAGTCCTCACGGTGGAAGACATTATAACATCCCAACGATATCAGATAAGCAAGGAGCTAATGGGGGGAAAAAATCTTGTAACAGTCTCTATCACAAGGGACAAAGTATTTGACAAACTAATGGGATTAAAGGCAGAGAAGTTGCCAGCATCTGATGGCCCGCATTCAAGGGTTTTAAAGGAAGTGGCTGCAGAGATAGTGGAGGCATTGGTCGAAATATTCCAGAACTCACTGGATTCTGGGAAGGCCCCAGTGGATTGAAAAACTGCTGATCTGATGCCCCTGTTCAAGAAGGGAGGGAGACAAAAAGCAGGAAACTATAGGCCAGTCAGCCTAACGCCTGTCGTTGGGAAAATGCTAGAGTCCATTATTAAGGAAGAAATAGCAGGACATTTAGAAAAGCTTAACACATTCAAACAGAGTCAACATCATTTTTGTGAAAGTGAAATCATGTTTGACAAATTTGCCAGAGTTCTTTGAGGGTATAACAAGCAGAGTTGATAACGGGGAACCAGTAGATGTAGTGTATTTGGATTTCCACAGGGTATTCGATAAAATGCCACATAAAAGGTTATTGCACAAGATAGGAGCTCATGGTATTGTGGTATTGTATTCGCATGGATTGAAGATTGGTTAACACACAGAAGACAGAGAGTCAGGATTAATGGGTCTTTTTCAGATTGGAAAGACATAACTAGTGGAGTGCCTCAACGATCAGTCCTACGGCCTCAATTATTTACTATATATTAATGACTTGGAGGAGGGGACAGAGTGTAATGCATCCAAATTTGCTGATGATACAAAAATAGATGGGAGAGCATGTTGTGATGAGGACATAAGGAATCTGCAAGGGGAAATGGACAGGTTGAGTGAATGGGCAAAAACTTGACAGATAGACTATTATTTAAATGGAGAAGGACTCCAAAAAAGTGAGAGATCTGGGTGTTTTTGTGCATGAAACACAAAAGGTTGGCATGCAGGTGCAGTAAGTAATTAAGAAGGTAAATAGAGTTTTGGCCTTTATTTCTAGGGGGTTGAAGTTTAAAAAGAGAAGTCTTGTTACAACTGTACAGGGTGTTGGTGAGGCTGCACCTGGAGAACTGTGTACAGTTTTGGTCCCTGTATTTAAGAAAGGATAGACAGGCATTGGAGGCAGTTCAAAAAAGATTCACTAGGCTGATTCCTGGGATGAAGGGCTTGACTTATCAAGAACGGCTAAACAGGTTAGGCCTTTATTCATTAGAGTTTAGAAGAATGAGGGGTGATCTTATTGAAACGTACAAGATTCTGAGGGATCTTGACAGGATAGATGTTGAGAAGATATTTCCATTAGCAGAGGAATGTCGAATTAGGGGACATCGTTACAGAATAAGGGGACACGCATTTAAAACTGAGATGCGAAGGAGTTTCTTCTCTCAGAGGGTGGTGAATGTCTGGAATTCTCTAACCCAGAGAGTTGTGGAGGCTAGATCACTGAAAGTATTTCAAGACGAGGTAGATAGATTTTTGAAATATTGGGAAGTTGAGGGCTATGAGGAGCTGGCACAAAAGAGGAGTTGAGACCTGGGGCAGATCAGTCATGATCTTATTGAATGGCAGGGCAGGCTTGAGGGACCGAAAGGCCTACTCCTGCTCCTATTTCTTATGTCCTTATGTTTTTCACGCACTATCCCTACATGTCTGCCAATCTCTGCTTTAAACATATTCAATCACTGAGCTTCCACAGCCCTCAGCGGTAGAGAATTCCAAAGATTCTCCACCCTCTGAGTAAAAAAATTTCTCTTCATCTCGGTCCTAAGCGGCTTCTCCCTTATTTTGAAACCGTGCACCCTGGTTCTAGAATGCCCAACCAGGGAAAACATCTTACCTGCATCTACCCAGTCTATCCCTTTAAGTAGTTTGTAGGTTTCAATGAGATCACCTCTTATTCTTCGAAACTCTAGAGAATGCAGGCCCAGGTTCCCCAATCTCTTTTCACAGTCCTGCCATCCCAGGAACAAGTTTCATGAGTCTTCGTTGCACTCCCTCTCTGGCAATAATAACTTTCTCAAGGGCATTTTGGGATGGGCAATCAAAATGCTGACCTTGACAGTGACACTCTTGTCCCATGAGAGAATCACCAAATGAGTGGCGGTGTGGGCTTGGAGTCAGTAGAAGGTTCACTTACCCTAGCAAAGCAAATTAGATCACTGGCCTGTTTCCTGCACTGCACAGCAGTCCTCCTTTGGACCCCACAGGTGCTCAACCGCCATGGTCAGACGAGAGGACCTCGTGCTGCCATCCTTTGGAAAGGGGACGTCCTGCCTTTCCTCAACGACTTGGAGGAGATTCTTCAGGGAGACATCGCTGAATTGTGAGGCCAGAGGCTGCTGCCTTCTGCTGCACATCTTTCTGCAAGGGTCCTGGCACCATTAATGAAGAGCTGTCTGGGTGCCTTTTAAATATGGTGTCTGGCCATGATAGCAGGGCGGCTGACTTCCTGCCTGCACTGGGAGCTGAAGAGAGGGGGAAGTAGTCAACAGAATCCCTGTCTCCCCACACCCAAGATAACTTCTCCCTTGCATGTTCCCCTCTCGCTGTCTGCCAAACCTCACACCCCTTGCTGGGGTCTGTCAACCTCTCCCCAGCAAAATCCCGAATTTGTCTGCATTTCTGGGTCCTGGCTCTTCAATGGGTACTTGCTGTAGTCCCAGCAGTGGCCAACACTCCCTGTGGCACTGCTGGAACTAGTAAGTCCAGTAGCTCTCTGAGGTGGGATTTCCTCCCAAGTAGAGACCGAAGTAATGACCCGGCAACTCACCTGACTTTTCAGCTGGTGCCTCCACAAAAATTCCATCCAAAGAGTCATTAGTTCAGGTGGCCTAAAGATTGATCAAAGAAGTAGGTTTTAAAGTTAGACTTAAAGGAGGAAAGAGAGGTGAGAGATTTAGGGAGAAAATTCCACAGCTTAGGGTCTAGGCAGCTGAACGCATAGCTGTCTGAGGTCTGTTCCGGAGGCCAGAATTGGAGGAATGCAGAGATCTCAGAGATTTTAACATAGGAGAAATTTACAGAGATAGCCATGGAGGGATTTAAGCACAAGAATGAGAATTTTAAAATTGTGGTGGTGCCAGGTCAGGACCCAATATTGACCAACAAACACAGGAGTGATGTGAGAGCAGGATTTGGTGCAAGTTAGGATACAGGCAGCAGAGCTTCAGACAAACTTATAGGCAGCATTTTCCCCCTGTCAGGGGGTTGTGCAGGAGCAGGCACGAGCGGGCAGGTTCCCAATCGGAGCTCCCAGTCGGGGGTGCACCGCCATTTTACATGGGTGGGCCAGTTAAGGCCCGCCCAGCATGACGTCCGCCCAGAAACGTTGTGCGCTCCCTGTGTGGGTGGAGGGGATGCCCTGCAAAGTGCTGTCTCAGGGAGATCGGCTCAAGGTTCAAAAGTTCATCAAAGGCAGGAAAAAAAAATATTCCCGACATGTCCCCTCATGTGATACTGTCACATGAGCTGGGAAATGTCAATTTCTTTTATTCAAACATTTTATACAAATTAAAAAACCCTCATGAAACCTCATCCCGCCTGTGGATGAGGTTTCATGTTTTTTCTGAAGGCCACCTGGGCTCTTCGCCTGCCCACCAACCTTAAGGTTGCTCAGGCAGCTCAGTTGATTGTTTTAATTGCACATTAACTGGCCTTAATAGGGCTGCGAACCCGCCAAACTGAAAATCTAAGTAACACATGGTGACGTTGGGACACCCGTCCGACATCACCATGCATCATTTTACACGTCGGCAAGTGGGCACCACACCCACTCGCCAAAGGAAGAATTCTGCCCTATGTTCCCTGAGGGCAGTAGCTGGAGGGCTAACCAGGAGAGCTTTGGAATAGAAATAAAAACAGAAAGTGCTGGTAAAATTCAGCAGATCTGGCAGCATCTGTGGACAGAGTTAACGTTTTGAGTCAAATTGACTTCCTTCGGAACAAAGAGTTTTGGAATTGTCAAGTCTGGAAGTAACAAAGGCATGGATGAAGATTCAAACACTTCATATGGCAAGATAATGTGACTCATGCTGCTGTCATGCACTGTAATGTTTATGTATCAATATATGAATGGGGAGAGGAAGAATGAAAAAGCAGTGCTAGCCCTGACTTTGGGAGAAGCCACACTCGCTCTTCCCCAATCCCTACACTTTCATGTCAAGTCAGTGGATGGTAATTGGGAGGGTTCGCTCCAGTTCTTTTGTTATTTCTGGCCTTATAAAATGCATATATTTTGAAATACTGCTCGAGTGCCCAGTTTACATGCCACCTTGTGTGAGACCACAAACATGAAGTGCAGTTTCTGTTGGCAGTGTAGCCTGAGCCTTGCTGCCAGCTGGGAATAACATGACCATATAACCAATGTACAATTTTTGTAATGCTGCATATTCCTTAAAACTATTCAGCTGATTAATATTGTCACGTGACCACTCATAGTGGGCCAATGAGATTCCACTAAGCAACCCAGTATGTTGTTGTGCTATATTAGTTTTCTGATAAATGAAAAATTCTTTTGCTGCTGTGAACACATTTACCCAAGTAAAACTACAAATATTTGAATCTGAAATATACACTTGTAGCACGTGTAGAAGACATAATTGTGATAACCAGACGACCTTATGGTGATGGTTGGATGGAAATTATGTCACAGATGTGCTGGCATTTCTCTGAACAGGTAAAAGATGAGGAGTTCCACAGTCAGGTCAAAACAATTATAGGCTGGGATTTAATGGGGTGCTGTATTACCTGCGTCCCCTGACTAAAAAGTTGGTCAGGAGCCTGTTCACCAAAAAGCTGGCTGCCCTGCAGCCATTTTACGCCTGGAGGAATGTTAATTGGCTCAGGGTGAGACTTCCGACCCCAGTTGGGGAGGAAGTCCCACCTTAGAGAACTACCAGCAACTGTGTAGTTCCAGCAGCACCAGTTTTGAGCGGTAGCCACAGCTGGGATTACAGCCAGTTCCTGAACACGAGGAGGTAATGGAGCTGGATTTCAAGATATGACCGAGGTATCGGAGGGGCTTGGGAGGCAGACCTCAGCAATGGGGGCGGCTGAGGGGGTGGGGCCATGTTTGAGAGGCTGGGGCAGGTAGGATTAGAGGAGGTATGACCTTGCAGGTGGGGTGCTTCCAATGGGCACAGGGCCCCCCCCCCCCAATATTCCCCCTCCTCCTTGCTTGCCGGACACCAGGCCGCATAGCAAAAGCTACTGGGCTACCCACTGCCCCTGCCATGGATAAAATAGCGATGGAGGTAAGCTAATTGGCTACTTAAGGTAGGCTGGCCATTTGACGCCTCCACTGCCACTTGTAAAATGGGAGACAGATTGGGGGTGGGTGGGAAGGTGGTGGCAGACCAAGCACTGCATTTTACAAGCACACCCATCCCCACCTTCAAACCCACCACTGGGGGCAATGGCTATAAAATACAGCCCATTGTTTCTTGGTAAACAAGCTTGGGTGTAAGTACAGGTAGCAGAGCTGTAGCCTGTTAGAACAGATAGCTGACCAGATTAAGGTAATACTGTCTATATTTTGCAGTACAGTTAATAAAGGACTGTTGTTTTGAGTTGAATTATGTGTTATCCATAAGACTCAATTATTAGAGTCAATGGCAGCATATTGAGTGAGCTTAAGTTGCAAGATTCACATCAACATTACAAGCATTCTTAAGCAACAGCAGCAACGTTTGCCATAGAGTAAGGTGAGCACGGTAGAACCTTAAACCATAGATCTTTGTAGTGCAGAAGAGGTCAAATGGCCTGCTGTGCCATTGGTGATCCTTTGCTAAAGTAATCTAAAACTAATCCTACTCCTTTGTTATCTCCCCATATCCCTGCATGTTAAGAACTTGGGAATGTACTGAACCAAAAAATATGATTGGTTCATCTGGCCAGTGCCAGTGGGTTATTTTGGCCAAAGGGTGTAAACCGGCATCTTGATAAGATTCACATGCTTGAAAGGCTGGATTTAGCACACAATTTTGGTCCTAATTTTCAATTACCATAATTTGAACTTGCCTGGAGGTGCTAAGCAAACGCCTGTTTTTGGTTTAGTTGCTGTTACTACCATGTGGTTAATATGGACTAAGCAGATAGCCACAGGGACTCTAGAATCATTGTGGTATTAGTGAACTTGCAGCCCGTTTTCCATTTTTCATTTTTATTTCCATTAACTTAATGGGAAAAATATGACGGAAGATGTCAAACGGGTTGCTGACTCGCCATCGCCAAGTTATACTTTGTGCACAGACTCAAAATCTACATCCATTATTGCAGGCACAAAGCTTTTAAAGAGTAAAGTCTTAAATGGAAAGATTAAAATATCTGCAGTTGATATGCATCCTATAGCATAAAGAAGGAAGTGCTTTTGAAGTGGAGGAACTGTTGTTCTGTCAGATGCACAGCAGCCAGGATGCATACAACAGGGTCCTATAATGAGATGATTGATAAGTCAATCTGTTTTTGGTGGTATTGGTAAATATTGGCCTAGAAACTAGAAGTCCTCTGCTTTTCTTCAAATAATACCACGGGATTTTGTATATACACCTGAAAGGATTGGTGGGGCTTGGTTTAATATCCGATCTGAAGTACTGTACTGATGTGGCAGCTTGGATTATGAACATAAATTCTGGTAAGGGGCTTGATAACACACAATCTTCTGACTTGGAGGTGAGAGGGCTCTGAACTAAGGCACATTACCATGTTGGTGTAATTCTTCATTCTTCGTATATCAAAATGTTTGTGCCTGCTTTATACAAGTCATCTTTGTTTCATTGATATGAACCTTAATACAGCCTGATAAACCTTTGTTCAGTTCTTCAACTGACCAGGATGCAGAGCAACATATTGAAGTGTTCACACAAAACAATGGTACAAAAACATTTTGCTACCACCCAACAAGCCCCAACATCCAGTGCAAGAACAAAACAAAAACCTGATTGCTGATCAGTATGGGCTGAGAGGCATAGGGTGACATTCGAGTGTTGAGCCATCTGATATCTCTCCCCTTGACATTTGACAGTTATGAGGAGAATGATAATGAGTAAAAGCTGGTCTTATCTCTGAGCGATCCAAATGGTGTTGAAACACCTAGAAACCAAATGTTCTTTTTCATAAATCCATATTTATTTTAATATAAAGGAAAGGGAAGTTAAAACAGTTATCTTTTTGCAGACTTCTCCCTGCATCTTTAGATGTTCAGTGCACGAGAGATGCTGCCCATCAAACCAGATACTGTACTCTAATTCAAATCTGGTTTGAATATTAAGCTTTACGCATACAGCATCAGGGCAGAAAAAGCATTCTTTATCATTCGTCACACTTCTCATTACAAGGGGAAAGTAAGCAGGCAAACTACAGCAATATCTGTTTCTTCAAGTGGCCTTTTGGCCAGAACCCACATGACCTTCCCTTACTCTATGCTACAAGAATGTCCCTCAGGCAGCCACCTTTAGTTCTTTTAATCCCATCGTCTGCATCAATCACATTGTATGCTGCTCCCACTGCCAGAGCTAAACATTGCAAAATAATCACATAAGCTTTTTGTTTTATGAAACTTTAAGTTTCGGCTGAGCTTTTGGCTGCTGTGGTTTTATATTCTGAATCAGTTGAAAGTGCTTTCCTTCCATGTTCCAATGGTTCCTGCTAAATAGTATCAGTGACCTATGACTTCTGCCCTTTAGGGTAAAGCAGAAATAAACTGAAAGAATGTAAAGATTTAATGGTCATACAAAAGCCACGAGGACTAAACAAGGATTAAGATGCAGGAAAGATATACCTGAACCTAAAGAACTCTAAACTCGAAACGTGGACTCGAAACGTTGACTCTCCACAGATGCTGCCAGACCTGCTGAGTTTTTCCAGCAATTCTGTTTTTATTTCAGATTTCCAGCATCTGCTGTAGTTTGCTTTTATCTGAACCTCCAAGAACTTTTTTGGAATGAACTGTTTATTGTGATCAGAAAAGTCAAGGTGGACTTGACACTGTGTTAAAGATGCAGACATAACTCTCTAAGGCCAACAGCATGCTTGAAGCAACTACCACACTTAAGTTCATCATTTTTTTGTCTTGTTCTCAGCCTGGGGAGCATCTTGAAGCACTTCTGCCAAACAAGTTTCAACAGGATGTTCCTCTATAAAATAAAGAAAGCTTGGAGGTGATTACAGAAGTTGGAAGAGTTTGGATTATGCTTGATATTTGGAAGTGCTACACACCCAGGTTCAGATTTCTATTGTTCTTGGTCTAGGCTTGCTGCACTTCAAGGATGTTTAAAATGCATGGGCTCCATTCCAGCTACTTCATAATGCGTGAGACTAGAGGTGACAATTCCTTTGCCTCAGGAACTTGAACCAACTTTCAAGATGGTCACTTTTCCACCATCATGTAGACTATAGGGTAGATTTTCTGAATTTGAATTTCCCCTATGGAACTGTAAACCAGTTGGCATGTGCATAACAGGAATTTCAGCAAGGAGGTCAATAGGACTTTAGGTTAGAGTGATAGATATTGCATTACAGAAGGAGGCCATTCAATCCATCACACCTATTCCAATAATAACACTGCAGCTGAAGCTATCTATTTTAATCCCATTTCCCTGCTATATTCAATTATTGAACTCTTTCCTTTCTTTTCAAATATGATCTGATTTCCTTTTAAACATTGCAAATTGGGGTTTGCTGTCTGTAGGAGGTCAATTCTGAGGTTGGAAAATGATCCAGGAGGCTCTCAACTTTTCTTTTGGTTGGCCCCATGAAGAACAGAAGTGTACTTCCTGAACATCCAAAAAAGACCATGGCCCACTGTTGACGTATTCAAGATGCCAACCTCGTCTGGCTCAAATGGCTGTGGTCTATTCCTGTTTCTGATGTGATCCTCCTTCTAAGCTGCGATTCTGTAATCTATATTCACCTGATTACGATTATTTTTAATGCAGGTTTTGCTGTAGATTCTACTCACTTTTTAATTTATTTGCATCACTAATCTTGTTTCCTCAAGATTAGCAATTGAAGTAATAGAAGTATTCAGCTTTTTGCTGAATGATTGTAGAGCAGTACAATCTCCTTACTGACCTTTGACTGGGGTTCCATAAGATCTTTTATGCCAGACAGCAGCTCCATTCCCACCTGAAAAAAAGTTAATATTTCAGATGGAGAGCTTTTTAATGGAATTTAAAACATTAGTTTGAAGTGCATCCACCTGAATCATTAACCCCCTTTCCCTCTTCCCAGATGCTGATGGACCTACCATTTTCTGCTTTGAATTTAGAGTCAGTTTTCCTCTACACCTCATTATTGGTACGTATCTTGTTAAAAAGATATTTAGCACCTGCAGTCCCCTAACATTGGTTTAGAATGGTGCTTTAGTTCACCTACTCATTTTAGTAGATTAATCCCCATTCTGTATTAATCTACTTATTTGCAATTCTGGCAACCATTCTGTAAATAATGATCTTCCTGGTGAAGTTCAAAGTACAGTCAGTTAGTTGTGCAGATATATTTTTCTTCAGTCAATGTGAGTAAAGGACTATTTCCCAATACAAAGATTTACAGACTTTACAGCCCAACTATTTGGGCTCCATTCCTTTCATCCTACTTCACCTAATCTAATCAACATATCCTTTTTATTCCTTGCTCCTTCATGTACTTTAGTAGTGGTAGCACAGTGATAATGTTACTGGGCTAGTAATCCAGAGACCTGGATGCATGCTCCAGTGATGTGAGTTCAAATCCCACCATTGTAGCTGCGGAGATGGTCATGTAGTGGCAATGTTACTGGACTAGTAATCAGAGGCCCAGGCTAATACTCAGGGGACATGGCTCAATCTCACATAGTAGAATTTCAATTCAGTTAATAAAATCTGGATCTGAAAGCTAGTCTCAGTGATGGTGACCATGAAACTATCATCAATTGTTGTAAAAACCCATCTGGTTCACTAATGTCCTTTAGGAAAGGAAATCTGCCATCCTTACCTGGTCTGGCCTACATATGACTGCAGACCCACAGAAATTTGGATGGCTCTCTGAAAGGATCTAGCAAGCCATTCACTTCAAGGGCAATTGGGCAACAAATGTTGGCCTTGCCAGTGATGCCCACATCCCATGAAAGAAGAAGTAAATAAAAGCTATAATTTTCTTGTAAAAACCCATATGATTCACTAATGTCCTTCAGGGGAGAGAATCAGCCATTCTTACCTGGCCTGGACTACACGTGACTCCAGACTCATAGACTCTCACTGCCCTTTGAAACGGCCTAACAGGCCACCAATAGTAGGCAGGTTAAGGACAATTAGGGATGGGCAGTGAATGCTGGATTTGCCAGCAATGCTCATATTTGATGAACAAATTAAAAAAAAGCATACCCAGTTTTCCACCTATCTCTGCATTCACCTAAACCACTGCATGTGGTTCAAGTTTCCACATTCTTAACCAATTTCCGAGTCAAAAATTTTCTCGAAAATTCTTTATAGGATTTATTAGTGACTATTTTAGATTGATGGCCCCTAGTTTTAGGCTGTCTCACAAGTGGAATCATTTCTCTGAAATATCTCCCTATGAAACCTCTTCATAATAATAAAGACTTCTATTAGGTCATTCCACAATCTTCTGGTTTCTAGAGAACAGATCCCTTAGCCTGTTTATTTTTTCTGTTGAGAAGTTGAACACCAAAGGTAAGCAGCAGTTTTTCACCTTTTGAGTAATTTCCTTCCTATTTCATTTTCCATTTGCAAAATTGCTGCCCAGCATCCAAAGGAACTAACACAAGATGCACAAATGGACTGTTTGATAAGAATCATTAGAATATAAGAGCTCTTGGCTATAAGGAACTGCCATCTTTAAAAAGGGAGAAAAGTACAGCCCGAGTAATTACAGGCCAGTCAACCTAACATAGGTGTTGGGAAAATTATTGGAAAAAGTTCTGAAGGACAGGATAAATCTTCATTTAGAAATAATGGCATGGATTAATCAGAGACAGTCAGGATGGATTTGTTAAGGGAAGTTTGTGTCCGACTAACATGATTGAATATTTTGAGGAGGTATCAAGAAATATCAATGGGATAGTGTATTTGAAGCAGTCTATATGGATTTTAGCAAGGCTTTTGATAAGGTCCCACATGGCAGACTGGTCACAAACGTCAAGGCCCGTGGGATCCAAGGTAAAGTGGAAAGCTGGACCAACATTAGATCAGAGACAGGAAGAGGAAGCAGTGGGGAATGGGCAATGGGTGTTTTTGTGACTGGTGGGTTATTTTCCCAGTGGGGTTCTGCAAGGCTCAGTACTAGCTTCCTTTCTTCCCTTGCTTTTTGTGGTAGATATCAATGATTTGGACCTGAATGTATGGCCTACGATTAGAAATTTTGCAGACATGTGTTTGCGGTTGATAATGAAGAAGAAAGCTGTAGACTGCTGGAAGATTTTAATGGATTAGAAGAGTGGCAAAAGGAGTTCAATCTAGAAGAGTGTGAGGTAGTGCATTTGGGGAAGGTTAACAAGGCAAGGGAATACACAATGGAGTGCATGTCTGCAGGTTTCTGAAGATGGCTGGACAGGTTGAAAAGATGGTCAAGAAGGCAAACAGGATCCTTGCCTTTACTAGTCGAGGCATACAATATGAGATCTGTGAGGCTATGCTGGAACTTAGGTCACAGCTAAATTACTATGTAGTATGGTCAGCACACTATAGGAAAGAGGTGCTTGCACTAGGCAGGGTATAGAGGAGATTTCCGAGGATGGTGCCTGGACTGGAGAATTTTAGTTATGAGAAAACATTGTGTAGGCTACAGTTGTTTTTTGAAATAGCGGAGGCTGAGGAGAGACCTAATGGAAGTATATAAAATTATGAGGGATTTAGATAGAATGGATAGGATGGACCTATTCCCCTTGGTTGAAGGGTCCATAACCAGGGGCAAAGATTTAGGGTTAGAGTAGGAGGTTTATAGGTGATTCAAGAGGAAATTCTTTCACCTTGAGGGTGGTGGGGATCTGGAACTCACTGCCTGAAAGGGTGGTAGAGGCAGAAATCCTCAAAATATTTAAAAAAATAGTTGGATATTCACTTGAAGTGCCAGAACCTACAAGGCTATGGACCAAAAGCTGGAAAGTAGGATTAGGCTAGTTGGCTATGTCACAGACATGATGGGCTGAATGGCCTCTATCCATGCTGTAAATTTCTATGAAAGGGAGTGGTACAAAGGTGAAAATTAGCTGCCAATTTTAGTTACACCTATTCACAGCATAAGAGGATGGGGTACATTTTCCTCTGTCGATGTAAAATTAAAAAATTAGCATAACTGCAGAGTGGGGAAACCTGCTTTAAAAGACCCAACTTCTCTCACTAACAGAGAACAGAAGAAAATATGGTAGATCTTGACTTTGTGCCACAGATAAGAGCGAGTTGACAGCAGCCCATTTCAGATTCCCCCCATTTTTAGTCAGAAGGCAGAGTTGTGAAACATGGTGCAATCTTTATTGCCCATTTTAGACAATCACACAAAGTCAATCATCTACCTCAGTATCTGGGCATCATCCTTGATCATGTACCAAACTTTACCAATGAAGAGCACCAGTTATGACATTCTAATTAAAGTCACATTTTCTATGCAAGTTCCTTGTGGTTTAGGGAGTAGCAACACATGTCCAGTCTTTTGGAAGCTGCAGGTATTTAGCCATTTATATTTAGTTAGATTCTAGCCATTTACACTTCATATTATAACACTTTATAACTTGCCTTTCCGTTGCTGTTTCACCTGAATTAATGATCCAAACAGCACACATTTTCTGGCTAGTTGCTAAAGTACACAAGTAACGTGCAATGTGTTAATTATTTGAACATATTCTAACAGGAAAAGTCAGGTAAAATGCTATTTCCTGACAGTTCCTTTTAGTGCTGATGTGATTTTGAAGCCAATCCTTAAATGCATCTGGAAAAGTGCTGCCTTTTCCCTTTGAGATTCACTCTGAACAGACAGGAAATTATGATTTCAGCAGTACGTGGTAGTGGCCAGAAGTTACAGGCCATAATTCAATTATCTGTGGAAAGGACTGCTGAAGCTTTGGGCTTTTAAAATCTAATCTATACCTATAAAGTATTTGTTTATTAATTAAACAAGTATTTTAAGGTGACATAGTTGTTGAGCTTGCATAATCAGATCTTTAGTTTTACCATGTACAGCAGATAAACTGTTAGAATTGGCATTAAAATTAACCGCTGTGAAAAATGGAATTTCTGGTAATTGCAATAAGCTGCTAAAAATTCACTGAATTGTACATGAATTATAACTTTCATGATTATTGGTCATCAAGCATGAAACATTATTTTGGGCAAACAATTTTACTACTCCATAATATATAGCACATGTAAACTGTTGCTTCATTGCAGTTGCTGATGAAAGGATACTGCAACCATAATATTTAGTACATGAGACTCCATTACAATACAGGATGCTATAACCTGGATCCTTAGCATTTGGAGCCTGCTACTCCATTACAAAGCTCGTTTACAAGACACTGCACCTAATTTCTTGTTTGAAAGCTCTTTTGCCAAAGAAATAAAGCAAACATTTAGGTTTGCTGCATCCAGTAAACATGAGTCCAGCAGCATGCACATTGTGATGATTAGACTGAGTCTAAGCGGCACATCACATTTCATGATAGAGAAATTTGCTGTTTCTTTTAGGAGCAGTGCTGCAAATTCATGTGAACTTCATTAAAAGTTTTGACTACAATGGCAGTGTGTCCCATGTTAGATATCATGGTCAGGATTTCAACACCAGACAGGAGTCATTCACATGGGGGCCGAGGTGGGCAGACTGTACCCATGACCCTGGGAACACTCCCTGGCATAAGGTGTCACTGGTGTCCAGAGGGGGTCACAGAAAGGAGAGGGTGTTGGGAGGAGGAAAGCCATAAGGGGTACAGGGGAGCACTACTGTTACTCTCAAACAACATGAAAGCAAAATACTTATTAAATAACTTAGCCTTTACTGCTTCCACCAGGTTTCACTGGTGGATCCAGCACAGTTATCGGCTGTTAAAATCATGTAGAGGGACTAATCACATCAAAGGACCCCAATATTGATGAGTTAAAATAGTGGAGGTAGATTGGAGCAGGTCGGGAAGGGAAAGGAATGCCACAACTACAATGTTAACCACTCGTTCGACATATTTTCAGTGCATGAGAGGGCAATGTTAAAATCAACTCACCTTGTTATGCCCCATTTCCTCCTTGATAGCATAGCTTAATTGTATACTTTTTTATTAATCATTCATGGGATGTGGGCATCACTGGAAAAACTAGCATTTATTGACCAGCCCTAATTGCCCTCAAGAAGGTGGTGAGCTACCTTCTTGAACCACTGCAATCCCTGTGTATTCCCACAGGGACGTTAGGGAGGGACGTCCGGAATTTTGATCCAGTGATGACAAGGAACATTTAAGCCAGGATGGTGTATGACTTGGAAAGGAACTTGGAGCTGGTGGTGTTCCCATGCACCCGTTGCTCTTGTCCTATGTGATAGATGTCCTGGATGTGAGAGATGCTGTCGAAGCAGCATTGCTGAGTTACTGCAGTGCATCTTGTAGATGGTACACACTGCAACTGTGGATTAGTGGAGGGGATGAACTTATAAGCTGGTGAGTGGGATGCCAATCAAGAGAGGTGCTTTTGCCTGGATGGTGTTGAGCTTCTTAAGTGTCGTTGGAGCTGCAGGCAAATAGCATTTCATCATGCCACAGCATACCATAGCATTCCTTCATCAAATGGGCTCATTACTGTTTAGCCAGCTTAACATTCAAAAGTTGGCTTTTTATCCATTTGCTGGAGGTTTTAAGTTTTGGTTGGAAACTTTCATTTCAAGTATTAGTTAGCTTTATCTGCATTTTAATTTTTTTTTATTCATTCATGGGATATGGCCTTTGCTGGCTCAGCCAGCATTTATTGTCCATCCCTAATTGCCCTTGAGAAGGTGGTGGTGAGCTGCCTTCTTGAACTGCTGCAGTCCCTATGGTGTAGGAACACCCACAGTGCTGTTAGGGAGGGAGTTCCAGGATTTTGACCCAGTGAGAGTGAAGGAATGGCAATATATTTGCAAGTCAGGATGGTGTGTGGTTTGGAGGGGAACTTCCAGGTGGTGATGTTCCCATCTATCTGCTGCCTTTGTTCTTTTAGATGGTAGTGCTCGTGGGTTTGGAAGGTGCTGTTGAAGGAACCTTGGTGAATTCCTGCAGTGCACCTTGTAGATGGTACACACTGCTATGCGTCAATGATGGAGGGAGTGAATGTTTGTGGATGTGGTGCCAATCAAGTGGACTGCTTTGTCCTGGATGGTGTCAAGCTTCTCAAGTGTTGTGGGAGCTGCACTCATCCAGACAAGTGGAGAGTATTCCATCACATTTCATTAAATTGGTGCATTATTTTCTACTGTTGTGCATGTCTAAGTTTTTGCGGTTACCAGCCTTTTTGCTACAAAAGTGTTCCATCTAGGAATTCCATAGACATTTGGAAGAAGAAGATTAATTCATGAGGCAACAAGAAAAGCAAGTATGTTTAAAGCTCTCAGTGCCTCAATATGTGGCTCCGTAGTACCTTTAGTCTCAGTGCTAGGCATGCCCGTTTCAATACCTTGGCAAGGGCATTAACGTGGGTGATGCGAGCATGCACCAATGGGTGCAGAGTAGGCATATCATGACCAGTCAGTGTCTTACACTGATTTGACAACAATGCTGCCATTTTTGACCACAGTACTTTAGTTAACACCCTCTCTTAAACACACACAGATGAAGATGTGCTCATTGCACCGAGGACCCCCACCCGACTTGGGCTATTTAAAAGGATCATCAACAACGTGCAGGTTAGCTGCTGCTTGCTCTCAACTAGCTTTATTTGTGTTTGTGGAAGTGCTGGGTGTTTTGAGGAGTTTTACGTTTGGTGCAGTCTGCAGAGAGTAATACTGCTGATGGGAAAGGCGTTGGTTGTGACTGCAGGGGTTCTGGGCACACCACTTGCTGCCAGTCATGGATTCCCTTGAAATGCAGCATGACAAGGAGGCAATGCAGAGGCAGCAAATAAGAAGATAAGACGGAGGATGAGGAGAGAGGACATTATGTTTTTCTCTCTGAAAGGCTCTTGCCTTTGCCAGGAAAAAGGGATTCCGCATGACACAGAGTGCAATGCGCTGCATCTGCTGAGGTGTACTGCAACCACAAGATTACAATACGCTGAATGTGCACTTGGTGTGTGACCATGATCAGCACATCACACCGGTGAATGCCTGCTATCCTGGCGGTAATCATTCTGTGCCAGTCTGCTGTTCCAGCAATCTTTCAGCCACCACATAAAAACAGAGGGTGGCTGTCGGCAGCAAGGACTATCGACTCTAGACTTGGCTCAAGACTCCCCTCCACAACCCAACCACATCTGGCAAATCTGCATCCAGTGAGAGCCGTGCTGCCACGAGAAACCCTGGTTCAATGAAGAGTGCAGGAGGTCATGCAAGGAGCACACCAGGCATACCTAAAAATAAGGTGTCAACCTGGTGAAGCTACAACACAGGACTACTTGCATGCCAAACAGCATAAACAGCAAGTGATAGACAGAACTAAGTGATCCCACAGCCAACAAATCAGATCTAAGCTCTGCTGTCCTGTCACATCTAGTCGTGAATGGTAGTGGACAATTAAACAACTCACTGGAAGAGAAGGCTTCACAAATACCCGTCAATGATAGGGGAGCTCAGCACGTCAGTGCATTTGCAACAATGTTCAGCCAGAAGTGCTGAGTGGATGATCAATCTCAGCCTCCTTCGGAGGTTCCCCAGCATCACAGGTGCCAGTCTTCAGCCAATTCGATTCACTCCATGTGATATCAAGAAATGGCTGAAGGCACTGGATACTCAAAAGGCTATGGGCCCCGATACTATTCTGCCAGTAGTACTTCAGAACTTGCCGTGTCCCTAGCAAAGCTGTTCCAGTACAGCTACAACGCTAGCATCTACCCAGCAGTGTGGAAAGTTGCCCAGGTATATCCTGTACACAAAACGCAAGGCAAATACAACCCGGCCAATTACTGCCCCATCAGTCTACTCTCGATCATCAGTAAAGTGATGGAAGGGGTCATCAACAGCGCTATCAAACGGCACTTGCTTAGCAATAACCTGCTCACTGACGCCCAATTTGGGTTCTGCCAGGGCCATTCAGCTCCTGACCTCATTACAGCCTTGGTTCAAACATGGACACAAATGCTGAACTCCAGAGGGGGGTAAAAGTGACTGCCCTTGACGTCAAGGCAGTATTTGACCAAGTGCAGCATCAAGGGGCCATGGCAAAACTGAAGTCAATAGGAATCGGGGAAAACTCTCCGCTGGTTAGAGTCATACCTAGCACAAAGGAAGATGGTTGTGGTTGTCGGAGGTCAATCATCTCAGTTCCAGGACATCACTGCAGGAGTTCCTCAGGGTAATGTCCTCAGCCCAACCATCTTCAGCTGCTTCATCAATAACCTTCCTTCCATCATAAGGTCAGAAGTGGGGATGTTTGCTGATCATTGCACAACGTTCAGCACCATGTGGAACTCCGCAGACTCTGAAACAGTCCATGTCCAAATGCAACAAGACCTGGGCAATATCCAGGCCTGGGCTGGTAAATAAAATTCGCACCACACAAGTGTCAGGCAATGACCACCTCCAATAAGGGAGAATCTAAGCATCGCTCCTTGACATTCAATGCCATCACCTTCACTGAATCCCCCATTATCAACACCCTGGGGGTTACCATTGACCAGAAACTGAACTGGACTAGCCATATAAATACTGTGGCTATAAGAGCAGATCAGAGGCTAGGAATCCTGTAGCAAATAACCCATCTCCTAACTCCCCAAAGCCTGTCCACCATCTACAAGGCACAAGTCAGGAGTGTGATGGAATACTTCCCACTTGCCTGGATGAGTGCAGTACCGACAACACTCAAGAAGCTTGACACAATCCAGGACAAAGCAGTCCACTTGATTGGCACCACATTCACTCCCTCTACCACTGACGCACAGTGGCAGTCACGTGTACCAATTACAAGATGCACTGCAGGAATTCACCAAGGCTCCTTCCAAACCCATAGCCGCTACCATCTAGAAGGACAAGGCAGCAGACACATGAGAACACCACCACCTAGAAATTTCCCTCCAAGCCACTCATCATCCTAACTTGGAAATATATCACCGTTGCTTCATTGCCATTGGGTTTAAATCCTGGAACTCTAAATCCTGAAACTCAGGAAAGCCAATAGAATGTTATCATTTATTGCAAGGGAAGTTGAATACTTAAGTAGGGAGATTATGCTTCAGTTATCCAGAGCACTGGTGAGACCATATCTGGAGCACTGTGTACAATATTGGGGGCTTTATTTAAGGAAGGATGTAAATGCGTTGGTAGCAGTTCACATAAGGTTTACCAGACTAATACCTGCAACGGGCAGGTTGTCTTATGAGAAAAGGTTGGACAGGTTAGGCTTGTATCCACTGGAGTTTAGAAGAATAAGGGGTGACTTATGAAACATATAAGATCCTGAGGGGTCTTGACCGAGTGGATGTGTAGAGGATGTTTCCTCTTGTGGGAGAATCTAGAACTAAAGGTCACTGTTTAAAAATAAGGGATCACCCATTTAAAATGGAGATGAGGCGACATTTTTTCTCTCAGAGGGTCATGTGTCTTTGGAGCTCTCTTCCTGAAAAGGCAATAGAAGCAGAGTCTTTGAATATTTTTAAGGCAGAGGTGGATAGATTCTTGGTAAGCAAGGGAGTGATAGGATATCAGGGGTAGGCGGGCTGCAGATTTGAGGTTACTATCAGTTCAGCCATGATCTTAATAAATGGCGGAGCAGACTTGAGGGCCAAATGGCCTACCCCTGCTCCTTGTTCGTATGTTCGTAACTCCCTCCCTAACAGCACTCTGGGTGTACCTACATCACATGGACTGCAGCGGTTCAAGAAGGCAGCTCACCACCACCTTCTCAAGGGCAATTAGGGATGGGCAATAAATGCTGGCCTAGCCAGTGACACCCACATCCCATGAATGAATAAAATGAAAAACTGGCAAAAAGGGCACAGCCTTTGCCAGCACAGGTCCAGCGATTACCTAAATAGAAGGAGCAGGAGAGAAGGCAGCCAGCACATCCACGTTCCAGATGGGCTGTCCATGAGCAGCTGATTTGACTTCAGTTCCTATGAATGCAATCCCAGATCCACATTGTAGTAAAACAGTCACACATCTTACCATCCTTCTTTTACAGACCTTCACTGTGTCCTCTTGGTCACATTCCTGAAATAAAAGCCATCATAAACAGCCATTCAATATCAACTTTATCCATTAAAACATCCAATATTATATACAAAATTCAATTAATTATCCTTGTTCATTTCCTTAATGCCTGTCTTGCAGATGCCTTTGCCAGGTCTGGTGCTCTGTAGTGTTACCCCCAATGCTGCAGCATGGCTGCAGACTTCTAGTAGGGGTGTCTGCAGATGGCCTTATGTGACATCCTCGAACAGCACTGGCCCTAGAACGCCCAGCTTCTGACAGCCTTATTTCAGCACGGGCTGTCTAATTGAGGCCTCCAGGTTTTATGTATCCACCTCAATCTTATTCCAGGCCTTCCATATATGAACCCAGACAACAAACTCAGAAGATGAAATAAAAACAAAAATAGCTGAAAAAACTCAGCAGGTCTGACAGCATCTGCGGAGAGGAACACAGTTAATGTTTCGAGTCCGTATGACTCTTCATCAGAACTAAGAAATATAGAAATGAGATGAAGTATAAGCTGGTTGTGGGGGGTGAGACAGGTAGAGCTGGATAGAGGGCCAGTGATGGGTGGAGGCAAAGAAGAGATTGCCAAAGCTGTCATAGATAAAAGGACAAAGGGGCGTTGACGGTGGTGATATTAGCTGAGGAATGTGCTAATGATGACATTAAGGGTAGAAAGCAGGACGAGCAAGTGACAGATAGCCCTAGTGGGGGTGGGGTGGGGGGAAGGGATCGAAATAGGCTAAAAGGTAGAGATAAAACAATGGATAAAAATACATTTAAAAATAATGGAAATAGATGGGAAAAGAAAAATATATATTAAAAAATTTAATAAAAAATAAATAAACATAAATAAATAAAAAATAAAAAATTATAAATTATTGGAAAAGGGGGGGGGATCAGAAAGGGGATGGAGGAGAGAGTTTAGGATCTGAAGTTGTTGAACTCAATGTTAAGTTCGGAAAGCTGTAAAGTGCCTAGTCGGAAGATGAGGTGCTGTTCCTCCAGTTTGCGTTGAGCTTCGCTGGAACATTGCAGCAGGCCAAGGACGGATATGTGGGCATGAGAGCAGGGTGGAGTGTTGAAATGGCAAGCGACAGGGAGGTCTGGGTCATGCTTGCGAACAGACCGAAGGTATTCCGCAAAGTGGTCACCCAGTCTGCGTTTGGTCTCTCCAATGTAGAGGAGACCACATTGGAAGCAGTGAATGTAGTAGACTAAATTGAGGGAAGTGCAAGTGAAATGCTGCTTCACTTGAAAGGAGTGTTTGGCCCCTTGGATGGTGAGGAGAGGGGAAGTAAAGGGGCAGGGTTTGCACCTTCTGCAGTTGCATGGGAAGGTGCCGTGGGAGAGGGTTGAGGTGTAGGGGGTGATGGAGGAGTGGACCAGGGTGTCTGATCAAGACCAATTATTAAAAAAGAAATAATTTCTGAAAATGTGTAAAGACATGAGTGAAATTCTGAATAAGACAAGTGACTGTGTTCATTGTGAGAATACAGAAGCTTTGCTTTGTTCACATAGTTTTGCGCAAGGGTTTGCATGCAAATTCTGCATTCAACCTTTGTCTCTTGGCCCTTTCTGGATGAAATTGTGGTCCAGAATTAGTCTTTGATATTTAACCGGATAAACTCAGGAAGAAATTGTGGAGTTCTTTGTATTCTGTTTGTGATCACTTTATAGCTTAAGTATGAAAATATAGAGAAATATAACACCAAGGGAACATTTGACGAGTTTCTTGCTAGCAAACTGTGGCATGTGTTTTTGGTGAAAGAGCTCACTGCCAGTAGGTGGCACTATTATTCATTCGTCCAAAAATTGGCTTTGTAACTTAACTACATTTGCTTGTATTTATATGAGGTTTTTAATGTAGTAAAACATCACAAGGAGATTTATCAAACAAAATTTCAGACTGAGTCATAAAAGGGCAGATGACCAAAACCATGGTCATAGTGGTAGGCTATCTTAAAGAAGAGAAAAGATTAGGGAGGCGAAGGGGTTTAAGGAGGGAATTCGAGAGTTTAGGGCCTCAGTAGCTGAAGGCACAGCCACTAATGGCGGAGCAATTAAAATTGGGGATTCTCAAGAGGCCAGAATTGGAGGAGTGCAGAGAGGGCTGTAGAGCCAGAGGAGATTATAGAAGTAGGGAAGAGCATGACCATGGAGGGCATTGAAAACATGGGTGAGAGTTTTAAAATCGAGGCATTGCTTAACCAGGAGCAATTGTACATCAGCTAGCACAGGAGCGATGGGTAAATAGGATTTGGTGTGAGTTAGAACATGGGCAGTAGAGCTTTGGATGACTACAAGTTTGGGAGGCCATTCAGGAGTGCATTGGAATGGTCAAGTCTAGAGATAACAAAGACACAGATAAGGGCTTCAACAGCCAATGAACGGGGAAAGTCAGTTGATGTTACAATGATGGAAATAAGTGGTCTTGGTAATGATGCAGGTATAAGCTCATCTCAGGGTCAAATACGACACCAAGTTTACAAACAGTTTAGTTCAGCCTTAGAGAATTGCAAGGGAGAGAGGCGGAGCCAATAGCTGGGGAACAGAGATTGTGGCAGGGATCAAGGACAATGGCTTCAATCTTCCCAATGTTTAGTTGGAGGAAATTTTTGCTTATCCAATCTTGGTTGCCAGAGAGGCAGTCAGACAAGTTGAAGAAAGTGGAGGTTTCAAGAGAGGTGGTGATGAAGGGCAACATATGGATGAAAATTAGTGGTAGAATTTTCCCCCTGTTGGGGGGGGTTGTATGGGGGTGGGCATGGACCCGATTGGTGCCCCCGATTAGGTCCGCGCTGCCATTTTACCTTGGCGGGCCAATTAAGGCCCGCCCAGCATGACGCGCACCCAGAAGCACTGTGCGGGCAGTGGGGGGTGGTGGTTTCCCTGAGTCAGGAGTGCGCTTTTTCGCGCACGCACGGGAAAGAGCACAGAAATCTCCCTGAGACACAGAGGTGCCTCAGGGAGATTAGTTTTAAGTTTTACCAGTTCAATAAAATGTTGAAAAAATGTTTATGACATGTCCCCTCATGTGAAACTGTCACATGAGCAGGGACATGTGCATTAATTTCAATAAAAATTTTTGAGAAAATTTAAAATCTTTCATGAAACCTCATCCTGCCCATGGATGAGATTCCATGAAAAATGCGAAGGACGCTTGGTTGGACAGACAGCTCTGTTAATTATTTTAATTGCTAGTTAAATGGTCTTAATAGGCCTTTGACAGTTCGGTGGATGGGCAGCCAAGTCGGCCGTGCGCAAGCCAAACTGAAAATCTAAATGACACCCCGCATCATTTTACACCTCGACAAGTGGGTCCTGCCCCCCGGCTTGCTGAGCTGAAGATTCTCCCCTAGGTAAATATTACCTTTGATCAAATGCAGCAAAAATATAATGGCCAAAAATGCAATAAATGAAAGAATAACTGCTGATATGTCTGGTTCTGAATGGAAATTGTTTTAAAATGACAGCCTTGAAGTTAATATTAATATATAAATGCTTGATGAATTCATAGAACTGTAGAATGGTTACAGCTCAGAAAAAGGCCATTCTGCACATTGTGTCCATGCCAGTAGCAACTCAGCTAACCCCACTTTCCTGTAGTGCTGCAATTTTTTTCTCTTCAGATAATTATCCAATTCCCTTTTAGAAGCCACAATTGAATCTGCCTCCCCACACTCCCAGGCAGTGCATTCCAGATCCTAATCACATGCTGCGTAAAAAGTTTTCCTCATATCTCCTTTCATTCTTTCGCCATTCGCCTTAAATCAGTATCTCTCCTGCCAATGAGAACAGTTTCTCCCTATCTTCTCAATCTGCACCTCATGATTTTGAACGCCTCCACCAAATTCAAATTTCTCTCTTCTAAGATGAACAACCCCAGCTTCTCCAATCTATCCATGTAACTGAAGCCCCTGGTCCCTGGAATCATTCACAGGACATTGCTTTGTTCACTATGTTTACAGAGAGATTAATCAGTTAGCAGTAGTAGAAGAAAGAAATAACTTACATTTATATAGTGCCTTGCATGTCCTTAGGATGCCCAAAAGCATTTTACAGCCAATGCAGTTGTGTTTTTGAACTGTAATTACTGTTAATTTGTAAGCAGTTCACACAAATCTAGACCAGTGAAATAACTGACAAGATTAATCTGTTTTGGTGCTATCGGGTGAGGGATAAATGCTCGCCAGCTGCATCTTCCCTGCTCTGATTCAACAAGTGCCATGGAATCTTCCAAATTCACCTTCTTTCTGTCTGTCTCCTAAAGACTTTTAGGGTGTGCCTGGCAATGTTCCCTTGTTGCCTTAATAATTCCACCCTCACAGCCTTCTTTGGCCCAACATGAGCCATCCGGATGGGAACAAGGATGGGTTTTGTTCCCGACCTTCACTTGGCTCCAATTAGATTTTATGAGGTTATTCGGTACCTTAAAATTAGTTACAATTATATATCCCTTTGGAAAAAGTAAATAAATAAATGTGGTCCCCCTTACAATCCAATGTTAGCATGGCACGTTGCTGCTGATAGCCACAACGTGTGTCCCTGTTGTGCCCTTGTAGGCAAGGGCTGCCTGTGCTAATTATTTAAATAGCCCTATTCTTGCGATTTGGGATGGAATGCATGTTTTTGACTAAAATCACCCAGAAGTCCCATTTCCCCTGCACTCCAGAATTCAGGGATGTTATGAATGTCTGGCCAGCTTTAGAATTCTGACTTGAACGTTCTAGACCTCCTGTAACTAGTTTTGACAATTATTTTTCCTTCTGGATGTTTTTATGTCATTCTCTTAATACAGTTCTTTAATTGACTGTCCAACATTCAGTTGATCTTCTAACTTTCCCTCCTTTAGCTGCTTTGACTAAAAGGTTTCCTGATCTGTAAATGTTGATCTGGCCCAGCCTCCTCCATCTGCTTGCAATTGTGTTTTTGCCTTGTATTTCACACACAGGCAGTCAGCCTGCTCCCAATTTATTGTGAGTGAATCATTATTGTTGCAAATAAGATTTCATTGCAAAATGGGGCAACTATCCTCTCAGTGCTGGATGCCTCAAGGCTGTGACCATGGACAATGCTGGCTTGTGCTATGGGCTGGTCTGTGAATAGCACAACTTAAATCATTCTTAACTATCAGCCCCAACTAAGAGGTCTCTAGGTTGTTTCACTGGAATGGATTTGAATTGTTTCACTGATGCCTTAGACTTCTAACCCAATGGCATTTGTGGTTTTAAAATCTTGCATAAAAAAATTACATTGCATCTTTCACCACTCAGGACATCCCAAAGTGCTTTACAGCTCGTGAAGTACTTTTGAAGTGTAGTTAGGAAATGTGACTACCTATTTGTGCAAAGTCCCATAAAATTTATGTGATAATGTCCAGGAATTCTGTTTTTATTAAGGTTGGTTGAGGAATAAGTATTGGCTTGGACAGCAGGGAAAATTCCTCTTCTCTTCTTTGAAATAGTCCCATGGGATCTTTAATGTTTACCTGTGAAAGTAGACCGGGTCTCGGTTTAATGTCTCATCTGAAACAGGGATGACTATGTGAAACAATATGTATTATTTCGGGACACATTATAAAATGGGGCATTAGTTTACATTGTTAGAAATTTAAACTGGAACAGTATTCTTCACAAAGAAAGATATGGGTTTCTCTTGATTACAACAGAATAGATGAACGCAATATCTGAAAATGATATTTAAACCATGTCTATGTCTGAGACTTTAGTGTATTGATCTGATCTTGGAAATGACAATCAGTTCCTTTCATATAAAAGACATCATAAAGTAAAAATGTAAAGAGTCAGCTCATAACTTGACTATACTGAAGGTTTTTTTATGGAGAGTGCGTTGGGACTTGAGGTGGATCACTAAATATATTCATGGAAAACCAGACACGGTGGGCAGAATTTTCTGCCTGTCGGGCGGCGGGCCAGGCCCAATCTCCGTCGGGCAGGGAGCCGATCCCCACCGGAGAAGTGGGCCCCGCCACCATTTTAAGTGGATGGGCCAATTAAGGCCAGCCTAGCGCTTCCTGTGCGGGCGGGGGGGGATTCCCCAAATGCGAGAGTGCGCTCTTTTGCACATGCGCACGAAACAGCGCGCATCTCCCTGAGGCCAAGCGCTATCTCAGGGAGATCGCTGACAGCTTTATAAACTTTAAAAATATGAGATGGGACATGTTAGCAAATTTTACTGAAACTTTAATAAACTTTTTTAAACCCTAGATGAAACCTCATCTCACTGGTGGATGAGGTTTCATGTATTATCAGAAGCCTGCCGGGGCTCCTGGCCTGCCCACCAACCTTAAGGTTGGATGGACAGGTCCTTTAATTGTTTTAATTATCCTGTCAATGGCCTCAATTGGCCATTGACAGGTTGGCGAGCAGACAGCTGATCTCGCTGTGCTCCCGTCTTCCTGAAGATTTAAATGGGGCGGGATGACGCCGGGGGCCCCCTGCTCATCGACGGAAAAATTCAGCCCAGTAAGTGCTTTGATAATGAGGTAATGATCACTTAGAGATTATAATGGGATTAGTGCAGTTAGGAATACTTTCATTATAATACATTGAAAGGTGCTTAATTACAAGGATTATAAAATACTGCTGATGAGAATATTATAATTATTTTCAGAGGGCAATGTATGGTTGCAATAAATTCCTTTCGTCACAGGGAGAAAGCTCTTGGGCTTTTTCTGTATTGTTTTTACTTACTAATCTGTTTGAAAGACTAAGTTCCATTGTGCAAAGTACCATGGAGGTTGATAAGAGTAAAAGAGATTATATAAATTAACTGTTACAAATTTTGGGCCTACACTAGATTTTCCCTTAGCTTCAGCTTCACTGGTCTATCCTGTAAGTGCCCCCACAATATTTATGATCTGGAGTCTGCCTTTACTGCTCAATATCCAGTCATCTTGTAATGTGAACTTGATGTTGCAAACTGGCACACACCTCCAACACCCTCTGCATTTTCTCTATCCTCCAAAAAGTGGACAAATTAGTGAGACAAAGCCAGTCGTAAATCAACAAACTGATTAATATTTAACATGTTATCTGAATGAACAGGGTAATGATTAGAGTGGATTCCACTAATTTCATAATGGGCACTCTGCCACCCCTAAATACATTATTCAGATGTGCCATTCTCCCTAAATCTAATCATCACTATCCCTAAGTTTTGTTTCTTGTGGTCTGGTTCTTGCAGGCTGACATGGCAGTCCATGTATTTCTATCTTGGCCAAACAGAAAGAGTCTGTTCCTCACCATGAATGGGCCAAGCTGGCTGCCACCCTACGACGAATGGCCATCTTCCAGCTAGCCCAAGGTTGAACTCACTTGATTCATTTTGATCCATCTTTTCTCCTTCCAGATGTTGATGGACCTGCTATGCATTTCCAGAATTCCCTGTCTTTCCTTCAGATTTACAGCCATCAAAATGTTTTTCTTTTTATTTAACAGCACAAAACGTACTAATACCATTCGCCGCAAGAATGTATGTTCCAGTTTTATAAAACCTACAAATGTATTTTCAGATTTACGACTGGAATAATAACTGGAATATTTACTTTAAAGAGAGGGACACTGGGATTAATAAACTGATCTATTCGTTTGAAGTGATTGTGAAATGATGTAATTCAATTTCTAGGAGGCAGTAATAGGATATTTGTAATATGATATCTCAGTTAAAATACTCTGTAACAAACTTGGAATAATGTTTTGGAAACAGCAAACCTAAGCTGTGTTATGTATCATATTTCTCAGAAAGGTCCATACACTTTTTTTCTAATGCAGTAGAACCTGCATGCATACAGTTAAAGTCTGGCTGACCACAGTTAATTGCTAGATGATTCTTTGAACAATAAGTCAGACACAAGCCTTAGTTTGGAACTAGAGATGACAACTTATTAAAATGCACCTGGGGAGAAGATGATCTCTAAGACAAGGCAGCTGGGAGAGAAAAGCAAAGGGGTGGATTCTGACTGGCTTTTCTTTAGTATATTGCAAGATCTGAGCATTTTGTTATATTGCTCTCTCTGCTGCCCCCTCTGTTAGGGAGGTGTAAATAAAGTTAGTTCAATAATGGCTGTCTGCATTTGAATATGTCTTAAAGCAATAAACAACATTCACCTAGCATTGCCAGACCCTTGCTGTCCCATTCACAACAGCAATTTGACTGCTTCCATTTTGAAAAGGGCCTACCACAAGGTGTTCAAAGCGCTGGCTTGTTCTTTTGCAAAGTGCCCCTTAACTAATTGGTTATTTTTGGTCAGAACTGCTCAGTTCCATTGGAGGGAAGAGACCCGGCAAAAGACAAATTTTGAATTCTTTTTATGGGCCAAGGAGGAGGATGAGTGCATCTCTGTAATGTGCAAAAAATAATTTGGGCCTCTTCCTCTGTCCTGGTACGCTCCTCTCTCCACCCCATCCTCCACAACTTAATTTGCTGGCACATGCTCCTGCCCGAGGTTCAGGCTTCAAACTGACAAGTTGTTTCAGGTTGACTGGTGCCCTGTAGCTCACCGGCCAATTTTAAATGATGCTATAGCCTCAAATTTAAGTAGCTGGGATCACCCAGTGTGTTCCATCTGTCTGTTGCTGGAAAGGTCAAAATAGATCCCATGTGAACCAAATTCCCTTAGCTATTTCCAGCCAAATTTTTGTCTATGTTTGGGAAGACATCCTCTCTTTGTCATTTGTACAATAACAACAACTTGCATTTAAACAGCACCTTTAACATAGTAAAACATCCCCAGTTGCACAGTGGGTATAAAGAATGGCCCAGATCTTCCGCTCAGCAGCGATGCTGAGACAATCGCCGTTGACTGCAAAGATTGTTGTGCCCCAACCTTTTTGTGACCTCCCTTCTGGGACTTCCTCATCCGGCTACAGCAGCTATGCTTCAGTGCAGCCATCCTCGGAGCACACAAAGAGGAGCAGCACAGAGGACACGAATCCTTTTTACCACATCAACTGCCATATTCAGGTAGATGTTCAAAGATCTCAACGGTTTCAGTGGGTTAGTGAGTGAGCAGATGAATGGGTGAGTGTGTGAGTTGGTGGGTGGATGAGTGAGTGGGTGTGGGACTGGTCGGGGGAGTCAGGCAGTGGGTTGGGCAGTCAGGTCAGAGATGGGTAATCGGGACAGGGGATGGATAGTCGAGACAGGTTAGGCAGTTGGGTTGGGGGTTGGATAGTCAGGTTGGAGGGGTGGGTTGGGAGGGTGGGTAGGTAGAGTGAACAGTCAAGGCATATGGTAAATAGGTCAGGGAGGTCGGCAGTTGGGTCGGGGGTAAGCAATCAGGTCATGCGTTGGGTAGTTGGGCCAGGGAGGTGGGTAGTCGGGTCAGGGATTTGGTAATTGAATCAGGTCACGTCGGGGGTGGAGGGAGTTGGGTGTGGTGGTGGTGGTGGTTGGGAGTGTGGGAATGATATATGTTTGCAGGATGATGGGTTGAGTTACGCTGTTAATCACTGGTTTACACCAGAAATTAAACAGTGTAACAATTCTGTAGGATAAGTATCCAGGTAAGTAGCACGAATCTAGCCTAAGTCTCCAACACTGAGATCAGTGTAAGAAACATTCACGCAAGGTCTCAGAAAGCACAAATCAAACCATCAGAAGTTTAAACTTCTAGTGCAACTACAGCACTTGTCCCTGTGTCAGGACTTCCAGTGGATCCTGAAGCACAACAGCAGTGGGCACCTCAATATTTACCACTGTTGGCATCAGAAGGTCTGGTCCATTGCACTTCCAATAAAACACTGTTTCTATTAGAGCCCCAAGTCGCCAACTATCCATAGTGGACTTAATTCAGCAAGTAAAAGGTTTCTACTGTAATTTTATTCTAGTTTCTCTCACTGAACATTCAGAACTGTCAATGCTGTCTCTCTATGGACTGCCACACTTACAAACATTATATAGTTGGGTGGGAAGGTCTTCATGGAAATATCAGATTAACTATGCCCAAAATTATCATGTAGCACTCAACAGGAATACTTATTTGCTCTCTGTGCTAATCTGATGTGTAGAACAAAACACTCTTTGTTTGGGATCATATACTGCAGGGCCATTCACACATAGACAACATCAGTCATGGGCCACACACATAAAAATCAACTTAATTTAGTTTTTTTAGAGAAAATACAGAAAAGTTCAACTCACCCACTGTTTTAATGCATTGGCTGAATTTGAATATTATATTGTTAAGTATTATTACAGTAATTTAGCTGATGATTTTATCCAAAGCAAATTCGTAACAATGATAATAAATGCTATTTTGAAGGCGCTACTGTCATAGATCTATATTTTTAGAAATCTTGTGGTGGGCCGGATGAAATTGAGCAACGGCCCATGGGTTGTGGGTTCCCCGCCCCTGATATACTGAGAGGGGCCCTTTCACATCAAAATAATGGGGCCATGGGCGAACGAAAAGTTCAAAACGACCATCTGCTGGCTTCCTGAAACCTGCCTGAGTCAGTTTTTGAGGTGGGAAAAAAATGCAGCCAATGCTTCAGCTCAGAACAGGCAGAAGCCTTATTGAAACAGTTAAATCAGCCAGTTATTGGAGTCTGATGGAATTTCCAAGTTCCTTAAAGCAGAACACCCTAACAAAGAATGACTGAAGGCTGCACCAAAAAGAGCTGTGGCATAGATTTTTGTGGGGCCAGGAAAAGCAAAAATGTTGCAGGCCCCTCGTGACTGCTTCCCTCCCCACCCACGCTTCCACTCTGCCCCTTTAAGGGCAGACCTCTAGTTTGGCTCCATGTGTGCATTGTTACACTTCAGTTATGGCATCTGAAGGCTAAGCTGTATAAATTAGACTTGACATGTTCCCTGATTTGGCTTTCGGTCATACATCACTACATGGAAAATCATCTCCCTCAGCAGCCCTGACCTTGGCAGGAATCAGCAGCAGACATTGCTTGATTTCAGAGAATGCTACAAAGCTTTGCAGTTTTGTATATCCTGCGCATTTCTGAGAGAGCAAAAGTTTACAAAGAGGACTCACATTATTTGGTACAAACACTGCTATTGGGGCAGAATTTTCATAATTTTTCAATGTCATTTCTGTATTTAATTGATAGCAAAATGGGGTAGAAGCCATTGTTGCTTGTTGTTTTGCCCAGAAACCAATTTCCCCGAAACCCCCAATGCTCTTTGGGCCATGCTACCTTTCACCTTTCAAGTCCTGCATGATCTAACATATGTAAATTGTAGTTGAGGTCCCATTGGGGCTAAAGTTCCAAATTTCCAACTTTTCTCTCACAAAGCAAAGGGAGGAAGACAAAGTATTATGAGGGACATCTGTTGCCAGGATCAACTGAGACTGGCAGAAGTGAGGAGTTTTTGAGCCTGAAGAGCGTGGAGATTTTGAGTAGCAGTTTCCACAGCTGGAAATGAATTTTCTGTTTCCTGTTTGTTTGGGGTTTCTGCCTAAATCATCAGTGACTTGATTCTCAACCGCTTCTGACAGCGTGAGACCAGTGAGAGTTTTATACCCATCCTTCTATTTTCAATCAGGACTTGTCAGGAGCAGCTATGGCAATCCTTGTGGGCATACACCCCTGTTTGCCAATATAATGAGGAAGGATCACAGGATGGGGCAAAGAAAAATCAGGTAGCATTTAAGGAGGATGTGCCCCTGTCTACTAATATGTACTTGTCTCTTTGGTGAGCCCCAGGAAGTTGTACCTTGTGCAGAAGCATCTTGCCATGTATCTTCATTTGTCCCTTTCTGCTTACATTGCACTCTCCCAAGCTGTCATGAAACACAATTGTCCCAATGCGGTCTCCTCTACATTGGAGAGACCAAACGTAAACTGGGCGACCGCTTTGCAGAACACCTGCAGTCTGTCCGCAAGAATGACCTAAACCTCCCTGTCGCTTGCCATTTTAACACTCCACCCTTGCCCACATGTCTGTCCTTGGCTTGCTGCATTGTTCCAGTGAAGCCCAACGCAAACTGGAGGAACAGCACCTCATCTTCCGACTAGGCACTTTACAGCCTTCCGGACTGAATATTGAATTCAACAACCTTAGGTCTTGAGCTCCCTCCTCCATCCCCACCCCCTTTTTGTTTCTTCCCCCTTCCTTTTGTTTTTTCCAATAATTTATATAGATTTTTATTTTCCCACCTATTTTCATTATTTTTAAATATTTTAAAATCTTTTATGCTCCCCCCACCCCCACTAGAGCTATACCTCTAGTGCCCTACCATCCATTCTTAATTAGCACATTCGTTTAGATAATATCGCCAACTTCAACACCTATGTATTCTTTTGTCTGTGACATCTTTTGATGATCTGCTTCTATCACTGCTTGCTTGTCCCTACAACCACACCACTCCCCTCCACTTCTCTCCCCAACCCAACACCACCCCCCCCCACCACCCCCACCACCCCACACACACACACCTTAAACCAGCTTATATTTCATCCCTTCCTTGGATTCGCCTGGTTCTGTTGAAGGGTCATGAGGACTCGAAACATCAACTCTTTTCTTCTCCGCCGATGCTGCCAGACCTGCTGAGTTTTTCCAGGTAATTCTGTTTTTGTTTTGGATTTCCAGCATCCACAGTTTTTTGTTTTTATTACAATTGTTCTTGCACTCATTTGGATGTTAGTGAGAACACACTGTCTCCTGTAAGTGAAATACAAAATCCTCAGCTTCAGCTGGAAAATACCATTCCACGCATTGAAAAGAGGTGCACCAAGGGCTGCACTACAAGCTAAATAAGATTATGCCACCCATATGGAAAAAAGGCAGTTGTGACTTCGTAGGGCTCCCCCACTGAACCTTCCTTCATTTGATTATAGGATACTAGATTCATAAATTCACAGGGTTATGGTGAAAGAGCAAGGGAATGAGACTAACTGTTAAATTTTTGACAGCCAGTTGGTGAACAGGGAGACCAGAGGTCAATCTTTACTCAGTTTTAGATTTATTCACAAAGTGAAACATTACAAATGTATATCTCCTAACTCTGCAACCCACCATCAATGTCAATAATTATGCACTTTTTGAGAACAAATTAAATAAACTAATTAACAGCCCTTAAACAGGGCTATGGAATTTTTACAACCATCTGAGAGTGCAGACAGGCTCTCAGATCAACAGCTCAGCTTAAAGACAATGCCTGACAGTGCAGCACACTGTCAATACTGTATTGGAGTTTTAACTTGGATATTGTAACATGCTCAAATCTCTGGAATAGGACTTGATCCCACAACCTTCTGCTTCAGAGGCACATGTGCTATCACTGAGCCACAACTGACACTTAAGTGTCTCTTTATTTGTGCCCATGTAATCTTCTAATGAATGCCCTCCACCTATATATCCTTAACCTTAATTTATACAGTTAACATTAATTGATAACTCTTTCAGAGAGCCAGCATGGGTGTGTGATGACGGTACAAAATGTTACTTTTAAAATGTACAACTTAGTGAGTCTGGGCCTTTGTACAATGTCCATAAAACATTAAAATTGTGTTTGGGCCCAATCCATCCAAGTGCAACAATTCATCCTGTCTTGATTTTCTGTCATGTTTTTTTCCATATTACATTTTCCATATTCCTGCTATGCCAATGCCATAACACTTCAATTTCCTATTTATGATGCTGATTCAGCCTGCCCACCTAAACCTTAGAGCTGACTGGACAGGATCCAGTGACATGGTCCTCCCAACATTTCTCCCAATACGTAATTGTACACATTGTTACGGAACACGGTAATGCAATTGTGTGTTTGGACTTATCTATACCCCACAGCGTGTGTAGTTTCCACTGCCACAATAAGCAAGTTGATGGCTCTTCTGGTGTGTTCCAGGTGTTCATTGGGGACATTGAAGAGGGAGTATTGACAGATGCGCCATAGAATCCAAATAGAAAAGAGGTTTATAGTATTAGAATTTGGACTGTGTTAAGTTTCACTGTTGCTACAACAGCACTTCTGGAGGATCTAGAGCAGTGCTAATTTATATATTTACTTAGATCACATCAAAAAAATGAAGAACACACACAGCATTTTTGCTGGAGATTTATGACTATTATCATTGCTGTGCTTATTGCAGAAGACTTCATAAACTTTGATGTGATATTGTTTTTATGTGATTACAAAAATAACAAACATATTGCTTATCAGATTCACCCATAAATTCTTATGTGAAGTTATTGTCACCTCTGATCCTAAGATTATACACTTGTGTCACAGGATTTTTGCTGGCTTTGGTTTTTGTTTATAAAATTTGTTTTCTTTTTGGTTTTTGTGGTAATTGCATTACTCTGTTGAAACAAGCAGCAAGAGAAGAGTTTTCCCGTCAGCAAACAGGGGCGGGGCCTGACGTCACCGTGCATCATTTAGATTGTCAGTTCGGCGGATGCACAGCCGCATCAACTGTGTGCCCGCCGAACTGCCAAAGGTCTATTAAGGCCCTTAAAAAAGTCATTAAAGCTGTTAAGGTTGGCAGGCAGGCGAAAAGCCCAGGTGGCCTTCGCGTTTTTCATGAAACCTCATCCACGAGCGAGATGAGGTTTCGTGAAGTGTTTTAAAATGTAATAACAATTTATACTTTTATTCTTTGACCTGTCCCAACTCATGTGATAGCGTCACATGAGGGGAAATGTTTTAAAAGTGTTACAAATCTTCATTTCAAACTTCAGTGCTGAAACCAATCTCCCTGAGGCACCTCCATCCCTCGGGGAGATCTCTGTGCTCTTTCGTATACATGCGTGAAAGAGTGCAGGGAACCTCTCAGGGAATCCCGCCCCCACCTGCACAGGGAGCACTCAGCACTTCCGGGTGTGCATCACGCTGAGTGGGCCTTAATTGGCCCACCCATGTAAAATGGCGACGCGCACCCAATCGGGTTCGTGCTCCCTCCTGCCTGCCCCCGCAACGGGGGGAAAGTTCTCCCCCAGGTGTTTGAAGTGGTGCTTAAAATGGCTTCTGCCTCAATCCTTCAGTTTTACCAAAGATGACTTCAGAGATCACATGACTCTGGCAAGCCACAGTACTCAAAAGGCAACAGTGCACAAAGGTACTTCTCCAAACATACCTCTTTCATAAAAAGAGAAAAACAAATTGCATGCACTATCATTCGCAGTTACAAGTTACCCATATCTATAGTCTATAAAGAAATTCACCACGCACGAACAAAAAAATCGCTCTTTTTAGTCTTTTCTAGGATGAGTTATGAGTGGCTCTTTAGCTCGCTTAGCCTGATGGTCATTATAGGTACTGCACTGACTGATATGGTCCTTAATCTTATTGCTTATGTTTGACAAGTAAAGCAACGGCTAATATTTAAGGAACGAATGTATACATTGCAACAGTTATACTTTCCTTTCTGGCTCAAAAACACAACAGGAAAAGACCATGGCTAACAAAAGGTATTAAGGGTAGTATTAGATCCAAAGAGGAGTCATATAAAGTTGCTGAAAGAATTATGAGGACTGGAAGCAGTTTAGAATTCAGCAAAGGAGGACCAAGAGTTTGATTAAGAGGGGAAAAATGGAGTATGAGAGTAAACTTGCAAGGAACGTAAAAGCAGATTGTAAAAGCTTTTATAAGTATGTAAAAAGATTGAATGAAATTAGTATTACTAAAAAAAGTCCTGGAGAAATTAATGGGACTGAAAACCGATAAATCCCCAGGGCCTGATAATCTACATCTCAGCGTACTAAAGGAGTTTGCTATGGAAGTAGTGGATGCGATGATTGTCATCTTCCAAAATTCTGTAGATTCTGGAACAGTCCCAGCAGATTGGATGGTGCCAAATGTAACCCCACTATTTAAAAAAGGAGGAAGGGAGAAAACAGCGAACTACAGACCTGTTAGCCTAACATCAGTAGTGGGGAAAATGCTAGAGTCTATTATAAAAGGTGTGATTAACAGGACTCTTAGGAAATATCAAAGGGATTAGACAAAGTCAGCATGGATTTATGAAAGGGAAATCATGTTTCACAAACCTACTGGAGTTTTTTGAAGATGTAACTTTCAGAAATCTTGATAAAGTACCAGAGAAGAGGTTAGTGTGCAAAATTAAAGCACATGGGATTGGGGGTAATATACTGGCATGGATTGAAAATTGGTTAGCAGACAGGAGACAGAGAGTAAGAATAAATGGGGTCTTTACCGGAGTGGCAGGTGGTGACTAGTGCGGTACTGCAAGGATCAGTGCTTGGGCCCCAGCTATTCACAATATATATCAATGATTTGGATGAGGGAATCAAATGTAATATTTTCAAGTTTGCTGATGGCACAAAACTTGGTGGGAATGTGAGTGGTGAGGGGGATGTTAAGAGGCTTCAAGATGATTTATGGGCAATTACATGGCAGATGCAGTAAAACATAGATAAGTGTGAAGTTATCCATTTCGGTAGGAAAAACAGAATAGCAGAGTATTATTTAAATGGTGATAGATTAGGAAATGTTGATGTACCAGGGACCTGGGTCACTGAAAGCAAGCATGCAGATGCAGCAATAGTTCAGAAGGCAAATGATATGTTTGCCTTCATTGCAAGAGGACTTGAGTACAGGAGCAAGGATGTCTTACTGCAGCTGTACAGGCCCCTGGTGAGACCACACCTGGAGTATTGTGTGCAGTTTTGGTCTCCTTACATTAGAAAGGATATACTTGCCATAGAGGGAGTACAGCGAATGTTCACCAAACTGATTCCTGTGATGGCAGAATTGTCAAATGCAGAGAGATTGGGTCAATAGACCTGTATTCACTGGAGTTTAGAAGAATGAGAGGGGATCTCATTTTAAAATATAAAATTCTGACAGGGCTGGACAGACTGGATGCAGGGATGATGTTTTCTCTGGCCAGGGGGGTTGGGGGGGTCTAGAACAAGGGGTCATAGTCTCAGGATATGGGGTAGGCTATTTAGGACTGAGACGAGGAGTAACTTCTTCACTTAGAGGGTGGTGAACCTGTAGAATTCTCTACCACAGAAGGCTGTGGAGGCCAAGTCATTGAATATATTTAAGAAGGAAATAGATTTCTGGACTCTAAATGCATCAAGGGGTATGGGGAGAGAGCGGGAGTATGGCATTGAGATAGAGGATCAGCCATGATCATGTTGAATGACACAGCAGGCTTGAAGTGCTGATTGACCTATTCCTGTTCCTATTGTCTATGTTTCTATGTTTCTCTTTCTTTCCTCAGACTAGACACAATTCCTTGATGACTTTCATGGATGCACTTCAGCATCTCTTTTCTCATCTCCTAGTCCATTTGTAACAATTTATCACCTTAGGCAATCATTTTACCTCTGTATGCCCAATACTCTCTTACAGCAACAGGTGGTTTCAGGCCATCCTTCCATCACTACTTCTGCAGCACTTGGACTGCATCTCGTTACGTAGTTTGCTTGATTTGATCGAGACGTTTATCTGTCAGATTCAGTGTCTCTGCTGGATTGATGACTTCCAGAGTATCTCGTGCTGTTGCTTCTTGCTGAATCTGAAAGATTTCACATTCTGTACCAGCATCATCAACTCCGTTAAAGGGAGTGTGTCTCTCAACACCATGTCGGCAACGTACAGCTGTTTTCCTTGCTTCTGTTTCACTTTCAAATGATATCTCTGCAACAAACAAAATTACATTCTTTGCAGGTGCCTTGGAACAGATAGAAGCATTTTGAGAAAGATGCTTTGAAGTGGCTAATGGTCAGACTCTCCCATCACTTTTCCCTCCCAAACAGGTTCTAATTAAAATGCTCACAAGCAAAGACAATAGCCAGGCACTCTTTCTCAATCTATACGTACCATTGTTCAGTTTACGTTAAGGGTCTGGTTGCTAACGCAGCAGGTTTTCCTTGCTGCATGGGGGGTTGCTCCAAGTCCCATTTCACTGTCATCACACTGCAGGGTGTCTTCGTCATTGACATCATAAATCCCCAGCACTGGTATTGTCAGTTTGAAAACTGCTTCTTGTTCTGTGCCCCAATATCACTGAACAACCTTACATGGAGGTTCATACTCTGATGACAAATTGGGCAAGAACTTTGCTAGGTAGTTCCAAATCCAATGACTTGTTGCACCACCTTCATATCTGTTGGTTGCTGTATCTCTGCTACAGCTCACACTTTATCAGGATCAGAGTGAAATCTTCTCACTGTCAGTACATGACCGATGTGCTTGATTTTAGAGATCTTCAGTTGCTGTGTTTTTCTTGTTCAGCTTCAGGTTCATCTGGCGAGCAAGTTCCTGCAGACTCGCTACATTCTGATCACAGTCTGCGATGACTTCTTCCATCATACCTCCACATCTGTAGACAACCATGATTGCTTCCACTCCTGGAAGATCATTGACTATCTTATGCTGTTGGCGATGATACTCTGCCAGAACAGTAGAATGCCAAATGGCATGTGCAACCTCCCAAATGACATCCAGAACATGGTCAGTCAGTTGCTGCTTTCATCCAACTTCACTTGTCAGTACCCACGCTTTGCACCTAGGGCAGTAAAGCCCTTTGCCTTGGCAAGTTGCAGCAAAATGTCTTCAGTGGTTAGTATGGGGTAGTGCGATCTCTTCAAAGCTTTATTGAGGTCCTTTGGATCTATGCACACTCTCAGTTTTCCAGGTTGTTTCACTTCTACCATCCTGCTAATTCAGTCTGTAAGAGTTGTCACTTTCTTGATTATTCCCATCTTCTCAAGCTCATCTATCTTGGCTTTCAGGCCAATTTTGAGGGCAGCTGGAACTCTCCTCTAAAGATGCTGAGTTAGTCTCATACTCTCATTAACTTCATGATGATATTCACCAGAACACATCCAAGACCTGTGAAGTATCTTGTTAATTTGTCAGGATCTGTTCAGCAGTCAATGGCTATGTGCCATAAAAAACACTTCAAATCTCTTCTGTATGTGGAGGGTTACCAGTCCAAGCTTTTGAACTGTTTCAGCTGAGAGGAGTGTATTTTGCTTAGTGTCCACTATTTGGAACTGCAGATCTTCTTTCTGCTTATTACATTGGGCTCTCAGCTTAGCCTGTCCTCTCAGGGTGAGCATCATTCCATCATATACCTTCAGCTTTACCTTCAATAGCTTCATTTTTAGGTCACTATTTTGAGCAACTTCCTACAGATCTGCGAAGTTCATGATGTTGCACATAGCACTGGTGTCTATCTGATACCTCACTTTAACTTGATGCTGTCCTTCTACAGTCATCATTCCAATAATCACAAACCATTTTGTACCTTCAGACTTGACAGTGCCAACCTGATATAGGGTATAGTGTGATTCATCAGAATCATCATCCAACATCTCTCCCAGAACCATCTTTATAGGCTTGCTTTTCTTCTTTCTGCAAAACATTTGCATGCAAAGTGATTCAGCTTCTTGCAGTTAGAGCACTGCTTTCCTCATGCTGGACATGCTTCCTTTTCTTTTGTGTGGTATTCTCTACAATATTTACATCTAGTACTCTGGCCCTTATCTTTCTGCTGGCCTTTTTGTAAATGGTTCTTCCTTTTCTCCATTATCTTGTGCTTGGAAGGCCTGAACTGCCTCCCAGAATAGTGTAAAGCCTTGTCAGTTCTCCATCAATATTCTTCCGCTGATGATTAACCACTTCAGAACTTCTACACGTCAATAGCTTTCTTAAGAGTAAATTTCTCTTCTCTCAGCAGACGTGCTCTTCAGTGGGATCTCTTGCTCCTAAGACAACTCTAATTCTGATGAGATCATCCTTCGGTTGCCCAAACTCTCAAGATTCAGCTAGACATCTCAATCCAGTCACATACTGATCAATATTCTCCCCCTCTTTCTGAGCTTTGGTGCCAAACACATAGCATTCATAAATAACATTGGTAGGGGGTTCAAAGTGGGTCTTCACGTCCTCCATAATTTCACCAGATTGGCATTTCTGCTCCTCAGTGAGGTCTATGGTGCAATACAGTTTGTAGCACTCTTTCCCAAGCACAGAACAGAGCTGCTATTCTTACTTATTCAGGTTTCTTGTTTAACTCTGTGGCAATTTCATAGTTCTGCCACTGTGACTGGAAGAATTTCCAATTTATTCTCAAATCTGCCTTCATTTCCATAGAAGCTGGTACTGGAATATTCAAAGCCATACTAACTCACCCGGGAGTCAATATCCTCTACAAAGTTGAAGACCTAAGTTTTAATTATTTTCTGATGTTTCTTACAGCTGCTGACTCACTTACAGCTATCAAAATCCACTCAATTTCAGGTGCACACTCCTGACACCACATTCCATGTGGTGCTTACAATAACTTCTGCCTCAATCTTTTGTTTTACCAAAGATGACCTCAGAAGTCATGTGACTATGGCAAGCCACTGCATTCAAAAGGCAACAGTGCACAAAGACTTTTCTCCAAACAGTAAGTCTTTGCATCCTTGAATAACTTTTGACTTCTTTTGATAATGATGCCTCATGTATTTTAAAGACTCTTTGGTTCCCTATCAAAGAATGATTGTTTCCATTTTTTGTGAAGTATTTCAACTAATACTTCATCAAGAGTGGTTCTCTGTCCCATTTCAGGCTGTCATCTGCTGTGTTTTCCCTGCCACTATTTCTACAGGCCAATTTAAGTCAGAAAGTTGATGGTTGAATAAAGTAGAAACCCCTGACTGACATTCTTTCACCTAGAGAATGCTCCTCCCAAAAGAATCATCACCTAGAAATATTGCAGAATCATTTCAGTTTACCTCCAACTTTGCTGCACTGCAAATTCTTTCTCTCTGATTCTGTGAAGAGCTTAACTTACCATTGGTGGTAATTTCAAATCCGATAGCACTGAAAAAGGTGCACACTTGGTTCAGTGTTAGTTGTACATTAATTATATTTAATTAAACACAGGAGGTGAGCATTAATTAATGTTTCACTTGAGCAGGTATCAAGAGACACTTATTGAAACTATGGTGTGGTTGACTTAGCAGGTGTATGCTTGTAATGTTTCACTCTGTAAACAAATTCAAGACTGAGTAAGGATTGGCTCCAGTGCTATCCTCCACCAACTGGCTTTCCAGATTAGAACTGGTTACAGTCATAAAATGGTTTAAACTCCCTTTATGCCCAAAACTAAAGCCTTACTTTCCTAGCAGCATTGGAAATTGGTCTGCATCCAAGTCTGTGGCACCTACAGGTTAACATGTAGGAATAGAAGTGAGACACATGCAATGCCCCTCCATAAATAAGAAACCTTAGTGTCAGCAACAGTTAAAATAGAAAACAGTCAGTGATATTGAAGTATTCTGCTTCAGAGACTATGAAGTAGGCTTCGTAGTCTTCAGTATGTTAACAGCAAGTCTTTATTAACAACTCATAACTATATACAGTAGAGGGTACAAGTATGGAACTGATTCCATCCTATGTCTTTACATTTCTCTTTCCATCTCCAGCCTGACCCTGGCTTTGGGTCATGTGCCTATTCCATCATTATTGCAATTACAGGATTAATATTAGCAACATTCTCGCTATTCCATTTCCCCTCTTCAAGTCCTTCAGAGATTGAGGTGGTCTGGAGGCCGCACAACCTTTCCACATCTCATTTGCTGGTCTGTCAGGAGAGTGGTAGGCTCTGCTGGTTCTGGTTTGTGTTGTTGGCTTAGAAGCTGGACTGGCATTTGGGTACGGTTTCATCCATTTCTTCTTTCTTGATGTTAAACCATGCCTGGTTGATCTGGCTGGTTTGGCAGTGAATGGTGTTGTTACTCTTGGTTGTTTCTTGTTGAGTGGATGAAAACTGTATTTGTCTGCTTGGTGCTGCCTTTTCTTCTTTTTCCTTTTGGGCTGTCGGGAAGCTCTCTGAGGCTGAGGAATGGTGTTCCTGTGACAAGAAGAAGATTGAGTAGCATGCTCACCTCTGTTTTTTGTTGTTAATGGTGCAAAACTGCTACGAGGTTCCAGCATCCCTTGTGGTTCTGGCATGTTGATTGGAAGTTGCCGTGTGTGCATGATGGTTGGTGTGGCTACCGACTGTATTATCATTGTAGTTAGAAGCAGAGGCTCCTCAGACTGTTGATTCCCCTCTGATACCACTTCCACCGGAGGTGCTATGGTAATCTCATGTGCAGTAGGTTGGTCTGACCATTGGAGACTTTCCATGACAGGAAATGATGATGGACAAACCTGCTCTGCAAAAGAGAAGAGAGATTGCAGGTGAAATCAGAGTCTGATTTTAATGTTTGAGGACTTAGGACCAAGTCGTTCTGATTGGCTAACAGTAGTGTTGACATCTTCTGCTGTCTGGGGGAGGTCAAGGGTTACGCAGGCATCCCTGCTTAGAAGAAGCCCGATTCTGGACAAAATATATCAGCTCAAAGATCTGTTTATTGCCATGCCTCAGTGTTTCAAGGATCATGTCGAGGACTGGGAGTCAGACTCCCCCTGCTTCATACAGTAGAGCATCCGTCATTCAAATCCAAAGGCCTTGGAGCCATGGTTCCTCATCTGACAGGATTGTCACACTGGCACCTGAATCTAATTGAAATTTTTTTGGGCAACCATTTATTAGGTTATCAACATTCCAAAGTGAAGAGCCACATTCCCTGATGTCACCCAAGTAGAATGGCTATGCATCTTCTGGGTTTTCATGTTTTATCTTTGAGGTGTCAGTGTGGTGCTGGGGTTTTGACTTGCACAGTTTACCAAAGTGTCCCTGTCAGTTGCAGTGGAAGCATTGGGCAGTAATCGCAGGACACTGATCTTTCCTGTGTGGGTGTTTCGCACCGCAGCGCTGGTCAGGTCGCTTTGCTGGGTAGTTCAGGAATTGTTTTCCTTGACTGGATGGTCCCTGCATTTCTGTGACCTGATGTGGTGGACTGAGGCTTGGTTTCTGGGTCATGTGCCTTCTTGCATCACTGTGTGGGCGGCACTGTACTCAGCCAACATTAATCCTGTACAGTTGGTTCTTGAAGTAGTGTTTCCACAAACAGCTTCTGATCTAAACTATTCTTTCCCAGTTCAAAGTCTAATAAAGTATGTCCACTTTTCTATCTGCATTGTTTGACACACAGCTAAAACTGGCTCTTCAGTGCCTTCACCCAACACTAACAGCCCAGTGGAAGAGGCCATTCACCTGCTTCGGAGGCAGAGGCGTGACTGGAGCCTAGGGATACATTAAGACTCTTTGCAAGGCCCAGGTGACCCCTCCTGCCCCTCCTGGAGTACAAGGATTCCTAATAAAATTGAAATGTTCAGCTTAGCATCTTATGGCATCTCCATTGTCTTTGCAAGGATATGCTGTTATGTTTTGTGCCACGTAGCCTCCCCTAGTTGCAGGTACAAATGGGATCACAGCACCCATGATATCATTGAGCTGCAACTTTCCCTTATAAAGTGGACCCTTACCAGCCTCAGATTGGGTGACCCTTCCTGTGCTTGATCTGAGGTCAGTTCAGATTGTGGGAGGGGAGGAACATGGCCCTATTTCCCCCCCATCTTAATCCCCTCCCCACTTCGCCACGTACACAGTTCCCATGCAATTGAGGACAGTTAAAAATCAACCCTGTAATGATTACCAAAGTACAAGAAAATGGAAGGAAAATATACAAAATAAAGCATTGCTGATGAAAGCTTGCTAGTCTCAGCTCTGACTCTCAATGAAAAGTTCACATTCCTTAATTTTTACACATCAAACACCAGCTTACATTACTGACATATTGTTGGTTCTCAGTCTACATGTTTTTAATAGCACTACAAATAGGGGATGGACTTTCACCTCAAGTGGATATGTTAATAACCAGTCCCTCTCCATGCTGCAGGATATAACTAGTTGGTCACAGTCTGAATTGGTTGGATATCTGGCGAAAAACCAATGCTAATGCCTCAGGTTTTACTTTTTACTTGCGTCCCACTGCTCTACTCAAGGATTGATTTTTTTTTTGCTTCCCCAAGGGCTCCTTGCTATATTTCAAAATTATATTTAAGTTTGATTTAATGTCCATTCACACAGCTCGGATTCAATCTACTGTCTTCCCACAGAGGTTGTCCCAGAGGTGACTTGTCTGCTGGCTGGATAATCATTAGTTTCTTGCTTTTATTCAACAACATCTGCAGACTATTTTGGAACATAATAGATTGTCAGAAATGACCCTTTTTTTTTTGCTGCATGCATTTTATTTTATGGACGGTATGTGTTCAATAGACAATTGTATGCATTCCTGGAGAAAGACGGAATTGAGGGCAGTACGGTCAGAGGCAGCTAAGTGGAGTTGATTTGCTGAAAAAGGAATAGCTTTTGTTGTGTCTAATAGTCCTTTCCTGTTCCTATGGTGTTACAGTCACATCCCGTTCCACACAGCTTTTTAATAGCGACTGAAAAAATCAAACATTCTAGTTTTTCAGAGATTAGATATGCTGGCCTCCTTTTCACTGAAGTAGAGTAGGATAAGGTGGGAGACCTGAAATGGTAGGAATCTGTGGGAGGAGTAATTGCTTCCTGATTATAAGTTAGCTTCAATGCATAGGAAGCTAAATCCATGAATTCTTTTAGAATGAGAGAAAAGGGGAAGTACTTTGTATTGAATATGCTACTCCATCCTTTTAGTCTCCTTTAACAAATTATTCTTCAAACCTGTGTGCTATTTTCCATGCATTGATTGATAAATTTATATTAAATTTCTCTCTGAAGCCATTAAAATAAAGAGGTTAACAAATATGTTAAAATAGCAGTTATGAATTGAATGTAATTGCATTAACCAGCACACAGAGAGAATTAAATCCTCTAGGCTTTTACTTTAGGTTGATTGTTGAAAACATGGATTGGTTCAAATATGACTCTTAAACCATCTTGCAGTGAAATATCCCTTCTAAATTAAACTCATACTCTGGGAATTTCATTTCTATGGGTGGGAAGTCATTGGCTGGCAAGTGGGAAATGCTAGCCATGATGAGCATAGAAACTTTGTAGAATTATTGTTGGGTTCAGGTGCGGCCCACAACATTTATATACCCACCCCACCACAAACCCCAAACAATGAACCTAATTTGAACCAAGAATTTATTTTAAAGTATGTATTCAGGCAGTTTTGTGAAGGACAGTACCAAATATTGGAACTACAGGAAGCCATTTTATCACTTAAAGTGAATTGATTTGTTCTGTTTGCTTCATGTTAGCATAGGTTACGGTATCGTAGTTACGGTACTGAAGTACTGACAGAGGACAAGAGTTCGAATCCCACCACAGTGTCATGAAAAGCCGATTACAGCCACTAATTACTTACAGGCATATTGAACATTTTAAAGAAGATGTGTGTGCTTTTAAAAAATACAAGCAAGGACACTGAATAAAAGATGGCTCATAATGTAAAGTGACCACTTTCTGGAAAAATTCCAATGTGGTTTATATACTGATGGACCTGTCCCGAAAGAACATGGAATGTCACACCTGAAAAGGTGTCATAGCCTTCTTCAAGCAGAGACACTTAAAAGGGAGATAGGAAAGATGCAAAAGACTGAACTCAATCTCCTGTGGTTGCAGAGATGAAAGATGGATTACTACATCTCAGCAGTAATCTAAAATCCATCTCCTGTTGATTTATATCTCAGAATGTGTAAAATGGTTGGAGATCAAAGAAAGCAGACTCTGGGCGCAAGACATGAGGCAGAAATTTTACGTCTCGCAGGCGAGTGCAATCAGGTGTAAAATCACGCGAGATGACGTCGGGCAAGCATCCTGAAATCATCGCACACTTGCGCGATATTTCGCTTGGCGGGCACACACAAAAGTCGGAAGCGCACCCGCTGACAATTAAGTGGGCAATTAAGCCCATTAACAGCGCAAATGTCTGCAATTTTCCGTGGCCCTTACGGTTGGTGGATGGGCGAATCAGCCAGGCAGCCTTTACATTTTTCATGAAACCTCACCCAAGAGCGGGGTGAAATCTCCGTTAGGAAATAAAATAATAAGGAATATCTGGGGACAGCATTTTTATGAGGTATGTTTTCAGGTGCTTGATTGTGTTGCATGGACATTTTTTTTTGCAGCTTTTTAGAGCTTTATTTCATTATTTGCAGGTCTGCAGCTCCCTGAGGCAGCTGTCTGCTTTGAGGGAGCTCTCTCGCAGTGCTTACGCGCACCCGCAGTGATGTCGTTGCCTGCCCTCTTCCTGCCCCCACCCAGCAGCGCTGAGCTTTTCAGCACATGTTTCACTATGGCCGTCCGTTTTCCAGCCATTCCCGGGCCCGCCAATCGCATGCGCCCGACAACTGAAAAATTCAAGCCATGGTTTTTTTTTCCTAACAGGAAAACATAGGGAAAATGGGTTAAAAAGCTTGTTGCAGAGCAGTGCAATGTGTGCTGATGTGCTGTGTGTGTGTGGCAGCAAGAAGAACAACTGTCACACTGTAGTTGCAGGAGAGCTGCCTCTCTCTCTCTCTCTCTTGCTCTCTCTCTGTTGCTGGAGGCAAGGCTCAGCAGAAGCCACAATCAAAAAGGAAATAGGACAGCTTATTCAGCTATCCTGCAGAACCAAGTGTCTCCAAACCCACTGCGAAACTGCCAAAGTCAGCTCTATGGAAATCACCCAGCTTAATGGCCGCAACTGAAAAATTCAGGCCATGGTTCTTTTTTTCTGAACAGGCCTCATGGACAAGCCAAAGACAGATTCATATATATTTTAAAACTTTTATTTGGACTCTTAACTCCTCATTTCTGACAGTGTGCATGTGTGTTGTGTTTTATGATTTTTCTCGAGTTTTTAGTAACTAATAAACTTACGCTTTCTTTGACTCAAGAAAACCTGGTTAAATTGGCTCCTTCAAAAAAAAATATGCCTGGACTGGGGAAAGTTATCCACGGAGGCAAGGGATCCCTTTTAAATTAACCTTGTTGCGACTAGCCAAGGAGACTGAGTAAAGAAGGGGAGCCAGCTCATTCTTCCTCACCTGGCAGCATTTCAAAATTGGGGTCCCATTTGGGAAGTTAACAAATTTGGGGACCGGTTGTAACAACAACAAGTTGAGAAATTTAACTTAATGGCTGGTCATTTTCAGGCAGGCATCAGAAAAGTAACCAGGAAATATTCCAAATTATTGCAAAAAACCCAACTTTACGTCCTTCCAGGAAGCAATCTTGCATATTGGCCCATCTACAACTTCAGTCCCACACTAGCAAGCCATTCAGTTGTAATCAATTGTTACAGATGACAAGAAAAAAAATGTAATGAGAAAAGAATCTAATAGACCTATCGGGTATCACTTAGGCATCATTATTAAGACATGACAAATTCAATTTCAGCCATTCAACCTCAAATTCTTGTTAATAACATCTGGGAGCCCAGGCCCAAGTTGGGAGAGCTGTCACATGGACTAATCAAGAAACAAACTGATAGAAATCAATTCACAAAATTGTATTGATCAACCAATATCCTAGATTTCTCCATCACCACCCCTGTTCCACTGCCAATGCTGTAGAGCTCGTCCAATCTCCAGAAAAGCAATCGAGGCCATTGTCACAATGGATTTCTCCCTCCCAACCCCAATTCTTACCTTTTGTTAGAACTCACCAGTCTTTGGTCAGCCCAATATTGTGCCATTCTGGAGCTGACAGCTTGCCCTGTATTTTTTTTATTCTTTCACAGGATGTGAGTATCGCTGGCCAGGCTGGCAGTTGTTGCTCATCCCTAATTGCCCTTGACAAGGTGGTGGTGAGCCGCCACTACAGTCCATGTGGTACACCAATAGTGGTGTTAGGACAGGAGTTCTAGGATTTTGACCCAGCAACATTGAAGGAACGCCAATATGATTCCAAGTCAGGATGGTGTGGGGCTTGAATAATTTGCAGGTGGTGGTGTTCCCATGCATCTGCTGCCCTTGTCCTTCTAAGTGGTAGAAGCTGTCCGTTTGGAAGGTGCTGTCGGAGGAGCCTTGGTGAGCTCCTCCACCGCATCTTGTGGTACACGGTGCTGCCACTGTGCATTTGTGGCAGAGGGAGTGAATGTTTAAGGTAGTGGATGGGGTGCTGACCAAGCCAGCTGCCTTGTCCTGGATGGTGTCGATCTTCTTGAGCCTCATCCAGGTAAATGGAGAGTATTCCGTCATATTAGCCATGTATGTTTGCCGTTTGCTCAATTTTACAGGGAGAGGTGGTGGTTGGGGGGCGCTCGCCACCACCCACTCCAACTCCCTATCAAGAAAAATCAGTCCGTTTAAACAAGGTCACCCCACAGCCATAGCCAGCTCCGGGCGGCTTTAACAAGATGGGGATCAAACTTCTGCCCCTCAGTATGAGGAAGTTCCACCCTTGAGCTGCTGGCTAATCTGACTGGCCAGCAGCCCTAGCAACATGGGAACTCATTAGTGGGTGCTGCTGGGGCTGCAAGCAGTCCCGCAAAGATTGAGGATGGATCCAAGATACTGATAAGCCCCAGGCTTTTAGGCCGGTTAGGATCAGGTACCCTACGGAGTAGGACAAGGGGGTGGGAGGGAAGATTTTGGAGGCCAGGTGGGGAGGCACAAAGGTGGGGGTTATAATCTTGGGGGATGCTCCCGATGCACACAGGGCATCCGCCTGAATGACGTGTTTCCCCCTTCCTTCCTGCTTTTCAATCAGTTGAGTTAAAAAAACGGCCTTCTCACTCTCGCTCACCTTCACTGCCCTGTATATTATGGCAGTGGAGGCGGCTTGAGGGCCTTACATGGTCAATGATTGGCCACTTAAGGGCCTCAGTAGGCCTAAGGGCAGGCAGCCTAGTGGGTGCCTTACCCACATCCCTTATATTATGGGGACTGGGTTGAGGGTGGGTGAGAATGCAATGGGCTAGCCACATGACCTATGTTACATGCCCTTCCATGTCCCCCCCCACCCCACCCCCATCACCCAAGACATGCCCAGTAGGGGGGTGGAGGGGAAAATCAGTGAAATCCAGCCCCATATGTATAAAGATGAGGCTCAAATTATTGAAGTTGCCCAGATTTTGAGGATAGCATTCCTCTACGCATGGTTCAATGCAAATTTTAAAAAATCTCATTATTCACCACTAAGAGGAGATGAAGTACAAATTTAAAAATAGTAATTGTATACTTTCAACATATCCAGTGAAAGGCTATTTCCCATGAATATGCTGGTAGATGCCAGGTGACATAAGCCGTTCTGTGCTACAGACCTGAATAATTTGTGACCTGGCTATCTATGGATTGTTCAATCCGAAGGCCAAAAGCATTCTTCTCCCAGTTTACCCCAATTGCAAATCGATTTGAGCTAACAGTAATTTTACCCTGAAAGATTTGTCATGTAACCATTCAGCTTACAATAAATCTTTCTGTCCACGGTTTTAATGAAGGCATCAGTCATGGGTAAACAAATTCATTAAAATTTGAATGCAGTGGCATTAAACAATCATACAGCAAAATTATCGTGATATTGACACTTATTTCTTCATCAAGTCACATAAGCCTTGATTCCAGTCCAGACACGAATGTCGTAAGTATACTCTTATGGTCCATAGACAAAATAATTCTGCTAGCACTTGCTGCTAAACAAATTCACAGCTGGGATCCTTTTTATTACAAAGATGTTTGTGTTTTTATTGCACAGCTGGTTGTACAGCTGTATAATAAAAACACACCCTCAAGTATTATGGCATTTTCATCAATTATTTTAACAGAAGGAAACACCATGAATTTAATGGACTTCAGAGAAATTATCTGGAGAGAATTATCTAAATACCAGTGAATTACAATACCTGTTTTCTAATGAGCTTTGGTCTCTAATGAATATTGAATCATACTTACTGTTTTACTTCAGCACTTAATGCCCAACCTACCTATTAATACTGAGTTGACCTTATTACAACCCCATTCCAACACTGTCATTTACATCAATGCTTAAGAAAGAGCACTTTTCAGTCTGTCAATGGCAATGCATTTGAACTGCTTAAAAAAATCCCAGTTTTCATTTGAGTGTTCTTCAGCTTTTCACATACACAATTCCCGAATTAATAAATTACTTGTGCATAGAACTTCATCTCTCAAATAACTACAGAACGCTAGAATGAAATATTGGGTTGATTTTTTTTAGATGCTTTAGGCAGTGTTGTCAATCAGAATTTCCAAGGAAAAAGCTGATCAAAGCCCAACTTTAAATTTCAATGTGATTTAGCCCACACAGTGCCCGGCCCTCAAAGAAATGCCTGCACCGGGCAAAAACCTACCCCATTTTGTTCTGCTCATTCCCAGCAAATTTTTGTGAAGGTACTTCTGCAATAGAGTGCAAAATGTAATTCAACGCAGTTTTTTGTTACTTTAGAAATGTTAAAATATATTGAATTAATACCCACTGTGGTTTGGAGGAGGCTAGAATATATACAGGCCTGAAATTCAGCACTTTCTTGAAGTACGCCCAGATTGTATTACAGACCAAGACGTGAATTAGGAGAATTTGAACATAAATACACCTTGACATTACTGTTATTGGAAAGCTTTACTATTTCAGTTTGCTTCATCTTTTGCATGGACTGACCATGCAGAGCATATTCCCCAGTGGAAGCCAATGTATCTTTCCCTGGTGATTATGAGGAAAATTTTAAAGACTTAGTGGGAATATGGTCGGAGGTGTACCTTTTGATATTCTCCTTCTTGGAAGGTTTCCAAAGCATGAAAGATTTTTTTCCCTCTCAGAGTAGAACCTGGCTGAACATCAAAGGCTATACAGTACACCACTGTCAAAGTGGGCCCACAGCTAGAGTTGGATGAAACTTTGCATAATCACTTCTTCACACCGTATGTGCTTGATTAACTAGCCAGCAACAGAACTTCACCTCATCAGAGAAACGGAGTGTGTTCTTTGAAATCCCCTTGTGTCTTTTAACTTGTTCATGAACACGTACATTACTTTATTAAGTTAATTCTTGGGAATGGGCATCACAGGATTTATTGTCCAAGCCTAGTTGCCTTCCTTGGGAAGGTGATAATGAGCCTTATTCCTGAACCTATGGAGTGAAAATGCTCCTATGTTGCAAATAGGTATGGTATTCCTGTATTTCGACCCAGCAGAGATGAAGGAACGGGAGCAATAAGTGTCCTTAGTTAGAATGATGTGGAACTTGAGAGGAACTTGGAGGTGATGGTGTTCTTACTGCCCATGCCCTTTTAGATGGTGGGGAAGGTTTTGCTGAAGAAGTATTGACCCAGAGTTTCTGGGTTGTACCCGTGAGGTACCCCAGATGATGCACTGGGGTACCACCCCAGAAGTCCCCATGCAAGGACTACACTGGAATTGCCCAGGAAGTTCAAGCTTCTGATGGGCAATTACCTTGCACCTGGAAACCATCTGATATTCCAATTTAAATCGGGGACTTCGGATGGTTCCGATTCTCTTAGCAGAATAGTTACCCAGGAAAAGTTAGAAGGATGAAAACAACTTCTAACTCCTGGGTAACTGTAGTATTTACATTCTCACCCCACCACTGATCCACACTGGATACCCCGACCACACCACCTACCCCTGCCACTGGTGCCCCCGACTATCTCCCTACTCCCCCACCTCCCCTGACTACCCCCAACCCGCCAACTACCCTCCCTACCCCCTCCATTCCCCCATCCTATCCCCTCATCCCAGCCTACCCCTTTTCCCCGCTCCACCCCATTCCACCCGCATACCTTACACACTTACCTTCTTCCTGGCTTCTCAAAGTGACTGGGACCTTTACAGCAGTTAGTGTGTAAATAGGGCATGTGCCTTCATGTCCCCCAACACTGCTGCCCTGCACTGAAGAGTCCCAGGAGCTGGTACGCTGCAAGTTCTCCACAGTCAGAAGGTTGGGCAAGAAAGGTGCAGCTCCCAACTAAGCTAAGTAAAAAGGAACGGAGTGGCAGTGCGACTGTGATTGCCACTTCTCAGAAGCCCTGCCCCATTGCCATCAGTTTCTGTGGAAGCTGTGATTCAGTAATTATCATAACCTCAGTTTCACACTGTGTGACACAATCTTGCAATCATTTAATAGCTTAATTTAAAATTGCAATGGTCACTATTTTAATAGGGTGCTAATCAATGTTTCCTCTAGATTTTCTTTATACTGGATGGTTTTAATCCCTACACAGTTTACATTTTAAACATCAGCATGACTTACATTGTACTGAAAATTCCTGCCGATGCACTGAAAATGCTGTAAGTGGCCTGTTAATTCCAATGTGCACTATGTTCCTGATTGCTGCACAACCAGGTATGTGCAGATCTTAGAGGGAACATTGCTGCTAACCATTTGCAATGCATGGGTTTGAATCTCTGTTGAAGTAACAGGCAGAGGAATTTGAACATTATTATGATAATGTTGTCCAGTTTCATTTATTCTTGTTTCTCAGGATGTAGGTAATATTTATTGTCCAGTGGCTTTCTTGGCCATACCAGAGAGCATTAAAAATCAAGAACACACTGTGTGGCCAGTTTCACATGCTATGCCTGTTGGGGTAGTAGGTTCCTTTCCCAGATCAACATTAATGAGCCAGATGGGTTTTTCCATTAATACACAAGATAAGATCACACGGAGTTAGGGCTAATATATTAGCTTGGATAGAGAATTGGCTAACCAACAGAAAGCAGAGTCGGGATAAATGGGTCTTTGTCTGGATGGCAATCTGTAACTAGTGGGGTGCCACAGGGTTCGGTCCTTGGACCCCAACTATTTACAATCTATATTAATGACGTGGATTCAGGGATAGAAGGCATTATAGCTAAATTTGCAGATGATACCAAAATAGGTGGGAAAGTAAGTTGCAAAGAAGAAATAAGAAATTTACAAATGGATATGGACAAGTTAGGTGAATGGGCCAAAATTTGGCAGATGGAGTTTAACATGTGTAAGTGTGAGGTTATCTATTTTGGTCAAAAGAATAAAAAGGTGACTTATTATTTAAATCGAGAGAAACTTCAGAATACTTCAGTGCAGAGGGATCTAGGTGTCCATGAATCACTGAAAGCTAGTATGCAGGTACAGCATGTAATAAGGAAGGCAAATGGAATTTTGGCATTTATTGCTAAAGGAATAGAGTATAAAAGTAGGGAAGTGTTGTTGCAACTGTACAAGGCATTGGTGAGACCACACCTAGAGTACTGTGCACAGTTTTGGTCCCCTTACTTGAGGAAGGATGTAGTTGCATTGGAGGCAGTTCAGAGGAGGTTCACTAGATTGATTCCAGAGATGTGGGGCTTGTCTTACGAGGAGAGATTGAGCAGTTTAGGCCTTTCTCGCTAAAGTTTAGAAGGATGAAAGGAGATCTAATTGAGGTATATAAGATGCTAAAGGGGATAGACAAGTAGACGTGGAGCAGATGTTTCCCCTTGTGGGGCATTCTGCAATAAGAGGGCATAGTTTTAGGCTAAGGGATAGTAGATTTAAATCAGAGATGAGGAGGAATTACTTTTCTTAGAGGATCGTGAGTCTGTGGAATTCACTACCTCAGGATTCCGGGACACTGAATAAATTTAAGGAGGAGATAGACAGATTTTTAATTAGTAACGGGTTGAAAGGTTCTGGGGAGAAGGCGAGAAATTGGAGTTGAGGCCGAAATGAGATCAGCCATGATTGTATTGAATGGCGGGGCAAGCTCAAGGGGCTGAATTGCCTACTTCTGCTCCTATTTCTTATGTTCCAAACAATCCGGTCATTTTCTTTTTCTGGTGCTGGCAATTAGCAATTTTATTAAATTTAGTTTCACAACTTATCATGATGGGATCACAGATTTATAAGGTTTGGGTTGGGCTAGTCCAGTACCATAACTACTACACTGCCAGACTTAAACCTCAGCAATTACATTGGCGCTCAGAGCAGCTTTAGTCACAAGAGACTCTCTTATCTTGCCAGTAACATCCCCATTTCCACTTTAACCTGCCCATATGTAAAGTTAGAAGATCTGTTCACTAGAAAAATGTTTTCTCTCTGTTGCATTTTAAAAGGAATCTCTGTAGTGGCAGCTATGTCTCAGTGCTTAGCATTCTTCCCCTGAGTCAAAGATTTTGTGTTCCAGGCCCATGCAATCCAGCGATTTAAGCATATAATCTTGGCTGCTGACCCTCCAGTGCAGTACTAAACGGTATCCTCTTTTTCAGATGAGAGTTTAAACTGAGACCCCATCTGTTCTCTCAGATGAGTGTAGAAAGTCCCATGGCACGATTTCGAAGAATTGGTGTCCTGGCTGATATTAATCCCTCAAACAACACCTAAAAAAAATGACTTGGTTATTATCACTTTGCTGTTTCTGGGACCTTGCTTTGTGCAAATTGGCAGCTGCATTTCCTACATTACAATAACAAGTACTTTCTTGGCTGTAAAACACTTTGGGACATCCTGAGGTCGTGAAAAGCGTTATATGAATGCAAGTTCTTTCTAGCTTTCTAACTGGGCTCATAATTTATTTCTAATAAATGTATTGCTAATGCTTTGAGGTCCAAATCTGGCTAAAAGTGCCGAGAGATGGTAGGCCCCTGTAGTCAAGAATGAAGGATCAGGATGTTGTAATTCACGTAACCATGGGATAAAAATTCACTTGATTGCTTATGTTGAAACATCATAAATGAAGGTGATTTCTGTTCCATGTTTCAAGTAAATTTTTAACTAACTTGTTTCTGATTTCATGAAAATAAAAGGGGTGCAATTTTGAATATTGCAGGAGCAGAAAGACCTGGGTATATATGTGCTTGATCATTGAAGGTGGAGAGAGCAGTTAATAAAGCATATAGTATCCTGGGCTTTGTTAATAGAGACATAGAGTACAAGAGTAAGGGGATTATGCTGAATTTATATAACACACTTGTTAGACATCAGCTGGAGTATGTGTACAGTTCTGGGCACCACATTATAGGAAGGATGTGAATGCATTGGAGAGGGTGAGAAGAGCTTTACAAGAATAGTTCCAGGGATGAGAAACTTCAGTTACGAAGATAGATTGGAGAGGTTGGGACTGTTCTCCTTGGAGAGAAGAAGGCTAAGAGGAGATTTGACAGAGATGTTCAAAATCATGAGGGGGTTGGACAGAGTAGATAGGGAGAAGCTGTTCTCGCTCGTAAAAAGATCAAGAATGAGAGGGCACAGATTTAAAGTGATTTGCAAAAGAAGCAAATGTGACGTGAGAAAAAGCTTTTTCACAGACCAAGTGGTTCGGGTCTGGAATGCAGACCCTCAAAAGTGGTGCAGGCAGATTCAATCGAGACATTCAAGAGGGCATTAGATAATTATTTGAATAGAAGCAACGTGCAGGGGTACGGGGAAAAGGCAGGGCAATAGCACTATGTCATAATGTTCATTTGGAGAGCCGGTGCAGACATGATGGGCTGAATGGCCTCCTTCTGTGTCATTAAAATTCTGTGGCTCTGTGATTAGATACTCCACACAGTCATTAACTAATATATTGAAAGGTAGATAAATTATTTCTAATGAAAGCAAAAACAAAGCTTCAATGCCAGAAATGTGTAGCAGATTCATCAGCTTTTGAAAAGGGAAAAAACAGGTTAATGTCTTGGGTATATGTGCACCATCAGAACTGGAAACTGGTAGACAATCAATGCTCTATACATGACTAAACAAAGTAAAGGAGAGCAGAAAGTGATTGACAGGTAGAAGATATAATTTCTGACCTCTACCTTTTACTCTACCTTTGCTTTGTTCATCCATGTAAAGGAGCTCACTAGTCTTCTGTTTTCCAATGAAGTGTCTACACCCAAAATGTTCACCTGAAGTCGGTTTTAAATTCAACCAGTTTTGATCAAAGTTTTCAATTTGCATTCTAGTTTTTTATCACAAGTTGTCAATTTGTTCAGGACGTGAAGGTACTTACTTTCTAATATTTCCTGTGAACCTCAATAGCAATAAGTTGCTGCTCACCAACCCAAGCATTGTTTTATTTGAAGTAAACAACTGGCAGATTGATAAAGTTGTTACTCTTTGTTTATTGACACTAGATAGGTACATACCCCTTGATACTTTATAATGATGGAAAAGCTCTTAGGTGAATTTTATGATTGTTGTTCAAACTTTTAACCTTCAATGTCGAAAGTAGCTTTAGACATTAGGCTTGAAAGCAAAGGTGCTGGATCCAATCAATTCAGTTCATATCGTTAAGTGAATTATATCCTTACATATTTATTTAATTAAGCTGATTTCCGCTCAATCAACTGTATCCTGTAACAACAATACAGTAGGGTAGTGTAATGGTTATGTTACTGGCTAGTAATACAGAGACTTAGGGCAGAATTTTATGCCTGGCAGGCAGGCGTGCGTCCAACCCGATCGAGCGAGCATCCCGACATCTTCCCCCACGCACACAATTTTCAGGTTGGCACGCAGGTGTTGGAGCCGCGCCCACCATCAATTAAAAGGCCACTTTTGATCGCAATTTTATGTTGCCTTTGCAACGAGCATGAAATTGCATGGTCAAAATGGGCAGGTGGGCAGCCCGCATTTTGCAAAACCTCATCCAAGAGTGGGATAAAAAGGGTCAGCAGCATTGCCAGTTAGTAGTGAAGAGTTTAGGAGATAGTTTGCTGTTCGTTGCTTATTTGAACTTGACAGCTTCAACTCAGTTCTGAGCTTCATTCTTAGCATTTCTAGACTTCATTTCATAACTCATTGGTGTCTCCAAGGCCCCTGGAGGAATTTGACCGTGTGGACCCTTCCAGGTATCAGACAGCCTCCTGTAAGCCTGGTAATGGAGATTGTGCTCTCCTCTGAGGAGGAAGAGAGCAGCAGAAGGGAGAGGAGGCCAGGTGTCCCAATGCAACTTCCAAGGGAGCAACCTGTGGGAGGAGAGGCGCAGGCACAAGGGGCTCAGGGCCAGCCAGCGACGTCGTCCAAGGCAGAAGGGGCCGCACAAGACGCCACTATCCTGCTGCCAGGGTTTACAGGCAGTGATGCAGCTATCTCAACATGTCCGAGGTGCAATGCCAAAGGAGGTTCTGCCTCCAAGGAGATTGTGACCTCCATTTGTCATATGATCGGGCCTGAGATCACCTCCGACTGCGTGGGCGGAAACCCATGCCAGTGGCTCTGAAGGTCACAGTGACCCTCAACTTCTGTGCCTCCGGCTCTTTCCAGGTGTCAGTGGGACACCTTTGTGGAGTGTCCCAATCAGCTGTCCACAGTTGTGTCAAACTGGTGACAGAAGCTCTGTTCAGGCAGGTGATGTCATTTATTCACTTCTGTACGGACAAAGTTAGCCAGGCTGAGTGAGACAGAGGGTTTGCAGCAATTGCTGGGTTCCCCCACATACAGGGTGCAATCGACTGCACATGTGTGGCCATTAAGGCGCCAGCAGGTCAGCCAAGTGCCTTCGTCAACAGAAAGGGATTCCACTCAATGAACGTCCAAATAGTGTGTGACCACCAGATGCAGTTTCTGCAAGTCTGTGCAAGGTACCCTGGCAGCTCCCATGACGCTTATATCCTGAGACACTTTCAGGTGCCGAGGCTCTTCAATGCTCCAGCCCGACTAGACAAGGTCTATCCTATGAAAAGTTGGCTTATAACGCCTCTCCGCCACTGAAGAACAGATGCATGGCAGCTTTATAATAGGAGTCATGCCTCCACATGGGCGATGATAGAGAAGACCACAGGCCTTCTGAAGATGCGCTTCCGATGTCTGGACCATTCAGGAGGAGCACTACAATACCCTCAGAGTGGGTGTCACTGATCGTGGTTGCATGCTGCACTCTCCACAATCTGGCACAGGCAAGGGGGGACCCATTGGAAGAAAAGGATCTTGAGGCACCTGCACAGTCACAGAGGATGAATCCAAAAGTGAGTTGAGTACGGTAAGGAGAACACTGAGGGTGCAGAGGCAAGACCTCTGTATCCTTCAGGGAGGCAGGGACGCCTTGATCCAACTCTCCTTCAGCTAGGCTGCCAAAGATCTGCTTCCACCTCACGCCTCCATCCCGGGTGTCTGAAATGACCTTTTCATTTGAACCCAAAGTCCATTTAGTGCCTGTGCAATAAAGTTTAGAGCCACCCACATCCAGCTTTACCCTGCACCAAAGAAAAAAAGATGAAGCATACTCAGGCCTTTACGACAAAAACAAAATTTATGTAATTTTCACAATCAAAGTAAATTAACATTACCATCTCTGGTACTCATTTCCACACCAGAAAACATAAACAAAACATTACAGAACAGAAGATCACCCGTGACCAGTCCCTCTTGTGCTCATGGTGCCTTAAACTTACGTTTACGAGTGCTAGTCTTGCTGCTTCGCTGGCAGCAGCATTGGAGGCAGCTTGCTGACTCTGATGTGCTGGTGGCCTTGATGACCTTTGTGGTCGACCTCTGGCCAGTGGTTCTTGTGCTAGCCCCGCCTGGGAAGGTGCGGCCAGTGCCACGGCTGTCATCTCCCCAATCATTGCAGCCTCATCAGATGCCATGGCCACTGGCAGTGGAGTCAGCAGGCTGCCTCCACTGGTGAAGGAGCTGCTGCCATCATCCAGAGTACCCTGAGAGGAGCTTCTAGAGAGACAAGCAGCTCGTGCGCCAACGTGAGGTTGCTCTGGACCTCCCTGCCCACCACTGATGGACGGACACCTAGCTGGGATACTGGGTGCCTCATCCATCTCCCACTCTGGCACTGACCACCTGAGGTCATTGCCTGTTTGAGAGCTTGCAGGTCTGAGTGCAACCCAAGGAACCCCAGATTCTGTTCCTGGAGCTGCCTCTCCATAAGAATTGCCATGATCTCAATGGAGGAGGCAGTGGCTTATGCCCACTTGGACCTCCCCACAACAGAGACCACGACATGATCTCCATCAGATCCTCCTGCACATCACGCTGGACATCCAGCATCTGCCACCTAATGAACAACTCCAGAGGCTCATCTGCCTTCGACGCGGCATCATCCTGGTCTCCAGCAGTCCTCTGACTGCCAGCACCATGGGGAGTCACTGCTTCTGCCTGCTCCTCAAGCGAGTATGAAGTGCCCTCACTGCTGTTCTCCTACATTCTAGCCAAAGATCTAATGCCCATCGAGGTACTGGTATCTGCTTTGGTGCCTGGTTCAGAGAACGGGTCTGACACAGGTGCAGCTGAAGCCCAATAAACCTCTGGCGTCAGGGGTGAGTGACTCTTCAGGGTCCTGTGAATGAATTCCTGCTGCTGAATCTAAGGGAGAACAACAACATGTCATTAGTTTAAGTCATCACACTGTTACTGTGCATGCTAGATACCCTGGTGAGACAATGGAGATCTGCATCATAGTGCCATCTTCTTTCAATGATCAATGGGAAGTCCAATTTTGAGACTCCCTTCAATGAAGAGACTACTTCATTGTAAGAATGTTCTCACCTCTGTGCACTGCACTCTTACCTTGTCTGACACCTCAGCCTCTCCACAACTGGCTGACTGAGGTGCGTGGCGCCTCTCCAGCTCCAAGGCATCCTGCTCAAATCTGGTCAGGATTATGGAGGTTTGGGGGGCCTCCGCCTTTCTGTGACCTCTCAATGTTGTTATGGCTCATCTTCTCCTGAAAGGACAGAGGAGCATTGATTAGTCTACTCTCTACCTCCAGTGCCATTCCAGCCTGGCCAATCCCACCTGAGCAGCACCTTGCAGGGCACTGCCGAGTTGTGGCCCTCTAGCTGCAAGGCACTCAGTCCAAGCAGCCATGGGCTCACCCCCTTGGCCAGCTCCAGCATCATTTGCAGTTGACACTCAGACTGTAACACCCCTGAGATCCTGGGAGTGGGTGGGGGGGGGGAGGGGGGGGAGCACACCCTTCCCAAGTACAGCAAGTCGTTGAACCTATTGCAGCACTACACCCATGTACACCGCGCAATGTCGTGGCTGCTGATCTGGGATGCCTCCTCCTCCCAAGCTGTTTTTGTCAAGCGTGGTAGCCTCCTCCTTCCATTTCTGGGGACAAGGATGTCCCTCCTGGCAGCTACCTCCTCCAATAGCACCACAAGGCACTCATCCAAAAACCTGGGGGGTGCCGAGTGCCCATCCAACCTGCCTTCCCACCTGGCGTCTCCAGCTGCATTTGGGGCCATAGTTTCGGCCTCCAGAACGCAGAAGATATATTCTTCCATGGCAGCCTTCAAGGAGCTGCCTGTGCCAGTTTTAAACCAACCGCTAGGTCACCATTGGACCTGGCACCCGACAGGCCTCTGCCCCCGCCTGGCCATTACCGACCATTGGGAAGACCCATTTCACACTTGGTGGGCCTTAATTGGCCAGCCAGCGTGAAATCATGGTCGTGGGCTGGTCGCGAGCAGGGGCCCGTATCCCAACCTGTCCCAGGCCCACAGATCACATGTGTCCCCCCAAGGGTAAAATTCAGGCCTTAGATTAATAATTCTACTATGGTAATCTCAGAATTTGAATTTGATTTCACATGTCTGTAAAACGTATCTTGAAAATTCAACTACTTTATTATTGTCCTTTATGGAATCCTTATCCAGTCTGTGTCTTGAGCCCCACACCAATGTGGTTGACTCTTTACTACCCTTTGAAGTGGCCTAGCAAGGCACTCAACTGTGTCAAACTATGACAACAGGGCAACCAGGGATGGGAAAATGGTCAATGAAATAAAAAAATACATAGCACAATGTCCAAGTGTTATATGCACGTTGCACAGCACCACATGTGAAGGAGATTCTACCATCTTGCAATTCTAGAAACATGAATGCAGTGTATCCTGCTGTCAGACTTTCTCTCTTATGATGGATAGTCAACCTCCCCAGTTTATAGCATGCATATACATGTTGATATAGCCACAAAATGGAGCTGAACTATTATGATTTGACAACAACAACTTGGCTTTATGTAGCATTTTTATTCTGGTAAATAGTTGAGACAGATTATCTTTGTTTTCTATGGAACCTGTGGGATGCCAAAGCGCAAAGGGTAAGGTGCTGGCTTCCAGTCAACATTGGCTTAAGTCAGAAGCGGTCACAGCTTTAACTTAATTGCTGCACTTTAACAGATGAGGTGCAGGAATATTCACATCTATTCCTTGACATGGTGAGGTAGAATTCCTTTGTCGATATGTGTAGTGACATTATAAAAATGTCTATAAAGAATTCATCTGTTCAATACTTGCAGAAAATTTCACCACAAATATTGGATAGGGGATAATTTCACAAGCACCTTCAGAATGTTATGACACAAAGAAACCAGATACATTTTAAACCCAAATTATTTTATTCTGCTATAAAAAATCTGCAGGTTTACTTTACTGGTATTTTGCCACAGTATTACATAGTAAACTTCAAAATATTAATTATGATTTATTTGATATAATCATATCCAATTCCATTGTATTCGTTATTACAAATGACCAAATGTATAATTAGTCTAAAGGATCACTTTGCTCTCATTGTGACTCAAAATCACAATCAAACATCACAGAAGTCTTGCTTACCCAATAGTTGAGCTAATTTTTCTGAGCTGGGCGGTGCAGGACATTTCCAGTTCATAGAGAAAGGGTGAATTTGCAAAACTCTGGATAATAAGCTACAAACTTTTGCTACTTTTCCAGAGTTACCGCAGCTATTCTGCCAAAGTTATAGCAGGGGATCATGACAACTCCTGTGGAAGTTCACCCCTTTAGAGTTTTACCGCCCAGAAGGAGGCCATTCAGCCCATGATGCCTATGCCAACTCTGAAAGAACTTTGTCCTATTTCCCTGCCCTTTTCCAAAGCCTTGTTATTTTTTTCTTTTTCAAATATTTGTCCACTTCCCTTTAAAATCTATTCTGGAATTCTGTTTGTACTCTGCATTCCATGTCATAACAACCCTTTGTGAAAACAATCTGTGTTCATTTTGGTGTCGACCTTAAATTTATCCCCTCTAGTTACTGACTCACCAACCAGTGGAAACAGTCTCAATCAATTTATGTTGTCAGAACCTCTCATCTTTTTGAATACTTCTGCTGAATATCCTCCATTTTAATTAGAAGAACGCACTTTCTCTCGTATCTTTTCATAACTAAAGCCTAATTTCCTGGGACCATTTCTGCAAACCCCTTCTACACCTTATCTATAGGTGGTCTTGATATCCTTCCCAAAATAACATACCTAAATCTAAGCACAACAGTATAGCTGCTGCCAAAGCTTAGCACTGACCCCTTGCTTCAGAGTACCTCTACTTAGAGCACCTAGGATCTCCTCTGCTGTTGCTGTTAGTTGACCTCAGTCAGGAAGGTGGTCAAGGAGTATCTTGCAGCTCATCTAGCCCTCCGCGCACCCCAGCCTCCCCTCCACCCTGCACCCCCACCCCCAACCCCAACCTCTGTGACTTTTAGAGTCCCTCTTTCTCCTCGTGTCCCTGATCTGACTTTCACAGGTGATTGAGATGAGAACAGGAAGAATATGGAATGTTTCAAAAACGTGAGCATTTGAACAATAAGCAGAAAGCTGCTTCAGGGTAAATATGTGAGAGTAGCCTTTGAGCAAGTCAGTAGTCTTACAGTGCTTTCAAAATCTAAATAATGAATACCACCCTGCCCCTCTCTGCCCAGAGTCACAAAATCTTTACAGTGTAGAAGGAGGCCATTTGGCCCATCGAGTCTGCACTGGCTCTCTGAAGGAGCATTCTACGTAGTCCCACTCCCCTGCCTTATCCCCATAACCTTGCACGTTCTTTCTTTTCAGATAGCAATCCAATACCCTTTTGAATACCTCGATCAAACGTGCCTCCACCACCCTCTCAGGGAGTTCATTCCAGACTCCAAACACCCTCTGAGTGAAAAAACTTTTCCCCTCATCACTTTTGCTCCTTTTGCCAATTATTTTGAATCTGTACCCTCTAGTTCTTGATGTTCACTTGAGTGGGAACAGTTTCTCGCTATTTACCCTGTCCGTACCCCTCAGGATCTTGAATACCTCTCCTGTCAGCCTTCTTTTCTCCAAGGAAAACAGTCACAACCTCTCCAATCTATCCTCATCGCTACAGTTCTTCATCCCTGGAATCATTCTTGTGAATTTCCTTTGTACGCTCTCCAATGCCTTCATGTCCTTCCTCAGGTATGGTGCCCAGAACTGGACCCAGTACTCCAGATGAGGCCTAACTAGTGTCTTATACAAATTCAACATGACCTCCTTACTCTTGTACTCAATGTTCCTATTAATAATGCCTAAGATACCGTATGCTTTATTAACTGCTCACTCAACACGCCCTGCCATCTTCTATGACTTATGTACATATATACCTAGGTCCCTCTGTTCGTGCACCTCCCTTAGGGTTTCTCCCTTTATTTTATACTGCCCATATTCTTCCTGCCAAAATGAATCACCTCACACTTCTCTGTGTTGGACTTTATCTGCCACTTGGCTGCACAGTTCACCAACATGTCCATGTTCTTTTGAAGTTCAAGACTATCCTCACCACAGTTGACAACGCTTCCAATCTTCATATCATCTGCAAATTTTGAAATCATCCCCTGAACACCACAATCTAGGTCATTAATGTATATTGGGAAGAGCAAGAATCCCAACACTGACCCCTGGAGAACTCCACCACAAACCCTCCAGCAATCTGAAAAATATCTATTAACCACTACTTTTTGTTTCCTGTCACTCAGTCAATTTCTTATCCAAGTGCCTACTTTCCTTTTTATTTCCTCTCTGCCCCACTTCTATACTTATCAAAACCGATCACAGCCCCACTGAGATATCTTGCCAAGAGATTGTTAATCTCGCCATGGCAAGGAAACTTAGATGGGCTGTAAAATGGGCACTCAATCTGCATCTACCAATTTTTCACCCACACCCACAGTGAAAATTAGCCCCCATTTGCATTGATAGGCTCAAGGCATGATTATAATGCAGCTTTTTTTTCAAACACTGCTTGTCTATTGTGAATGAACTAAATAGACTGCTAAAATATTTGATTCTTATTATGCAGGGAAATCTATTTACTTCATCAGCTAGACAAGTCACCAACAGAACCCTCCATAGAGGACAGCTGCTGCTTGGCAATACTATCTGATAGTTAGTCTGTTTCCAGATCAAGCGATAATTTTAAAAGATATAAATCATCTGTTCCAGATTTCTTCATTCTTAAGCAGGACCACAACAGATATTTAAAAAAACATGTCACAGAATATGCACAGAATAAAAAGGCAGTGTGCATGATCTGTAGGAATCATTCAAGCTAACATCAACAGGAATCTCCTGCTCGACTTCTTTGTAACTGAAACAAGCATCTTCCAATATGGAAGGCCCTCAAAATCTGATTTCTAAATATATAAAGCAAAGAATCACTGGGTATCTACATCAAGGGGCAAATCTCATATCAACTTCCACTTAAATGCACCTGCTATTTGCCTCAACCACTCCTTGTAGTAACAAGTTCCTCATTCTAACCACCCTCTGTGTAAAAAAAATTCTCCTGAATTTTCATTGTATTTATTAGTGACTATCTAATACTTATGGCTCATAGTTTGGGATTCCCCCACAAGTGGAAGCATCTTCTCTACGTTCACCATATCAAACTCCTTCATAATTGTAAAGACCTCTATTAGATCAGCCCTTAGTATTCAATTAGAGCCCCAGTTTGTTCAGTCTTTCCTAAACCTAAAACCTCAGTTTTGGTATCATCCTTGTAAATCTTATTGCATCTTCTCCAGTGCCTCTAAATCCTTTTCTATTATTGAAGTCAAAATAATTCCTCCTGTTGGTGGAATCAAGAGAAAAAGGGCAGGAAAATGTAGCAGGAATATATCGGAATCAGGATCCTGGATACAATTAAGTGAGTTGACAAGTAAACTGTCATAAACTGTCCAGCTCAATGTTTGCATTACCTGCATTATACAGGAACCTGTCTATCTTTAAATGAAATTTAAATTAACTTACATTGTACCACTTGACAAGGTGGGCAATTTATTATTTTAATTCCTTTCACTAATTAAAGCCTACCCCTTTCTCAGAATACCCAATGTGTTGGGTTGGACCTTTTGCTATGAAGTTAAATTAAACCTTTTTTTAGTGAGATATATGACTTCTATTTTGCCTTGCTGTGGAACTTTCCACAGTTCATTTAAACTCTCTGGCTAGCAATGTGTGTGCTTTTTCATAAAAGTAAATTTCAGGAGGCCAATCCATCACTTATATTGTTCCACACCCTCTTGGAGACAGGCATGCAACACCCTGTGATGTACAATAAATAATGACATAAAGTCATCATGAATAAACTTCCTATCAGCAATTTAACATGCTAAATCTGTTATTTTGTAAGTCACATGTTTGTATTTCACAGTGCAGAAATTCATTGTGTACCTTTCAGTGTTGCTTGTTATTATAACTAACTTAAATGTTACAGCAACTGCCTGCAATGCCACGTTAGATAAAGTTCTACAAATTTATTTTGCTCGGCAACCATATGAACAGTTTGGCACTTGATGCTGTCATTAATCTAAACGATTGAGGTAAGGAGTTATTTTTTAAAATGCTATAATCTATCAGATCATCAGCTGAGATGGACTGAAGGGAGCAGATGTTTTATTTTTAAGGCAAACATTCTTTTTTCATAGAATCATAGCAATTGCAGCACTGAGGGAGGCCATTTAGCCCGTTGTGCCCTTGCCAGTTTTAGCTCTGCTTTCATTCCATTTCCATGCCTTTTCAAACAACAACTTGTATTTATATAGTGTATTTAGCATAGTAAAACACCCCAAGACGCTTATCCATATATCATGTGCTTCCTTTTCAAATGCTTATCCAATTCCCTTTTAAATATGTTATAATCTCTACTTCGGTAGTCAATTGCTATACAGCATTCGACTTCTTAATAATCCTTCATGTGAAATAAATCTCTTCTAACTTTCCCTTCTAGTCTTCTAGTGATTAATCCAGATCTCATGCTTCCTTTTTTACTAATTAGGCAATAAATAGAAATTATATTTAACTATTTCACCCACTTGAAACCTTTCACATTTTTCACTATTGGATCTCCTTTAACCTTTCTTCCTTCCAGTGAAATCCTTTCTGTAAGATCTTTCATTCAGTTCTCATTCTAGTGAATGTTCACTGTATCCTTCCAATGGGCTGGATTTTCATGCCATAGACGGGAATAGGAAGGCGAGCTAATTAGGCTCCACAGACCTAGACTGCCTCACTGGCAACTCACTCCAAGGGTCTTATCTCCTATCTCAGTCCAAGAAAAGAAGGTTAAAGGGTTCAGAATTATGAGGGGCTTTGACAGAGTAGATGAGAAGAAATTGCTTCCGCTGGCAATTGAGTCAAAGAACAAAGAAAAGTACAGCACAGGAACAGGCCCTTCGGCCCTCCAAGTCTGTGCCGATTATAATTGCCCATCCACTAAAACATTTTGCATTTCCGGGGTCCGTATCCCTCTATTCCCATCCTATTCATGTATTTGTCAAGCTGCCTCTTAAACCCCACTATTGTACCTGCTTCCACCACCTCCTCTGGCAGCAAATTCCAGACACTCACTACCCTCTGCGTAAAAAAACTTGCCCCGCACATCACCTTTATAGTTTTCTGCTCTCACCTTAAATCTATGTCCCCTAGTAATTGACTCTTCCACCCTGGGAAAAAGCTTCTGATTATCTACTCTGTCCATGCCATTCATAATTTTGTAAACTTCTATCAAGTCGCCCCTCAATCTCCGTCGCTCTAGTGAGAACAATCCGAGTTTCTCCAACCTCTCCTCATAGCTAATAACCTCCAGAGCAGGCAGCATCCTGGTAAACCTCCTCTGCACCCTCTCCAATGCCTCCATATCCTTCTGGTAATGTGGTGACCAGAATTGCACACAATATTCCAAGTGTGGCCTAACCAAGGTTCTATACAGCTGCAGCATGACTTCCCAGCTTTTATACTCAATACCCCTGCCAATGAAGGCAAGCATGCCATATGCCTTCCTGACTACCTTATCCACCTGCGTTGCCACTTTCAGTGACCTGTGGATCTGTACACCCAGATCCCTCTGCCTGTTGATGCACTTAAGGGTTCTGCCATTTACTGTATAATTCCTGCCTGTATTAGACCTTCCAAAATGCATTATCTCGCATTTGTCCGGATTAAACTCCTTCTGCCATTTCTCCGCCCAAGTCTCCAACCGATCTATATCCCGTTGTATCCTTTAACAATCCTCTTCACTATTTGCAACTCCTCCAACCTTGGTGTCGTCTGCAAACTTGCTAATTAGCCCAGTTACATTTTCCTCCAGATCATTTATGTATACCACAAACAGCAAAGGTCCCAGCACTGATCCCTGCGGAACTCCACTAGTCACAGCTCTCCATTCAGAAAAGCACCCTTCCAATGCTACCCTCTGTCTTCTATGACCAAGCCAATTCTGTATCCATCTTGCCAGCTCACCTCTGATCCCGTGCGACTTTACCTTCTGTACCAGTCTGCCATGAGGGACCTTGTCAAAGGCCTTACTGAAATCCAGGTAGATAACATCCACTGCCCTTCCATCGTCGATCATTTTTGTCACTTCCTCGAAAAACTCGATCAAGTTAGTGAGACACGACCTCCCCTTCACAAAACCATGCTGCCTCTCACTAATATGCCTATTTGCTTCCAAATGGTAGTAAATCCTGTCACGAAGAATCTTCTCCAATAATTTCCCTACCACTGACGTAAGGCTCACCAGCCTGTAATTTCCTGGATTATCCCTGCTACCCTTCTTAAACAATGGAACAACATTGGCCATTCTCCAGTCCTCTGGGACCTCACCCGTAGCCAGTGAGGATACAAAGATTTCTGTCAAGGCCCCAGCAATCTCCTCCCTTGCCTCCCTCAGTACTCTGGGGTAGATCCCATCTGGCCCTGGGGACTTATCCACCTTAATATTCTTTAAGACGCCTAACACCTCCTCTTTTTTGATCTCAACATGATCCAGGCTATCTACACACTCTTCCCTAGACAAATCGACTGCTAAGTCCTTCTTTTTGGTGAATACTGATGAGAAGTACTCATTCAGTATCTCTCCCATTTCTTCTGGCTCCACACACAGATTCCCACCTCTGTCCCTGAGTGGGCCCACCCTTTCCCTGGCTACTCTCTTGCCCTTTACATATGTATAAAAGGGATTTTTCCTTAATCCTGGTTGCCAGTGACTTTTCATGACCCCTTTTAGGCCTCCTAACTCCTTGCTTAAGTTTCTTCCTAATTTCTTTGTATTCTCCACAGGCTTCATCTGTTCCCAGCCTTCTAGCCCTTACGAATGCTTCCCTTTTCTTTTTGACTAATCTCACAATATCCTTCGTTATCCAAGATTCCTGAAACTTGCCATGCTTATCCTTCATCCTAGCAGGAACATGCCGGTCCTGAATTCTTATCAACTGACATTTGAAAGACCCCCACATGTCAGTTGTTGATTTGCCCTCAAACATCCGCCTCCAGTCTAGATTCCTCAGTTCCTGCCTAATATTGTTATAATTAGCCTTCCCCCAATTAAGCATCTTAACCCGAGGACTCCTGTTTTCCTTATCCACCAGCACCTTGAAACTTACTGAATTATGGTCACTTTTCCCGAAATGCTCTCCTACTGAAACTTCGACCACCTGGCCGGGTTCATTCCCTAATACCAGGTCCAGTATTGCCCCTTCCCTAGTTGGACTATCTACATATTGTCTCAGGAAGCCCTCCTGGATGCACCTTACAAATTCTGCACCATCCAAACCCCTAGCACTAAGTGATTCCCAGTCACTGTAGGGAAAATTAAAATCACCCACCACAACAACCCTATTGCTCTTACATCTTTCCAAAATCTGCCTACATAATTGTTCCTCAATCTCCCGCTGGCAATTGGGAGGCCTATAGTAAACCCCCAGCATTGTGACTGCACCCTTCCTATTCTGGAGCTCTACCCATATTGCCTCGCTGTCATACAGCTGTGATATTCCCCTTAACCAGCAGTGCAACTCCCCCACCTCTTCTACATCCTTCACTATCCTGCCTGAAATATCTAAATCATAGAACGTTTATCTGCCAATTCTGTCCATCCTTCAACCAAGTTTCTATAATAGCAATAACATCATTGTCCCAAGTACTAATCCAAGCTCTAAGCTCATCTGCCTTGCCTGTTATACTTCTCACATTGAAACAAATGCATTTCAGACCCACACTCCCATTGTGTTCAGTAATTTCTCCCTGCCTGCTCTTCCTCTTAGTCCAATGGCCATATTCACTGGTTCCCAGTCCTTTATTTCACCTGCTGACCTATTGCTCTGGTTCCCACCCCCCTGCCATACTAGTTTAAACCCTCCCGAGTGACACTAGCAAAGCTTGCAGCCAGGATATTGGTGCCCGTCCAGTTTAGATGCAACCCGTCCTTCTTGTACAGGTCCCACCTGCCCCGGAAGAGATCCCAATGATCCAGATATTGGAAACCCTCCCTCCTGCACCATCTGTTCAGCCATGCGTTCAATTGCACTATCTTCCTATTTCTAGCCTCACTGGCATGTGGCACAGGGAGTAATCCTGAGATTACAACCCTAGAGGTCCTGTTTTTTAACTTTCTGCCTAACTCCCTGAAATCCCGCTGCAGGACCTCGTCACTCTTCCTGCCTATGTCATTAGTACCAATGTGTACCACGACCTCTGGCTGTTCTCCCTCCCCCTTCAGAATGTCCCATATCCAATTAGAGATACCCTGGACCCTGGCACCAGGGAGGCAACATACCATCCTGGTGTCTCTTTCACGACCACAGAAGTGCCTGTCTGAGCCCCTGACTCTAGAGTCCCCTTTGACAATTGCTGTTCTGTTGTTTGACCCCCACTGCTGAACAACAGAGACAGCCGTGGGGCCACTTCTCTGACTACTGCTGTTGATTTCCCCTGATAGGCCATTCCCCCCCCCAACAGTATCCAAAATGGTACACCTGTTAGAGAGGGGGACAGCCACAGGGGATTTCTGCACTGAGTGCCTGCCCCTTCTAGCGGTCACCCATCTATCTGTCTGTACCTTGGGTGTGACCACTTCTGTAAAACTCCTGTCAATGATGCTTTCCGCCATTTGAATGCTCCTAAGTGCATCCAACTGCTGCTCCAACCGATCCATGCGGTCTGTGAGGAGCTGCAACTGGGTGTACTTCCTGCAAATGTAGTTGTCCGGGACACTTGAAGCATCACAGATTTCCCACATCCCGCAGGTGAAGCACTTCACCCCAGCAACTGCCATTGCTAGAACTATTTAATTTAAATCTAATAACTGCTTCTTGACCCTTTATTAACTATATGTTCCCTAGGGCTAGATTTCTACTATAAATGCCAAATTCTAAGAACAGTAATCCCCTGATTCTGGTCTGGATGCCCTCTACTTATTAATTAAGTGATTAATTTATTGGGTTTAATTAGTTTAACAATGTTTTAGTTTCAAATTCAGTGTCGAATCGGTAGTCTTAGGGCACAGAACTAAGATATTTGTCAAAGAATCAGAGGTAAAATGAGGAGAATTGATTCTCATAACTTTCAAAAGGAAACTGGATAAACACTGATGAGGAAAATTTGCAGGTCTGTGGGAAAAGATCAGGAGAGTGCAACCAATTGGAAAACACTTTCAAACAGCTGGCTCAGATACAATGGGCTGACTTGGATCTCCTGTGCTGCACTGTTGTATGATTTTATGGGCAGGACTTTTCGGGTGGCAGGATTTCTCACCCAGCCATCCAAAGAGTTGATGTGGAATGCAGCCCCGACCAGACTGTCCCACAGCCATTTTACACTTAACGGGGCATTAAATGCCTAAGGTCAAAACTTTTGCCCCCATCTGGACAGGAATTCCCACTTTACAGAGCTACCGGCCTATCTGATTGGCTGGCAGCTCTGTAGACCCAGCAGTGCCAGGTTCAAGCAGTAGCCACTGCTGGGATTACAGGCAGTCCTGAAGAAGGGGTCATGGGGTAGGATTTTCAGCTCGGCGAGCAGGCGCACATCTGACATGCCCGAGCTTGAAATAGTGCGAGATGACATCGGTTGAGAGTGTTGACATCATTGCGCATTCGCACGATATTTTGGTCGGCGGGCAGCGTGAGAGTCCACGGGGGGATGAATGATCAATTCAATGTTTGTGTTGTAAAGGTGCGTGAGTCCACTATGCAGATATTACCTCCAGACTTTTAATATCTTAAATTTAGTTTTTACAAATTTTCAGCTCACTGAGGCAGCTCTGTGCCTTCAGGGTACTTTCAGTAAGCTTGCCCCATGCATGCACAAACGTCAGCGTTTGCGCTCCACCCCGGCAGCACTGTGGTTCTCAGCGTGCATTTCATGCTGGCTGGCCGTTAATTGGTGGCTGCTCCCCAGCCCCACAAGCTGTGCCTGCCTGATGAGGGGAAAGTTCCTCCTATGGATGCCGTGATTTAGGTAAGTCTTGGGTATTGATGGAGCCTGGTTGCCAAGCCCCAGCAAGGAGGGTGGGGGGCCAGGTTTAAATGGGTATGACCTTATGCGGGGGGGGGTGGGTTACTTCCAATGAGCATGAAGACACGCCCCCTCCCTTGCCTGACACCATCTTGCACAGGAAAAGCTGCCGGGTTACCCATCTGCCAGGGATCTCCCTCTACCACAGATAAAATAATGGCCGGGGCTGGATGCAGCACTTTAGTGGCCATTAATTGGCCATTTCAGGGGCTTAATAGGCCCAAGGGCATGCGAACTGACGAACACTTCCCATCCTTGTAAAATGGGCAACAGATCAAGAGTGGGCATATAGGCAGCATGCAGACCATGCGCTACATTTTACAAGGCCCCCACCTTCAAACTGGCAGGCAGGGAGCATAAAATTTTGCCCTATTATTCCTCATAACACTGAGGAAATGCAGATCGGCATTAAAAATTCTATGGCCATTAACACAAACATTGAATTGATCATTCATCCCCCTTGCTGTGTGTGAGATGTTGTCCACACAATAGTTGTTGCCTGATGGCAGTCACTATACTTCTGCAGTGTTTTGAAACATTTGAGCGTTGTGATAATTTGCTATAAACCTATCAGCAGGGGGATGTTGAATTTGGCCGTGATGTTGTCAGAGTATGGATTGCAGAGCCTTTAACAGATAAAAGGAGAACTGTCAACACAGAATGTTGAAATAGGTCTTTGGATTGGTCACAAACAGAATCCTGTGAATTTGTTCTGTCACTGGCTGCAGGCTGCCAAAGGTTCCCTGAAGACAGAAGCCCCACAGCTCGTATTGGTCAAAGTCACTAGGAACTGACAGTGCTTTAGGTAAGGATTACTAGCTACCAACTTCTATGGAATACTGAAAGAGGAACCTTGTGATTTTGCCTGTGGGCAGAACACAGCCATCTGGACTTCCACCCTCAACTGCAGGGAACTGTGTCTATCCCCTGACTATACTGTCTCTAACTACCACTACATTCCTATTAACTCCCCACGCTTAAATGGCTCTTATACCATGGTGCCATGGTCAGTTTGCTCATCCACCCTCTCGCTACTCCTTTCATCCATACAGGCTGTAAGAACCTCGAACCTGTTGGACAAATGCAAAGGCTGAGGCTCCTCCACTTCTACCTTCTGGGTCCCCATACTTGCCACACTCACAGTCACACCCTCCTGTCCCTAACCACTGACTAAATCAGAAGACTGGTGTGGCTCAGGATTCGGGATATCTGCTGTGGGCTGGAGAGGAACTTGCAGTGGAGTGGGAGGATCCACTGATCATGGTCTATGTAGATGCCAAAGACATAGGTAGAACTAGGAAAGAGATTCTACTGAAGGAATCTGAGCAGCTAGGGTCTAAATTAAAAAGCAGAATATCAAAAGTAATAATCTCTGGATTATTACCTGAGCCATGAACAAAATGGCATAGAGTAAATAAGATCATAGAGTTAAATGCACGTCTCAGAGATTGGTATGGAGGAAATGGGTTTTGTTTCATGGGGCACTGGCACCAGTCCTGGGGAAAATGGGAGCTGTACCATTGGGATGGACAGTCTTCACCTGAACCGTGCTGGGACGAGTGTTCTGGCAAGTTGTAAAGCTAGGGCAATAGAGAGGGATTTGAACTAAATATTGGGGCCGAGGGATCAAGCTTGGGAAGATATGATAAATTAAATGAAGAATACAAAGCATGAAAGGTGGGAATAAGGGACATGATGATCAGAGAGTGGCAGGAAGGGACAGAGTGTACAAACCTTAGAGTACACCAGCAGATAAGGTTAGAGGTTATAAAAATAGTAAAAAGACAGAACTGAAGGCTCTGTATCTGAATGCATGTAGCATTCATAACAAAACAGATGAATTGACAGTGCAAATAGAAATAAATATCAATGATCTGATGGCCATTACAGAGACAAAAGGCTGCAAGCTGATAAAGACTGGGACCTGAATAATCAAGGGTACCTAACATTTAGGAGGGACAGGATTCCGGTAAAAGGTGGAGGGGTAGCTCTGTTAATTAAGGATGACATTGGTACAATAAAGAGATGACCTGGAGATCAAGATGTAGAATCAGTTTGGATAGAGATGAGAAATAGTAAAGGGAAGAAGTCACTTGTGGGAGTAGCTTATAAGCCCCGTAACAGCAACCACACCATAGGACATGTTAGACAGGAAGAAATAATCGGGGTTTGTGAGAAAGGTGTGGCAATAATCATGGGTTATTTTAATCTACCTATAGATTGGATGAATCAAATTGGCAAAGGTACCCTGGATGATGAGTTCATAGAGTGTTTTTAGGACAGTTTTTTAGAGCAGCATGTTCTAGAGCCAACCAGAGAGCAGGCTATACTAGATCTGATAATGTGTAATGAGACAGGATTAATTAAGGACTTCATAGTGAAGGCACCCACTAGGTAGCAGTGATCATAATAAGATTGAATTTCACATTCAGTTTGAGTAAGAGGAGTGAATCTAAGACCAGTGCTTTAAATTTAAATAAGGGCAGTTATGATGGCATGAAGACAGAGCTGATTAAAGTGAACTGGGAATTAGGTTAAGGTCAATAGAGATGCAGTGGCTGACATTTAAAGAGAGATTTCAGAATACTTAAGAAAGGCACATTTCAGTGAGAAAGAAAGACTTTAAGGGAAGGATGCACCATCCGTAGCTAAGTAAGGAAGTTAAAGATAATGTCAAATTGAAAGAAAAAGTGTATAATTTCACAAAGATGAGTGACAGGTCAGAAGATTGGACAGAATATAAAGAACAGCAAAGAATGACTAAGATATTAATAAGGAGGGAGAAATTAGAATACAAGAGAAAGCTACCTCGGAATATAAAAGCAGATAGTAAGAGTTTTTACAGGTATTTAAAAAGGAAAAGAGTAAGTAAAGTGAGCGTTGGTCCTCTACAGAGTGAGATTGAGGAATTGATAATGGAAAATAAGGAAATGGTGGATGAATTGAACAGATATTTTGCGTCTGTCTTCACTGTCGAGGATACAAATAACATCACAGAAATAATTGTGAATCAGGAGGTAAAAAGGAGGGAGGAACTTTAAACCATTACAATCATCATGGGAAAGGGTACTAAGAAAATTATTAAAACGTAAAGCTGACAAGTCCCCAGGTTCTCTTAAAAGAAGTGGCTGCTGAGATAGTCGATGCATTGGTTTTAATTTTCCAAAATTTCCTACATTTTGGAAAGGTCCCAACAGATTGGAAAATAGTGAATAAAATTCATAGACATGTCCGAGCTCGTGTGACACTGTCACATGAGGGGACATGTTTGAATAATTTTAAAAAATCATTTATTCACTTTTTCACAATGAAATTAAATTTCCTGAGGCAGCTCCGTGCCTCGGAGATTTCTGCACTCTTTCACGCACATGCCCCAACTCGCCTTCCTCCCCCCACCTGCACAGGGAGCACTCAGCGCTTCAGGGTATGCGTCACGCTGGGCAGGCCTTAATTGGCCCACCCACATAAAATGGCTACATGGCCGTCTGTGCCAGCTCCCGCTCAGCCCTCCAAGGGGGAGAAAATTCTCCCCTATATATTTCAATAAGATCACCTCTCAATCTTCTAAACTCCAATAGATACAGGCCTAGCCTGTCCAACCTTTTTCATAAGATAACCCTCTCATCCCAGGTATCAGTTGAGTGAATCTTCTCTGAACTGCTTTTCATGCACTTATATCCTTTCTTCAATAATAGGCAGAGGCAGATAGATTCAAGGGAATCAGAGGTTATTGGGAGTAAGCGAAATGTGGAGTTAAGGTCACAATCAGATCAGTAATGATCTTATTGAAAGGTGGAGCAGGCTCGAGGGGCCGAATGGTCTACTGCTCCGAATTCGTATGTTCATATTTATGCTGGTAAACGTCACTGACTGAACAGTAAAATTCTCTGCGACAGAAGCCCTTGGATTTAGTTGGTAAAACACCACATTTAACATGTACACACTATGCTGTAGACAGTACTGCAAGATTTTAAGAAAAATTAAATACAGTAAGAACCTCACAGCACTGTGGGTGTACCTATACCACATGGATTGCAGTCGTTCAAGAAGGCAGCTTACCACCACCTTTTCAAGGGTGACTAGGGATGGGCAATAAATGCTGGCCCAGCCAGTGAAGCCCACACCCTGTGAATGAATTTTAAAAAACTATTGACGAACAAATACTTTAGATTGAGCTAGGCAACTTGTCTGGCCATAAGGAGTGTGTTTCTTGAATAGATGATTCAAAGTAAAAATTACCACCTAAAAGTCAAAGAACCCCAACATTTGGTCGAGTTGCATACTAAAAGCAATAATTACGGCTGAAATTTTTCAATTAATCTATTTTTCTAATATAGATGAGCAAACAATAAGCTTCTTGGAAGTACTTGGCTAACACACAAAGCACTTGGAGCTTTTGATTCCTTCTCTCGGAATCTCTACTTAGAATAACCCTTTCACTTGTAGATTTCCCAGGAGCCCACAATGCTTCCTGAGGAGTTGTTACCACAACATTTTTGTGTGTGGTGTGGGTGCCTTAGGGGTGTTTCCAAGCTGCTGCCTGTGGTAAATAAAAGCAAAATACTGTGGATACTGGAAATCTGAAACAAAAACAAAAATTGCTGGAAGAACTCAGCAGGTCTGACAGCATCTGTGGAGAGAAGGACAGAGTTAACGTTTCAAGTCCAGATGACTTCTTCAGAACTAAAGAACTCAAATATTTATTTTTTAATTTTAATTGTTATATTACATTTTTCCCACCCATTTCTATTATTATTTAAAAAATTTATTTCCATTCATTGTTTTATCCCCACCTTTTAGCCTATTTTGATCTTTTCTCCCACACCGTCCCCTCCCCCACCCCACCCCCCCTAGGCCATCTGTCACTTGCTCACCCTGCTTTCTACTCTTAATGTCACCATTAGCACTTCCTTTAGCCAGTATCACCACCATCAAAACCCCTTTGACCTTTTGTTTATGACATCTTTTGCAATCTCTCCTTTGCCTCCACCTATCACTGGCCTTCTATCCAGCTTCATCTATCCCACCCATCTTAAACAGTATATATTTCACTACATTTCTATTTCTCTTTAGTTCTGAAGAAGAGACATCTGGACTCGAAACTCAACTCTGTCCTTCTCGCCACAGACGCTGTCAGACCTGCTGAGTTTTTCCAGCACTTTTTGTTGTTGTTGCTAGTGGTAAATACTTGCTTAAAACACAGTTCTCTTCGCTATGAACATTGATTATGGGGAGAATTTTCTCTCCGTTGGGGAGATTGAGCGGGCGCGGGCGGGCGCGCAGCCGATTGCTGCCCACAATCGACTGCAAACCACCATTTTACGTGGATGGGCCATTAAGGCCTGCCGAGCGTGACGTGCACCTGGAAGCACTGAGCGCTCCCTGTGCGGGCAGGGGAGGAGGCTGAGTCGGAGTCTGGACTCTTTCACGCATGCGTGCGAAAGAGCACAGAAATCTCCCTGAGGCACAGAGCTACCTCAGGGAGATTAGTTTGATTATCAAAAATTTAAATAAAGAAAAAAAAATTTTAAGATATGTAACACTGTCACATGAGTTGGGACATGTCAATGAACTTTAATAAAAATTTTTTACTCAATTTATAAACACTTTATGAAACCTCATCCCAACCTTAAGGTTGGACAGGTAGCTCCGTTAATTATTTTAATTAGTTTTTAAATGGCCTTAATATGCCTTTGACAGTTCGGTGGGCACGCAGCCAACTCCTCCGAACTGAAAATCGGAATGACGCGCGGTGACGTTGGGACGCACGCCCGACATTACCGCACATCATTCTATGCATCAGCGAGCAGGGCCCGCCCCTGCACGCCAACCCGAAGATTCTGGCCTATGTCTTTTCTGTGCTTTTTTAAAATTCTAATTCTAGCAATTAAAACAAAGCATCCAAAATACTTTTGTTTAAAAATCTTAAAATCTCAGCCTGCGTTTTCTCCTGTCCGTTTATTTTAAGTTGAATATGAATTAAATCTAATGGTGAACAGGGCCTGTAGAAATTGCAAACAATTTTTTCAGACATCTGTAACATTCTTCCGTATTCTTATCGCATTCTAAAATGCACTAATAGAAATTAGCACTTAAAAAAAATCCCTGATAAGTACTTTTTAAGGCCTTATTAAAGGGCAATCAAGATCAAATCACATGAGAGAATATAAACAAGAAATTAGTTCTGAACTCCTAATATGACTCAGAGTTAGTATGGATCATGAAGGGTGAGATTTTGCAGTATCACCATAGCACTGACAAAAATGATTAGTGGGTATTTGATTAATAAATGCTTCCATGGTGTATGCACAGAGATTTTGTTCTGAGGCATTCAAATGTCATGCAGCTGTTTGAAGGTAGTAACAATGACCACTTGAGATATGAGTTTTGTACAATTATGTCTAACAACACTTCGTACCGATAGAGAAGGAGCTTCATTAAGCATACATTTTAGCCATTGAATTGCAGATGTTTAAAACACAAATGGAAGCCATAGGCCCATTGCAACAGCAATCCAAAACTAATCCACTTGCCTTCTCTCCCTGTTGCCTTTGCTTCAGGTACTTATCCAGTGTTCCTATACAAGATGCAGTAGTCTCTACCTTTAAACACTCTCTCCGTGTTAAAAAACTCCATTTTCTCATTAACCCTGTTAAACAGAAACCCCCAACCTCCCTCTTCACTCTATTAATTATCCTTTTAAATTGATCACTCTTAATCACTGATTGCCCAGTCAGATGAAACAGTCTGTCCCTGTTCACCCTCTCAAAACTCTTCCAACTTTTTAAATGCTTTATTAAATTACTTAGCCTTCAGTTAAGAGGATGGCAGCCACAATAAGGGCAAATTCCAAGGTGCTACCCTCTTTTTGGGTTTGGCAAAGTATTCGTTGCCTTTTTTGGCATCGTAAAACTAGATTTATATGGGAATAAATGGCCCGAAGCCTTTAAGTATTCAGAACTTAAGTGCAGTCATTTTCAAGTGGAATTTTTTTTAACTGGGTCTGACACAGCTAGTCTGCAAACTCATTTCTTGACATTGTAAAGTCTATATAACCTCCACCAACATCAAAGGTTTATTCTGTAGTACACAGGATCATTGTTTCTGTGTGTAAATATTATGCAGACTTGGAAAAGTACCCCCATTGTTCTGCAACACTCACTTCACATTTATTTATCAGTGGCAGAATTTATTTAGAGCAGAATTTTCCAAGAATTATAATTCTGTTCTTTATCAGTAAGACACTATTGGAGATACCTTCTGACTTCCTGTCTAGGTGTTTGATTTCCTATTGTTCTAAATGCATAGCAGACATGACCTTAGTTTCCTGTTGCCTGTTGAACATCTGTATAATCTCTTGCTGGCTGCACTACCCCTGTATCAGTTTCAGGTTCATCACTGGTTTGTTGGGAACAGAGACCACACACAGCATTCCTCATCTGTGTGTTGACACTCTCCTATCAAAACAATAAAAAATAAAATTCAATGGATAGTTCATTGCAGAGTCATACAAACCTCCATTGCCGATCAGAATAAACGCAGATGTAAGTTAAAGGAAACTAAGTGCCATTTTAATCAAGAAAATATGGTTATTTAATCTTTACTACCACAAAACTATTCCTTATTACTTATCTGGCTCCACTTTTACAAAATAAATGTCACATATCAATTGTTAACAAACACTCATATATTTAAGAGTACTCCTGCACATTTACAAATGTTGTGAGCTGTTTTATTGAAGGCATCTGAAGCTTTGTCATGACTTGGCTCAAGTAAAGGGACAAATTGTATTCTAAGTTGAATGTACTGTTACTGGACAATTACACTTTTTTTGGCAATGGTATATTAATAGACTGTAAAGGTCAGTGCAACAACAAGGATCTGAATTGGTTACTAGTAGATTTTGTCTGTTAGCCCAAACATGAAATTTTGAGATCACAGGTGACAGACACAACTGGCTCTGAACCCAGTACAAGTGCTATATGGTGGGCTGCATATGGCCACATCACTATTCTCAGCCAGAATAGAGATGAGTGAGCAACTCCCCCATTAATCATGAACAGAGACCACACCACTGTAAGTGCAGTAACTAAGATTGATTTAGCACACATAATATATAAGTAACTACTCACCGCTCACTGCATTTTGCTGCAAAATCACCCTACTTTTATTGGTAAACCTTAGTTTACATAATGAGTTCTGTTTGCTGTAGTACTTAGAAAGTCTTTTTAAATAAACTATGTAGACTTTTATAGTGCCTTGTTTAAACAGATTCTGCTTGCTGCGTCAATAGATTTTGTTTGTTGTAAAAGATATAGTTTGCAGTGTTATGATATGGCAGGTGCTATTTGCTGGGCTGACCAAATCCCAGAGGGAAATTTGGTCAGACTATCACAATGATTTTGCAATTTGTATTTATTACAAGAATGTATGTATACTGAAATCAGAAGTAAAGATTCCACTACCACTTTTGGAGATTTTAAATATTAAATTAAAGCATTTATTAACAAAAGAAAAGAAAACTAAAACACACAAAATTACAGTTACACAGTTAAATTCGGTCTTATAACATTTCCCAAAAGATTTCTACTTAGCTAGACTCACAAATAAACACCCTTTTCCAGGCAGCAGTCCCTATATTACCACAAGGCACCCACCGTTGCTATAAGGAAGGTATTTCACAAGCTTCTCCCTCTCTCTCACTTAGAGTCATAGAGGTCTACAGCACAAAAAAAGGCCCTTCGGCCCATTGAGTCTGCGCTGGTCAAACAAGTACCTAACTATTCCAATCCCATTTTCCAGCACCAGGCCCATAGCCTTGTATGCCATGGCATCACAAGTGCACATCCAAATATTTCTTAAATGTTATGAGGGTTTCTGCCTCTACCAGTTTGCTTCTTGGTATTGTCACAAATCAGATCTGTTGGAATGGTGCATTTATGATTCCATTACACTCTCTTTCCAGTATGTTCTTGGAGTCAGAATATAGTTTGTGTGAACCAAGATTTATTACCGGAACACTCCCATGCAGCACTTGTGCCCATCCAACACGAAGCTCTGCTCACTTTTGATTTTGACAGCCATGGCGATTGAGTTTCTTCTCAGTTGCCCTGTCCTTTCCTCTCCTCCAGTCACCAATGGCCTTTCCCCATCACTGTTGAACCCCCTGGCATCACCTTACACCTCCCCACTGTCAGCTACCAACCAGAACCTTGTTTTTTCCAGGATATCCAAGTGAGCGTGCCATGTCCCCTACCTTCCTAAGAATTCCACCCCCATCCACATTGACCTCCCGGACCTCCTCCCTCCCACCCTCAGGGTCCGTGTCTGCCTCTGAGTCACCACCAACCTTCGCTGTCCCTTCTACTACCATCACACCCTCATCCTCCCACCCTTCTGGCCCCCTCTCATACTCATCATTCTCTCATACATGCCAATTCTCAGTTCACTCCCCAGGAGGCAGTCATTGACTCCACAGTCCCCTCCCCTGCATGTTGACCTGGACATCCTCACTCTTACTCCCTCCTTCCCCTGGACTCCCTCCTCCCCCAGGACTCCTTCCACCCCCACGAACCTCCCCAGTAGTGGTGCCACTATCCCATGAATCAAAATCCATTTCTCACATGCCAACCTTTGAGCCACATATTCAGCTTTCTGATCCTATTGGCCTTCTGGCAATTTGCTCTTGGCTGAGGTAGTAATCTAGAGATCATTAACTTTGTGGTCCTGTTTTTCAATTTAATCCCCAGTTACTCATACTCCCTTAGCAGAACCTCTTTTGTCCTACCTATGTCCTTGGTATCTACATGAAGCAAGACAACAGGATTCTTACCCTCCCATTTCAAGTTCCTCTCCAACCCTGAGGAGATGACCTGGCACCAGGCAGGCAACATAGCCTTTGTACCACATGCTCTTGGCTGCAGAGAACAGTGTCTAGTCCCCCTAACTATACTGTCTCTTACTACTATTACACTTCTTTTTACTACCACCCCCCCCCCCCTCAGTTGAATGGCTCCCTGCAACCCGCTGCTGTTGTCAGTTTGCTCATCCTTCCTGCAGTTCCTCACAGGCTGCAAGAACCTCAAACCTGTTGGACAAGTGCAAGGGCTGAGGCTCCTCCAGTGCTATCTTCTGGATCTCCATATCAGTCTCACTTGTAGTCTCACCCTCTTATCGCTGGCCACAGGTCAAATCTGAAGTTCTTAACCTAAGGGGTGTGACTGCCTCCTGGAACAATGTGTGCAGGTAATTTTGACCCTCCCTGATGCACTGCAGTGTTTCAAACTCAGAATCCAACTGATAACTCTGAGGCAAAGTTCCTCGAGCTGCAGGCACTTACTGCAGATGTGGTTGCCGTGGATCACACAGGTGTCCACCAGTGTCCACATTCTACAGCCACTTCACATCACCTGCCCTGCCATCTTTATTGTGTTTTGTTTAACTAATTATGTTTCAAGTTTAGAAATATCACTCAATAATAACTTATAGTTAAATTAAGTATTTTAACTGGTTAAGCTATAAATTTAATACAGTGCTCATATCTCAGCAGTACTAGTTTAAACTACAGCCTCAGTTTAGAGGGAAAAAAACCTAAAACTCACCAACCAATCACCTACTTTAATTAATGTGTCTGGACTTAGGCTTTCAGGCTTTGACAATGAAAATCCAAGGCCTGTAACAAAACCTTGCTTTCTGGAACAACCAGACACTTCTTTGGGGTGGCTAGAAGCTGCGTCCTTCACAGGACTGTGCTCACAAGCACATTCTTCAAGATCACATGGCCACACCCTCATACAGCTTTCAACCTTTCCTTAAATATATTTTTCCCTTTTCATCTTTAAACTCATTGGGCAGGATTTCCTGGTCAGCAAGCAGGGGGGGCGGGGCCCGCTCACCAACATGTAAAATGACGCGGGATGACATCAGGCAGAACTCCCGACGTCACTCCGCATCATTTCAATTTTCAGGTCGGTAGGGGCTCAGCTGAATCAGCTGTGCGCCCGCCGACCTGTCAATGGCCTAATGAGGCCTTTGACAAATTCATTAACCCATTAATGGACCTGCCCGTCCAACCTTAAGGATTGTGTGCTTTTTCACTCTGTCTGTTGACTTAAGCCTGAGGGCTTCCATTTCTGGATCACTGCTGCATGTCTTATCTTACAGCAATGCATTATCACAGTAAGGTGCCTTCCATTTCACAGTTTGATTGCCAGTTACAATTGATTATAGATTCTTTGATGTGGGCTACGAATTCCAATGCTTGTTTTTATAAGGGGTTTTGCATTTGAATGAATTGTTTATTGCAAAAGGCTTTATTTAGTTGAAAGAATGCAAATTTAGCAAATGGGTTTTGACGAATGAGAGTGTTTTTTTCAATATAGTGGCTTGCAATAGACCCTTAGGCTTGAATTTTTGCGTAGAGGGAGAAACACTTGTGGGTGAGTCAAGAACAAGAGGGCAGAAATATAAGATGGCCACCAGGAAGGGGAGTCTCATCCATCAGTTATAGAGCTGGTGAGAGCCCCAGCCCTCTTTAATCTTTCCAGAAAAGTATAACCTCATAATTCTGATATCATCCTTGTAAATCATTTTAGCATCTTCCCTAGTTTCTTATATTCTTTTTATAATATGACCTGAATTTTTCACTGTACTCCAAGCATGATCTAACCAAGGCTGTATACAAGTTTAACATAACTAGGGTGCTTACTTTAAGATGGTCATGAATAACTTGGACTATTTAGGATTTTAGTACAAAATGATGTTCACTTTTTGGCCCAGCACCATTAATGCAGAATCAAGTAATTTCATAGAACATTTAACTTCCTGTCAGGTGTGATTGTCTGAGAAATGTTCTTACATGTAAACAATGCAAAAGGTACAATATTTCAATTTACTATAGAATGGTTATGTCATGCCGACTCTCTGCTGGTCCCACTCCGCCACCCTTTCTCCGTAGCCCTGCAAATTTTTTCTCTCCAGATAATTCTCCAATTCCTTCTGGAAAGCCTCAATTGAATCTGCCTCCACCACACTCTGAGGCAGTGCATTCCAAATCCTGACCATTCATTGCATCAAAATGTTTTCCCCATGTCACCATTGCTACTTTTGCCAATCACCTTAAATTGGTGTCCTCTGGTTCTCAACCCCTTGGCCATTGGGAACAGTTTCTCCCTATCTACTCTGTTCAAATCTCTCATGATTTTGAACACATCTATCAAATTTCCTCTTAGGTTTTCTCATGTCTAAGGAGAATAGAACCAACTTACCCAATTTATGACTTCAGTGAAGTTCCTCATCACTGGAACCATTCTCGTGAATCTTCTCTACACCTCTTCTAATGTTTTCACATCCTTCCTAAAGTGTGGTGCCCGGATTTGGACACATACTCCAGTTGAGACCAAACCAGAGGTTTATGAAGGTTCGTCATAACGTATTTGCTTTTATACTGTATGGCCCTATTTATAAAGCCTAGGATCTCATGTGCTTTATTAGCCACTTTCTCAACCTGCCCTGCCACCCTCAACGATTTATGCACATATACCTTCCTCAAAGTTCATAATACTTCAAGTTTTGTGTCGTCCACAAATTTTGAAATTGTGCCCATACACCCAATTCTAGGTCGTAAATATAAATCAAGAAAAGCAGTAGCCCTAACACCAGTCCCTGGGGAACCACACCTTCCTCCAGTCTAAAAAACAACTGTTTACCACTGCTCTTTATTTCCCATCCCTCAGGCAACTTTGTATCCATGCTGCCGCTGTCCTTTTTAATCCATGTGCTTTAACTTTGTTGACAAGTCTGTTTTGTGGCACTTTATCAAATGCCTTTTGGAAGTCCATGTACACCACGCCAACCCTCTGTGATACCTCATTCAAAAACGCAAGCAATTTAGTTAACATGATCTGAACATAACAAATCTCTGCTGGCTTTGCTTAATTAATCCATATTTGTCCAAGTGATAATTTTGTCCCAAATTATTGTTTCAAAAGCTTTCCCACCATCGAGGTTTAACTGACTGGCCTGTAGTTGCTGGACTTATCCTTGTCCCTTAATTTTTGGAGGTGAGAAGTTGTTGGTTTTCCAAAAATTAATAAAAGTAATAATTGCACAATTATGCTTGAACTTTTGATTGTTGTGTACAATAAATAGTACACAAATGACAGGCTTGTTGATCTACAAATCTACAAATAAATGAAAACTGAAAAAGCTGGACATCTGAAATAAAAGCAGAATATGTTGGTAATGCAGGACAGGTCTGTCACCACTGAAACCACAGATCTACATTAACCTACTTGTTACAGTTTGGGCTTTTAAAACACCCTGCAACAGATGTACCAAACTACCCAGAAGCAAGTCATGACACACATATGACCTAGGAATCTTACTATACCAGACTTGTAAAGATGAATATCTTTATACATTCATAAATATGATTCAATTCTGGTGCCATGAAGTTTTTTACACCCACCTCAATAAGCAGGCAGGGCTTGGGGTTTAAGGTCCTATCCAAATGACAGCACCTCTGAAAATGCAGCATTTCCTCAATCCTGTACTAGGGTGTCAGCCTAGATTATAGTCTGGAAATGCCACCCTGGGTTCTCCCACCCTCTTCAAAGGGATGGATCACTAAAATTACAGGAGGCGATCAGGAGAACACCTGTGGAATTTCAAGAGCTTACCTGCGTGCATTCTGAAATGAGGCTTGAACCCACAACAATGATGAACATAAACTATGGGCCTAATAGCTGTTTTAGGGGGCTGCCCAGGATACCTCAAAAATGGCCCAATCCAATGTTGGGTTCGACATATTTCAAGCACCTTTTGCACATACAATGTTGGTCCCCAAAATTGGACCCTGTTGTGTCCATTTTATACCTATTAAAAGGATGCAAAAAGGTCCAATTTCTACCCTCAGGCATCTTCACACCTCCTCCCAAGAACTTTCTGAGGAATTTAGTGGTAGATGATTTCATTGGGTTTAGTTTAAACTAATATCAGCTGGACCAAAAGATTAACCTGATTATTTGCAGTGAGAGATTTGGAATTGCTTGACTACTGAAATTGATTCTCCCTGATTGCGTTATGTTGGCAAATGGTCACATTGCAGAAACATTGCAGTTTACAATCAGACTTGAATTGGCCAAAGTATGGTGTTATGGCACAGCTGATGGTAAATGCTGAGTTGTTCAAATCCCAAAGGGAAACTTGAAACAACTGCCACAACTTGTTCTGCAGTTTGTATAAATTTTGAGATGCATGCCTTGAATTCAGTAGTAATAAGACTACCAAGTCTTATAAGTTTTACAAAACTTGATTAAATATTTATTAATAAGAGAAATGATTTTAAATACATACATTGATCTACAAATTACTACAATGGTAACTTCTAAATTCTCTAATCAATCTAATTCCAGTTACACTTTCATTAAAGTAACAGTAAGACACCTAAATTTTAAAAGACCCAGGCAAAGAAACATGATACCCTGAACAAGGCGAATTCAAAGTGAGCTTTCTTAACTTCAGTTCTTTGAAAACTGCAGCTTGAGGCATAGATGTTAAATGTTTTTCACACTTGTAAGATCTTAAAATGCCTACCTTTACGCTCAGTGTTCACTCCTTTATACATATTTTCTCCTTTGAATGCAAATTCTCATTGTTTCACTATATCTTTGGACTTTATTTTCCTGATAATAAAAATCCCATCTTAGCACTAAGTTTTACCAGTAATCTTTGGGAAAATTAAACACACTGTTTCTAAACTTCACCAGGCTAGGTGACATATTTCACCCCTCCATTGAAAACAACCTAGTCTGATTTATTTAAAAATGCAAAAGTCTTTTTACCTTACATTCTAAACTTCCTCCATGTTTACCATGTTTACATCAAAGACTTCAGACCAGTTGCCTTTAATCCAATTAAGTCACACACACACACACATACACGCACGCTCACGCACACATAGACACATCCCACTATTACTCTAATTTACAATAAATTCCAATAACATTATGAGAATTATATCTTGCTGACATCCCCCTCCTTATTAAAAAATTAACCAACATAATTTAAAAAGATGGCTTCATTTTTATTAACCCATATTATACCATCTCCTATACCTATTTATATACTTACACTATTACATTACCAGATGCATACATTAACATCAAAATATATATACAAATCCTTTGCATCATCAGAAATCATTTCAGTTCAGAGTCTAGGTTTTTAAATGTCCAATTTTCCCTTTAAGCCTCAAACTCTTGATAAAGCATCTGCAATCAGATTTTCTCATCCATTGACATGTATAATCTGTAGGTTAAATGGTTGCAGTAATAAACTCCATCTGAATAGCCTTGCACTTCTGTCTCAAAATTTGTCCAGAAACTTTAAAGAATTCTGGTCTGTATAAACAATTGTTTCTGACGAATTGTTTGTCACATAAATTTAAAAATGCTGCAACACTAACACCAAACCCAAAGCTTCCTTTTCGATCATTGACTATCTTCTCTGTTGTGCATTGAACTTCCATGAAAAATAACCTATCGGTTTTCAATTCATGTCATCTTCTTATAACAGTGCAGCTCCAATGCCTATATCACTGGCATCAACAGCCAACTTAAATTGCTTGGTGTAATTGGGCACTGCCAAAACAGGTGTCGTAGTTGATACAGTTTTCAAACTGTCAAATGCCTTCTGACACTCCTGCATCTGTTGAAACTTCTTGTTCTTTTTTAATAGTTCAGTCATTGGAGCAACCACACTGCTAAAATTTGGTACAAATTTCCGACAAAACCCAATCATGCTCAGAAATTTCAAAACTTCTCGTTTTGTTGTAGGCACTGTGTAATCCACAATAACCTTGACTGTCACATCTCTCGGAGCCACCTTACCATGTCCATGGTACGGCCTATATATATAACTTGCACTTTTCCAAATTCACTTTTACCAAGTTCATTACCAAATTAGCTTCTTGTAATCAAGTAAATAATTCTTCCAGATGCTGTAAATACTCCCACATCTGACTAAAAACTATCAGTTCATCAATATAAACAATATAATTGCTCAGACCTGCAATTACTTTGTTTGCCAGTCTTTGAAATGTTGCAGGTGCATTTTTCAAACCAAATGGCATGACTTTAAACTGATATAGTTCATCTGGCATTACAAAAGTCAATATCTCCTTTGCTGTCTCCAATAACAGTACTTGCCAATATGCTTTTAGCAAGTCAATCTTTCTGATAAATTTTGATTGTCCCACTTTCTCAATGCAATCTTCCAACCTTGGTATAGGACATGAATCTGTTTTTGTCACTGCATTCACCTTTTGATAGTCTACACACAATCTTTGTGTTCCATCAGGTTTTGGTACCAGTACAATAGACGAACCTAGTTACTGCAATTGGACTCAGTGATATCATTTTGAAGCATGAAGTCGATTTCTTTCTGTGCTTGTGATAACTTTGCCAGATTTAGTCTATAAGGATGTTGCCTTAGTGAAGATTAAACTTCTACACGTACATCATGTATAGCTAAATTTGTCCTTCCCAACTTATTGTCACAAATAGATTTGCGTGAGTGCAATAGCTTTTCCAAATCACTTTGACGCTTGTCTGGAAGGTAATTCAATATTACATTTAAATTTTCAAGCACCCCCTCATTATCCAATTTGATTAGAGGAAAATCAATTTCAGAATCCTACATTTATATATTCCTTTCTCATTATCTACCAACACTAATACCTCCTTCTGGTCCTCTTCACTGTCAAAGTACTTTTTAAGCATATTTACATGTCATGCCCTCTGCTTCTTTCTTCTATCTGGAGTATTTATTAAATAATTCACTTCACTCAGCTTTTTTAATCTTTAAGGTCCACTAAATCTTGCCTTTAATGAGTCACTGGTAACAGAATTAACACTTTCTCTTAGTAACAAAGTTCTGAGCTGTAGCGTTCCTGTCTGCTTTCACTTTAAACACTTGCTGTGATATCTTTAAATGTTCCCTAGCCAACTAACATGCTCTGTCTAATCTCTCTCTGAAGTTTGATACATAATCCAGAAGAGTAGCTTCTGAATTTTGGCCCGTCAATTTCTCGTGAATCAATTTCAGTGGTCCCCTTACCTCATGACCATAGACTAGTTCAAAAGGACTAAATCCAGATGATGCTTTAGGAGCATCTCTAATAGCAAATAACAAGATTGGAATTCCTCCATCCTATTCCTGTGAATAACCCTGACTGCACACTCTTATCATAGTTTTTAGAGTTTGGTGCTATCTTTCCAAAGCCCCTTGTGACTCAGGATGATTAGCTGTTGAGTTAAATTGTTTTATCCCCAAACTGTTCATTACTTCCTTAAACAGCTGTGACATAAAATTTGAACCTTGGTCTGATTGTATTTCTTTAGGTAAACCATATCTTGTAAAAAATTTAGTTAAGTCTTCCAGAATTTTTATTGTTGTAATATTTCTTAAAGGTATTGCTTTAAGAAACCTGGTAGATACATCCATTATTGTCAGTAAGTACTGATTTCCGCTTTTCATCTTAGGAAGGGGCCCTATACAATCAATCATGACCCCAGTAAAAGGTTCTTCAAATGCTGGAATTGGAATTAAAGGTGCCAGCTTAATCACTGCTTGTGATTTCCCTATCACCTGACATGCGTGACATGTCCTACAGAACTTGACTATATTCCTATGCAATCCAGGCAATAAAAATATTTTTGTATCTTTGCCTGTGTCTTTCTAATTCCTAAATGTTCTCCCATTGGAATTACGTGAGCTATCCTCCGAATTTCATTTCTATATCTAAATAGTATTACAATCTGATGTACCTCTCTCCAGCTTTCATTTGCTGAAACACCATAAGGCCTCCATTTTCTCATTAAAACATTACCCTTAAGGTAATAACATTCTGGAATACATTTTGCTTCTGTTTCTGAGTAAGCTGTTTGATATAAATGGTATATTTGCAAATCCTTTTTCTGGAACTCCACCAACTGCCTTGAGTTAAACACTTCAGCTATATTAATAAAAACCAAAAAACTGCGGATGCTGGAAATCCAAAACAAAAACAGAATTACCTGGAAAAACTCAGCAGGTCTGGCAGCATTGGCGGAGAAGAAAAGAGCCGACGTCTCGAGTCCTCATGACCCTTCGACAGAGCTATTGTTTTCCAGTCTTTCTTCCTGAATAATGTTATCAAACAGTGTCAGCTAATTAGATTTCCACACCTTCTTGCCTTTGAACTTCCTGCTCTTGTTTCAACCTATGAGCCTGTGATCTTGCTATCACATAATCTGGAAACAATCCAGCATGCTCTCTCTGCAATGCTTCTGTTCTGTTCACCTCTACAGACTGCTCAACTACTATAGGCATCACTCACATTTGTGATCCAGCTATATCATTACCCAAGATAAATTGAACTCCTGCAATGGGCAATTTCTCCGCCACTCCAACAGTCACTTTCCTTGTTTTCCACTTATTCTTTAAATTTTCCTTCTACAAGGGATCTCCATGATCCCCACTTATTATCACCTGCTCCTGCAGTACTGCCTCTGAACAACAAATGTCACTATCTCACAACATTAAGGATTGACTAGCAGCTGTGTTTCATAAAATTTTAACATCTTCACTTACTCCACCCTGTACAGATGAAAAGACTTTCCCTTCACACACAAAATCTTTAAACATTTCTGCAACCTCCTCCTCAAAATTATCTTGGGTAATTTGTGAACACATTCCCAATTCTTTTGCATCCTGATGCATCCTGTTCTACCTGTACGCAAACCACTGGTTTTTCCTATGCCTGAACCGCAGAACTCATAGTGCTTTTTTTTCCAAAACTTTTCTGCACCCCTATAATTCCAACAGATTTTCCCTGCAGTTTCCAGCACACTGACTTTGTGTTTCCAGCTTTATTACAATGAGAACACTTCAATTTTCGAATGTTACTTCTACCCTCAGCATCTTCCTTTTTATTCTGAGAAAAAACTTCCTGGGAATTTTCACCTACTCCTCTTACCTTCCTTTTATCTTCCCACTTTCTATCCTTTTCCGATTTAAAAGGGTGACAGAAAAAAGTTTGGCTCCGTGAAGTAATGCATAATCATCAGCTATCTCTGCTGCTTGTCTTATCGTTTGAACCCTTTGTTCCTTCACATGAGTTCTCACTACTGAAGGAATTGCATCTGTAAATTCTTGCAAACGAATTACTTCTCTAAGAACTGCATACGTTGTCTCTATCTTTAATGCCTGTATGCACCAGTCAAATTACTTTATTTTACTCTTTCAAACTCAATATAAGTTTGCCCAGACTGTTTTCTCATATTCCTAAATTTCTGCCTGTAAGCCTCAGGAACCAACTCATATGCACTCAAAATAGCTTTTTTTATCACATCATAATTCACCAACATTTCTTTTGACAGTGCTCTACCCACCAACCTGGATTGTATCAACAATGTCCAGTTTTCCTGTGGCCATTTCATCTGTTTAGCTATCTTCTCAAATGAAATAAAGAATGCTTCAATACCTTTTTCCTCAAACTTAGGAAGAACTTGTACAAATTTAAACACCTCCCCACTGGATTTTAAGTTAAAGGTTTTTTCATCATCAGAACCTGATGTCTCCTTTTTAAAATCCAGCTTTTTAAACCGATATTCTCTTCCCTTATTTCTCTCTTCCATTGCTAACTTTTCCCTCTGGAGATCAAGTTTTCACATTTCCATTTCTTTTTGAAATAATCTCTCTTTTTCCCTTTTTCTGCTGCCTCTAGTTCCAGTTTTTTTTCACTTCCAATTATTTTTCCTTTTTGTTTGCCTCCAATTCAAGTTTTCTCCATTCCTTTGCTTGTTCAAATTCAAGCCTCTTCATTTCTAACTGCAGTCTCACCACCTCCAGCTGTGACTCACTAGTGTCAGGTATCACTTCCAGCTTTAAATGCTGTGCTATACCATCAATTATATCTGCTTTCTTAGCCCCTGCAGGTAACCCCAATAATAATTTATCCACCAATTCCAGTAACTTAACATGAGTTACCTTCTGTAAACCAGCCAAAGTTATAACTTCAACTCCCAGACTTGTGTTAGCAACTGCCAAAGCCAAATTGCAGTCTAACCACTTAAAAAAACCCTCACAACAAATTCTGAATTCAAAGTGCTTCTCATACTCATAACCTTAAGATTCCCCAACTTCAACCCAATCAAAGAATCTCAAATACATCCTGTATGAGTCCCCAACTATGTTATGGCATAGCCAATGGTAAATGCTGAGTTATTCAAATCCCAAAGGGAACTTGAAACAACTGCCACAACTTGTTTTGCATTTTGTATACATTTTGAGATACATGCCTTGAGTTCAGTAGTAATAAGACTACCAAGTCTTACAGGTTTTACAAAACTTGATTAAACATTTATTGATAAGCGAAATGATTTTTAAATACATACATAGATCCACAAATTACTACTATGTTAACTTCTAAATTCCCCAATTAATCTAACTCCCAGTTACGCTTTCATTAAGACAACAGTAAGACACATAGATTTTAAAAGACCCAGGCAAAGAAACATGATACCCGGAAGAAGTCGAATTCAAAATGAGCTTTCTTAACTTCAATTCTTTGAAAACTGCAGCTAGAGGCATAGATGCTGAAGGCTTTTCACACTTGTAAGATCTTAAAATGCCTACCCTTATACACGACCTTCGTTCCTTTTTACATATTTTCTCCATTGAATGCAAATTCCCATCGTTTCACTATTATCTTCCTGATAATGAAAACCTCTCATAGCATTAAGCTTTACCAGTAATCTTTGGAAAAAATAAACACACTGTTTCTAAACTTCACCTGGCTAGGTGATACATTTCACCCCTCCTTTGAAAACAATCTAGCCTGGTTTATTTAAAAATGCAAATGTACTTTTACCTTACATTCTACACTTTCCCCCTGTTTCCCATGTTAACATCAAAGCATTCAGACCAATTGCCTTTAATCCAATTAAGTCACACACACACACATACCCTTATTACTCTATTTTACAATAAATTCCAATAACATTATGAAAATTATTATATCTTCCTGACAATGGATTTCGAAATATGCTTCCTGGGATGGAATTTTCCAAGTCCGCTGGCAGTGGGCGTGATAGGCGGCGTGCATGGAAAATATGGCGGGACCCACTTCACGATGGTGTAAAGGTGGGCCGCGTTTCCCGCCATCGGTTGGCGGGGAGCTAATTGTAATATATTAGCATATAATTAAAAGGCCACCCTGCCAGGCTCTTGGAACCCCGTAGTATCGTCCGTCCACTTCGGCGTGCTTTCCTGCCAACGTGTTTCACAACAGCGTGCAGGCAATGTGCACTTAGCAGCTTTCATTTTGGGGGAACTGAGGTGAGTGAGCAGCAGCATTCTCCACAGCTCGCCTGTTGTTTACAGGCCTAAGGGGCAGTGGGGGAAACTGATGCCTGGCCCCGCAGGTGACTGCTGTTGGGGGGGGGTGTTGGGACCAAGCGCTGGCCAGCCCCGGAGGCGACCTCTGAGGTGGGGAGGCCGTCAAGTGCTGCCTTGGCACTGTATCCTGCGCAACAGGCAATCAAGGTGGGGGGCAGGGTAAGTGAGGGAAATGGCCATGCATTAGGAACACCTATATAAACTGACCATGTCTCTGCAGCTAAGACAGATCAGTCACAGCCACAGTGATATGATTGGGGTCAGGCTTCTAGCCTGCCAGCCCATGCAAGCAATGCGGAGGCACCGAAGGGCCACCAAACGCTCCATACCTTATCCCGCCCAAACCCCCCGGCATAGACTTGGAGTCCGCCACCACTTTATAGGACCGCAGAGCAGTTGGACTGCACACATTGTACAATCTCCTCGCCAATGCAGGCCATATAGCAGTCACTGCTGGAGGAGCTCACAGACCCTTGCAATCTCAGCGCCCTGGTTTGGACCAGTGTCCCCCATCTGGCAGGTTGACAGGGCAGCCATGCAGCGCACTCATCTCTGGCCATCCGAGAGGTGACCAGGACTCTCTGGGGAGCATAAAGGGGCGGTCACACCGGGCCAGGAAAGGTGCTAAGTACAGCCATGATAACCCTGTCTCTCTATCTTTCATGCTGCAGGACGACCATGGAAGGATCATGGATCCTGGTGACCTGGCTGTATGCCTGATGGCCTCACAGACCGTATAAGGCTGAGGAGAGAGCAACTGAGGCTTCTGGCTGCGCAAAGGCAGGAGCAGCAACCTCATGAAGAAGGGGCAGCAAGGGCTCCCGCACATGCTGCCCAGGAGTGACAGCGAGCTGTGGCTGGTTGGCACGTAGCGATGCCCAGGGTCTATAGACACTGCCTGCCATTCCTGCAAATGACTGAGAACCAGTGTCACTGATGACTGCGTATGTCTAGGGACCTGCTGGCTCACACCTGCCACTTACTGCAGGACTTGGCGCCAAGGGGCCATGGAGGGCATCCACTGCCAGTGGCTGTGAAAATGAACATGCCAGTGGGTCCTTTCAGGGCTCCACAGGTGATATCTGTGGGATTTCACAATCTGCCACCCACAAATGCATCCATGAAGTCACAGAAACCATCTTCTCCATGGCACACAACTTTGTGCATTTCGCTCAGGACTGGGACAGCCGGGATGCAAGGGCAATTGACTGCACTCATATGGTGCTCAGGTCTCCATCGTTACACTCAGTGCACTTCATCAACCTCAACGGATTCCACTCACTGAATATGCAGCTGGTATGTGACCACCAGAAATGCATCCTGCAGGTATGCGCACGGTTTCCAGGGAGTGTGCACGACGCCTACATCCTAAGTCGCTTGCAGATCCCTGCCGTCTTCCAGGGTCCACAGAGGCTGCAGGGTTGGCTGTTTGGGGACAAGGGGTACCCACAGAGGCCATGGCTGATGACACCAATGCGGCGGCCTCAGACTGCAGCAGATCAAGGCTATAATAAGGCTCATGCAGCAGCTCGCAACTTGATGGAGCAGACTATCAGGATGCTGAAGATGCGGTTCCAGTGCCTGGACCAGTCTGGTGGAGCCCTCCATACAGTCCGCAGAGGGTGTTGCACATCATCATCGTCTGCTGTGCCCTTTATAACCTGACGCTGCAACAGGGTGAGGAGCTGGCTGAGGAGAAGATGGGGGAGCTGCACACCTCCTCCGATAAGGAAGACTCTAACAGGGATGAGGGTGAGGGGGTCCTTGGTGGTGACAACGATGGGGATGAGGCTCTCGCACTAGGTAGATGAGGCAGGCGCTCTTGGGAGGCCCTCATAGCTGCCAGGTTTGTGGAAGATGATGGCAACATGCAGTGAGGTATCCCCGTGGATCCTCACATTGTAGTTGTGAACATTTGACTCCAGTCTGGCTTATCTCAGTGTCAATACCCTCGGTGAGAATGCTCCTGTCATGGAGATGCAGTGGAGGCCCTAATAGTCACCCAATCGCAGGAGGATGATGACAACATGCAGTAAGGACACTCCATAGATCTTCACATGGCTACTAAGAATGTCTGACTCCTTTCTGGCCGAAAGTAGCTCACTTGCACTCCATGATCAGGACCATCTCAGAGACACAGACATGAAACTTTAGATGCATCTGATGCTGTGTCCGCCTTCAGCACCTCAGCCCTTCAGGAGCTGGTGCACAGCATCAGTGGTTGCAGATGCTGGTGTGATGGGGGCCAGCCCCACCTTAAAGGTGCTGAGAACACACAGAAAGTATTAAGAGAACTCTGACCACTACATTCTGGCAGCAAAGACCAGCACTGCTGAAGTGCAGGCATCAGTAATGTTTCCAGGGAGTGTGAGGCTGGACCATCACTGTGGTCTGAAGCCGCACAGGGAAGAGGCTCTGGACTGAGGCACCTACCTTTTATCTTGCGCAGAAAGGTTTTACATCTGAGTGATAAGAACACTGCTCAGTAGAACAAGGAGCCATAAGCAGGGAGACATCCTTGGGAGTTTATTGACAATAGTGAACATTATGTACAAGTGATTAACACCTGTGCCCAGGCTGTCAACTAATTCTCTTTAACTGTCCTAACCCTGCCACTACGCCTTGGTGCTCTGCAGACATGCACAGCGAAGGTGGAGGCAGCCTGCTGACTGTGATGACTTTGGCGGGCGTCCTCTGGAGAGCCTTGGAGGGCCCCGGCCTGCTTTCAGGATCCTGCTGTGTGGCAGTGTCAGCCACGTCAGCCTGTGAAGCTGGATCTGCGGAGGTCGCAGGAAGAGAGGAGTCAGGTGAGCTGGATGGCCCCGGAGCGTACACCTGCTGATCCCCCTCCCTATGGGTGCCCGAGGACCCCTGGTTGACTCCATGAGCGGAAGGGGTAGCTGGACTGAGATCGAGCAGCCCAGCACCAATCTTGTGTACACACTGTTGGAGGCCAACTGTGGCATCAGTGATAGAGTTAAGCCTGCACAGCAGTGCAGGAGTGACACCCTGGACCAAGGTCTCCATGGCGGCCACCATCCTGCCAGTGTTGACCTCGGTATGTTGCAATGCCAGTGCTATCACCTCAACCTGAAGATGGACGGACTCCTCTATCACCCTTTGCAAATTGAGGAGTGCAGCGGCCATCCCTTTCTGATGCTCCCAAGCTTGCCTTTGCAGCTCCAGCAACTGTGCCGTCACTGAGTCCAGAGGCTGGTGATCTGACTCGGACTCAGCAACATTCTGGCCTCCAGAAGTCCTCCAAGGGAAGTCCCGGATCAGAAAGTGCAAGGTGCTCACCAAATTGTGTCCCCGAGGCTACTCTGAAGCTAGGTCCCATCGAGTTGTTTGTCTCTGCGCTGTTGGAGAGTGTGGGTGAGTGCTGTGACGGGACTTCAGGGAAGGTGCCTTCAGATTCCTCTTCGGAGGTTCCTTTGGAGCTTGCTTGGAGCTCTGGGTCATGGACTCCATCTGCTGCTTCCCAGATGGAGCTAATTTAAGTGCATGGCAGTGGCCTGTGAAAGAGGACACAACACTCGCAGCATGGATGCTGCACTGCTGGACCCTCACTTGCTAGAGCAGCCCCGACCTCATCGTCAGCTGGATGGCTCTGTTTTCAAATTCTGTGAGAACTTTGAATTCTGGCATCCCTCCACCTGTCTGCGACCTTTCTCTCCTGTTATGGAGCTAGTTTGTCCTGCATGGATAGAGATAGAGAGAGTGTATCAGAACACCTGCTGAGCCAGATGATAAGTATGCCTGGCCTGTGTAGGTGGTGAGTGGTCCCATGGTCAGAATGAGGACAATGATGGTGAGTGTGGAAGAGTGAATGGTGATGTCCCTTACACTGGCAGTGAGTGAGGGCCCTGTAGGTGTGTGATGGGTTTGTGAGTGTGTGAGTTGGGAGTGATGAAAAGAGTGACACACCCTGGTGAAATGGAGGAGATCATTCCTCCTTTTGCAGCACAGGGAGGCTGTCCTCTTCTGAAGGGTGTTGGCGCTGACCACCGCTGCCACCATCTCCCAAGCCAGGTTGGCGACATTGCTACCCATCCATTGGCCAGAGTGGGGGTGGAGCACATCCCGGTGGGCCTCCACAGCATCCAGCCATTGTTGAAACGGGTGGCTGCCGTCTTTTTGCCTTTGCAGGCCATGTCTCCCAGGCAGCGGTGGTGAGCTGGTGGCGATGAGCACTTTGCTGGCAGCTGTCTTTTAAAGATGATTGCCGGCGTGATGCAACAGCGGGGTGATGGCGAGCTGCAAATGAGAGCCCGCCTGCAATGGAAATGGTATATTTCGTGGGAGTGAATATATAATGAGGCGGGCTTGGGAATATACAGCATGAAACCCATTATTTTCATCGGGGTAGGATTCCATTTTACTCGCCCGCTACCACACTTAGTGAAATTCTGGGAAAGTTCCGCCCATGGTATCTTTTGCTGAATTATGGTTCTACTTTGTAATTCTCCATGGTCTGGATTTTGTGTGTGACACAATCAGACCAGTCATTTACATGCTGATTCAATAATTTACAGCCAAATTTCTGATGTTTCCGCAATGAGACTTCCATTTATAATGTGCTGTTTGACATATACACTATTATTTGTGTTAATGCTCCAAAGCCTGGCTGCATAGAATCAGAGAGGCCATGTTTTGTTTGTACTTTAGTACTTGATGACAGATGATGGGCTCAATTTTTCCTGAAAGAGTTGCTGACTAGCTATGTTTCTGGCATGTTCTAATGCGGTTCAGCACAAGTATCATTGATGTGCGCATATATTGTTAGCTGATGATTCATATGATTGAGGTCAAATTCTATAGTTTTTTGTCCTTTGAAGCGCTGATCTACTTGGCATGTCGCACACTGCTCATCATTTATAGAACTGCTGGAGTCCAACATATTGGAGTTTGAGTTTGTGCATTGTGCTGCACTTTGTTTTTTGCCTTTGAATTTTCTCCCTTCTTCTCTCAATAGTGCTGGTACATAGTATATTAAGGGAACATGGTAGCGGTACTGAACTAAAAACCACAAGGATGACAGATTTCCTTCCATAAAGGTCATTAGTGAACCAGATGGGTTTTTATGACAAATCATGATAGTTTCATGGTCACCATTACTGAGAAGAGCTTGCCATTTGGGATTTGAACCCATGTCTCCAGAACATTAATCAAGTTCTGTTGAAGGGTCATGAAGACTCGAAACGTCAACTCTTTTCTTCTCCGCCGATGCTGCCAGACCTGCTGAGTTTTTCCAGGTAATTCTGTTTTTGTTTTGGATTTCCAGCATCCGCAGTTTTTTTGTTTTTATCAAGGTCTCTAGATTACTAGTCCAATGACATTACCACTATGCCTTCACAAAGTTGAGTCCTAAAAGTTGAAAAATTAAATTCTAAATTCCAGGCAGATGACCTGATGGCGTCAGGTCCTACCAGTTGTATTAGGTAAAAATTCCCCTGCTGTGGCTGCATAGGAGCGCACTTTAATCACATTTCCTGTGGACACAACAGACAGGTTTTCTTGGGTGTCAAAGTTTCCTCAAGTACAGTATGATGTAGGTGGCCCTTATAAATAGAAATAATTTGCACTTAAAGCCCATTTGGTTGGCACCTGAACACAAATACATCATTATTCAAATCCAGGAGCCATGATGTCTTCATTTGGTAGCATTTCAAGGTGTCTGCATCATCTGAAGGTATTGTGGGGCGATTGTGGCATAGAGGTAATGTCACTGGACCAGAAATGCACAGACCCAGGTTAATCCTTTGGGGGCAAGGGTTCAAATCCCACCTTACCAAGTCTGAGCTATATATGATTCCAGACCCACAGTATGGTGGTTGACTCTTAACTGTCCTCTGAAATGGCCCAGCAAGCCACTGATTTCAAGGACAATTAGGATGGGCACCAAATGCTGGCCTGTTAAGACACAGCAGTTGGTTATGGCTGAGTTGTTTAAATCCCAGAGGGAAACTTGAACAACTGTCATAACCTATATTTTCGTTTGAGATGCAGCTCTGAATAAAATCACCAAGCCTCAAGAGGTTTCTTATATAAAACTAAATTAAACGTATTAATTTAACAAGAAATCAAACACATACACATGTCTACAGATTACTACCATAATAGTTTTTAAACAAATCCCCAAATTAATTACCCCTAGGTAAATATTCACCAAGGCAACAATAACCCATAGACAGCAGGCAAAGCACATTTGACCTTATGAATTCAAAATGAGTTCCCTTGCAATTTGGTTCCTTTGCAGACACAGTTGTAGGGTTTACAGGCTGCTTAGATCTTACATGCCTCTGCCTCACACACACAAACTCCTCTCGGTTTTTACCTAGCTTTCCCTTTGAATGTAAATTTTCCATGGTATTACTAAAATTTTACCTCTCCTAACAATAATCCTTTCATTCCACTAATTTTATTAGTAATAAAACACATTGCTTGGCAACTCCCAGCCAGGTGCAAGATTTTACTCCCTTCTTTTGAATGGTTTATTCAACAAATGCATATGTACTCTTTCCCTTTTATCCTTATGTTTATCTATTTAACATCTCAAACTATTATACATCAAAGCACCCAGATTAGCTGTCTTTAATCCAATTAAGAACACACAGACACATACATACATACAGACCCTATTACAAGTACAATTCAAAAATAATTTCCAATAACATTATAGACATTAATCTCTCTATATCACAGGCCTTGCCAGGGATGCCCATATCCCATCAAAGAATAAAGAAAAAGAAGACAAAACTCTGGATGAATGGCAGCACCCTCCTCTACAGATATGGCAGCTGTCCTCAATGAGAAACTCACCAACAGCAAAGGAACACCATGACTTGTACATCTTAACATTTGGTTGTTGATCCTGTCACCTCCACCATCCAGAAAAGAATACCTTGCAGCTTAGGCAAAATGAAAGGCTGGGCACTATAGATCATTAGTTATGCCCAGTGTTTCAAGTGGTACCTCTTAACACAGCAGTACCACAAACATCAATGAGATGAATGAGAAGCTAATCTATTGTTGATGGCCATTCATCTCATTGTGGGAAGATTGAGAGCAAGGCCACCTGGAGAATTCTCGCCACGTAACATTTTGAGCTCAATGTCTTTGGTAGGGACCATATGACTAAAACGTGAAGTACTGTGTGACTAATGAGGTGAGTTCATGCTGTGGAATATTGAGCATGTTAATATGTATGAAATTTGATTGCCACTTTAATAAATGTTTTTAAATGAGTTAATAATTTCATTGAAGTAAGACAAATTTTCATCAAGAATTTTCACACCTGCATGTTTGTTATGATAATTAGTGAGGGTGATTACAACTTTTATATATCAACTTGCTAAATAAAATATTTGATAGAGAAGAAACATGCGCTTAAATTGTACCATCTATTGTACAATTGTCTTACCACAAATTATAATGAATGAAGCAAATCCCTACTGCCCTGAGCTTTGTTTAACACTTTAAAATTGATTGCTTTGTTATCCAATGACCTTTGAAAATGTCTTAACCAATTCCTATAAAATCTGAACTTGTGTTTCTCATTCCCATGAACCCCATTCCTACCACCTTCAGTTTTACTCCCCATGGGGGAAATAATAATTTCCTTTGCACCATTATGCTCATTTTCCCAATCCCTTTTTTTATCTTTGGCCCCACAAGTGCACTAATCCATTTTTGGCCTCATGCTTTCATGTCATAGTCTGCTGGTTCTCTGAAATGCTGTTATACTTCCTTCTTGCTTCTACTTACTTTGCTCATCATTTCTCTTTCAATCATTGGCATGGAGTGAAGGTGAGCACAATGTTAGGAAAATGCAAGAAATGTTGCTAAATAGACATTAAGGAGAAAATCCAAACACAAGCATAAAATATTTTTTTAAGTGACATTGACAAAGATATGCTTTAAACAACATAACAGTGTCAGAAAAAATAATTATAGTTAGCTGGGTGCCAAAAAAGCTTGACAGGAAGAAATGTAGATATTATTAATTCAATTACCCATAACTCGAGTTGTAAGTTTTCAGGTTTCACCAATGAGTCCTGAAGAGGTTCCACTTTTTGTTCTGCAAGCCATTCATTCACATCTTTCTGATTTTCAGTATGCCACTATCGTCCTTAAAGGGACCACTGGAGGCTGCTTAGAAGAAGGTATCAAAACTTTGAGAAGGGTGTTTTCTTTTCACAGTTTAAAGACAAGGGGTCTCCCATTTAAGAGTTGAAAATATTTTTTTTCTTTCAGAGGGTTGTAAATCCTTGGCACTCTCTTCCTTAGAGAGCGGTGGAGCCAAGGTCAATTAATATTTTAAAGGCAGAAGTAGATAGATTCTTGACTAACAGAAGAGTCAAAGGTTATTGGAGATAGGTGGAATGTGGCGTGGAGGCCACAATCAGATCAGCCATGATCTTATTGAATGGCAGAGTAGGCTCAAGGGGCCATGTGGCCTACTCCTGCTCCTAATTCGTATGTTTTTACGTTTGTATGTTTTTCGGTGGAGCATGGGTCTCATTCTAAGTCCACAAATCAACTGCGAGCAGCAGCAGCCAGCCATAGGGCCCCCATCTCTATCACCTCACTCCCTGCACCCCCAACCCCTGGACATTACTATTGGCCTTGCCACTGTCTGAAATCAGCCGAGTTCTGACAGGCAGGCTGTATCAGGGCATCAGATTTGTGCTATCAACTCAACTGGATGCTGATGATGAAAGATGAGCTTAAGATGGCCCTCGAGCCTCAGTTCTGGTGTGCGGTCATTGAGTGCCATGGAATTGTGCCTATTCTGGGTGCTAATGAATATAGGCCCCATTATGTTCAATATGCTGATTATGATCTTTTGCTCCGATTGTGTCTTGCGTTTGCAAATTTCGTTTTTCTCTTCTTGCAGATCAATTAGATTCTTGTTTACATTTATTTTAAGTGAAAAGAGAATTTAGGAATGAGTTATCAACAAAGATGTTCTTGAACTATTTGAGAAATATCCAAGTCGTTGTCTTTATTATTTATGTCTGAAATTTATTCCTACACAAGTATGTGTTGGATTAACAGACACTCACCACCCAGCATTTCAGCTGCTGTTTCCTGTGCTTTTTGCTTTTTGATTTTGTTTGTGCTCGTGTTTTGAATACCAGAGCTTGATACAGTTTAACTCAACCTTGAAATTTAGTAGTGTGCCCAATGCTACTTGAGATGCATTCTACTATAAGCCAAGAACCAAACACACAGTGAACTCTAATCGCACCACCATTGGTGGCCATGCTTTCAGCCACCTAAGCCATAAACTCTGAGATTCCCTCCCTAAACTTCTCTGCCTCAAACCTCTCTCTCCACCTTTAAAAACACTCCTTAAAACCTACCTCCTTGTCCAAACTTTTGATCATCTGTCGTACATTGTAACAGTGACTACACTTCAAAGGTATTTCATTTGCTGTAAAGCACTTTGAGATGTCTGGTGGTTGCAAAAAGCACTGTATAAGTGCAAGTCTTTGTTTTTAGCAAAAGAAACAATGGCTATATGAGGAAAAAGTTTTTCACGCAACGAGTGGTTAGGATCTGGAATGCACCACCTGAGAGTGTGGTGGAGGCAGATTCAATCAAGGCATTCAAGAGGGAATTAGATTATCATCTGAAAAGGAAGAATGTGCAAGGCTACAGGGAGAAGGCAGTGGCACTAGTGAATTGCTCCTTCGTAGAGAGCACAGACACAACATGCCAAATGGCCTCCTTCTGTGCTTTAACCATTCTGTGGTTCTGTTTTTTCCCTTTTTGTAATACAGGTACAGTGTGCAGAATTTTCAATTCTGGAAACTAAGTGCAGTGGCGGGCTGAGAAATGGATGTGGTTCCCACTGCGCAGTGGGTCAGGTTAATCTGTCCGATTTTCTGTTTTTGAGCTCATTAATTATGCATCAACAAGTAGCCCATCAAATCTCATGGCAGGTATTTGTCTGCCCCGCCATTACCTCATTGGGTGGAAGTTCCTGGCGACATATTTAAATGGCACTCACACAGATGTTCACTTGCTGCAGGCCAGGTGTGGTAAAAACTTCTGCTTCACAATGGCACCCAAACGCACAAAACCCTCAGCTCCACGGTTCAGCGAGGCCTCCCTGGGGATTCTCCTCCTGGCCATCTAGGAAAGCCAGGAGGCCCTCTTTCTGAGGATGGGAGCAGGAGGTCCTCCCAACTGGCCATGCTGGCCTGGGAGGAGGTCGCCAGGGAGGTCAATGCCCGTGGCTAACAGAAAAGGACTGCCTTGCAGTGCAGGAAAAGAATGAATGGTCTGATGTGCTTTGCCAAGGTAAGTGAAAGTTCTACTCACTCTGAACTCTTACTTTCATAAGGGCATCAGGCAGTCTAAGGGTTACAGTGTACAGGGATCACACATTACCAGCAGATGGGACATCAGCACTGAATGTCTGCCAGCCACTTTAAGATCACCATCTCATTTTAGATCCTGCACATATGGTGTCTTTATCCCTTACTGGGGAGGGTTCAGCAGACACAACAGGCATGCATGCTTCTGAAATGCTCTTTCATCCATAATGCTCCCTGTCAATGCACCTGTCTTTATGCAGGTCAAGATCTTCTACATCCAACAGGAGAAAGCAAAGAACTGGAAGTAGTACCACTGAGTTTAGGACACTTTCCTCCCACAAGTACTAAGCGGCAGAGCTCACTGGCAGAGACAAAGATCATTCCTGCATGGAAGGCGAGATCGGCCTCACCCAACAAGCCAGTGAGGGTTCATCCAGTATACATCAATAACATGGGGACAATGACTGTGAGTGACCTATTATGTTAGAACCTGCCTAGTCAATCACTAATTATCACTTCTTCCTATTCCAGCCATCAGCAAGGAAAGGCAAAGGAAGACAACCAGCAAGTGCCCCAGCCCCAGACCCCCAGTTCTCCTTAGATGAGGAGACAGAGGAACTATCCGAGGGAGAATCATCACTGCGTTCACCTGCACCCTCACCAGTTCAAATACAGGCACCTCGGTGGGTCCTAGTTCCAGAGAAGGCTTAGGGTCACAACCTGGTGATCACCTCACCGGCATGGGTCCACAGCATGTGGAGGCAGTGGCAACCGAGGTCTCTGACACTTGGAGGACTGCTAGAGACCAGGCCCATGCTGAGTCCGAGTCCAATGATGAGCCTCTGCAATCGGCCCTGAGGATAATGTTGGAGATGCAGCGACAGACAGGGGGCCATCAGGCAGAGTTGCCAAAGCCTGTCATCAGACTGGAACGAAGGACGTAGGAGTCCAACCATGTTCTGTCTGATGTCGTGGCTCCAGCTTGCGAGTGCATCGAAGTCTCCATGGGAAGGGTGGCAGCCACCTTCAAGACCCAGGACCAGCAATTTCTGCCAGATTTGCACTCAGATCTGCACACTATTGCTCTAGCCAGAGGTGCATTCCAGCAGTGGCTCAGCAAGAGGGGGACAAGGCACCTCGCCCCTCCTCCCCTGCCCTATCCTCCTCAAAGATCAGGATGGGACCCATGAGCACCCAATGGGAAGAGGAGTACTAGCCAGAGACCTCAGGGGCATCAACCAGGACGCTCCAAGGTTGGCCCTACCGCTCCAAATCCCCTCTGCCTGTGAATCCATCAACTTCAGCAGGTCAGGCTGAGGAGAGTGCACTTACCCTGAAGCAGGAGACCCTTAGCAAGCTGGGGCCATCTAGGCCTCGGGCCACCAGGGGACGCTCACCAGAGTCATCTCAGACAACAGGGCATAGTAATCAGCAGGGTATATCCACCTCTGCTACGCATGTCGAGGCTGCACCATGATAAAATGGTAGAGTTAGAAAAATCAAAAGTTTTGAATGCACAATGGTGGCACAAGTGTTCAATCACCGTTTGGAATCTGCACTATTGTAAATATAGTTCGCATTTTCCCTCTCCAAATCTCAGGTATTAAATGGCTAATGAATGTGATGCAAGGTCCCGCATTCATTCAAGAGTGCAAAATGAGCCCCATCCCCCAATGATCACCCATCTTGTCTCTCAGCCCCGTTAAGTCTCACTTAATCTCATCACAGTGAATTGCTTTTAGTTCCACAACTGTGACATGAACAAAGGCACTTCCTACATGAAATTGATGGCTTGTCAATACACGTGTAACCCTGCAGCTCAGGCAGACGTTATTTGGCCTTAGGAGAATTGACCAACGTTAAGAGTTGTTTCACCGCAGTGCACTTTGTAATGGCAAATATTTTAGAACTGTAAGCTTTATGGAAAATTAGTAGTCATCGTTAGGCACCATTGCATTCCATTCCTCCCTGCAGTGTGTTTTCATCTCCTTGTTTAAGGCTGAATGCTATTTCTTTTTTGTTTCCATACTCCTCATGCATGATGCTGAGAGGTGGAAATTGTTTCCACTTGGTGACATTTGAAATGTCTGCTGGGGGGAAATGATTATGTGATATCAGAGATGTGTGCTCATTCTGATGAAGCCGTCTCCTTACTTGTGAGGATCTTACTTTGCTCCTGAACAATTGCCTAGCGGTGCTTCAAAAAATCCCTCTGCAAATTCACGCAATGTAAAGTGATATGTAATTCATTGCATAATTGTGCACTCATTGACTAAGGGTTCATAGAAAGGATTAGCCTTTGTGAGGACTGTAATGCTATGAAAGCAATGCTCCGGCACATCGCCTGAGTGCTCTGCAGGATTTATGAAGGGAAGAAGTCATCATTGACTGCTGTGTCAAAACTGACGGGGCCACATCTCTCCCAGATGTCAAGGCATTGCAGAACGTAGACTTGGCAGGCTTCCTACGAATGCAAGTTAATGAGTGCTTGTTAATAATCAAACGATGGTCCTGCTGAAACACTCTTTGTGAGGACAATGTTAACATAATACGCAGCTTTGGGTGTATGTTGTCGCATAACTAATCACTTCGTCCTGATGTCTGATAGCATCTTGGGACTGAGTATCAAAATGAGACCTCTTCGTTAAACATGCATGAGAGCTGACATTTGGAGAGATGGTGCTGTCGGATGTAGCTCCCCTTGAGACGGTCCATCACTAACTATTGACGAATGTTGTACCTGTTAGAGCCGTCCTGCAAAGCAACTATCATACTAGCATGAGTGCATCCGTGTATGCATTGGCATTTCAGCGTCTTGAAGAATGCCATGGCCACTGACTTGTTGCCGCCTTGGCTGAAAGGATTGCACAATGTGTAGTTGCTTAAGGTGGTGCGCTGGTGGAGTGCTTATCACATTCCACAGCAGCCACAGGTTACTAGGGCTTCCAAGAATGACCCCATCATTAGGGTTGAAGGTGACTTATGGTTCCCCCATGATCATTGTGGGATTGATGACCTTTCGTGATATGTAGAAGAGGACAATGAAGGTTTTGTTTTGTCTTCTATATCAAAGCATGAAGAGAACTTACTTTGTGAAAATTTGTCTTCACCATATTCCTCTTGAACTCTTGTAGCTATGAGGTTGTCATAGGCATGTGCTCGTGCAATGCCATCCTCCTGTGGCCCTTCTGAATCCTCCCCCTCTCCAGATTCATCCCCTTCCAAATCTTCCTCACCAGAGGAGATGTCTAGCTCCTCCATGTCTCTCTGTGGCAACACATCCTCCCCTTTACAGCGCTAGGTTGTGCAGGCCACAGCAAGCAATAATGCTGTGGGACTCTTTCTGTGGTGTGTATTGGAGAGCCCCGCTTGATCAATCCAAACAACTGAAATGCATCTTTAAGAGGCCAATAAGCTGCTCTATTAAGGACCTTGTGGCTGAATGTGCAGCATTGTATCTTTGCTCAGGTGCACTCTGTGGACAACGAACAGGCGTTATTAGCCATGTCGTTAGGGGGTACCCGTCATCACTGAGGAGCTAACCCTTTATGCGCCTAGCTCCTTCAAATATCTGGCACCTGCGAGTGACTCAAGGGGTACAAATCATGTGAGGTCCCTGGGTACCTACCACAAACATACTGGATTGGCTTTCTGTGATCACAAATTATCTGAATGTTTAGAGAGTGAAATCCTTTTCTATTAATGAATCTCACAGGCTGCTGCCAGGGAGCTCTCAAGGCCACATATGTGCAATCAATCCTGCCCTGCACTTGCAGGAAGTCTGAGGTTGCAACAAATCCCACAGGTCTAGCAGCCTGGCTTGTGTCATCCATGCAGAACTGCACATAACGGTGAGCTTTATTGAAAAGCTGTCGAAAGCAGCTGTCACCTCCCTTATGTATTTGTTTGTCACGGATTGTGAGATTCCACAAAGGTCCCCATTGGAGCCCTGGAAGGATCCACAGGTAAAAAAGTTTATTGCAGTTGTAAGTTTCAAAGCAACTGGCATTGGATGACCACCAAGTCTGTGTGGCGTCAATTCCTCATGAAGAAAGTGGCAAATATGAGCTGTGCCTTCTGTAGACCCTTGGTTGCACCAATGTGCAATTCTGACTGTGCCAGTCATAGTTCTGCTTTAGAACACTTGCCTCTGAATCATAAAGTCTGGTTTCAAGTCCCACTACAGGGCTTGAACACAAAAAATCAGGGCTGACACTCCAGTGCAGTTCTTTTGGAGGTCTCATCTACGTACTTGGGTGAATGTAAAAGATCCCATATTTCGAAGTAGAGCCGGTGTCCTGGTTTAAATTGAAAAGGTGGAGGTAGTGGATAGGTTATCTGAACTTAAAGTTGATAATGCATCAGGACCGGTTGAGGTGCACCCAAATAATTAAGGAAAAGTGATATGAGAAAAAACTTTTTCAATCAGTGAGTGGTTAGGATCTGGAATGCACTGCCTGAGAGTTAGTGGAGGCAGGTTTAATTGAAACATTTAAAAGGGAATTAGACTATTATCTGAAAAGGAAGGGTTATGGGGAGAAGGCACTAAGTGAGTTGTTCATTTGGAGGGTCAGTGCAGACATGATAGGCCTTCTTCTGCATTATAATGACTCTGTGATTCTGTGAATATTTATCCCTCAATCAACATCACAAAAAGCAGATTATCCGATCATTATCACATTGCTGTTTGTGGGAGTTTTCTGAGCACAAATTAGTTGCTACATCTACATTACAAAGGTAACTATGCTTCAAAAAAAATTGGCTGTAAAGCACCATATAAATGGAAGTTTTTCTTTTCTTACAACTGTTCTGTTTTGTTGATGTACGATCAAACAACTGACTTCCAATGGTCGCAGCAAAACAATTGGAGTTGCAAAACACACCAGAAGAAGACCTGGAATCCCATGTTATAAAATGGAATTTGACTTAATCTGTCACCATAAACCAATGGCTCTAACTCTGTAGAACAGAGTTCCCGTGAATGTCATAGGCAAGGCCACTGGTTTTCATTAGCGGAATTCCATGGCACAGACCCCTAAACACCAGCAAAGATCCCAAGGTGATGTGTAATCAGAATGGAATTTGATTTAGTCAGTCAGCTGTAAACCCGACACATAGCTGGACTGCAGTGTGTGCATGTCGTACTTGGTCTTCTATGTTCGCTGCTACTGAACAATGTGATCGTTAATGTTGTGGTAACAGACCAGTGCTTTTTTCCCCACAAATCTCTGAGTCTCATCTTGCTCTCCCGCTCAGTCGCCAATGTTCCTCTTTCTTAAGGGACATCTCACATGTGAAAACAGCTGCTATTATTTGCCATGAATTAATGTCAGTGAGCGTTAATCTTCACTGGGTCACTTCAAACCTACTGGGGAAAAGTAGGCCCATTACTTGATAACGTTACAAAAATTGGCTGCAGTCAGCTCAAAACAAGTTTAAAGCCTTACCATTTTTAGAAAGAAATATCATGTTTTTCCCTAGACAAAGTCAGGGTTGGTGGCTCGCCAGGCATTCCCCATTCAATGTAATTGTTGTTGTTCATTTTAATTCATTACCAGCCCTAAAATAATCCCTAATGGGTCTTAAAAACCATGACTTTCTGGCTCTATGGGCAATGTTATGCTATGTTAACCTGCTCTTAGAAACCAAACTGCCACTGCCTCTATTATAAATATCTTTGTGCTTCCCTACTGAGTACCCTTTCTCCCTTACGAGGAGCGTGCAAACAAATACTACTGAATGCCCAAATCACCTGGGATAATACAGATTTTTGGGAGAGGTTTGTAAGATGTGAGTATGCCAGGAAAACAGCTATTAGTGTTGATTTAAGAAAGTCTTGTGGACTTTGAAGCTACTTTCAGTTCTGTGCTTGTTGGAACCCAATCAGCTGCACTGCTCCGAGAAATCAGGAGTGGAGTGAAAGCGGCTAATCTCCAACTCTCAGCAAAACATATGACCTTCATGGATTTCTCTGCAACAGCTCAAGATTGTTGGCATTAGCACTGATATATACATTTATGTTCCTTTCCTAGTTGTGCATTTTTGCAGAAACAAGGGAGTTCACTACCTAAGCCAAGTGCATTAACTACTCTTAGCAAAACGAAAATCAGAACTTATTTACTACAAGAAGCAAAAATGGAACTGAGTAACTAAGGCCATAATTTAAAATATCTGCTAAAGTATTGATGCACTTTGTGGGGCCTTGATTATATTTATGAAAACCAGTCAGTTTGATTTGAATTGCTGCTGATCCTCATTAACAGAGAAAACAAAAGGTGATCATTTAACTAGATTTATTTAAACATATCAAGCCTTGGCCATTTGAGGCCAGAGACTCGTTCATTTGGCTCTGAACTCCATTTTGACTTCTCCCACTCTTAAAAATATTAACAGCTCCGTATGCTTCAATGGGTTTGCATATTATCTCACTGGCCGCTAAATTACACTGGGGGATATTGGTGAATGATCCCTTAACTGACTCATTTGAAATTCCTGTTTTAACAGCAGCCCTAGTATACTCATCTCAAAAAGGTGAAGGTCTCTCAAGGTAGTGGACAAAATAATTTCATATGAAGGCGTGAAGTTCCTCCCCATTTTTCGTGCAGCAACAGTGCATAAACAATGCAGGGAAACATCAGGTTGCTAGTAGTTATTACCTCGGTATAATTTGGTGCTCCTTTCATAGCTTTTTTTATTCTTTCACGGATGTGGGCATCACTGGCAAGGCCTGCATTTGTTTCCGATCACTAATTGCCCTTGAACTGAATGCTTGCTTTCAGAAGACAGTTAAGAGTCAACCACATTGCTGTGAGTCTGGAGTCACATGTAAGCCAGGCCAGGTAAAGGTGGCAGATTTCCTTCCCTAAAGGGCATTAGTGAACTAAATGAGTTTTTATGACAATGACATTACCACTATGCCACCGTCTCCCACGGTAATCAGCTATTGTGTAATTGTGTAAATCTTCCAATGTACAACTCTAAATGTGTCAGCTTTGGCTCTATTGGTAGCACACTGGTCTTTGAATCACAAGGCTTTGGCTTCAAATCCCGATCCAGAGCTTGAGCACAAAAACCAAGGATGGGATGTTAAATTAAGGCCCACATCTGCATGCCTGGGCGAATGTTAAAGAACCCAGATTTTGAAGAAGAGCAGGGGAGGTATCTCTGTGTGCTGGCCAACAATTATCCTTCAACATCACAAAAGCAGATTATCTGATCAATTTCACATTGCTAGATGTGAGTGTTTGCTAAACATAAATTAGTTGGCACATCTACATTACAAAAGTAACTGCACTTTAAAAAAATTGGCCGCAAAGCGCTGAGATGTCGTGAAACATGCTATAAAAACTCAAGTTTTTCTTTATTTTTCTTTTCTAACCACAACTGTTCTGTCTTGTTAAAAGCAAAATACTGCTGATGCTGGAAATCTGAAATAAAAACAGAAAATGCTGGAAAAGCTGAGCAGGTCTGGCAGCATCTATGGATTTCGAGTCTGTTTGACTCTGTCTTGTTGATGTATGATCAAGTCCATGACTTTCAATGGCCGCAGCAAAACAGTTGGATTTGTAAAACACAACACCCAGAAGAAGGCCCAGAATCCCATGTTATAAAATGGAATTTGGCTTACTTTGTCACCGTAAACCGTAACTCTGCAGAACAACTTTCCTGTGTGTATCATAGGTAAGGCCATTGTTTTCATTAGTGGAATTACATGGCGCAAACCCCTAAACACCAGCAAAGGTCCTAAAATGATGTGTAATCAGAATGGAATTTAACTTGGATCCCAAGGTGATGTGTAATCAGAATGGAATTTAACTTGGATCCCAAGGTGATGTGTAATCAGAATGGAATTTAACTTGGATCCCAAGGTGATGTGTAATCAGAATGGAATTTGACTTAGTCGGCTGTAAACCCTACACGTAGCTGGACTACACTGTGTGCGTGTCGTACGTGGTCTGATATGTTCACTGCCACTGAACAATGCGACCATTAATGTTGCAGTAACAGACCAATGCTTTTTTCCTCGATTCACTCAGTCTCACCCCACGCTCCTGCTCAATCGCCAATGTTGCTTTTTCTTAAGGGATATCTATTGGTTGAAAGATTTTCTGTGTGAAAATGGTTGCTATTATGTGCCACAAATTAATGTCAGTGAGCATTAATCTTCACTGGATCACCTCAAACCTACTGGGTTAGGTTACACCCAATTTCTGCCATTGAAACTCTTCCCCTGAGCTCCCCATGTGGTCTGCAGCACCCTGATTGACCTAATTTGCACAAGTCACAGTGATGACTAGTGTTCGAGTTGCCTGGTTTTACATTCTGAATATAGTCTGGATGACATAGATGGAGATTCATAAGACACAACAGCTGTCAGGGTCAACTAATGCAGACAATAGTGAGGGCTTGCTGATTCTGGAGAGTTTGCATAGCAACTTCAGCAGCTGGAAAACGTCTTTTGTTTATGATTTCTTTTTGTTGCTATTCAGTACCTAAAACTTTCTCCTAATTATTTCTCACATGGTCACCCACAGTCCTTATCCTCCATAAGGGCATCTTGGGTGCTGATATGGCATTTCGTTGTGTGCCATTATTATGGATTAGGAGGATGAGCAGGACAGGATGGAGCGTAAGAGAAGGAGGCATTGTTGAAGGACAATGCAACATACCATATTTTAGTGTCAGTATTGGCTCAGTAGAAGTGGTCTCACCAAGCAAGCAGCCTCAGCTATTTACAATCCATCTTAATGATTTAGATAAAGTAATGCGGCTAAGAATGCTGACAATGCAAGTTATGTGGGAATGTAAGCTGTGAGAAGGACACAGAGAGACTGCAAAGAAATATAGACAGATTAAGCAAGTGGGCAAGAAATTGGCAGATGGCGTATAATGTGGTGAAGTGTGAGGTTATTTACTTTGGTCATAAGAATAGAAAAGGAAATTATTTTTTGAAAGGTGTGAAACTTGTAAATGTTGTCAGAAAGACTTAGGTGTGCTCATACAAGAAACACAGAAACTTAGCATGCAGGTATAGCAAGAAATTGGGAAGGCAAAAGGCATGATGGCCTTTATTGCAAGGAGACTGGCATCCAGGAATAAAGAAGTCTTGCTACAGTTGAACAGGGCTTTGATGAGACCACGTCTGGAATACTGTGTGCATTTTGGTCTCCATATTTAAGGGAGGATATATCTGCATTGAAGGTGGTACAGCAAAGGCTCACTAGATTGTTCCCTGGGATGAGAGGGTTGTCCTATGATGACAGACTGAGTAATTTGGGCCTATATGTTCTTTGGAATTTAGAAGAATGAAACATACAAGATTCTGAAGAGGACTGATTGGATAGAGGTTGAGAGACTGTTTCCACTAGCTGCGGAATCCAAAACTTGGGGCAGAGTCTCAAGATAAGGGGCCAATCATTTAGGCCAGAGATAATTCACTCAAAGGATTGCAAATCTTTGGAATTCTCTACCCCAGAGGACTATGTATGCTCCATCATTGAATATATTTAAGGCCAGATAGACAGATCTTTGGTGTCTCAGGGAATCAAGGGATATGGGAAGCTGGTGGAAAAGTGGAGTTGACGCCCGAGATCAGCTAAGATCATATTGAATGGCCTAGCAGGCTCAATGGGCCGCATGGTCTACTCCTGATTATACTTCTTGTGCTGTTGTGAGTCAAAGAGTTGTGGCTCAAGTCCAAGGCTTGAACATAAAATCTAGGCTGTTAGTCGCAGTGCAGTGCTAAGGGAGTGCTGCATGGTGGGAGGTGTCATCCAAATGAGATGTTAAACCAGGGCTTTCTCTGCCCTCTCCTTTGATTGTAAAAGATCCCTAGGCAGGCAGTATTTTGAAGAAGAGTGGGGTATTTACTTTCCTAACAGCACCATGTACCTGCACCACGTGGACTGCAGGTGTTCAAGAAGGTGGTTCACCACCATCTTCTCAAGGACAATTAGGGATGGGCAATAAATGTTGGCCTATTGCCAGCAATACCCACATCCCATGAAAGAATTTTTAAAAAGTTATCTCTAATATTCTGGCCAATATTATATCACTCAACCAATATCTCTGCTATATTACATTTCCTACATTACAACAGTGATTTTAAAAGTGCCACATTGGCTGTAAAGCGCATTGGGACTTCCTGGGTTTGCGAAAGATAAAGGTTTCCTCCCCCCATAAAATGTATAGGCTACACAGTAGCATGATCTTTCTGAGGACGTGGGTAGAAGAGTGCATTTTTCCAGAAAGGCAGTGGTGCAGTCCTGTCACCTTTTGCAGGAGGGCCTGCACTCGGTCACCTACACGTCTTCCCTGTGGCTACGAATGTAATCTCTGCTCTCAGCTTCTGTGGCACAGAGTCATTTCAGACAGCCTTGAGTGATCTGTGCAGTCTCAACCTGCAGTATGGACACACATTCACCAGGTCACTGATGTCCTTTGCGGGGGAGCAGGTGAATTTATCACCTATGGCATCACAGCGATATAGGGCCATCCACTGTGATGAGGTTTGTGCCCACCCTAAAGGCTGAAGGTTCAATCGATGATATGTACGTTAATATCTGATTTCCCGCACAACATCCCCTCAGCAGGAGGGTGTCCACTTCCTGAGAGTGCAGACTGCGTGTGATAGAACACTTGCAGATCTGAGCCAGGAGAATTCTTTTTCCTTCCTCTTTGCCTGGGGTAGAATGTCCAATTGCTTGTTTGATTGCTTCACAGCCATTCTTGAAAAGTATGATTAGGAAGATTGTTGAGAAATGCAGTGATGTTATCTGAGGGTCAAGCAAGTGAGCCAAGGACTACTCCTGCCTAAATTTGCTGCTGATGTTTGTGCAGATTGAAGTATCTTTTTGAAGGTTGCCCCGAGCAGTCCACACTCATTTTTCACAAGATTTCCCAATCACTGCTCCGCAGGGAATACAAATAGTTGACCCAGAAACCCCTCTATTTTGATTGGACACTAAGGACTGTCCATGATTTGAAGTATTTTCCTGTCTTCAGATGGGACCCTTTGGATTGGTCACAGTCAATGTCAAGTAAACATCGAGAGAAAGTGGGACAACAGATAGGGCAAAACTCTCTGACTAGTAGTCAAAGATGAAAAATCCTGTTATTTTCCTAAAGAGGTAGCTAAGGAATCTAGTAACCTACTAATTAATCTTGAAAAGCTAAGAGGTATAAAATACTGAAAAGGAAAGACTTGCATTCATATAGCGTTGTTCATGACCATCAAATTCCTCAAAGCGCTTTACAGCCAATAAAGTACTTTTGAAGCCTAGTTACTGTTGTCATTATGCAGAAAATGCAGCAGGCAATTTGCACACAGCAAGCTCCCACAAATAATGTGATCATGACCGGATTCTCTGTTTTTTGTGATGTTGATTGAGGGAAAAATATATGGCCAGTGCACCAGTGAGAACTCCCCCGCACTTCTTTGATGTAGTACCATGGGATCTTTTACATCCACCTAAAAAAGCAGACAGAGCATCAGTTTAATGTCTTATCCAAAAGATGGCACCTCTGACAGTGCAACCTTCCGTCAGTACTGCATCAGAGTGCCAACCTTGATTTTTGTGCTCAAACTCCAGAGCAGGACTATATGAAAGAACTCGGAGAGGGAGGGGTGATTACATAGACATTTGAAAGTCAAAGGGTAAACGAGTCTAACGTGCTCTAAAATAGGAGGAGAGCGGTTAAATGTGAGCAACATTGACTGGGAGACTCCAGAAGAAAAGTAAAGAACACAGTTAGCACCAGAAGCTGTCAATTAAAGTCGGGGCATTTGCATATAAAAAAAAAGGGCAGGAAAATGTCAGTTGGTCCATCAAGCCGGCATATATCCTGTGATGCCTGGAGCAATTTGACTAGACCATTCTCAAATGCCTGCAGATATTTTTTTTATATTCATTCATAGGATGTGGGCATCACTGGCCAGGACAGCATTTATTACCCGTCCCTAATTGCCCTTGAGAAGGTGGTGGTGCTGCTTTCTTGAACCGCTTTAGTCCATGTAGAATGGGTACACCCAAAGTGCTGTTAGGGAGGAAGTTTCAGGATTCTGACCCAGCGGCAGTGAAGAAACAGCGATTTTTCCAAGTCAGGATGGTGAGTGGCTTGGAGGGGAACATCCAAGTGTGGGTTGCTGCCCTTGTCCTCTTAGATGGTAGTGGTCGTGGGTTTGAAAGGTGCTGTCCAAGGAGGCTTGGTGAGTTCCTGCAGTGCATTTTGTAGATGGTACACACTGCTGCCACTGTGCGTCAGTGGTGGAGGGAGTGAATGTTTGTGGATGGGGTGCCAATCAAGTGAGCTGCTTTGTCCTGGATGGTATCAAGATTCTTGAGTGTTGTTGGAGCTGCACTGATGAATGTACCAAAAGAGTTAAAAGCCTCCACCCGCTGAGCCATGGATGCTGCCAATGTGTAGTTGCTGCATTGAAGTGGCCATTTCCCAAGTGTCCCTTTTGCACTTTTCATCGCAATTCCTAAATAGAACACAGAGTTGGCGTATTTCAGGAGTAGCTGGAATGCGAGTACACTGAAAATACTCTATAGGCCTGTGTCGTTCTTGTAATGTAGCCATGACTCATGCCTATTGTCTTACTGTTCTGGCTGAAAGAAATATGATGTGCCTGACCAGAGGAGGGGAGATAGGGAGGAACAAATTATAAATTAAGTAACTAATTTAGAGGGAAACAATGAAATGTTAAACTGAATATGTCATTGTTTTGGATCTATGAGTTCAAAAGTTAACAGAAATCAAGCCAAGAAGCCTTTTGGCAGAGTTATGCAAATAAACTAATTTCCTTTGATTAGACAGTTCTTTCATTAGGCTGAACAGTTGGCAAACGCAGTGAGGATCTCAGTGGTAAAACTGACTCATTTCCTTTAGTGAGTGGCTCAGTCAATATGTTTATTCAAAAGAATGTTATTGTGCGTTTTGGATTGTGTTTCATAATCTAATGCTTTTTTTTTTGTTTCTATCTTTGAAGCAGAATTAGATTTATGTAGTGGATCAAATCAGATATACGTGGGCAGTCTTTCCCCCCAAGCTTAGGTTGACCTCACACTGTGTGCAAACCCACACGTATTGAAATCTCCCAAACTAAATGTTTAAGAAAGCAGCAGCTCTTATGTGTCAAAGTATGTATTAATGACACCCAGTTTTTAGTAAATAAATCGTCCAGCACATTAGTCGGTAACATAATTATTTGACCAGACAGGACACTTCATGGAGTGGCTTCCATTTAAAAAAAACAAAGCTCTGGGCTTCATTTCTAGAGGAGTAAAATTGAAACGCAGTGAAGTTATGTAAAACTTGTATAGAACCTTGGATAGGCCACACTAGGAGTACTGGTCTCCATATTGTAAAAAGAATAAAGAGTCACTGGAAAAGGTGCAAAAAATATTTACAACAATGATACCAAAACCAAGAGTTTATAACTAAGAGAAAAGTCTGAACAGAGTGGCTTTCTTTTCTTTAGGAAAGATTTCTTTAAGGTTTGGAAAAGAATTGATAGGGTAGATATAGAGCAAATGTTTTCATTTGAGGAAGGCAAAACTAGAGACCATAAATATAAGATAGTCACTAATAAATCCAACAGGCAATTCAGGAGGAAATTCTTTAGCCAGACAGTGGTGAGAATGTGGAACTTACTACCTAAGGGAATAGTTGAGACAAATGGTAGTTGTAGTATAAAAGCAAAAAACTGCGGATGCTGGAAATCCAAAACAAAAATAAAAATACCTGGAAAAACTCAGCAGGTCTGGCAGCATCTGCGGAGAGGAACACAGTTAACGTTCTGAGTCCGTATGACTCTTCAACAGAACTAAGTAAAAATAGAAAAGAGGTGAAATATAAGCTGGTTTAAGGGGTGGGGGTGGAGAGTAGAGTTGGATAGAGGGCCAGTGATAGGTGGAGATAACCAAAAGATGTCATAGACAAAAGGACAAAGAGGTGTTGAAGCTGGTGATATTATCTAAGGAATGTGCTAATTAAGGTTTGAAAGCAGGACAAACAAGGTACAGATAGCCCTAGTGGGGGTGGGGTGAAGGAATCGAAACAGGGTAAAAGGAAGAGATAAAACAATGGATAGAAATACATTTAAAAATAATGGAAATAGGTAGGAAAAGGAAAATCTATATAAATTATTGGAAAAAAAGGGGGGGAATCAGAAAGGGGGTGGGGATGAAGGAGAGCCTTCATGATCTAAAATTGTTGAACTCAATATTCAGTCCGGAAGGCTGTAAAGTGCCTAGTTGGAAGATGAGGTGCTGTTCCTCCAGTTTGCGTTGAGCTTCACTGGAACAATGCAGCAGGCCAAGGACAGACATGTGGGCATGAGAGCAGGGTGGAGTGTTGAAATGGCAAGCGACAGGGAGGTCTGGGTCATGCTTGCAGACAGACCGAAGGTATTCTGCAAAGCGGTCACCCAGTCTGCGTTTGGTCTCTCCAGTGTAGAGGAAACCGCATTGGGAGCAACGAATGCAGTAGACTAAATTGAAGGAAGTACAAGTGAAATGCTGCTTCACTTGAAAGGAGTGTTTGGGCTCTTGGACAGTGAGGAGAGAGGAAGTAAAGGGGCAGGTGTTGCACCTTCTGCGGTTGCATGGGAAGGTGCCGTGGGAGGGGGTTGAGGTGTAGGGGGTGATGGAGGAATGGACCAGGGTGTCCCGGAGGGAACGATCCCTGCGGAATGCCACCAGGGGGTGAAGGGAAGATGTGTTTGGTGGTGGCATCATGCTGGAGTTGGTGGAAATGGTGGAGGATGATCCTTTGAATGCAGAGGCTGGTGGGGTGATAAGTGAGGACAAGGGGGACCCTATCATGTTTCTGGGAGGGAGAGGAAGGTGTAAGGGCGGATGCATCCACCCCCACTAGGGCTATCTGTACCTCTCTTGTCCTGCTTTCTAATCTTAGTACATTCCTTAGATAATATCACCAGCTTCAACACCTCTTTGTCCTTTTGTCTATGATATCTTTTGGCTATCTCTGCCTATCACTGGCCCTCTATCCAGTTCTACCCTCCCCCCCCTTAAACCAGCTTATATTTCACCTCTTTTCTATTTTTACTTAGTTCTGCTGAAGAGTCATACGGACTCGAAACGTTAACTGTGTTCCTCTCTGCAGATGCTGCCAGACCTACTGAGTTTTTCCAGGTATTTTTATTTTTGTTTTGTAGTTGTAGTATGTTGGCCGGGCCAGTAATGTCCACATACCATGAAAAAAAAGCATAGATATATTTAAAGGGTAAGGAGGAAGGGATAGATGATATGCTGGTGGGTTAGATGAAGTGGAGTGAGAGAAGGCTTGTGTGGAGCGTTTTGCGCTGTACATTCTAAGTAATTCTGTGTAAAAAAAAAAGTTCACTGTTAATTGCTTTAATTTCCTCTGCTCCTCCTGTATTCATGACTCATCCGGTGTAGTTCCACTAACATCAACTAGTACCTAGTCCTAAAACTTATTTTTCGTGTATAATCCTAGAACTCACAGAGTGTATTTGGGACAATTTCCTAGAACAATATGTTGTGGATCCAACCAGGGATTAGGCTATTTTGCTTATGGTAATATGTAATGAGGCAGGTTTAATAAATTATCTCAAAGAGTTCCCCTAGGAAACAGTGACCATAACATGGTGGAATTTAGTATTCAGTTTGAGAGTGAGAAACTTAGTTCAGAAACATCTGTGCTAAACTTAAATAAGGGTAATTACAAAGGAATGAGGGCAGAGTTGGCTGCAGTGGACTGGGAAAGGAGTTTAGCAGAAAGGACGGTTGATGAGCATTGGTAGACGTTTAAGAAAATAGTTCATGACTCACAACAAAGGTATATCCCAGTGAGGGAGAAGGATTATAGGAAGGGGATAAACCAACCATGGTTAACCAAGGAAGTTGAGGTTGGTATCAATGTGAAAGAAAAAACCTACAATGTGACAAAGATTAGTGGTAAACCAGAGAATTGGGAAAGTTTTAAAAACCAACAGATGACCAAAACAATAATAAATGGGGAGAAAATAAACTTTGAGCATAAACTAGAAAGTAATATAAAATGGACAGTGAGAGCTTCTTTAAATATATAAAAAGGAATGAGAGAGGCCAAAGTCAATATAGGCCCCTCAGAGAATGAGGCTGGGGAAATAATAATAGGGAACCAGGGAATGGCAGAGGAGTTGAATAATACTTCATGTCAGTCTTCACGGTAGATGACACTAATAGCAGACCAAAAGTACTAAATAATCATGTGGCAAAAGGGAGAGACCCCTGATGGGTTGCATCCTAGGATATTGAAGGAAATAGCTGCAGAGACAGTGGATGCACTGGTAGTAATTTTCCAAAAGTCCTTAGGTTTTGGGAAAATCCCAGAGGATTGGAAAACTGCCAGTGTAACATCCTTATTCAAAAAGGGAGGGAGACTAAATGCAGGTAACTATAGGCCAGTTAGCGCAATATCTGTTATTGAGAAAATGTTAGAGTCTACTATAAAGGATGTAATAGCAGAGCATTTAGAAATACATAATATAATCAGGCAGAGTCAGCATGGCTTCATGAAGGGGAAATCATGCTTGACAAATTTATTAGAATTCTTTGAGGAGGTAACAAGCAGATAAAGGGGAGCCAGTAGCTGTAATATATTTGGATTTCCAAAAGGTGTTCGATAATGTATCACACATAAGGCTATTTGGTGTTGGGGGTAGTATATTAGCATGGATAGAGGACTGGCTAACTAATAGAAAACAAAGAGTTGGTATAATGGGGGCATTTCCAGGATGGCAACCTGTAACTAGTGGAGTGCCACAGGGATCAGTGCTGGAGCCACAATTATTTACAATATATACTAATGACTTGGATGAGGGAAATGAATGTACGGTCACTAAGTTTGTGGATGATACAAAAATAGGTGGGAAGGCAAGTAGTGAAGATGACATGAAGAGTCTACAGAGGGATATAGACAGGTGAAATGAGTGGGCAAAAACGTGGCAGATGGAATGTAATGTGGAAAAGTGTGAGGTTATGCACTTTGGCAGGAAGAATAGAGGAGCTGAATAGTATTTAAATGGAGAAAGACTGAAGAAAGCTGCAGCACAGAGGGATTTGGGAGTCCTTGTGCATAAATCCCAGAAAGCTAACATACAAGTTCAGCAGGTAATAGGGAAGGTAAATGGAATATTGGCCTTTATTTCAAAGGGAATGGAGTATATAAATAAAAAGGTTTTGCTAAAACTATACAAGGCACTAGTTAGACCGCATCTAGAATACTGTGAACAGTTTTGGTCCCCTTATCTCAGGAAAGATATACTGGCATTGGAGGCAGTCCAGAGAAGGTTCACTAGGTTGATTCCAGGTATGGAGTGATTTTCTTATGAGGAGAGGTTGAGCCTGTACTCATTGGAGTTTAGAAGAATGAGAGGCAACCTTATTGAAACATATAAGATTCTTAGGGGACTTGACAGCGTAGATGCAGAGAGGTTGTTTCCCCATGTGGGAGAGTCTAGGACTAGAGAGCATAATCTCAGAGTAAGGGGGCGCCCACTTAAAACAGAGATGAGGAGGAATTTCTTCTCTCAGAGGGTAGTTAATCTGTGGAATTCTTTACCACAGAGGACTGTAGAGGCTGGGTCATTAAGTATATTCAAGGCTGAGATAGACAGATTTTTAATCAGTAAGGGAATCAAGAGTTATGGAGAAAAAGCAAGAAAGTGGAGTTGAGGATCATCAGATCTGTCATGATCTCATTGAATGCCAGTGCAGACACGATGAGCCAAATGGCTCATTCTGCTCCTACGTCTTATGGTGAATGTCTCTGGCCATGGCAGATCTGATCCTGTGCTGACTCCGTGTCCTCCTTCACCTGATGAATCAGTGCTCCTCCATGTTGAACACTGCTTGGAGGAAGCATCTAGGGTGGTAAGGGCGCAGAACGTACTCTGGGCGGGGGACTTCAATATCCATTACCAACAGTGGCTCAGTGGCACCACTATTGGCCGAGCTGGCTGAGTCCTAAAGGACATAGCTAGTAGGCTGGGCCTGCGGCAGGTGGTGAAGGAACCAACAAGAGGGAAAAACATACTTGACCTCATCCTCACCAACCTGCCTGCCGCAGATGCGTCTGTCCATGACAGTATCAGTAGGAGTGACCACTGCACAATTGTTATGAAGATGAAATCCCGCCTTTACATTGAGGATACCCTCCATCGTGTTGTGTGGTACTATCGCCATGCTAAATGGGATAGATCCGTGAGGTGCTGTGGGCCATCAGCAGCAGCAGAATTGTACTCGAACACAATCTGTAACCTCATGGTCAGGCATATCCCCCACTCTACCATTTCCATCAAGCCAGGGGATCAAATGAGGTGTCAACCTGGTGAAGCTATAACACAGGACTACTTGCACTCCAAACAGCCTAAGCAGCAAGTGATAGACAGGGCTAAGCGATCCCGCAACTAACAGATCAGATCCAAGTTCTGCAGTCATGCCACATCCAGTGGTGAATGGTGGTGGACAGTTAACTCATTGAAGGAGGAGGCTCCACAAATATCCCATCCTTGGTGAAGGAGGAGCCCAGCACATCAGTGCAAAAGATAAGGTTGAAGTATTTGCTATAATCTTCAGCCAGAAGTGCCGAGTGGTTGATCCATCTCGGCCTCCTCCGGAGGTCCCCAGCATCACAGATGCCAGTCTTCAGCCAATTCAATTCATTCCATGTGATATCAAAAAATGACTGAAGGCACTGGATAGTGCAAAGGCTATGGGCCCTGACAATATTCTGGCAGTGGTACTGAAGACTTGTGCTCCAGAACTTGCTGCGCCCCTAGCCAAGCTGTTCCAGTACAGCTACAACACTGGGCATCTACCCAGCTATGTGGAAAATTGCCCGGGTATGTCCTGTACACAAAAAGCTGAATAAATCCAACCCAGCCAATCAATTGCTCTATCAATCTACTCTCGATCATCAGTGTAGTAATGGAAGGGGTCATCAACAGTGCTGTCAAGCGGCACTTGCTTAGCAATAACCTGCTCACTGATGCCGAGTTTGGGTTCTGCCAGGGCCACTCAGCTCCTGACCTTATTACAGGCTTGGTTCAAACATAGACAAAAGAGTTGAACTCCCAAGGTGAGGTGAAAGTGACTGCCCTTGACATCAAGGCCGAGTGTGGCATCAAGGAGCCCCAGAAAAACTGGAGTTAATGGGAATCGGGGGAAAACTCTCTTCTCATTAAAGTCATATCTAGTATAAAGGAAGATGGTTGTGGTTGCCGGAGGTCAGCCATCTCAGCTCCAGAACATCACTGCAGGAGTTCCTCAGGGCAGTGTCCTCGGCCCAATCATCTTCAGCTGCTTCATCAATGACCTTCTTTCCATCATAAGGTAAGAAGTGGGGATCTTTGCTGATGATTGTACAATGTTCAGCACCATTCACAACTCCTCAGACACTGAAGCAGTCCATGTCCAAATGCAGCAAGACCTGGACAATATCCAGGCTTGGGATGACAAGCGGCAAGTAATGTTCGTACCAAACAAGTGACAGGCAATGATCACCTCCAACAAGAGAGAATCCAACCATCGCCCCTTGATCTTCAATGGCATTACCATCACTGAATCCCACACTATCAACAACCTGGGGGTTAACATTGACCAGAAACTGAACTGGACTAGCCATATAAATACTGTGGCTACAAGAGTAGGTCAGAGGCAAGGTAATCCTGTGACGAGTAACTCACTTCCTGACTCCCCAAATCCTGTCCACCGTCTACAAGGCACAAGTCAGGAGTGTGATGGAATATTCCCCACTTGCCTGAATGAGTGCAAGTCCCACAGCACTCAAGAAGCTTGACACCATGCAAGACAAAGCAGCCCACTTGATTGGCACCACATCTGCAAATGTTCACACCCTCCACCAATGACGCACAGTAGCAGCAGGGTGTACCATCTACAAGATGCATGGCAGAAATTCACCAATGCTCCTTCGACAGCACCTTCCATACTCACAACTACTCCCATCTAGAAGGACAAGGGTAGCAGATAGATGAGAACACCACTGCCTGGAAGTTCCCCTCCAAGTCACTCACCATTGTGACTTGGAATTATATTGCCATTCCTTCACTGTCGCTAGATCAAAATCCTGGAACTCCCTTCCTAACAGCACTGAGGGTGTATCTACACCACATGGACTGCAGCGGTTCAAGAAAGCAACTCACCACCACCTTCTCAAGGGTAACTAAGGATTGGCAATAAATGCTGGCCCAGCCAGCGAAGCCCACAACCCGTGAATGATTAAAAAAAAACACTTGCACATGTTCCAGCAGGAGCCATTCGGTAGTGATTAGAATTTGGGAATCTTGGCTGGTTATTTTCTTCTTTCTGAGCCAAGTAGCGCTGAGGCCAACTATGTATCCATACAACTGCCAAAGCCGTGATTAGCCAATTCAGCAGATCAGCGGATTAAGCCTGGACTTGCGTGATCAGTATTGTGCACTGCAATATTGGGCACTCTGTTTACTAATTAAGTCAATCGACAGTAAATATAAAGCTCAAAAGAAATAATTGGGGCTGGAAGAAAGTGCCAAACTGATATATATTCCTCTATGAGAATTGAAGACACCTCACCATGCTCGTCAGGGACAGCATGGTTAAGAACATGCAATTGTGGAAGCTTTTCAGCGTTTAATGTGACTCACACTGAAGCCATAAAATGCTTCCAAACAATAAGAAGATACAGTGCATGTCTGAGTGAGGAAAAATGTTTAAAAACTGCAGAAAATATCAAAATAAAACACCAGAAAAATGACTTTGCTTTCCTTTGTACCTAAAGTTCCAGGTTTAATTTTTATGCCCGTTTTGAGTCACTGTAACTGCAGGAAATTCAGACGTGCAGCTCTTTGTTGTGAGGGTGAAGCCCTTACAATGAGCTGAGATACATGCAGGTCCTCAATAGACGATGTTAAAGAGCAAGGAAATTGGGGCATAGCGGAACTATGCCTGTAACGCATTTAGATCTGAGTTTGCTGGATCTTTGGTTTACGCCCATTGTGCATGTCACTGGGTGCAAAAACCCAGGAAATTCCACCCCAATGTAGAATTAGAAACATTCGTATTGAGCTAAACCTTAGACAGCAATGTTTCATTTCTAAGATATCACTCCTTGCTTCTTTTTGGTCCGATACTCATGCTGCCATGGCGGCAGCTGAACATCAACTTCCCATTTATTCTGGCTTTAGAGCCAATGGAAGACAATGTTCCATTTCAGTGGATGCACATTATTTTCCTAGAATCATACAGCACAAATTGAGGCTGTTCAGCCTAACATACCACTGCTGGCTCTTTGAAAGAGTTATCTATTTGGACTCACTCCTTCTGCTCTTTCCTCATAGCCCTGCACATTCGTCCCCTTTGAGGTCAGACAGTTACTATTGATTCTGCTTCCATCAGTTAATTGCCTTTTCTCACCATTTTCTTATCTCCTCTACCTGACCTGTAAGTATTTGATGCTGACACTGGTGGAAGGGAATTTTATGGAGCCTGCAAGAGTGAGAAACGTGTCGTGTGGGGTGACTGAATTAAGTGGGATGCAAAATTTCAATTTTCCAAGGGCCAGTCGACATGCAGAGAACAAGTCAGTGGCCTGGTTATGGCATGTCAGGCCTCACACTGACCTGTGGTGGGACATTGAAATTCCATGAATACTCCTAAGTGTAAATGTTTTAAAAATTATATCCTACCTTCAAGATAAAGTCAGCGGCACATAATCTTGTGGCACCCAGTCCACGTTTGTTTAAAGGTGGCGTGCAACAGGCGACTTTATTGTACAGTTGTGCCTGAGGTCAGTGGTTTTCCTTCTTTAACATTACGGCACAAGGGAGGGAGCAGGAGAAGGCAGCTTGCAAGGAGGCTTGGGGCCGGCAAAGATGAACAGTGGTGAGGGAGTTGGGGGTTGTGGAATGGGGGAGCATGGAGGAGTGGAAGAGGGATCCAAGGGAGGACAGAGGTTGGGGTCAAGTGGATGGAAGAGTAGAAGTGAAAAGGGTCCAGAGCCCTGGAAATGGTGGGGTGGAGGGGTTGTGAGAACAGTGATTCACAGAAAGATAATGAGGGCCCTGAAGGATGGTGTTAGTTGTGTCCACATGTAGGTCCATCGCCCTTGGGTGTGGAGGCGAATGACACTGGAAAATTCCGCTCAAAGAACCTCAACATCCCTGCATATTAAGTGCATTCTTCTGACATATCATTCTGCTAACTATATTGACGGAAAGTCGACTGAATAAATTTCAAGGCTGAGAGACACAATTGGGAAATTTAAGTATAGCATCGTATAATTTTACAGCACAGAAGGAGGCTATTGAACCCATCATGCTTATGCAAACTCTTTGAATAAACTGCCCGAACAATCCCACTTCCCTGCTTTTTCCCAGTAGCCCTACAAGTATTTCCGTTTCAAATATTTATCCAGCTCCTTTTTGAAAGTTACTATCGCATTTGTTTCCATCACCCTTTCAGGCAGTCCATTTCAGATCATAACAACTCATTACAAAAGAAAAAATCTCCTCATCTGCCCTCTGATACTGTGTTGTCTAGTTACTGACCCTCCTGTCATTGGAAAAGATTATTTCGTACTTGCTCCTCATAATTAACAGCACCTCAATTAAATCTCCTCTTAACTGGCTCTACTCTAAGGAGAACAACCTCCACTTGTTTATTTCACCAGTCTGACTGTGTCCTCCTGAAATTTGCCACTATCTTGATTCATTACTATAGAAAGTCATCTTTTCTTCATTCTTTCACGGGATGTGGATGTCGCTGGCTAGGCCAGCCTTTGTTGCCCATCCCTAATTGCCCTTGAGAAGGTGGTGGTGAGCTGCTTTCTTGAAGCAATGCAGTCCTTGTGCTGTTAGGGAGAGATTTCAATGCACAGCGAATACATGCTGACTGCTAGACAGAGGAAATATATAACTAAAAAGAAATGTAAACAGCAAATAAAACAATGGGGAATTTTATGGTGGTGACAGGGATCTTGGCCGCTGGTCGGAAAGCCAGAGAGAGACCGCATTAGCTCCATTGGATGAGGCCCGCTGAATGATGAGTCAATTAGGCAATTAACAGACCAGTGGCTGGATCAAGGGTCACAGGATCAAGATCCCGGGGGCAGGATGTCCCGCCTGCCAAGAGCTGCCAGCCAATCAGAGGCCAGAAGCTCTTTTTCTCAGCAATGCCACCAGGGAGGCGGTGGCTATTTTGGGAAATACACCCACTGGAGGCCCAGGAACGCAGAGTGATCCAGGCCAGAGGTAAGTCATGGCAGGAGAGGTTTTGCAGGGTGGGGGGTTGCAGGAGAGAAGTTATAGCAGGTTTGGCAACTTCCTTTTCCGATGCCGGGCCTTCAATCAGGCACTGAGCACCTCTGAACAAGGGATAACCCCTGGCAACCCACTAAGCAACCTGCTAAGGTTTGCTTGTTGTGTTCCACGAGTGGCGACAGCCTGTCACTGGTTTAATAACAATGGTGGTAAAATGAGGCTCTTAAGCGGGCATTAATTGCCCAGTTAAAGTCCTCAATTGGTGGCAGGGCAGGAAGGCCAACCATGGGCCTTTCCACAACAGATTTAATAGGGGTGAAGGTGAGGAGGTCCCCACCTGCTACCCTCCCACCTGATTAAATGCCCTCCCTGCCACTAGATACCACCAAATACCACCCAACAGATGGTGGAAGAAGCAGCTTGCATAATGGAAGGAAGTAAAGGAATGCAACTTAAATAATACATGCCATTATGGATTGGATTAGTGAAGGCATACTATTTCTGTGTTATTTCAACAAGGGGGCTTATGCCAAAGTATTTGTCAGTGTTATGTCGGAAGCTGTTTACATGGCTGGGGTAGGTTTGCGTAATTGCTTTGACATGAAACAAATGTGTCCTGTCAGGATTCAATAGATGACAGTTTGCTTAAGTAGCTTACTGCAGGTAAATACATATTGGGTATGGTGTTTTATCAAGGTTTGCTGAATCGGATTAATGGCCAGGATTTTATTGGGCCGATGGGGGTCTCACCCACCAGTCAGAGAACCAGTGGGGAGCCCCCACCACGTCCATGGCGAGGCTCGACAGAATGAAGTGTCCTTCAGAGGTGGGCCTCCCCTGCAATTGAGGTCCTCCGCGGCAAAAGTCATGCCCCGCCAAGAGCTGCGGGCTAATCAAAGGTCAGCAGTTTCTCATGCTGCCTGCACCAACAGGAGCGGTGACTGCTGGCGGCACCGCACCCACCCGAGGCTCAAGATCGTGGAGACCTGTGTGGCCTCCATTTAATCCCTGAGCCAGCACTAAATAGTGGTGGGCTCAGGCATAATGGGTGTCAACTGGCTGATTAATGAGCCTAATTGACATTCCGCCATCCCATGTCAGCCCCTTCCACACCGCCCCCCTCCAAAAACAGTCGAGGAAGGTTTTCCCACCATTGGGAGGCTACCGTGAGGCCTGGTCACCATGGTTCCCTTCACCACAAGACTGTCACCAAGAAAATACGCAATAGTTGTGTAATCTGGTGTGTTATGTCTAGTCTGGCTCTTGAATTGCTTAAATTTTGTATGGCACCAGACAATGCTGGATATCCAATTTGTACCATGGATTTCTTTTTTTTTGCTGATGTGCATTTTTGTTCTTGCTTTTCTGTGACTTTTCCCCCTCTCCTAATCAGCTGAAGACACTAGCTAGCTCCTAGCTGGGGCATGGTTAGAACAGCCCTGTCCTCTTGCATCTCACCCAGAGGAGCTTTCTTCACACATTAGCCTTGAGCTCCATCCTACTGTTATTTCCTCTTATTATCTTCTTACTGTCAGGCACAGTGACTTGATGCGTACCAATCATCCAGTGCACTTAGAGCAACCCAGTGAGGTCATCCAGCACATTGCACAAAGTGCCCTCAAGATTCATTAGAACCCCATTGTTTGGTCGCCTTCCCCCAAAAGACTAGTGGAGAACCTCTGCAGTTTCCTGTCTCTTTAATCTCCTTGCTACTTGACTAATCTTTTTGATGTCTGCATTCTGTTCCGAAAAGCCTTTCCTAATTGTTCACTGTAACTTCACCAGAAGAGCCACAGAAACCCCAGAAAATAGTGGAACCATTGTGATGTAAGGTTATTGGTAAGGGAGGAACCCATTTTGTACTGAGCCATAAGGCTAAGAGCCTACAGAACTTTGTCAGCCTGCACAGACAGCCTGATCCTGAGTTAAACAACACTTAAGTTTAAATCTAAACTTTCTCCCAAATTCAGACATTCTTAAAGACTTACGTATCTGTAGTGTAGCCACAATAGGTACATTCTGTGCTTTGCTTAACTTAAACACCAGCCTATTAGGCCCTGGGACCATGACAGATGTGAAGAGAGCCAGGAACTTCTCAATAAAGACTTGTGAGAAATAGTGTAAATTGCAGCAAGGTCCTATAAAATAATATTGACAGAAAGATATAAAAATAACAGTTGTAATGTGGGGTTAGAACACAAAGCAAGAGGAAGAGACCTAGAAAGTTGAGCCCAATGACTGTAATGTGTGTTCATGAATATGTTCATTTAACCCTTAATAAACTTGCAACTTTTTGACTCTGACATCCAGCGAACTACAACCTCCGCTGCTTCTTACAGTTATAATACACAATTAGTAGAACACCTTGTGAAAATTCCTCCTTCTCCCTCTCTATGTCAAGACACCTATCTCTCTTTACTTCCATCACCCTCACTGACCATCTCACTTCGAGATCGAAGGACGCTTCAATACAAAGGTGAATGACGCCTTTGCAATTATTCAGATCAGCTAACGAATCACTTAGCATTCGGCCTCAGGGAGAAATAACTTCCTTTTAACATAATAGCCAACAATTTTTGTCAGGGTGCCATTTTTAATTATAAAACAAATTGTTTTTAAAATCCCAACGTTAAAAGTTTTTTTTCCTCCCAATCCGTTCGATAGAAAAATGTTCAAGAAGTGACAGAGATACTCACAGAGTTTACATTCCTGGAGGTCACCTCCTCCAGCAGATTGAGTGGGTTGACTAGAATCGTAAATTGGGCAAACATACTTGAGAAGGAGGATAAATCTACATTTCACCGTATCCTGCAATCACTTCCCTCACCAGAAACACACCCATCATTTATAAATAATGCTAATATTTGAAATTTTACTTTAGCAAAATGAATATAAACAGAATGCATGAATATTTGTGGAATCTAATGTATATTCTTCTACTGCACTGATTACTGCTTAAGGAGACAGAGCCTTTAATTCCTTCCTCGTTGAACAGGTTCCTGCTACCGCTGGGGTTCAGGAAAGTTGACAGATCTAGCTGACTACCTGTGGCCCCTGATTGTGATTGGACAAACTGAACTGCAAGATGTCTATTTAAGATGTCCCTTACTTATTGTGAACACAGTCTCACACCGGCAAATCACACAAATTGTCTGCCTTGAACTGAGTGCATTAAAGTATTGTCAATTTATTTGGACAATTTGATTATTATGCTTTATTCTGAAAGCTATAGACACAGTTCCCTTGCATAGTAGTTTGCCAGCAGTTAGAACTTGAGTTGCTATTTGCTTTACAAACTCTAAGACATATAATGGCCCATAGATTCTTCCTCAGAGACATGTCACTTATAATTAGCCTGGACAGTTTAGTGCCCTCAAGTGGTTGGACATATTATACTCAGCTAGGAAACAGGTTAGGCTTCCAATTTTTCTGGTTACGACATGGGGCTAAGGAGAGAAGACCATGGAGTAACACCAAGTAAATTGCTCCTTCAGAGAGCCAACACAGACACAATGGGCCGAATGGCCTTCTTCTGTGCTGTAATCATTCTGTGATTCTTTGTGATGCACACATTAGGCATTTAAAAAAAAATATTTCACAGGTTGTGAGCATTGTTGCCTGGGCCAGCATTTGTGTCCATCTTTAGTTGCCCTTAAGATGGTGTTACTGAGCCACCATATTGTACTGCTCCAGTCTACGTAATGTAGGTGCACACACAATGTTGTTAGGGAGGGAGTTCCAGGATTTTGATTCAGCGACGGTAAAGGAAATTGGAGCATTCCAATCAGCAGTGCATTGTAACTACTGTCTAGAGCCCTGATGAGGCAAATCAGTAGTGTCAGAGGTTAGTAACATGTTGGCAATCATAGAGGCTGAACCTAGACCTGCTCATATTGAGATGTCAATGAGCATGACAACTTGAAATATCTGTTTTATTTCCAAGTAGTGAGATCCCAGGCACTGACAGTTTCATGATCTTGTGTGTCCACATCGTGCACAGATTTTTCCCATTGTCATTTTGCATAAGTTTCTTTCAGGCCTCTAGAATACCCCACGAGAAGCAGTGGGTGGAATTGAATGTCCTTCCACCATAGAGTTTGGTGGTGGGGCATTTATTCAGGTGGGAGGGTGGTGGATGGGGACTCTGCCCTAATTAAGTATGTGGTGGGAAAGTCAATGGACTGCCTTCCCACCACACCACCAATTGAGGCCCCTAAGGGAACAATTAATGCCCATTAAAAGCCTCATCCCACCACCGCTAATATTAACCCAGCAGCAGGTGGTGGGCTCACCATATTGGGCGCACGACAAGCAAACCCATCTGGGATTGCTTGGTGGCTCCTGGGGATTCCCCCATTCAAAGGCACTCGGTGCCTGATCAAGAGATCCGGCATCGAGAAGGAGGGGGTCTGCTGAGAGCCACCTCCCTGTCCATGCTGCCAAATCCCCCTCCTGCCATCACTCTCCTGTGGCCTTGGATCCAGTGATGATTCTAGGCCTTGGGTGGGTGTATTGGCAGTAGCCACTCCCTCCCTGTTGGAATGCCGTTTAATAGAACTGCCAGCCTCTGATTGGCCAGCAGTTCTAACAGGCTGGACTTCTGCCCCTGGGGTCTTTTATCTCGGGGAAGGCCCACATCTGTTCAGTTAAGTGCCTGATTGGCATGGAATTCAATGGGCATTCCCTTAGGCAACATGGGACTCACGGCAACTGCCTCCATTAGATCCAGTCCTGTGGGTGCCTATTTAAACATACTAATTCAGGCCAGAATTGGAGGAGCGCAGACATCTCAGAGGGTTTAAGGCTAGAGGAAGTTCCAGGGATAGGAAGGGAAGTCATGGAAAGAATTGAAAAACAGGAATGAGAATGACATAGAAGTTTACCTCCCTCTTCCAAAGTGGACACCCCAGCACAGATGGGAAATCCATCAGGAGCCCACCACAAATAACTCACTTCGGCTGACGCCAGGAAGTCTGCTGGTGACACCTTGCTTATTAATGCTAACAGTCTTGGCTATGGGAAAATATAGGCTGTGATGTAATGTTTCTGATCAATATCATTCTCATTCTGATGCTTCAGTGTTTGCTAGGTTTATTTGAGAAAACAGTAAGTGGGTCAATACGCATCTGGTTAATGTTAATGACAATTGGATCCATGCTTTGAAATTTTCAGTGAACCTTAAATTAAATATTTTAAGTGTTCCAACAACATCTAAAACAACAGTGGTTTGTTAAAAGTTTTCCTGATTCAGTTGCTTTGTTGATTAAAAGGATATTAGTAACAGTTCAAAAATGTAAAATAAGCTGTTATTTATGTTAAATTGCCAGTTGGCTGTACTTGTAAACATTGGGTATTCTTTCTTCCAGTTACTTACATTACATTAAAAATATGAATGCAACATTAGTCTACCAGAAACACTTCATTGAATTAAAATGCTGTCTGAATGGCAAAGTAGCAATCTTGCGCAAACTGCTTATTAATATAGTTTGAATCATTCACAATACTCATTGTTTGAATTTTGTTATATTTGATAGCACAGCAATGGAGAATGTGGCAAGTTTTTAGGAAGGAAAATGTCTTTTGCCCAATAAATCCCATCTTTTTTAAATTATATATCAAGCCCACCAACCATCTTCTAATTTTTCATCTCAATCTTGTCCTCCTGTAGAATCATAAAATTATTACAGCACAGAAGGAGGCCATTCAGCTTCTTGAACCTGTGTCAGCTTTCTGCAAGAGCAATTTAGCTAGTCCCATTCCCCCATCCTTTCTCCTTAGCCATGCATATTTTTTCCATTCAGGTACCTATCCAATATCTCTTTGAAAGCCATGATTGAACCTGCCTCTACCAAGCAGTGCATTCCAGATCCAACCACTCGCTGTGTAAAAATGCTTTTCCTCATGTTACCTTTGATTCTTGTGCCAATCACTTTAAATCTGCATCCTCTGGTTCTCGACGCTGCTAGACTAATGTTACATTCATATTTTTAACATAATGTAAGTAACTGGAAGAAATAATACCGAGAACAGTTTAGAAACACAGAAAAATTTACATAGAAAGTTTCTTTATATCTGCTCTGTCCAGATCCCTCATGATTTTGAACATCTCTGTCAAATCTCCTGTTATGGCACAGCTAATGGTAAATGCTGAGCTGCTCAAATCCCAAAGGGAAACATGAAACAGGTGCCACAACTTGTTTTGCAATTTGTATAAATTTCGGGATGCGTGCCTTGAATTAAGTAGTAATAAGACCACCAAGTCTTATAGGTTTCTTACAAAACTAAATTATACTTTCATTAAGGCAACAGTAAGACACATACGGCAGAATTTTCTGCCTGTCGGGTGGGCAGGCCCAACCCAATCTCTTAAGGTTGGACAGGCAGGTCCTTTAATTGGCCATTGACGGGTAGGTGGGTGCACAGCTGATTTTGCTGTGCCCCCGCCTTCCTGAAAATTTAAATGGGCTGGGATGATGTCGGGGGGAACCCCCGACGTCATCCCACGTCATTTTACGTATCGGCGAGTGGGCCCTGCCCCCTGCTCGCCGACAGCAAAATTCTGCCCAGAGATTTTAAGAGACCCAGACAAAGAAACAATCCTATTCAAAATGAGTTTTCTTAACTTCAGTACATTGTAGACAGCAGCTTGAGGTGTAGATACTGAAGGCATTTCATATTTGTTAGATCTTAGAATTCCTGCCTTTAAAGACAGCCTTCTCTCATTTATGCATATTTTCCCCTTTGAATGCAAATTCCCATTGTTTCACTATGTCTTTGGGCTTTACCTCCCTGATCATAAAAACATAGTACCAATTTTATCAGTAATCTTTGGAAAAAATAAACACACTGTTTCTGAACTTCACCTGGCTAGGTGATGCATTTCACCCCTCCTTTGAAAACAATCTAGTCTTTGTTTATTTAAAAATACAAATGAATTCATGGGAATTTATTGACAGTAGTCGACTGTATGTACAAGTGATTAACACCTGTGGCCCAGGCTGTGCAACTAATTGTCCTTAACTGTCCTAACCCTGTTGCTACGTCTTGGTGCACCCCGGACATCTGCAGCAGAGGTGGAGGCAACCTGCTGACTGCAATGCCCTGTCTTTGATGACTATGGCGAGCATCCTCTGGAGGGCCGAGACTTGGAGGACCCTGGCCTGCTTTCAGGGTCCTACTGTGTGGCAGTGGCACTCTCCTTGGCCTGTGGAGCTAGAGCTGCTGAGGTGATAGGAAGAGGGGAGCCGGACACCCTTGGAGTTACCTGTCTGGATGGGTCTGGAGCGTGCACCGCGGATCTCCTCCCTATGGGTGCCCTGGGGTCCCAGGCTGACTCCTTGAAGAGCAGGAGTAGCTGAAGTGAAATTGAGCTACCCAGCACCCCTCTCGCAAACACACAGTTGGGAGCCAACTATGGCATCAGCAGTGCAGGAGCGAAGTCCTGGACCAAGGTCTCCATGGCGGCTGCCATCCTACCAGTGTTGACCTCGATGCATTGATGTGCGGGTGAGAGGGGTGCAGGGCAGCTGAATCTCAATGCAGCCATCCTTTCCCCTCAGGGAGTCAGCCAGGGGCCCTCGGGCACCCATGGGGAAGACCATCAGCAGGCACACACCATGGAGCCATCCACCCAGGTGACTCCGGGAGTGTCCGGCCCATCCAAATCTCTCTTCCTGTGACCCCAGCAGCTCCAGCTGCACAGGCCGAGGAGGGTGCCACTGCCACGCAGCAGGACCCCAAAAGCAGGCCAGGGCCCCCCAGGTCTCGACCCTCCAGAGGACGTCTGCCAAGATCATCACAAACAGGGTGTAGCGGTCAGTAGGCTGCCTCCACCTCTGCTGTTGATGCCCAGGGAGCACCAGGACGTAGCGGCAGTGTTAGGAAGGTTAAGAAGATGTAGTTGCACAACTTGGACACAATTTTAATCACTTGTACATAATGTTCACTATTGTCAATAAACTCCCAAGAATTTCTCCCTGTCTATGGCTCCTTGTTCTGATGAGCAGTGTTCGTGTCACTCAGATGTGAAACCTTGGTTCCTGCACAAGACAAAGGCAGGTATCTCAGTCCAGGGCCTCTTCCCTGTGCTTTGCGCAGCCTTCAGACCAAAGTGATGGTCCGGCTGCACACTCCCTGGACATATTAGTGATGCCTGCACATCAGTGGTGCTTGTCATTGCTGCCAGAGTGCTGTGGGCAGGAGTTCAGTCATTCTCTCTGTGTGTTCTCAGCATCTTTAAGGTAGGTCTGGCCACCTTCTCATCAATATCTGTGACCAATGATGCTATGCTTTTGAAGGGGTCAGGTGCTGAAGTCAGACAAAAGATCAGGTGCATTTAAAGTTTCCCAGCTGCACCTCCATGATTTGATCCTGATCACAGAGTGCAAGTGTGCTGCCCTCAGCCAGACAGGAGTCAGACATTCACAGAGGCTACGTGAAGATCTGTGGCATGTCCTCACTGCATGTTGTCATTATCCTCCTGGAATTTAGCGACCAATAGAACTTCTTCTGTGTCCCTCTTTTCACAGAGGGTTTGTGCACTGCCATCAGCTAGACAAGAGTCAAACATTCACAGATGCAACGTGTGGATCCATGGTGTCTCCTCACTGTATGTTGTCATCATCCTTCACAAATCTAGCAGCTATGAGGGCCTCCCGAGCACGCCTGCATCGTCTGGCCAGTGGGATGGACTCATCGCCATCATCCTTGCCTTCAAGAACCTCCTCACCCTCATCCCTATCAATATCCTTCTCATCAGAAGAAGCCTCCAGCTCCCCCATCTCCTCCTCAGCCAACTCTGCTCCCTGTTGCAGCACCAGATTATAAAGAATGCAGCAGGCAACGATGATGCTTGACACCTTCTGTGGATTATATTGCAGCGTTCCACCAGACTGGTCCAGGCACCAGAACCTCATTTTCAGCATCCTGATGGTTTGCTCCACCAAGGTGCGATGTTCAGCATCAGCCTCATTATACTTTCACTCTATTGAAGTCTGAGGCCACCGCATGAGTGTCATCAGCTAAGTCCTCTGTGGGTAGCCCTTGTCCCTGAGGAACCATCGCTGCAGCCTCTATGGATCCTGGAGGATGTCAGGGATCTGTGACCAACTGAGAATATAGGTGTCATGGATACCCCCTGGGAACTGTGTGCAGACCTGTAGGATGGGTTTCTGGTGGTGGCATACCAACTGCACATTCAGTGAATGGAAGCCCTTGTGGTTGACATAGTTGACCACTTGTGATGGAGATCTGAGTGCCATTATGAGCGCAGTCAATGGCACCCTGTACCTGAGATCCAAGCAAATCCAATCGCTCTTGAATCCCGTCTGTCCTGATTCCAGCGAAATACACAAAGTTGTGTGCCCTCGTGAAGATGGCGTCCGTGACCTCAAGGATGCATTTATGGGTGGAGGCTTGTGATATCCCACAGAGGTCACCTGTAGAGCTCTGAAAGGAGCTACGGGCATAAAAATTGAGCGCTGCGGTCACTTGCACGGCCACAAGCAGCAGATGCCTTCCATATCCCTGTGGCATCAAATCCTGCAGCAGGTAGCAGATGTGACTGACCAGTTCCCTCAACATGCGCAGTCTTCGGTAACACTGGTTCTGGGTCATCTGCAGGAATGAAAGGCAGCATCTGTAGATCCTAAGCCTGGCAAGGTGCTGACCAGCAATGGCTTGATGTCTTTCTTCAGTAGCATGCGCGGGAACTCCAGCTGTCCCTTCTTTCTGAGGGCACTGTTCCTCCCCCTGCGTAGCCAGTCACCTCCATCGCTCTCTTCTCCTTCGTCTCTGCTCTTTGTATGCCGTGAGGCATACACTTCGTTCACCAGGCTCCATGCACTTGATGTATTCCTCCCACAGGATGAAAGAGAGAGACACATGGGTTAGCTTGGGTGTTCTAAGAACCTCTCTTGGTTAAGTCTGAAGGCCCCTTAACACATCCCAGAGAGATGGCCAGAGTTTAGTGTGCTGCATGGCTGCCTGAAACCCGCCCCACTCCATCTGACCAATTGGCAGCAACCTTGCCCACTAGACTGCATGCTATGCTCTCAGTTTAGGCGCAGGCATTCTCCTAACTCAGGCTGCAAGGCTGCGCTGTTAGCTTGAACCATGGGGGAGACTGGTTCAAATCAGAATGATGACATTGCAAGGGTCTGTGAGTGCCTCCACCAGTGACTGCTCTATGGCCAGCTTTCGCAAGGAGATTGTACAACATGCGCAGTCGTCCAAATGCTCTGCAGTCCACTAAAACTCTCATTAGTTTGCAGCCTGTGCCTGAGGGATGAAAAGTTCAGGAGCATTGGGTGACACTTCCATGCCTCTGTGTGTCTTGAGTGGGCAGATAAGCTTGAGGCCCAACTCCACGCATACCAATGTAGCTGTGCCTGAACTGTCTCAGCTGCGGAGGAATGGTCATTTTATACCTGGCTCCCCACCCTCCGCACGTGCTTGTGTGCCACCATCAGCTGCAGTGCAGCCCTTGCCCCCACCCCTGCCTCCCTCATCTCACCTCAACCACAGGGTGGTCCTTGCCCCCCACCAACTCGTCTCAACTGCAGTGCAGCCCCCTGCCCCCCCACCAACTCATCTCTACCGCAGGACAGCCCTTGTCCTCCACAAGTTGCCTCAACCTTAAAGTCTAACTGGTGACCCTGGTGAGCGCTGCTCAACATTTCTGTACACTCATCGCCAAGTTCCCCTCGAAGTGCAGCCCACCATGTGCACACCTTATAATACGCTGTTGTGAAACACGTCGGCATACAATCATGCCGACATGGGTGGATGATCCAGCATAGGGGGATGATTCCGGCTGGCTGGCCTTATAATGATAAGCACTTGTATTACAATGAGGTTCCTGACATCCAATGGCGGGAAATGTGGCTCGCCATTGATGGGCAGAGCAGACTGTTGCAAACTCGTGAAACCGATTTTTGGCCTTCTCGCCATATTGTCTGCTTATGCCGCTGAACATGCCCGCCGCCAAACATGTCCACCGCCAACGGGCACGGAAAATTCCACTGTAGGCACAAGAAAACACCCAGACTCTCAAACAAATATAAATGCTCACAGGCAATAAAAATTACCACCTTAAAGTTTTCCATAACAGTTACTGAACAATGGCAGGTAGATGAAGTTAAGGTACAAACCATGGCAGAACAAGTTTGAGGGTCTGAAAGGCCTCTTCCTTTCTTATGTTCCTACACAGTGCACACATGCAGCTTGTTCAATTATGGAGGGTGCTACAGTCAAAACCAGTCCTGTCTTTGCTTAATATCCAATACCCACATCCACACATTTTCTGACAGTTGTCTCTGTTCCACGATGTAAGAACAGGTTGTGAATGGAATAAAGAAAAGATAAGGATTGAAGAATGAAATTTTAAAAAATTGAGACATTTATCTCTTTGACTTCTTTAGCCTTATTAATGCATTATTTAGCTGTTATCAGGTAGTCTTAAGTGGGTAGGAGATATTTGCAATCAAGAAACTCATTAATAAGGAGAGAAGAACAGCAGTACTTAATTGAATAATGGAAAGCCTGATCTCAAAGAAAACTTGAGGTCACTCTGGATAAAAAATACAGGGGTATGAAATGGCTACAGAACAAACTCCTTGCAGCTGTTAAAGCCATCTGATTAAATACTTTAAAGAAATAGCAACTGTCAGTATCTGTAACCACAAAGAAAATGGCTGCTTGCCAAAGGCCATCTTGACCTCAAATAGCAAGTAATTATGAGAGTCTTTATCGGGGATACATGGTCTGGATAATATCAGTTAGGATGTGCTGCTTTTATTTACAGTACAGAAGATAGATACGTGGCCTGGAAGGAAAGTTACAGAAGCTGATTGTGTTAGATGTCATGCTGATACTACTGTACAGTGCCCAAGTCAGATTACTACATATATGTTTGGACTTCAAGACATAAAGGAAGCATTCAAGCATTGGAATGGTGCAGGTAGAGCCATCTTTGGAAAATAGGGATTGAGTTAAGAGAAAAGAGATGAATTTCTTAGGTCTTGAATGGAGGAGACTGGAAAATGACCTGATAGAGTTATGTAAGATAGTAAATGATATAGATATGGTTAATCTGGGCACCAGTTCAATGTTTTACAGGAAAAACGGATATGGGTTAGCACTGGTGAATGGGAAATTTAGGACAGATGTCAGCAAGAGTCTCACACGAAATATGATCAGCATTTGGAATATCTTCTGAGTAGGGTAATAAATGTTAAACTAATTCAAAAGACAGATGAATTGATGGTGGAATTTTTTTTCTTAGTTCTGGATGGATGAGCTAAATGGCCTTTTTCATCTATGTCTATCATGTGTTAGTGCGATCGTGAGTATTTGGTTTCAGATGAACCTAATGTGTTGGTGAAAATGGAATGAGATATATTTTCAAGTCAGGATGGTATATGGTTTGGAGGGGAACTTGCAAGTGGTGGTGTTCCCATGTGCCTGGTGCTCTTGTCCTTCTAGGTGATAGAGGTCACGGTATTGGAATGTGTTGTCGAAGAAGCTTTGGTGAGATGTTAGTCATGGCCTGTAGTGAAAGTCTGAGCCTCCTGAGGCACTGATGCTCTCACATGTTGAGAAAGTTGATTCTCTGCCTGTAGATCCTGTTTTGGATCTCTGTGTCCATCCTCTGCCTTGTGGAATGACATGTGGCCGGGGAGAAGGCAGTTGGTGGTGTTTCTGGTGTTGGTCTTGCTGGCTCTTCTTGTTCCACATCAGAGGTACAAGGTCGAGCTGCATAAGCTCTTCCCATGCTGCGGTAAAGGCGTACAGCAGAGAAGTGCATATCAAGGTGAGTGAAGTCCAAGACAGGTGAATTGGCTTTCAAGAAGTTGGAAATCACACATCAGTGGAAGCATACTTTCAGAAAAAGGGCGGCGAGGATTAGCCTCTCATCTAGATTGGCTGGAGCTCCTCACTTTAGTTAGTGTCATGAGCTCTTGGTAACATTTCACCCATTATTCCCTCAGCCAACACACTTACAATCAGTCCTGTCCACCTATAATAGTCTTTGAGAGAATGAAAGGTTTTGCTAGGCTAGGCATAGAGCAAATGTTTCCACTTGCTGGGGGGAGAGTAGATAGGGGCCAATAAATTCAATAAGGAATTCAAGAGAAACCTCTTTACCCAGAGAGTGTGATTTGGATGTGGAATTTGTTACTTATAGCAATATTTAAGGCACCTAGTTTATGGGAATCTAGGAAGAAAGGAGTAGAAGGATATGCTGATAGGGTTAGCTGAAGGAGGGTGGGAGAAGACCTGTGTGGAGCATGGATCTGATGAGCCAATTGGCCTGTATCTACATTGTAAATACTATATAACTATTGATACGATCCCTGCTGAGGTTACCCCTGGACAAGCCTGATCCCAGAGTGGAACCCAGCTTGATAGATCCTAACTTTTAATTTATTTGTTTAAATACAGGGAGAGTAGCTACTGAACAGTTACAGGAGTCAGCTGATGAACTTTTAACAAAAGAATAAAACATTTATTCAACAAGAAAAGATGAACTATATTACAATACTCCTTCACCCACAACTATACCTTAACAGATGTATACAGATTTGTAAGGATAGCACAAGTTACAAAAGCTATCTTATACTTTAATGTCCACAGTAAGTACACAGTCCATGGACCAATAGGCAACCTGTGGTCAGACACACCACACTCTGAAACCAAGTGACAGATGCCACCTCAACCAGATGCTATGGATCTCTCCTCAACTCCCCCCAAACACGTGTCATGAAGCTATTAATATATATTATTGGAAATTATTTTTCTTTTAAGATAGAGGTTTAGTCTGTGGGTGTGTCTTAATTGGATTAAGGCCAGCTAGTCTGGGTGCTTTGATGTATACTAGTTTTGAGATATAAGAGAGGCAGAGTGCATTTGCATTTTGTCGAATAGAGCATTCAAGAAGGGGAGTCAATTCTGGCACCTAGCTAGCAGAGACCAAGCAATATTTATATTACTAATAAAATTAGTCCTATGAAAGGGATTTTATTGTTAGAAGAGGTGGAGTTCAAAGGGGCTGGTGATACAATGAGAATTTACATTCAATGAAATATGCTGGGTATAACTGATAGCAGTTTTGTTTGTGCAGGACACAGGCAATGTAAGATCAAAGCCTGTAAGCCTACCACTGTGTCTGCAAAAGAACCAAAGTGAAAGGAACCTAATTTTGAATTTGTAAGGTGAAAATGCTTTGCCTGGTGTCCGCTTAAAGTCTATGCATTGCTGTTGACTTAATGGAGATTAGTTTGCGAATTTGTTATAAGTTATGATAGTAGTAATTTGTAGCCCTGTATATATATTTAACTTGTGTAAATTAATACATGTCTCATGTATTTTGATGTAAAACCTCTCGAGAACTGGTGATATGATTCCTGAATTTAGAGTTGCATTTCAAACATACCACTTAAAAACAAAAACAAAAAGTGCTGGAAAAACTCAGCAGGTCTGACAGCATCTGTGGAGAGAAAGGCAGAGTCTGCTTGACTGCCCCCAGCGAGCCCCATAAACTCACCTTAATTCCGGGGCCTCCTCCATCTTCGTTGGTCTAGGCCTTGCTGCAGTCCTAGCAGTCACTGCACCTCTAATAGGCTGGCAGCTCTTGGAGAGGAGATCTCTGCCCTTAAAGGCACAGAAGCCCTGATGCCAGGCAGTTCACAGTGGCATGCAATCACATCAGGACTTCTGAAAATTACCATGGCGGAGTGGCCCCCAATTTTCTAGCCAGTTGATGGAGCATACCCTTAAATTGAGGGTATGTGTGTGTGTGTGTGTGTGCGTGCGTGCGTGCGTGCGTGTGTATGTGTATCACCATTCTCAGCAAAGGTGAAAATTGTTTGGGGGTGAGGAAGAGTCTGGGAAAACCCTTCGAAAATACTAAGGTCGGGATTTTCCAGCCCCATCGTGACAGGACCCACCGCGAGATTTTGGCAGCCCAGCCAAATATGCATTGACTTTCGGCAAGACCAGACGATCCCGGTAGTGGGCAGGGCTGGAAAATCCTGTCGGGAGCTTCTGATCTTCACCTTCTTTCTCCCTTTCCCTTTGTCTGAGCTTTAACTGCACCTCAGTTAACATAGAGGATCAGACTTTATGGTGTCATGAAATAACAGCTTTTTTGAAAAATTATTTTAAAAAAACCTTCAACTGAAATTCTGGAAATTGAAATGAGACAGAACAAACTGCTTTAAAATGTGATGCCGTTTTCCAAGATAAAGGTGAGAAAGGCAAACAAGAACCCAACACGAAGGAAGATACTAAAAATGAAAAGTGCTGGACTGCAATCAATTGTAATCCTATTAAAACAATGGGGAGCTGTTAGCTAGCCAGGATATACATAAACAGGCACTCAAACCCCCTGTGGAGAATGATAAAGAACCCCATCTCCTGTTCGTTTCACTATCTTAAAACACGTCTAAAAATTTCTGACACGAAACATCAAAAAATGTAATTACTTGTTCTACGACAATGACTACACCAGACATGGTAATCGAATTCCTTTGGAATATACACCTACAGCAGGGCTTTAAGAATTGGGTTTCACCAAGCCAAAAGAAACACCATCAGAGAGATTTTGAAAAAACAGCAGAGAAACAGGCTGAAGATATCTCTCTCTCTCTCTCTCTCTATCTACCCCTGAGAATACACGCAGCACCCAGTTCAAGAAATCAGTATACCCAAGACCTACTAATGAACCGAAATCTTGTAGGAATTGCAACATCTACATCTACCTGCTTCAAGGAATCTGATAAGTTAAGTCGGCTACAATGTTTAATAATCTATGCCTCAAAATCAAGCAAAGGTCTTCTAACCGTATATTCTTTTAACTTTTATTTGGACCCTAAGGCCGAGATTTTCCAGCCCCGCCATGGCAGGGTCCACTGCGGGGAATGTAGCGGGCCAGCCAAAAGCCCATTAACTTTCAGTAGGACTGGAAAATCCAGCCCTAACTTTCCTTATCTCTGATACTGTGTGTGTGATGGATTTTATTCTTTTTTCTCGGGTTTAATTGCTAATAAACCAGCTCCTTCTTTGACTCAAGAAAACCTTGTGATTGGCTCCTTATTTTTCACTGCATAGATAGTAAAAAATACATTTGGATTTGAAAAAGGCATCCATGGGGAAAAGAAACTTACAAACCTTTGTTATGACCAACCGACAAGGCTGAATGGAGGGGAGCCAGTTCACTCCTCCTCACCTGGTTGTAACAATTGAGACAAGGGAACACTCAGCCCCACCATTAGGTGAAAATCCTTTTTTGAGTTACAGTAATTCTCAGCAACCCTTAAGGATCGCTGACAGTAGTCTGGACTACTAGACTAAATAATTACATACCTGGAGTTCTGTCTGAACATCAGGTCACATACAGATTGGCAAATTATTAAAGCAGGCACCTTAAATGCGGCTAAAGACAGGACAGCCAGCCACGCTATTATGATAGAGACGGGTTCAGAAAGTGCAAGAGGGGAGACATAGCTGAGTATGGAAAATGAATCATATCCATAACTAATCCCTTTGTGCTCTTATATGTACAAATTTGAACATAAAACACTTACGACTTAGGTTAAGATGGAGACTTGTTTATATGTTGCTGCTGAAACAACGCAGTAGCTGTCAAAGCCCAGTCACAGCACACAGCCTTTCAAGCTGTAGGTGTGGGGAAAAAAAGTGTCCAACATTTGTGTGACCAATCCTCGGGACATCTGATTATTTGACAGTAAAATTAATGGCAAATAATGAGGTCGCAATACCAGTAAATGCAGCCTCATTTCAGTGTTTAACTTACCATTATCAAGAATTGCATCCTGAATTGTACATCTTTGGGCTAGGCTGCAGTGCTTACAGCTTAAGACTTGCCCTTAACAATTGGGTGGTTCTAAAACGAAAAAGGTAGCTTTCAGATCATGCTTTTTGGCTTTTTTTTCCTTTGCTCCATTGTCTTCAATGATGAGTGCCCCCTCAGTGCACCCACCACCAGCTGCCCCCCCCTACCCCCCACCCCCCCCCCCAACCCACCCACCTACCTCACCATTTCCACACATTTGTTCCTCCCAACCCCTGGCTTATACTTTGCTTCATTATTTTTAGTTGAATGCTCAAAGAGTTGAAGATATTCAGAGATTGTTGATGCACTATTTACTTAAGATGAAACGGAATCAGCTTGTGAAGGGCCAAGCTGAGGCATTTTGGTCTCACATGTCATTACTTCTACTCCAATGACAGCTTATGATAATGAATCCTTAAGTAGGACAAAATGTTATTTTTTTATATTCATTGGATATGTGCATCACTGACTATGCCAGCATTTATTGCCCCTAAGAGTCAACTGTGTTGCTGTGGGGCCTGGAGTCACATGCAGGCAGGCCACACCAGGCAAGGATGGCAGATTTCCTTCCCTGAAGGACAGAACTAAAGGACTTTAGTGAGCCAAGTGGATTTTTATGACAATTGTTTCATGGTCATCATCAGACTTTCAATTCCAGATCTTTTTTTATTGGATTCAAATTTCACTATCTGCCACAGTGGGATTAGAACCTGGGTCTCCACAGCATTACTCTGGGTTTCTGGAATATTAATCATTGATTATGCCATGGCCTCCCCATTTCAATCATCCCCCCTTCTAATTATTTTTGTAATCTTCTTAAATATAGAGTCATTGTTATTAGCATTGTGCCAAACACTGGAAAGAAGTTATTCGATCATAATCTCGAATACCCGCTCCACAACACAACCTGGTAGCCCCTGGTAATGCCCTTGTGATTTTATGCTGAACCCTTCCTCTAATGACTCTAATATCCTTCATAAAATTGTACACAATACTTAAACTTCAGCCTAAGGCATATTGTACTAATTCAGTAATGTTTCTTTGTTTTTCTTTGGATCTTTGTGTTTCTGTTTATATGCTCTTGTCTACTTATGCTTCCACCTTTAATGACACATGTATCTTCACACCAAGGTTCCCCATTACCTCATTTAAATTCTCACCTTTAAGATTGATATTTTTCTGTAGCTGCCTAGTTTGCAGACTAATCTATGACCTCCTGCAACCTTTCAGAATCCTTGTCACTATTTGCCCTACCCAATTTGCTATTGCTTTCTCAAATTAGTCCATATGGTAAATAAGAGTGGCCCCAGCTCAGATTCCTATGGATTACTAATAATCATAGCTTTCTCAATTGAAGATGCTCCCTTTTACCTCCGTCCTTTGATTCTGGTCCTCCAGTCATCTCTCTATCAACATCGCCGCATCCCCCTTAATTTCATGTAGCGTTTATTGGAAGTCTTTATACAGTGCTGTTTCAAATGTTTTAGAAGTTGGCGCCTTCATTGGTATAACCACTGCAAAACAAAACAAGCAGCTATTGTAAATCGGTTCAGGAAATATGAAGTTGACCTGGATGCCTTAAGAATAGCGTAACCATTTTCCTGCTCCAATGTGTTTGCAAACTTCCCTGCTTTTATTTTTTGACTTTGGTCTGAGTCATAACCAGTTTGGACATTAGTTAGATACGATTAGTGTCAATGGGTTCATAATAAAAGCCATCTGCCTACAGGGGCATTTTCCTGCAACAAAGAGGGCACTGTTATAGGACATTTCAAGCAGACAACATAAGTGCAATAAAAACATTGACATGAGTGCAAATTCATATTGCATCATTGGAATGGACAGGTAATAAAGGCACTGTGCCAGTTATTAACCAAAAGTGAGTCTAAACAGCATTCCATGTGGTTAGTAGGGGAAAGAGTTGAGACAGTTTTGTTGCCAGTGTCATCTAACAAACAAGAAATTCATGAATGGGTTTCAGGTGCATATTAAAGGTGAAGTCAACTAAACTTGGGTCTCATTATAGTATTTAGTAACAGTACATTATACTAGTCTTATCTTTTGTGTATGTTTGTAGTGAACAAGCTTTTTGGTAAATGTATTTTGCTGGCAAATTCTGTGTAACAGCTGCAAGATAATACCTATTTTTAAAAAAAAACTAGATATGCAATATCATTTAAATCCTAAGATAGCAGGGTTTGGAGTATCCTCTGTCTTTGCATTCAAGGACACCTGTGAATTTTAGACATAAATGAGTAAGACCCGAACTACAATGCACTCTCAATCTTCTACATCCATTCCCTCAAACCCTCCTCCCAAATCAATCTTTGCCCAAAAAGTTAGCCACGCCCTGACTTTCAAATGTGTCAGTTAAGAGTCATGGGGGGAATGGTGTGGTGAGATGGGATCTTCTCTCAACATTACAATTAGGCTCAACAGGAAACTGTCATTTCCTGGTCTATTAATTGTAAATTTTTGAGCATTTTAAGAAGTTTATTTTCACTAAGGCCACTCTGTATTTTCCTTCCTTTTGACGCATTTTTATGAGTCAAAGTGTAAGTCACATTAAAAATCGTAGAGCTTCCCCAATTCCAGGCTCTTAAACACATCTGACTAATGTGCATGGCTGATGGTTGAATGAATTGAAGCTTTAATTCTAAGACTCACAGAAGAAATGTATTTCTTTGGATTCAATGTTTTCTTGACCGCAGATTGTTTACATGTTCGAGGCATAAGGTTATGAGATTGAGAGGATACTTGGGCTAAACTTAACATGGGCAAAATGGGAGCAGTTTCGGGTGCAATTTACAGGTTACAGCCTTGGAGGAATCACTCAGCCTCTAAGTATCAAACCTGTTCCTCAACATAAGAGTCAACTCTTGACCGGGAGTTCAAATTGAAACAATAATAATACTGCTGGAAAGAAATGGGCTAGGTTTTCTTTTCATGCACCCTCCTGTTTTCTCAAATTTTTATCACAGACCCTTGTAGAGCTTTATGTTTAGCATTTTGATTGAGAAAATCAGAATGTGCTACCATATTCAGGGTGACCAACTCCCGGCGAAGATTTAAAGCACCCTTTGACGTGTCAGTGAGCCTATAAGCAAGGTGGTGAAGGGGGTGCCTACTGCTGGAGTGAGAATAGGTGGTGCTGCTGGGGCAGAGGGTGGTTGGTGAGGCTATCCCATGCATCCCAAAATCAAACTGCACACATGAACTGAATCAACAAAAGAATGTGCCAGGCCCAACACATGCACAAAGGCAGCAGAAGAAGGTGCCAGTTGTGAGACATGTGCATAGATAGGAGAAGAATGAAAAGCACAACAAGTCCCAGGCAGACCTGAAGTGGGACAAACTCACTTACAATACAATTGGTCATCCTGACCGTATTATAGAGCGAGGACAGACACAAATGAAGCATTGCTGCTCTGTAACCATTTATGTTGAAGATGACACAACATTCATGCACTATCCCCATGCAAGTTACAATCATTCCTGCTGCAGAAATGATTCCCTTACTTGTGCACACATGACCACAGGTTCTACTGATGTCAACCTTAGCATGCTATATGTCATTGGTAAAAGCCATTTAAGGACACCTCATCCAATTTCACTCAGTCATTCACTTCACCCAATTTGTGAAGGTTTCACAGGTGGCAAAGATTTGGAACTGCAGATTCGGCAAGAAGAAGCAGTGCAACACATAAGGAATTGAGAGGAGGAGAACCAGAGCAGGGGGAATGACTGACATGGGCAAAACACCTCAGGCATCATAGCACCTGTGATTATCATCCCTCCATTTTGATTAATCATACAGCGTTCTGTGGAACTGCTGAAGGAATTCTCATCCTCAGCAGTTTATACAGTGCAATTTAGATCTCAGTAGAGCCTGGAGTTGTGGCTCAGCTGGTAGCATTTTTACCTCTGAATTGTAAGGTTCTGGGTTCAAGCCCTGCTCTAGGGCTTGAGTACAAAATGAAGGCTACCTCCCCAGTGTAGTATTGAGGGAGTGCTGTCATTTAATTTGTTTTTTTGCCCAGAAGTGGTCAATCTGCATTAAAGAGAGGCTCCAAGTGCCTGCTCAGGTGGGTGTAAAAGATCCTATGGCATTGTTTCAAAGAAGAGCAGGGGAGTTATCCCGGGTGTCCTGGCCAATATTTATCCCTCAATCAACATCACAAAGATTATTTAGTCATCATTATATTGATATCTGTGGGAGCTTTCTGCACACAAATTGGCTGCTGCATTTCCTACAATTTACAACAGTGAATACACTTCAAAAAGTATATTGGCTGTAAAGCACTTTGGGATGTCTGGTGGTTGTGAAAGGTCTTATATAAATGCAAGGCATTCTTTCTTTCCGACACTTGCAAGAAATGGTAGACTAGCCACTAAAAGCAAATAAAGCCCAGATCAAAATACTGCAAAAACTAATTGCATAAGCAGAGAATCCAAATATCTTTAGTTGCAGCTCAAGAGAATACCTCCCTTTAAGGAGCCTGCTTGAGGAGGCCTGATCTCCAGATTCCTGATTAATATGGGTGAGATGTGGAATGTGGGCAAAGCTTCTACCAAAAGCAGGAAATTCAGCACGGTCTACATTTCTATCAGTATTAGTGAGGCTCAGACGTGCACTCCTGCATAATACAATGTATGCACTATCACTGAGCCTCAAGTAACTTACTCTTTAAGGGCAGAATCATCCCAGATTTGCACTAAGTGCGGTATTAGGTGGGAAAAGCATTTTATGTGTTGGCCACAATGGCAGCTTCTCACGCCGTATTGTCCCAATCCCAACGCCTTAATTATGCATCCCTGCAAAAGAAACCATTTCGATGGTAGGGGGGCTCTCATTCGCCCACCACGCCATCACCTCTCTGCTTCATCATGTTGGGCACCATATTTAAAGCGCACACCCCTCAGTGCTACCAGCCCAGGACTGCTGCACAGAAGACATGGCCCCGAAAGGCAAAAAGACCGCTGCGCCCAGGCTCAATGTTACGTTCCTCGAGCGCCTGTTGGATGCAATGGAGGCCCACTGTAATGTCCTCTAAGCCTGCTGTGGCCCCAGGAGAGGGAGCAACATCAGCCATCCAGCATGGGAGGCGGTGGCAACGGTCGTCAGTGCCAATGTCCTGCAATAGAGGACAGCCACCCAGTGCCGCAAGATGATGAATGATTTCCTTCATTCCACCGGGTTAAGTCACTCTTCTCATCACTCTCAACTTGCACACTCACAAACCCATCACACATCCACAGGGATCTCACTCACTACCAGTTCAAGGGACATCACCATTCACTCTCTCACACATACCTCCATTGTCTCCATTCCATCCATGAGACCATTCACCATCCACACATGCCAGACATACTTATCATCTAGCCTGGCAGGTGTCCTGCTTACACTCTCTCCATCTCTATTCAAGCAGGACAAGCTGGCACACAACAAGAGGGAGAGGTCGTAGACTGGTGGAAGAATGCCTGAAAACAAGGTCTTCACAGACTTTGAAAACTGAACCATCCAGCTGGCCGGCGAGGATCAGGACCATTCCTGTGCTGACGACAAGGTCAGCAGTGCTCAACCAAGTGAGGGTCCAGCAGTGCAATATCCATCAAACAACCATGCTGTGAGTGATGTGTCCTGTTTTACAGGCCACTGCCATACATTAATTATCTCCCCGTGCTTTCACAGGCACATCTGGGAAACAGCCAATGGAGTCCATGACCCAGGGCCTTCAATCAAGACCCGAAGAAACCTCTGAAGAGGAATCTGAAAGCACCCTTCTTGAAGTCCCGTCATGGCGCTCACCCACACCCTCCACTAGCGCAGAGACACACACCTCGGTGGGACCTAGCTTTAGAGTAGCCTCGGGAGCACAACCTGGTGAGCATGTCACACTTTCTGATCCACAGCAGGGACTTTCCAGGTCCCCAGCACTCACAGGACTGCTGGAGGCCAGAAATTTGCTGAGTCTGAGTCAGATGACGAGCCTCTGGACTCGGTCATGTCACAGTTGCTGGAGCTGCAAAGGCAAACTCGGGAACATCAGGGAGGGATGTCCGTTGCACTCCTCAGACTGCTAGGTATGATGGAGGAGTCCATCCACCTTCACGCTGAGGTGATAGTGCAGGCATGCCAATGCACCAAGGTCAACACTGGTAGGATGACGGCTAACATGGGAGGCCTTGGTCCAGGACGTTGCTCCGGCACTGCTGCATGGGCTGAACTCCGTTGCCCATGCCATAGTTGGCCTCCAACAGTGTGTACATGAAAGAGGCGCGGGGCAGCCTGATCTCACTCCAGCTACCTCTTACCCTCAAGGAGTCAGCCAGGAGCATTTGGGCACCCATGGGGGGAAGGATCAGCAGGTTTACTCCCCTGAGGCCATCCATCCAGGTGATTCCAGAAGTGTCTGGCCCACCTGAATGCCCTCTTTCAGCAGCTCCAGCTCCACAGGCCGAGGAGAGTGTCACTGCCACACAACATGGCCCCGAAAGCAGGCCAGAGCCCTTCAGGTCTCGGCTCTCCAGATGGTGCCCTCCAAGGTCATCACATACAGGGATTAGCAGTCAACAAGCTGCCTCCACCTCTGCTGTGAATGTCAGGGGAACACCAAGACGTAGCGGCAGGGTTAAGAAAGTTAAGAAGATGTAACTCTTTTGAGTCCAAACCAAATAAACTAAATTAACAAATCAGGGGACAAATTAGAAGGCAGCCCCTTAAAGGGAAACTGCAAAAACAAAAGAAAATTTTAAGGAAACTTACTAACATTAAATCAAAATTTGATTAAGGGTGTCGATAAGATGTGGTTGCACATCCTGGGCACGGGTGTTAATCACTTGTATGTAATGTTCACTATTGTAAATAAATTCCCAAGAATGGCTCCCTGCCTATGTCTCCTTGTTCTGATGAGCAGTGTTCGTTTCACTCAGATGTGAAGCCTTTCTGCACAAGATAAAGGCAGGTGTCTCAGTCCAGGACCTCTACCCTGTGCTTTGTGCAGCCTTCAGACCAAAGTGATGGTCCAGCCTCACGCTCCCTGGACTTATTGGTGATGCCTGCACCTTGATGGTGCTTGTCATTGCTGCCAGAACATCGTGGGCAGGTACTGCAGAATTCTGTCATTTACTCTGTGTGCTCTCAGCACCTTTAAGGTGGGGCTGGCCCCCATCTCTTCAGTATCAGTGACGCTGTGCTCTTGAAAGTGTCAGGTGTTAAAGGCAGACAAAGGAACATGTGCTTCTAAAGTTTCATGGCTGCATCTCTATGATATGACCCTGATCAAAGAGCACAAGTGAGCTACCCTCAGCCAGACAGGGGTCAGACATTCTCAGAGGCTGTGTGAAGATCTGTGAGTGTCTTCACTTCATGTAGTCATCATCCTCCTGTAATCGAACAACTATTAGTGCCTCCACTGTATCTCAGTGACAGAAGCATTATCACTGAACGTATGTGCACTGCCATAAGCCAGACTGGAGTCAAACATTCATGGATGCAATGTGAGGATCTTATGGTGTCCCCTACTGCATGTCGTCATCATCCTCCACAAATTTAGCAGCTATAGAGGCCTCCTGTGTACACCTGCCTCTGGCCAGTGTGAGAGGCTCATCGCCATCATCCTTGCCTTCAAGGGCCTCCTCACCATCATCACCATCGACGTTCTACTCACCGGAGGAGACCACCAGCTCCTGCATCGCCTCCTTAGCTAGCTCCTCTCCCTGTTGCAGCGCCATTTGTAAAGGGCTCAGCAGGTGACAACAATGCATGACACCCTCTGTAGACTATATTGCTGCACTCACGTGCAGGTCCAGGCACCGCAACCTCATTTTCAGCATTTCAATGGTTTGCTCTACCAAGATGCAATTCACAGCATGATCCTCATTATTCCTTCACTCTGCTGCAGTCTGAAGCTGCCGCATGGGTGTCATCAGCCATGTCCTCTGCAGGTAGCCCTTATCTCCTAGGAGCCAACCCTGCAGCCTCTGTGGACCCTGGAAGACATCAGGAATCTGTGATTGACTGAGAATGTATGAGTCATGGACGCTCCCTGGAAACCATGAGCAGACCTGCAGGATGCGTTTGTGGTGGTCGCACACCAGCCGTACATTCAGCAAATGGAAGCCCTTGCAGTTCACATAGTTGACCTCTTGTTGGGACAGAGATCTGAGCGCCACATGAGTGCAGCCGATTGTACCCTGTCCTGTGGGAATCCCCGAGACCTGCTCTTGCATCCTGGAACTCTTGGTCCTGGATGAAATGCACAAAGTTGTGTGCCCTCGAGAAGATGGCATCCGTGACCTCATGGATGCACTTATGGGTGGAGGCTTGTGATATCCCACAGAGGTAACCTGTGGAACCCTGATATGAGCCTCTGGCATAGAAATTGAGCGCTGCAGTCACTTTCACAGCCACTGGCAGTGGATGCTCTCCATGTCCCCGTGGTGCCAAATCCTGCAGTAGCTGGCAGATGTGACCGATCAGTTCCCGAGGCATGTGCAGTCTTCGGCAGCACTGGTTGTCAGCCATCTGCAGAAATGAAAGCCGGCACCAATAGCACCAACCAACGACGGCTCGTTATGGCTCTTCAGCAGCGTGTGCAGGAACATCAGCCACCCCTTCTTCCAGAGGGTGCTGCTCCTCCCTCTGCACAGCCAGGCACCTCTGTCACTCTCTTCTCTCTCCTCTCCGCTCTCTGTAAGCCACAAGGCATACAGCTGGTTCACGAGGCTCCATGCTCCTGATGTACTCTTCCTGCAGGATGAAAGAGAGAGATGCATGGGTTAGCTTGGGCATACTAAGAACATCCCTTGGTTAAATCTGAAGGCCTGTTAACACATCACAGAGAGTGCTGGCCACCACTTGGATGACCAGAGTTTAGTCCACTGCATGGCTGCCCAAACCCTCACCCACCTCCACTCCATTCCACCTGACCAATAGGCGGCAGCCTTGCCCATTGGACTGCATGCTGTGCTCTCAGCTCAGGTGCAGGTATTCTCCTAACCCACAATGCAAGTGTGCACTATTAGCTTGAATTATGGGGGTGACTGGTCCAGACTGGGTTGATGACATTGCAAGGGACTGTGAGCACATCCACCAGTGACTGCTTCACGGCCAGCTTTAGCAAGGAGATTGTACAACGTGCCTGGTGATCCAACTGTTCTGCAGTCCACTAAAATGCGCAATTGTTTGCAGCCTGTACCCAAGGGGTGAAAAGCTCTGGTGCGCTTGGTGGCACTTTCATGCCTCTGTGTTGCATTAGTGGGCAGATAAGCTAGAGGCCTGACTCCACACATGTTAATGTGGCTGTGTCTGAACTGTTTTAGTTGCAGAGACCATAAGACCATAAGACGTAGGAGTAGAAGTAGGCCATTTGGCCCATTGAATCTGCTTCACCATTCAATAAGATCATGGCTGATCTGATAATCCTCAATTCCACTTTTCTGCCTTTTCCCCATCACCCTTGACTCCTTTACTGATTAAAAATCTGTCTATCTCAGTCCTGAATATGGTTAATGACCTAGCCTCTACAGCCCTCTGCAGTAAAGAGTTCCACAGATTCACTACCCTCTGAGAGAAGAAATTGCTCCTCATCTTTGTCTTAAATGGGTGACCCTTTACTCTGAGATTATGCTTTCTGGCCCTAGACTCTCCCACAAGGGGAAACAACCTCTCAACATTTACCCTGTCAAGCCCCCGAAGAATCATATATGTTTCAATAAGGTCGCCTCTCATTCTTCTAAACTCCATTGAGTACAGGCCCAACCTACTCAACCTCTCCTCATAAGAATATCCTTTCATACTCGGGATCAACCTCGTGAACCTTCCCTGGACTGCCTCTAATATCAGTATATCTTTCCTTAGATAAGGGGACCAAAACTGTTCACTGTATTCTAGGTGCGGTCTAACTAGTACCTTGTATAGTTTTAGCAAGACTTCCCTATTTTTATAGTCCACTGCCTTTGAAATAAAGGCCGCACTCTGGGTATCATTACCTAAATAGCTGCCCTGCAATGTTGCAATATTCTTTTGCTTTGTAAGCCTACATATCCCCTCTCCAGAACCCTCCCCCAGTCTGTTTAGTTTAAAGCCCCCTCTACAGCCCTAGTTATTCGATTCGCCAGGACAAAGCCCGTCCCACCGGAACAGCTCCCTTCTACTCTAATACTGGTGCCAGTGCCCCATGAATTGAAACCCATTCCTTCCACACCAATCTTTGAGCCACACATTTAACTTCTTGAGAGGAGTGGTCACTATATACAAGGTTTCCCTAATGCGTGGTCGCTTCACTTTCTCTCCACCCCACACGTGCTTCTGCACTACCTCCAACTGCAGTGTAGCCCTTGCCCGCCCCTTCCAATGCACCCCGACTGCAGGGCAGTCCTTGACCCTACACCCAAGTCGTCTCAACCGCAGGGCAGCCCTTGCCCCCTCCCTCCAACATGCCTCAATCTTAAGTCCAACAGGCAACCCAAGTGAGCACTGCTCAACGTTACTGCACACTTACCTCCAAGTTCCCCTCAAAATGCAGCCCGTCAAGTGCATACCTTATATATGCTGTTGTGAAACACATCAGCGTGCAATCACGCTGATGTGAGCGGACAACCCAGCGGTGGGGGATGATTTAGACGGGCTGGCTATATAATGATATGCAGATGTATTACAATGATGTTCCAGATGTCCGATGGTGGGAAATGCGGCCCGCCATTGACAGGCTGAGTGGATGATCGCAAACTGGTTTCACGATGCCATGAAACTGATTTTTGGCCTTCTCACCATATTGTCTGCTCACATTGCCAAGCACACCCAACACCAGCGGGCATGGAACATTCTGCCTTTAGACTTTTACGTGTTGTAGCCATTGTGTTTTGTGAACTTGAAACAAAAGCAGCTACAATTTCTTACTGAGAAAACATAGTTTTGATATTTCCAGGAGAGCGTGGCTAAGGCTTAAACGACCAGCAAAACCAATGATCTGAAAACCCTGTTGACCTTCAACAGCATTTGAAGCTCTGTTTCTTCCCCGGGAGGTGGTCCTACACATCCTTACACTCTCTTCTCTTGTTCCTCCTTTGGGCAAACATGACCATGTTCTCCATCTAGTAGGTAGGGTCTGTAGGTTAAGATTGCCCAACACAGAAGGTGCTGCTGCAGATAGGACAGGATACCGCAGGTGATTGCGTTTTGGATGAGCTGCTGGCTCAAGATTTCCTCTCCTTTTGTTTTCTCTCTGCGTCCAATGTCTCTGCTTGCTTTCAAAGGAGGCCGCACTGTTTTTTTATTTGGGATGTGCCGGGTGCAGTGCTCCTGTGCAAACCTCTCCCAGAATTCAAAGTTGACATGAAAACTTTTAAGTGAAACCTTCAGAATACTCTTGTAGCACTTCTTTTGACTGCCAGGACAGCTTATCCCATACTCGAAGTCTCCATGGAAGATTGTCTTTGGTAAGCAAGTGTGAGGCATTCTGGTTACATGACCAACCCAACTCAGTTGTGACTGCTTCGGTTGTGTTTGGTATTTTACCCTGCCATCTGACATTCAGAAGCTTCCAAAGGCAGCTCAAGTGAAAGTGGTTGAGCTTCTTGGCATGACGCTGGTACACAGTCCAAGTTTCACGTACGTAGAGCAGAGAGGGCAGGACTATTGCTCGGTAGACTGTCGGTTTGATAGGGAGGCTTACTGCTATTCATTCCCAGACTGATGTTTGCAGCCTGCCAAAAGCTACACTTGCTTTGGCAATTCCTGCATCTGTCTCATTATCAAGATAGACAGCTCAGGAGAGTGTGCTGCCGAGATATGAACTTATATACTGCTGACAGGTTCTGGTCATGGACTGAAACCTCGGGCTCATGATAGGGCTTTCCTGGAGCAGGCTGGTACATTATTTCAGTTTCTTCATGCTGATTGTAAGGTTGAAGTTGTCACATGGTTAAAGTGCATAGGACCACATAATTCCTAAACAGCTCCCGCTGACACCCTGCAGCCAGCTGGCACAATTACACCTCCAAATTGCACAGAGGTAGAAGCCACAGCACCACTAAGGAGAAACCTCTGGGACCTCAAGGGAACCACGTCTGCCAGTTTGGATTGTACATTATCAGAGCTGAGCCAGTTCAATTTCAAGTAAACCCCAAATTCTGGACCTCACTCACCTCCTCACATTCTGCCAGCTAGAATGTTTGCTCTAAAAAGTGATCAGTATACATTGATCAAGGGTACAATATATATTGATCGAAGCATAGTTAGGTTGAAAATTCTGGAATCATTTAAGGTGCAAATGATGGAAGACCAAGGGGCTTTTCAGATGGGTCGTCGAAGGTGGACTAAATGGCCTTTCTGACCTTTATTTATCTTGTGATATACATATGCACACAACTGTTTATTTGCGTATATCAGCACAGCAGTGACAGGGCACACATGGCTTCATACATGGACAAAGGATTCCAGACTCAGTCAACATGCCATTTTTTAGGCCTTTTTGAAATTATAAGTAATAGTTCAATTTAGGTCAGTTTGGGACTTGGACGCAAATTGGCACTCATCCGTTTGCGAGAGACTTCAAATGTTCAGGGAATTTTAAAAGATTTCTTTAATAGTGACTGTCAATTTAAGCAGATGGGAGAACAAAGAGGCAGTGCTAATTCCATGTTGTCCTTTTGTAAATTTTTGCATGATTTGTTTTCTATCCCAGTAGTTAGATTATTTTGTTTTTAATAAATATGTGCTTTTCTACTCTTTTAGCTAAGTAACGTTAAACATGCCTTGTTTGAACTAAAGTAATGTGCTTGAATGATACATTATAGTTTCAGCCCTTCAAAAGGCCCTTTGAATTCACCATACAAAATAATTGGCTCTGAGTTGTGAATGAGTGCTTAGCAATTCAAGTCTGTTAGTCAACAATTTTGTTTTAATAACATTGGAAGCATTTTTAAATAATTTTGCATCAATGTTAGCTTTTAATATTTTGTACAATACTTTAAACGGATTCAAAATTAACAGGTCTACACTTTGATTAGGACAGTGCATTCTTATGTCAGTGCAGAGCATGAATCCAAAGTGGTGGCAAGAAGGGACACCAATGTTGCAGTGAGTGCCAGCGATTGATAAGGTTTATAATGTGCCACATGCATTTTGTTTCTCATGTTACAGCTCACCACGGCCACCCTGGATGGCAAACTCCAATTGTTTGTACCATAGAGATGGACAGCCCCGAAGGCGCAGTGATAAAGAAGGAAAATCATAACTTGGATGTGGCATGGACAAATAATAACAGCAACTGTGAACTAGAAGATCTTTCCTTGAAGAGGAACCAAATGATAAGTGTCACAAATTGGGAAGCAGTTGGCAAGCGAGTTCAGAGGAACATAAGAACATAAGACTTAGGAGCAGGAGTAGGCCATTCAGCCCCTTGGGCTTGGTCCACCATTTGATAAGACCATGGTTAATCTAATTGTGGCCTCAACTCCACTTTTTCCTGTCTACCACCAATCCCCGCATAACCCTCGATCCTTGTCACGATGAAAGAAGTGACATACTTTGTGTTTTCTCAGTGTCTCTGGGATAAAGGGCTTGTGATAAACAGATTGCTAGGAGACTTAGAAAAGACTGGGTATTATTCAACAAAGGTCTGAACCAGAACAGTTGTGTCATGGGCTTCAGCCCTGCATCAGATCATCAGTGTTTGTCAGAACTATTTGTGTTCCAGTGACAAAAATGAACAGATTATCTGTGACTTCCTCATTCTGAAAGAGAAGCACTGTAAATCCACTGGGCAGTTTTTCAGGCTGCCTTTACTGACCTACATAGCTCACTGTTTTGGAAGCACTGCATTAACCCACTGAAAACTTGCAATTAGAGACAAAGCACATTGAGTAAATTTGCAAATTTTTTTACTAAATGGTTGCTATAAAACAATGGCAGTTCAGTAAAATAATGTTCCTTATCTTTACAGAGTAAAATATACATTCATTCAACAAATGTTATCTGTAATTTAGCTGCCTGAGAATGAAATGTTGGACTGTGCCATTTCGAATTGCCCAATTTCTGAGAAAATGATTTTATCAGAAGGTGATTAATAATAAAGAAAACTAGATGTCTGCCCAGTTTTCATTCAAAAATTCAAAAAGGACCATAAATGAAATGAGGGCCCTCATATTCCTGTCGGCATTATTGATTGTTCTTGATAATTGGACTTCACATGTCCCTCATCTTAGTCTACGTAAGCCAGAATATGTTAACTGGAGGTTATACATAAAGAACAAAGAACCCACAGTAGTGGTAGTAAGATTGAAATCTTATAGAGGTTTTCAGATGCTAATGTGCAATTTCTTGAGCTATGATCACAAGTGTGCTTTTGACCCCAAGTTAAGATTATACAGGCTGAATTTTCATGGGTCTTCTCCCACAGACAAGCAACCCCTGGACATTTACCCACTGCAATTGGCAGGGAAGAATGGTCAATGATGATTTGTTCACCAGTATCACACTCTACTTCATATAATTGAATCCATTGTGTGTACATTGTGTTAAATAATAAATAGAGAACATGGACTTGAGTGTGAAACAGCCCTGGGATTCATATCTTCACAAGCTGTTTGATTTACACTTTCATGATATGCAATCCCACTCTTAACTAGACTGCATCTTGCAACTCCCTCCCATATACTTCCATTGTTAAAATGTCATCCTCAGGATGTGGGCAAGGCTGGCCCTTATTGTCCCAGATCCCTAGTTTGCCCAAGAATGATACAAGAATGACAAAACTGATTAACTGGCTCGGCTACTTCAGAGGGCATTCGAGAGTCAACCACATTAGTGGATGGCTGGAGTCACATGCAAGCCAGATTGCAGGTAAGGATGTCAGTTTTCCTTGCCTGAAAGTCATTCATGAACCTGTTGAAATTTTAATGACAATTGAACAGCTTCATGATCCTTTAGACAGATACCAGCTTTTTATTTCCAGGTGATTTTTTTAAACTGTATTCTAATTCTCAAACTACCAGGGTTGAATTCACTTTCATTGTTTGATATTGTTTTCTGCTTTCTCTCATGACTTTTGTTGGAAGTCCACCTAATGTTCAGAACCTGAAAAATAGGAAACATTAGGGTTTATTAAATCCTTTGCTTTATGGGATTAAACACACCGGCAAGGATGTGTTTAATTTTTGTGCATTTTATTAATTTGTATTAGTGAAAAGAAAATGCAAGTCAAAGTTAGAAAGAAGGACCACATGCAAATTTACCATTCTAGCAGTAAAAGAGGCTAATGAAAAGTGAGTGTGTAAAGAGCCAGCTTTGCTTGATAAGTTACTTGTTAACAGCCATTTGACCAGTATCTTTCCAAGGGAAGACAGTGGTGCTGTGGTCATGTCGCTGGGCCAGTAGTTCAGAGGCCTAACCTAATGCTCTGGGAGCATGGGTCCAAGTCCCACTATGGCAGCTAGTGGAATTTAAATTCAATTAATAGAAATGTGGAATTGAAAGCTAGGTGAAATTATTGTTGATTGTTCTAAAGATCCATGTAGTGTACCTTTAAGCAAGGAAATCTGCCATTCTTAAATGGCCTGGCCTATATGTGACTCTAGACCCACAGTAATGACCTAGCAAACCATTCAGGTAATGGGCAACAAATGCTGGCCTCACTTGTCACATCCACATTCCATGAAAGGATTTTTTAAAAATTACAGGTTCAAATCAAAAAGCGTGCATTTTACTCCAAATCAAACCTGGAGTTTAAAAACCATGGACGTTTTCAATGTGATTTGAAGTTAATGCTGGCTAATAAATTCATTAAATCAAAGCAGGCCATTTGGGAGAAAAATACGTCTTCAGACAAAGAATAATGGAATTCTGGGACTCTTCCTCTTCCCCTACTGCGCCCTCCCCCAAAGAAAAACTCTTGAGGCTGGGTGGAGGTTGGGGTGGGGGGTTCAATTGAAAAATTTGAAGCTGTGGGGTTGGCAGTTTTTTCTTTGGCAAGGGCATGGAGGGATACGGAACTGAGGAGTTAAGATCTGCATCAGCCATAACTTAATTGAATGGCAGAACAGGCTCAAGGGGTTGAATGGCCTCCTCCTGTCCCTGATATGTAGGGATGCTAAAAGAAGAAAAGCTAAAGTGACTGGTGTCAGGCAGAGATGAATAGGTCATGATGTACAAACAGTCGCATGGTAGTACAGAGCTTGAATCCTGCTAAAAAGAGAGACATGTTGCCGAAGTTTTTCATCTTGCACTCATCAGGACAAACACAAGAATGTCAAGTTTCAAATGATCACAAGCTTTGGCAACATGTTTCTCTTTTCAGCAAAGTTCATGGTGTGTAAATTATTTCATTCCACTGGGGAAGGAAATTGCAGAAATCTAAACACATTCCATTCCAAGGCACTAATATAGAAGGTACCAGGTGTGCTCATGCACATCTGGTGCTATTCATTGTTCAGTTGGCCCCTGGGTCTTCATTTAATATTAGATCCAAAAAATCTAGGGGCCTGCTGCCTGATAGTCTGTTCTGTTAACATCCCCTTTCATTTTGCTTTACTTTAGAGACAAAAAGCCTCAGGATCCCTTATGTTCTTTTGCTGCCACCTTTCACCTTTTTCACCTATATTCATGAAATGGAAGCAGAAATTGCTGAAAAGACACCATGGTATCTGATGGGAGAAAGAAGAGGTTAAAGTTTTGGGTAGGAGATATTTACCGGAATTCTGACACGACATCAATATGTACTGTTTCAGATCCCGACAGACCTGTGGTATACTTTCTGTTTTTACTTCAGATTTTCAGCATTTCAGTGGTTTCTTTTGCTACCTCCCTGCACAGCCCAAATCACTGGAGTTCGTCAGTGCACCAGAACTGCACTAAACTGAAGCAACCTCCTGAGGTTTGGGGCAAATCTCATCAGCAGAAACCAGCCAGAAACCTTGAGTTGACATCAGTTATTTGGTTACTGGTTTTACTTTTCTCCCCCTCCTGGGACACTTTTCTTTTTGAAAACTGGTGCGCTTTCTTTTCATGAAGAAATCTACTCAAGAAAGTTCTGCAGCTTACATTCTTATTCCTGATTTCGCAAAGTGTTCCCTACTCTACCCAAAAAATTAAACCTTGACAGTTTAGGATAATTGCTGTCATAATCAATCAAAAGTGGATTCACTGCTGCGTTAGCTCACACTACCCAAACAATGCTTCACATTTTTTAGAAGAAACTAAGATTTATTGCATGGTATTTATTTTCCCATTTCCAGTGCCAAGGAAGAAAGTGCTCCACAGAGAATTGAACTCACATTCATATAACACCAGTATTACAGATGTCATTAGCATCATTTTAAAAGAATGTGCTGCCATACTGCTATCTAATTTTGAAATTGGAATGAAAAGGGCACCAGATACTTACTTTCCACTCCCACATGAAGTGGAACGTTATCACACTCTGCTGCACACCAACGTGCTCCACTTCAGAAGGCTGATTGGGAAAAATTTCCTCTGCTGACTATATGTTATTGACATTAAATATTGTGGGAGGACTGTCTATAGTTTCTATTTTTAGCAAAATTGCTAAACTGCTCAGAAAGGAACTGGGTTTGCCATTTCCCTAGAAATAATGACAGAGAAAACCTCCCCGCTGTGTTTACAGTGTCCCTGACGCACAGAGACACCAGACGGAATCTCCCCGCTGTGTTTACAGTGTCCCTGACGCACAGAGAGACCAGATGGAATCTCCCCGCTGTGTTTACAGAGAGACCAGAGGGAATCTCCCCGCTGTGTTTACGGTGAGACACAGAGAGACCAGAGGGAATCTCCCCGCCGTGTTTACGGTGAGACACAGAGAGACCAGAGGGAATCTCCCCACCGTGTTTACAGTGAGACACAGAGAGACCAGAGGGAATCTCCCCGCCGTGTTTACAGTGAGACACAGAGAGACCAGAGGGAATCTCCCCGCCGTGTTTACAGTGAGACACAGAGAGACCAGAGGGAATCTCCCCACTGTGTTTACAGTGAGACACAGAGAGACCAGAGGGAATCTCCCCGCCGTGTTTACAATGAGACACAGAGAGACCAGAGGGAATCACCCCACTGTGTTTACAGTGAGACACAGAGAGACCAGAGGGAATCTCCCCGCCGTGTTTACAGTGAGACACAAAGAGACCAGAGGGAATCTCCCCGCTGTGTTTACGGTGAGACACAGACCAGAGGGAATCTCCCCGCTGTGTTTACGGTGAGACACAGAGAGACTAGAGGGAATCTCCCCACTGTGTTTACGGTGAGACAGAGAGACCAGAGGGAATCTCCCCGCTGTGTTTACAATGAGACACAGAGAGACCAGACGGAATCTCCCCGCTGTGTTTACGGTGAGACACAGAGAGACCAGAGGGAATCTCCCCGCCGTGTTTACAGGGAGACACAGAGAGACCAGAGGGAATCTCCCCGCCATGTTTACAGTGAGACACAGAGAGACCAGAGGGAATCTCCCCGCCGTGTTTGCAGTGAGACACAGAGAGACCAGAGGGAATCTCCCCGCCGTGTTTACAGTGAGACACAAAGAGACCAGAGGGAATCTCCCCGCTGTGTTTACAGTGAGACACAGAGAGACCAGACGGAATTTCCCCGCTGTGTTTACGGTGAGACACAGAGAGACCAGAGGGAATCTCCCCACCGTGTTTACAGTGAGACACAGAGAGACCAGAGGGAATCTCCCTGCCGTGTTTACAGTGAGACACAGAGAGACAGAGGGAATCTCCCCGCCGTGTTTACAGTGAGACACAGAGAGACCAGAGGGAATCTCCCCGCTGTGTTTACAGTGAGACACAGAGGGACAAGAGGGAATCTCCCCGCTATGTTTACAGTGAGACACACAGAGAGACCAGAGGGAATCTCCCCGCTGTGTTTACAGTGAGACACAGAGACCAGAGGGAATCTCCCCGCTGTGTTTACAGTGAGACACAGAGAAACCAGAGGGAATCTCCCCGCCGTGTTTACAGTGAGACACAGAGAAACCAGAGGGAATCTCCCCGCTATGTTTACAGTGAGACACACAGAGAGACCAGAGGGAATCTCCCCGCTGTGTTTACAGTGAGACACAGAGAGACCAGAGGGAATCTCCCCGCTGTGTTTACAGTGAGACACAGAGACCAGAGGGAATCTCCCCGCCGTGTTTACAGTGAGACACAGAGAAACCAGAGGGAATCTCCCCGCCGTGTTTACAGTGAGACACAGAGAGACCAGAGGGAATCTCCCCGCTGTGTTTACAGTGTGACACAGAGAAACCAGAGGGAATCTCCCCGCTGTGTTTACAGTGTGACACAGAGAAACCAGAGGGAATCTCCCTGCTATGTTTACAGTGAGACACACAGAGAGACCAGAGGGAATCTCCCCGCTGTGTTTACAGTGAGACACAGAGAGACCAGAGGGAATCTCCCCACTGTTTTTACAGTGTGACACAAAGAGACCAGAGGGAATCTCCCCGCCATGTTTACAGTGAGACACACAGAGACCAGAGGGAATCTCCCCGCTGTGTTTACAATGAGACACAGAGAGACCAGAGGGAATCTCCCCGCCGTGTTTACAGTGAGACACAGGGAGACCAGAGGGAATCTCCCCGCCGTGTTTACAGTGAGACACAGAGAGACCAGAGGGAGTCTCCCTGCCGTGTTTACAGTGAGACACAGAGAGACAGAGGGAATCTCACCGCCGTGTTTACAGTGAGACACAGAAACCAGAGGGAATCTCCCCGCTGTGTTTACAGTGAGACACAGAGAGACCAGAGGGAATCTCCCCGCCGTGTTTACAGTGAGACACAGAGAGACCAGAGGGAATCTCCCCGCCGTGTTTACAGTGAGACACAGAGAGACCAGAGGGAATCTCCCCGCCTTGTTAGCAGTGAGACACAGAGACCAGAGGGAATCTCCCCGCCATGTTTACAGTGAGACACAGAGAGACCAGAGGGAATCTCCCCGCCGTGTTTACAGTGAGACACAGAGAGACCAGAGGGAATCTCCCCGCCGTGTTTACAGTGAGACACGGAGAGACCAGAGGGAATCTCCCCGCCATGTTTACAGTGAGACACAGAGAGACCAGAGGGAATCTCCCCACCGTGTTTACAGTGAGACACAGAGAGACCAGAGGGAATCTCCCCGCCGTGTTTACAGTGAGACACAGAGAGGGAATCTCCCCGCTGTGTTTACAATGAGACACAGAGAGACCAGAGGGAATCCCCCCGCTGTGTTTACAATGAAACACAGAGTGACCAGAGGGAATCTCCCCGCCGTGTTTACAGTGAGTCACAGAGAGACCAGAGGGAATCTCCCCACTGTGTTTACAGTGAGACACAGAGAGACCAGAGGGAATCTCCCCGCCGTGTTTGCAGTGAGACACAGAGAGACCAGAGGGAATCTCCCCGCTGTGTTTACAGTGAGACACAGAGAGGGAATCTACCCACTGTGTTTACAGTGAGACACAGAGAGACCAGAGGGAGTCTCCCCGCCGTGTTTACAGTGAGACACAGAGAGACCAGACGGAATCTCCACGCTGTGTTTACAGTGAGACACAGAGAGGGAATCTCCCCGCTATGTTTACGGTGAGACACAGAGAGACCAGACGGAATCTCCCCGCTGTGTTTACGGTGAGACACAGAGAGACCAGAGGGTATCTCCCCACCGTGTTTACAGTGAGACACAGAGAGACCAGAGGGAATCTCCCTGCCGTGTTTACAGTGAGACACAGAGAGACAGAGGGAATCTCCCCGCCGTGTTTACAGTGAGACACAGAGAGACCAGACGGAACCTCCCCGCTGTGTTTACAGTGAGACACAGAGAGGGAATCTCCCCGCTGTGTTTACAGTGAGACACAGAGAGACCAGAGGGAATCTCCCCGCTGTGTTTACGGTGAGACACAGAGAGACCAGAGGGAATCTCCCCGCCGTGTTTACAGTGAGACACAGAGAGACCAGAGGGAATCTCCCCACCGTGTTTACAGTGAGACACAGAGAGACCAGAGGGAATCTCCCTGCCGTGTTTACAGTGAGACACAGAGAGACAGAGGGAATCTCCCCGCCGTGTTTACAGTGAGACACAGAGAGACCAGACGGAATCTCCCCGCTGTGTTTACAGTGAGACACAGAGAGGGAATCTCCCCGCTGTGTTTACAATGAGACACAGAGAGACCAGAGGGAATCTCCCCGCTGTGTTTACGGTGAGACACAGAGAGACCAGAGGGAATCTCCCCGCCGTGTTTACAGTGAGACACAGAGAGACCAGAGGGAATCTCCCCGCCATGTTTACAGTGAGACACAGAGAGACCAGAGGGAATCTCCCCGCCGTGTTTGCAGTGAGACACAGAGAGACCAGAGGGAATCTCCCCGCCGTGTTTACAGTGAGACACAAAGAGACCAGAGGGAATCTCCCCGCTGTGTTTACAGTGAGACACAGAGAGACCAGACGGAATTTCCCCGCTGTGTTTACGGTGAGACACAGAGAGACCAGAGGGAATCTCCCCACCGTGTTTACAGTGAGACACAGAGAGACCAGAGGGAATCTCCCTGCCGTGTTTACAGTGAGACACAGAGAGACAGAGGGAATCTCCCCGCCGTGTTTACAGTGAGACACAGAGAGACCAGAGGGAATCTCCCCGCTGTGTTTACAGTGAGACACAGAGGGACAAGAGGGAATCTCCCCGCTATGTTTACAGTGAGACACACAGAGAGACCAGAGGGAATCTCCCTGCTGTGTTTACAGTGAGACACAGAGACCAGAGGGAATCTCCCCGCTGTGTTTACAGTGAGACACAGAGACCAGAGGGAATCTCCCCGCCGTGTTTACAGTGAGACACAGAGAAACCAGAGGGAATCTCCCCGCCGTGTTTACAGTGAGACACAGAGAGACCAGAGGGAATCTCCCCGCTGTGTTTACAGTGTGACACAGAGAAACCAGAGGGAATCTCCCCGCTGTGTTTACAGTGTGACACAGAGAAACCAGAGGGAATCTCCCTGCTATGTTTACAGTGAGACACACAGAGAGACCAGAGGGAATCTCCCCGCTGTGTTTACAGTGAGACACAGAGAGACCAGAGGGAATCTCCCCACTGTTTTTACAGTGTGACACAAAGAGACCAGAGGGAATCTCCCCGCCATGTTTATAGTGAGACACACAGAGACCAGAGGGAATCTCCCCGCCGTGTTTACAGTGAGACACAGGGAGACCAGAGGGAATCTCCCCGCCGTGTTTACAGTGAGACACAGAGAGACCAGAGGGAGTCTCCCTGCCGTGTTTACAGTGAGACACAGAGAGACAGAGGGAATCTCACCGCCGTGTTTACAGTGAGACACAGAAACCAGAGGGAATCTCCCCGCTGTGTTTACAGTGAGACACAGAGAGACCAGAGGGAATCTCCCCGCCGTGTTTACAGTGAGACACAGAGAGACCAGAGGGAATCTCCCCGCCGTGTTTACAGTGAGACACAGAGAGACCAGAGGGAATCTCCCCGCCTTGTTAGCAGTGAGACACAGAGACCAGAGGGAATCTCCCCGCCATGTTTACAGTGAGACACAGAGAGACCAGAGGGAATCTCCCCGCCGTGTTTACAGTGAGACACAGAGAGACCAGAGGGAATCTCCCCGCCGTGTTTACAGTGAGACACGGAGAGACCAGAGGGAATCTCCCCGCCATGTTTACAGTGAGACACAGAGAGACCAGAGGGAATCTCCCCACCGTGTTTACAGTGAGACACAGAGAGACCAGAGGGAATCTCCCCGCCGTGTTTACAGTGAGACACAGAGAGGGAATCTCCCCGCTGTGTTTACAATGAGACACAGAGAGACCAGAGGGAATCTCCCCGCTGTGTTTACAGTGAGTCACAGAGAGACCAGAGGGAATCTCCCCACTGTGTTTACAGTGAGACACAGAGAGACCAGAGGGAATCTCCCCGCCGTGTTTGCAGTGAGACACAGAGAGACCAGAGGGAATCTCCCCGCTGTGTTTACAGTGAGACACAGAGAGGGAATCTACCCACTGTGTTTACAGTGAGACACAGAGAGACCAGAGGGAGTCTCCCCGCCGTGTTTACAGTGAGACACAGAGAGACCAGACGGAATCTCCCCGCTGTGTTTACAGTGAGACACAGAGAGGGAATCTCCCCGCTATGTTTACGGTGAGACACAGAGAGACCAGACGGAATCTCCCCTCTGTGATTACGGTGAGACACAGAGAGACCAGAGGGAATCTCCCCACCGTGTTTACAGTGAGTCACAGAGAGACCAGAGGGAATCTCCCCGCTGTGTTTACAGTGAGACACAGAGAGACCAGAGGGAATTTCCCCGCTGTGTTTACAATGAGACACAGGGAGACCAGAGGGAATCTCCCCGCCGTGTTTACAGTGAGACACAGAGAGACCAGAGGGAATCTCCCCACCGTGTTTACAGAGAGACCAAAGGGAGTCTCCCCGCTGTGTTTACAGTGAGACACAGAGAGAGACCAGAGGGAATCTCCCCGCTGTGTTTACAATGAGACACCGAGAGACCAGAGGGAATCTCCCCGCCGTGTTTACAGTGAGACACGGAGAGACCAGAGGGAATCTCCCCCCCGTGTTTACAGTGAGACACAGAGAGACCACAGGGAATCTCCCCGCCGTGTTTGCAGTGAGACACAGAGAGAGACCAGAGGGAATCTTCCCACTCTGCTTACAGTGTCACTGACACACAGAGAAACCAGAGGAAATCTCCCCACTGTGTTTACAGTGTCACTGACGCACAAAGGGATCAGAGGGAATCTCCCTGCTATGGTTACAGTGTAACTGACACAGAGACCTGGGTGAATATTCCTCTTCTCATTGCCTACCGTTTGTTTCTGAACAGTTGGCCAGGCATATAGTTGGTGTATTTTCTAATTAGTGAAATTCAACTATGTACATTGAGCCATATTCTTATCGACACTTTTTTGTTAGGCATGAACTCAAAACATGCTGATACCCACCCAAAAATTGTGCATATGCATGTTATAGTTCCCTCAGGAAGTCAGAGTTGATGCTAACATGCACTTTTACATGCAGGTTGTATTCTGGTGATAGTAGAGGCTTCAGCTTTCTTTCCATCATGTGGCTGACTAGGAACCTCTCCTGCTCTTACCATCTGCCTTTGGCGTGTATTAGAAGGATTTACAAGTTGGTACTCAACCTGTTTGGCTGCATTATGGATGCACCTTCCTTGGGCATCATATCCAGGGGTGGGACTTGAGTCAGAGCTTCTGGTTCAGAGGCAGGGACATTACCCACTCCACCACAAGACCTCCAGTACACCTGGTAAAGTGGTATCATTGTGATGGATGTTTATTGCTCATACTAGAACTTCATCAATTGCATTTCATTCTCTGGTAATCTATAGAGTCATTAGTCAATGAACTGTAAATAAATAAAATTGTCTTAATACATGAATTGTCATGTTTGGTATTGCATCTATCTTCAGTGGGATGACGGGAGATCAGCAAGAATCCTATTCCAATTCTGATCAGGTTCTTAGAGAAAAGCCTTTCTTATTGTAAAGTATGTGTTTGTTGAGAATCACCATTCATCAGATGTTGGCATCACTGGCAAGGACAGAATTTATTACCCATCCCTAATTGCCCTTGAGAAGGTGGTGGTGAACTGCCTTCTTGAACTGCTGCAGTCCATGTGGTGTAGGTACACCCACAGTGCTGTTAGGGAGGGAGTTCCAGCATTTTGACTCAGTGATGTGAAGGAACAGCTCCAAGTCAGGATGGAGGGTGACATGGAGGGGAATTTGGAGGTGCTGGTGTTCCCATGCTGCTTTTAGTCTTCGAGGTGGTAGAGACTGTGGGTTTGGAAGGTGTTGCTAAAAATGTTGAGTGTCATTTTTGGGCAAAAATACAGAGAATTGTATAACAAGTGGCTGATTCAGCATTCCCCTTTTACACAATCAACCAAGTCAAAATTGCTCTCCATAATGTTTGAATGCAAGATCCTCCAATTCAAGTATCCAATGTCAGCAGAAACTGCTCTTAGCTTAGAGATAGCACAGTTATACAGTATAAGGGTGTTCAGCCATAGCAACAGTTAACATGGGACTGGAGAACTGTATTGCCCACAGTATGATGTAGAGAGACACATGACAGTGGACTAGAGACAGAGTTGTATGGAGGGACTTGAGTAGGAGTCAACATGAAGTTAGCTTCTAGCGTGGGCTACACTTTGTACATATGTATATAATTATGCGTTACCAATAAACACTACTATTCAACCTTACAGCCTCTGAACCTCTTTATGATTCATACTGAACAAACCTTTACAGCAAGTTACATATAGGGCAAGGCTATCTCCAAAGCCTAAAATCAAATTTAAACAAGGCTAGTGACAATGGGGGGGATTTTGCAGAAAATTCAGGGTGTGGCCAAAAGTTAGTTTTCTGCCGGCACAAAAACAGGTTGCAATTTTTTCCTCCTGACTTTCATGGTGGGTTGGGTTGCCTACAGCCCCATGTCGGGAAACGCAATTGCATGCCTTTGCATCTCATTAATGCCATTTAAAACCCAGCTCACTGGAATCACACACCCACTCCAAATCTAATCACCACACTGACGGATAATTAGACCACTGTGAATCAGAACCAGATATAACTAACATGCACAGGTGAACTGCACTTCACTTGTGACTTCGAGGTTTGTACGCGCAGCATTTGCCTACCTTTCACTGCTTTGCTCTCATGGCTGCTCCAAACTTGTACCAAGACTGCTCAGGCAAGACCAGTGGGAAGGGAAGGTGGGGGTTGGAAGATACACGCTTGACTGGGAGGTGAGAGGCGGTGACTGGAGCCCGGGAGGGAAGGAGTGGATGGTGACACATGGCTTCGTGAGGAGGGCAGTTGACTGGAGCACAGGAGGGAAGGGGCGGACAGAGACACATAACTGAGGTTGGGGCTAAAGGAAGAGGGGGATAAGTCTGAGGCAGTTCAGGACAGTGCGCACCAAAGTAGTTGGGGCCAGAAAGCAAAGGCAGCCCTGGGCAGTGCTCACCATGCTACAAGGCTATAACTGGCAAGCATGTCTTGGTCCCAGATCAAGGAGCAGGAGGGCCTGTCTGTGCTGTGTGCAGGGGCATTTCAGATGTCTGGATCAGTCAGGCAGCAGTCTCCAGTACTCTTCCCAGAAGGTGGCTGGCATCATCATTGGTTCGATGTGTTCTACACAACCTGGCGCTCCAAAGGAGGGATGTATTGCCAGATGGAGAAGCTGCACGTCTTCTCCAATGTGGAGGACACCAAGAGGGATGACCTCGAAGCGGATGAAGATGTTGATGCCCCACAGGAAGAGTCCATAGCATGGGTCAGACACAATAGACATGCCTGTGAGACCTAATAGCCATATGGTTCTGGGGCAATGAAGACAAATAGCTCATACGAGCCTATTTCACCTGTGCCCCCCATGCAGGCTCAACAGTAACACCTTCTTTGCTATCCTCAGCATCTCAATGAAAGACATCAATCTCGGAATGAGTGGTCACAATCTTACATGATAATGGCCTCAGCCTTGAAAGGCTAGACAGCCTAGGGAGCATGTGGCTGCTCTGTAATGGAATAAGAAGGCCACCTGCGCTCACTGTGAAGCAACTACGCATGTTGTAGTCCTTCCAAGCATCGTACCAATACTTCACTGACAATGGCAGCCTCCGAGAGGCAGGAGTAGCACTGCAAACCTCAGTGCACTCATGGCAGTATGCCTGGAGCATTGCAAGGCACCTTGAGGAGGAGAATCATCAATCACTGGTTCTTGCTTGACCATCTGAAGACTGATCTAACCCAGACTATGGCATCTCTCCACCAGCCATCTCACATGCAAGAATAATGTTCTGGCCTCATCCTCATACTGAGTCTTCAGCATGAGATCGCTCTTTAGGATGTTGTGTCACTGTCAGTCATGGATGCGAGCCTGTGAGTCAAGTTACCTTTGTGTGCACAGAGAGAGCTTCAGCAGCACCATTGTCTGATCATTGGCAAGTACTCATGACCCAGCCTTCACCTGGAGCTTCCCAAGTTCACGTCCCGCATTGCCTTGGTATCTGGGTGTGAGGAGACCCAGTCAATCTCAACCCAGCATCTAAGCAATGCCTAGTAACTTCATTGATAGTGAAGGCCATACATCAGACGTAATGGAGCTTCACTCTGATCCCATTTAAGGCCTCCACATTCTCATTCCAGCAGATTAAGATATATACGAGAAAGCCTGGGACACTGATGGCACCAACATGATCAGAAAACCATGCTGATTGCCCTTCTGAGAGCTAGCACTGGGATACTGTCAAGCCATGTCAGCCAGACTTTCAGGTCGAAATCAGCGTCCTCATTGTAATAGGCCGGTATTCTGAGGTTAGGCACACACCTCTAACCTTGCATTGCTGTGGCCGTTTAGCAGATATTTCAGGAGTAACCAGGTACTAGCTAAGTCCATACCTCCGCATCATACAGGTGGAGAGCGGGCATTATTAGAGGGGTGATAATTAGCTGTAAACATAACCAAGACGTCACTCTATGGGCCGCTATGAATGGTTAAGGTCCCGAACTATTATTTGAAATGTAACCCACACCCAAATGGGCAGACAGACTGACAGACATTACATGGAGATAATTGAAAAATGCATAGGGTTGGAATGATTCCAATGCGGCTCGCTATTAAAACCTATAACATCCACAAAGAGTAGACCTCAGTGCAACAGCATCAGGGGAATAAACAAAACTGCAAAATTTATACTTATGAGGCCACAAGATATGATCCTCTGGCGCAAATCTTGTATATGAATTGACCAACTACGATGTTGATTAAGCAACAGGCTTTGTTCATGTCTGTGAATGTAAAAGACACTCACTGTGCTGACATTGTGACCTGAGGGACACAATGGGAGATAAGTGAGGGGGAGGGGGTGGGTATCTGTTATACTTGGATGACCTTGGAGCACTGTATCAAATAGAAGTGCCATTCACTGGATGAGACTTTCAGAAAAGCAAAACACATTTAGAGATGTGCAAAATATATACAGTGATTGAACATCCATACCACCATTGTGCTCTCAGTAATTTTCCTTACCCTACTGCTATGTCTAGATGCATCCCCGACATCCGCAGCAGAGGTGCCATTCACTGGATGAGAACAGAACAGGACCACTCTCCAGCGTGGGAAGAGGCTGAATGATCTCATCCACTCCACCAGGGTAAGTCAACCTTCTCCTCACTCTCAAATCAAGCTCTTACAATGCCGTCAGAGAAATAAACAAAACTGCAAAACCTATACTCATGAGGCCACAAGATATGACCCTCTGGTGCAAATCTTACATATGAATTGACCAACTACCATGTTGATTGAGCAACTGGCTTTGTTCATGTCGTTTCTGTGAATGTTGTTTCATGCTGTCACAATCCTGAGATTGTGCGAAACACCATAGATCTGAGGGACACAGTGGAAGATAAGTGAGGGGGTTCGGCCACAGGTGCTGCCTCCACCTCTGCTGCAGATGTCGGGGATGCACCTAGACCTTCATAGGAGGTGTGATGACCTTGGCGGGCGTCCTCTGGAGGCCCAATGCCTGGAGGGCTCCAGTCCACTTTGGGTCTCCTGATGTGGCGCAGGTGCACCCTCCTCAGCCTGAGTAGCTGGAGTTGCTGGGGTTACATGTAGAAGGGATTTGGAGCAGCTGGACAGCCCTAGAGAGCCCTGGATGAATTGCCCCAGGGTTTCAGGCTGACACTGGTGGGAGCCTGAGGACCCATCCCTGAGTCCTTGAGGAGAAAGGGCTCCTGGAGGGAGATTGAGGTGCTCTGTCTCCCTCTCGCATAGCCACAAATGGATCTCACTCATGACTATCGCAATGGTGTGCAGGTCCGGGCCCATATCTGGTACAAACTGCTGGAGCAGGGTCTCCATGGTGGACACCACCCTTCCAATGGTGACCTCGATGCGTTCACATGTCGGTGCTACGACATCAGACAGAATGTGGACGGACTCCTCCGTCCTCTGTGCTAATCCGCTGGCAGCCTCTGACAACACTGCCTGCTGTACCCCTGCCTATCTATGGAGCTCCAACATCTCTCTGAGGGTTGATTCCAGAGGTTCGTCACTGGACTCAGATTCAGCATGAGCCTGAACTCCAGCAGTTATCCAAGTGTTGGTGATCTTGGCTGTCACTGCCTCTGCCTGCTGTGGATCTGAATCTGTGCTGTGCTCACCAGATGGTGCCCCCAAACCTACTCTAAAACTAGGTCCCACTGAGGCATGTGTCTTTGATCTGGTGAAGGGTGCAGGTGAACTCAGTGACGGCTTGACATCTAGTGGGTCCTTAGGATCCTCATCTGAGGTGCTCTGGGGACTGAGCTTGATGGGTTGACAGGCAGTCTCCCTCTGCCTTGCTGGTGGCTATAATAGAGAGAAGAGATAATTAGTGATTTGCTGGAGAGTCACCTACATTAAAGAGCACTCACAGTTTCGGCAGGTGGACGAAGACTACTGCACGGACCCTCACTGGCTTGTTGGGAGACACCGATTCACCTTTGGTGCAGGACAGGTCTCTGTCTTCACTGGCCAGATCTGCCACCCGATCCTCAAAGATGGTGAGTGGCCTGAACTCTGGCATCCCCCCTCCTGTTGTTATGGGCAACCTTGTCCTGCATAAGGACAGATGGACAGGCTGTGAATAGACAGGTGCCCAAGCAGATGATAAGCATGCCTGCCTTCTGTGTGTTCTGAGTGAACCTATGAAATGGCTAACGATGCAACTTATACAGGATGTGACAAGATGAAGATACAAAAGTGTGTGTGAGAGAATCAGTGATGTTGTCCCTTGTGCTGATAGTGTGTGAGATTCCTGTTGACTGTAACCCTGCGACTGCCTGATGGCTTTGTGAGAGTGTGAGTTGAGAGTGAGGAGAAAGGTGACTTACCCTAGCGGAGCAGATAAGATCATTCATCCTCTTCCTACACTGAAGAGCGGACGTGTTCTGTGGACCACAGACACTGACTGCCTCCCAAGCCTGGGTGGCGAAGCTGGTGGACCTCTGGCTTCCATCATGGAGCTAGAGGTCCTCCTGCTAATCCTTGACTGCCTGGAGGATTCTCTCTAGACACTTGTCACTGAACTTCAAAGCATAGTGCTTGTCACTTCTAGGGGGCCATCACTCATCACAACAAGCCCTGGGCTGCAGGGAGTGAATGTATGGGCGGCTGCCGTTTAAATATGGCACCCGGAACTGCCACCCAATGAGGTAACAAGGGGGTGACGAATCCCAGCCCCACTCTGCCACAAGATAGGACGTGCTGCTTGTTTATGCATACATAATGAGGTGAAAAGGGGACTATCTGGCGCAGCAACCTGCCCCACCAGACAGCAGGAGCCACGCCGACTTTCCCACCCATCACCGCACGTAGGGCAGAATTTTACGCCGATGTGATTTTACGATCCCGCCAAAGTCGATGGAGTTTTGAACGGCTCGTTACATTTTATGGCTGCAACGGGGCTGTAAAATTCCGCCCTTAAAATCAAATTTTCCGTTCCGGAGACTGTTAAAATAGTGCACACAAACAATTTGAAACAAACACATTAACCATAATGTGTTCCTGTGAAAAGAAGATGGTGATCAGGAGTCGACATACGATTTTCTTATTATGAAGTGCTGACATGGTCTTTTTCCATTGCAATGAGCTGCCATCTGGATTTCCCATAATAAAAGTGTAACATGGGATGTGAGATTAATGTGTATAGGAAGTATGTGCCTATGTAAGATTATTAATAATGTATAGATAGTGTGAGCATTTGCAAAATCACAAAGTATGGGGATTTCACATTATAATTTGTCTTGTTCAGGGATTGATTTTAGTCCAAACTGGATTTTGTAAGATGTGGGAGTGGATAAATGTCAGATCCAGGGTATTTTAACTCCCAGGTATCAATTGAATGCTACCAGTGCTTTTATAACCTGTCCTGCACCAGCTTGCCGGGAAAAGGTGGGTTCAGATTTTCAAATTCCTGGGGTAGCTCCTACTGTGCCATGATGGAAGATTGAGTAGAATGGACCTCTGCTCTCTGGACTTCAGAAGAATGAGAGGTGATATTTTTGAAAGATATGAAATATGTTTGGATGGTTTGACAGGGTAAGTGCTGAGACTTCAATATCAGGACAGGCCTAGATAGCCAGGACCCAGGAAAAGGATAGACTTAGATATGACTGAGGTCTTTAATCATAATGGCTTATAGATTCTGTCAGGTACATAGTTTACTTGAGCTAGATGAACTGAGGAGAACTCAGAGTATCAATATAAGCTACAGACTACTAGACTACAATTAAGCACCTGGAAGTTCTTCATTTTGCAGAACTATCTGTTGAACCAATTATCGGTACGGATGGCGAGCATAGATTTTTGAGAGGCACAAACTAGCCCTCCACAGAGTGCATCTGAGAAAGTCACAGCATCATCAGGGATGGAAAATAACTGGCAGAAGGCCAAGGATTTTTCATTATGTAGGTTGCCTGTGAAGGTGGTGGAGATACTGGGTCTCATTCTGTCCACCCTGTGCCATGCAAAGGTAACCCATGTCCAGCTGGTAAGTTTTTTTTATTTTGTCTTATTATATTTTGCCATTGATTGAATGGCTATTGTTTGTGGTAAATTTACACTTGCAGCAAGAAGGAAAACAGCATTTTATCCATTCAGTGGCATGTGTTTACCATTCAGGAAACCTCAGGATGCCATCATAGCATGAGTCATTAAAGGCGCAGTGCATAATGCATCCCGCTGTGTTCCAAAATGACAATTGGACTCCCGTGATTGTCAAAGGACCCAGATTTGCAAAGTGAAAGTTCACGTTGGCTTAATCAGGAGGGCACTCTTCAACCTCCCATTCACAGATCCTTCTCAAGATGGCCCGAGCCAGATCGGGAGCCAGGTGTGTGACAATGAGCTATTTCCCACCATTTTAGAGACACTATCAGCCTCTTTTTCAGCTATCAGATCAGTGAAATTCTCCCTTTCCACTGCTGTTATAAGGTTCCCTCATCTGGGATGCTCAGCGCTAGAGGCAGAATTTTGTCCTCATTGGGTGGGTGTGGCGGGTGGACCCAGGAGCAGCCGGGAAGACATCCACCACCCGCGACCAGGCCCCAATATGGATTTCACGCTGGCTGGCCAATTAACAGCCATCCAGCGTGAAATATGCGCTGCAGTGCTGCTGGGGTGAGGGCGGGAGTAGCGTGAGCGCAGAAGTGTGCGCATGCAGTAAAAGCTCCCTGAGGCACAGAGCTGCCTCAGGGAGCTGAAGAATTTTGAAAAGAAAGAATTAAAAAACTATAAATGTTAATAACATGTCAGAAATTAGTTTGAAAAATTTTGATGTTTCTTTAATCACTGAACGAAACCTCATCCTGCCCTTGGATGAGGTTTCGCAAAAAATCTAAAGGCCGCTTGGCCTTTTTGCCTGCAAGCTAACCATTAGTGACCTTAATAAGTGTGTTAATTGTTGGCGGATGCGCTGCCAACTCCCACGCGGGCCTGCCAGCTGAAATATTGTGCGAGTGCGCGATGAAGTCGGGACGCTTGCCCGACGTCATCACCCGCCATTTTACGCTCGTTCAGGTCTGGCATGTGCCCACCCGATGAGCGCAATATTCTGCCCCTAGGTTACCCTGTCAAATAATGTGACTAGTCAATCCCATTTGGGTATAAAAAGGCTTTATTGAAATACTAGTGGAGTCAATTATACAATGTGTTTTCATAAAGCAGTTAACAGATTCAAGGTTGATATTACTCAGGCGTCTGGACATAAGTGCAGCATGGAATGACTTGCTCAAACATCTGCTGTATTAGCTTTGGCTCAGTTGGTAGCACGTAGGGTTGCCAAACCTCCACGATTGGCCTGAAGTCTCCAGGAATTGAAGATCAATCTCCAGGACACTGCTGTGTGCAATCTTGGAGAAAAATCATTGGGACACTAAAAATGATTATTCTTTTGGCCATTTTCTTTGAACATTTCTCTTTACCAGATATAAAAATATTGAAAATTGTTGGGGTGGAATTGGCGGGGGTTGGGGGGGTAAGGCTAATTGGCCAACAATCAAGCATCAATCAATTGGGTAGAGTCCTTTTGCTTTCCAATTGGCGTAGGAAGGCAGTACATCACAAGGATGGATGTGTTGGCTGATGAATGGTTGGCGGATGGCGGCAAGTCATTTGTCAAAACCTCCAGGGATGCATTTAGTCATGACAGCATCTGTGGATAGAAAGACAGAGTTAACGTTTCGAGTCTGTATGATCCTTCTTCAGAGCTAAAGGGAAGTAGAAATGTGGTGAAATATATACTGTTTAAGGGGGTGGGGGGTGGTGGGGGGGGGAGGGCAGGTGAAGCTGGCTGGAAGGCCAGCGATAGGTGGAGGCAAAAGAGAGATTGCGAAAGATGTCATAAACAAAAGGTCGAAGGGGTGTTGATGGTGGTGGTACTGGCTAAAGGAGGTGCTAATGGTGACATTAAGAGTGGAAAGCAGGATGTGATAATGGCAGGACCAGGGTAAGCATTCTGGAAAGTGACAGATGGCCCTAGTGGGGGTGGGGTGGGGGGAGGGGACGGTGGTGGGAACGAAGATCGAAAAGGCTAAAAGAATAATTGATAAGTTACTAACAGTTGGCAAAGTTAAGGCCATCTAACAGGCAAGCAGGCATTGAATACACCCTGATCAGAATTATCCTGATTGGCTCCACTCAGTCTCACTTCTGTCATGTGACACTGCTCCAGTATAACCATATTTCAATGGATAATGTGTTGCCATCTGAACATGAGCTGGTAAACCCAAGTCTCTGTCACAGTGCACTTAATATTGCTTTTTGATCGGGTTACAGCCATTGTCAAGTTGAGACTTTCAGCATCTTGATATGCAGTAGTACTCAGCCAGATGTGATTACTTCAAGGTAGTCCAACTTATAACTCCCAAACGCCCACCCCTCCTCCACCCCACCCCTCCCAGGCTGCTCTGAATTACTGGTTCCCATTAAATCAATGTGGGAGCACCTTCACCGCACGGGGCTGCCATGGTTCAACAAGAATGCCCACCCCGGCTACCTTCCCAAAGGCAACTAGAAAGGGATAATAAATATTGGCCTTGCCAGTGATGCCCATGTCCCCAGAATATTTTAAGATAAGATCTATGAAACTCCTCCAGGCCACCCCTATAACCGGTACTGCCTCAGCAAGCAAGAAGGGGAGCAAAAACCTTCTCCGCCCTTCCCAGGCCAGCTCCTAAGGGATCATAAACCTCCAGAACAGACGTGGTAGGGAGCAGAAATCCGAAATGAAGCTTAAAATACTGTACTGTACATAAGTAAGAGAAATCATGTCTGTGTTTTTTTTTTAAGAGTGATAGGGGAACACATTGTACAGAATAAATTCAGAAAAAAAAGTAAAATTGCAAGAGTGTTTATGGAGAAAACATGTTTCAACTGGCACTAGCCAGTGCAAAATCTGGAGGATCATATTAAGCAAAGTGAGATCCAGAGGATACAATGGACCCACATGTAACAGAAAGTTCCAGAAACTGCATTCCCCTCCAAGGATTAGCTAATAAAAACTGTGATAAAGAATGAAGGGAAAGGGCTGGGGAAGAAGGGATAGGAACGAAACAGCATATTTTGAGGGCCAGATCTCATTATCAAGATGCCAGAAAGCTGGACATTGCCATATTGGTTACGGCAAAACCATAGGCATCCAGGGTGGTACCTAAAACTGGCAAATTGGGGGCTTATGGCAGAAGTGTTTCCTCTGGCTCCTTATTAAAACTGGGGCTGAGACTGGCCACCATGCACCTTCCTCCCAATTGCCAACGCCCTCTTCCCACCACTCCTTCCCCCCATGACTGATGAGCTGCCTCCAGGGCCATGAATGGTGCCAGCAGTTTGCTGCTGTATCTCAGTGATGCCAGCAAACCAATTTGGTCACAATCCAATCTCAGGGCCGCCCTTCTTCGTTAAGCAGCTCATGCTGTTAATAGGTGAACGTCAGCTTTTGGAAATATATCCACCGCATCCTCTGGCATTGTGTTGGTGAGTCACACTGGAGGAAATGTCAGGAATTTTCATTTTCATTTGGGGACAGTCCTCCCTGTTTCCTGGCCAACATTCCTTTCCTCGATTAACACCACCGTTCATTCCATTGCTGCAAGCAGAATATTCTTGTTGCACAATAGCTGTCCCATCTGCCTACCTCACAACAGTCACTGCGCTTAAAACAATAACTCCTTATGGTAACTTTTTGGAACATTTCAATCTGTTGGGGCACCATAAAAATTTCATTCATTCTCAGAACGTGGGCGTCACTGGGAAGACTGGCATTTGTTGCCCATCCTTAGTGGCGGACCTCCTTCTTTAATTGAGTGGCTTACAGGGCCACTTCAGAGGGCTGTCAAAGAAAGCCACATTTGCATGGGACTGGAGTCACATATAGACCCAGATTGGGTAAGGACAACAGGTTTCCTTCCCTAAAAGATGGAAGTTGGACCTTTACCCAACAATCCAGCAGCTTTAGGGTGACCCGCACTGATTCTAGCTTTCTTCTTTTCAGATTTTTTTTGAACTGAATGCAGGTTCTGAAGCTACCAGGGCACAAATCTCCAGATTGCTCACCCAGTCACATAGCTACGACAAGCGTCAGCTGCAGCTCAGTTGGTAGCACTCTTGCCTGAAGGTTCCAGTTTCAAGCTCCACTCCAGAACTTGAGTACAAAAATCAGTGCAGTGCTAAAGGGATGCCGCACTGTTCAGAGATGTTGTCTTCCAGGTGATACATTAAGTCGAGGCTCCATCTGCTCTCTCAGGTGAATGTAAAAGACCCCATGACATTATTGCAAAGAAGAGTAGGAGAGTTCTCCCTGTTGTCCTGGCCAATATTTACCCCTTAATCAACACCACAAAAGCAGATTATCCAGTTAATATTACATTGGTGTTTGTGGGAGCTTCCTGTGCACAAATTGGCTGCCACGTTCCCTACATTTCAACTGTGAGAACAATTTAAAAGTATTGCATTAGCAGTAAAGCACTTTGGGAGGGCCTGTGATCGTGAAAGCTAAAATATAAATTCAGGTGTTTCTTTCTCTTTTTACACCACCATACCTCTCCCTCTGTATTTCTTCATCTCCTTGCATAGTGTTATCCAATGGAAATTGTTGACTAGTCACAGATGTGGCTACGGCAATCCTGTTTTAGTTTGATGCACCAATTTTAGTAGAAAATGCATTAATACAATCACATGATACAGGTATATATATATTTAGTTAAGAGACATATAATGCTAGTCAGTAAAGCACTAAAAACCATCCAAAAATGTTCACATGCTCTCTTGTCTTGCCATTTTACCAACAACTGCACAAAAAAGTCTTAATACGCATTTGTTATTCATTTAGCTGAGGAAGCAGTTATAGTTCAATGTTTTGGTTAACAATCCAATCAACAGCTTCAGCTGATGCTGAGCGAATGGTTGTGATGCCACCAGGAATGGACTTCGTCACAGAGGTTCAGAGTGCACATGCATATGTCGTAGGGCGCAAGGACCTTCCATTTACTAATCAGCAATGTTTCTCGCCACATTTGGATTCCCAATTTGCCACATGTGGCTAGTGGATAACGTATTGGACAACCTGGTCCCAACATCTGCAGTCTGTGAGCACCCCTGACCAGCTAGAACCAGCAAGTCAAGCACTGCAGTAAAAGATTGAGCCTCAGTCTTGGTTCAACACCTCTCCCTGGGCTGTGCCAGAATGCCGTGGTGCAACAAGGCAGCCCACCAAAATAGAGTTGTTGGACAAAATTCCCACAAAGTAAGCAAACGGGGAATTTAAATAAGACACACTGGAACCTCCTGGGCTTTAGTTTTCTGCCTGTGGTTTTATATTTTTGACGGGGCTAAATTATCACATAGCTGCACTCTTCCACTTCAATGAACACTTGAGCTGTGCAGCATGAAAGCAAGGAGCACCCTGAGTACCCAGGGACCCAAAGCCAAAGGCTCCTCCCACCCAGCTTTCCAACAGTGAGAGAGCATTTGTTAAACTGCAGTGAGTTCGAGGCCACTTCAGCAGGTTGGTCAGAAAGCCACTGCATCTTTCTTAAGGACACACCCCCACACCCAGCACCCTCCCCAGCACCCGCCCCCAACCCCCACCAACTCCTTCTGCGTTCAGGGGCAGAAAGACAATGATGATTTGCCTTCCTAGAGTGTAAAATCAGCTCTCCCTCTTTCTCTTTTACAAAAGCACAAGCCAGGGCTTACTTGGCACTGCTGGAATCTCTCATCTGCTCTGCATTGGGTTAAAAGCTGGGATGGACTGCGCCTTATTGTGAAGCTGGGATAATTTACAGTTCTGTCAGACTTCTGGCAGAGGCCTGGGTCTCGCTGCTACCGTTAGTGCACTAAAAGCAAACATCTGAGGACACTGCCAGATTTAACCACACACACAAAGTCCACTGGGCATGGGCTGCATATGTCACTGTGCAGGGCCCAGATCTCAGAGTTTGACTTGTTTAGCCCGGAATATCTTTTGTCTGGCTTGTTGTTGGCTTGCACCTCAGTGCCTGTTTTATAGGCTGCACTGCTTGTAGAAAGTGTGTGTAAGCTCAAATCTGCTGGGGTTTCCTGGGAATAAATCATTTCCTCCAGCCTCCGCCGGAGTCAAATCTAGGTCAGATTTAGTCTGAGTTTATTTACGACATTTAATCCTTTTCCTTCATATAATTGAAATACTTTGACTTACAGTTTAGTCACTATTACATTTAGGAGAATCTAGTCTCAATTTCATTTTGAATTATTTAGAATTGAAAAGGGCCTTTTTTTAAAACTATATTTTCTTCTGTGCTCAAACTGATAAAGCATCATTGGCATATGCTGGGACCGAGCGAGCCAACTCCTCTCCTTACTGCATGGGATTCCCAGATCATTACTAGTGTTTTGGGGGATCGCGTTTGTGCCATTCTGTCCACTTTTCTATGCTTCTTCATAAATGCTTCTTCTGTAAAGGTACACATGCATTGTGAGCAAGCTTCTGAGAAGAAAAGGAAACCAGTAACACAAATAACAAGATTTCCAAGAAGGCAATGCCCTTTTAATATTGAGCTTATTTTAAAAAGATTGTGCCTATTGTGTGATTTTCAAGTTTTGTTTCAGGAATTTCTCCTTCTTTGACTCTGTGTTGATTTTTGTCACATTACACTTCCGCTATAAGCACATTGGAGTTTTTTCTACATAAAAGGCACTATACAAAAGGAGCTTGTTGCTCATGAAGGATCAGGCTGTCAGCATTGGGAATGGGAACCTTTCTTGTTTCAGGTACACAAACCCCAACATTAACAGGGCAGGAATCAGCCATGTGGGAGAGATGGTGGGGTGCTATGGCCTGAGACTCAGGCAACTGTATCTTGGTTTGCCCTTTGACAGGAACAGGAGTAGGCCATTCAGCCCTTCAAGCATGCTCTGCCATTCAATTAGATCATGGAGCCAGCTGAAAGACAGCAGCTCATCACTGAGTGCAGCTAGTCACAGAATGTGAACTTAGGAATTTGGTGAGTAAGGGAATTCAGTGCAGTGAGGGAAGATGAAAACAGGTAAATGATTGGTGAGTATTTTGCTCATTTATCTTTCAAAACTTGGGTAATTTAGCAGTAATTATAATGTTTTATCCATGACAATACAGTTTACCAGCAGTAGTAAAGCTCATTGGGAGTAATAGAGTTTATTGGTTATAAATTAACTAAGAAAATAATAATTAGTTAATTAAAACATAATAAAGATGGCAGGGCAGGTGATGTGTTGCAACTGAAGAATGTGGGAGATCCTGGTCGCGAGTTGTGATCCAGGGCAAACATGTCTGTAGTAAGTGTCAGCTGCTTGAGGAACATCAGCTCAGAGCATTGATATGTAGGCCAAGCTGCAGACACTGCAGTGCATCAAGGAGAGGGAAAGTTACCTGGACACTTTATTCAAGAAGGTGATCACACCCCTGAGGTTAGCATCTTCTGGTTTGGTCAGTGGTCAGGGACAGGAGGGTGTGATTATGATTGAGGCAAGTAAGGGGATCAAAAAGGTAGAAGTCAAGGGGCCTCAGTCAGGCCTTGCAATTGTCCAATAGGTTTGAGGTTCTTGCATCTTGTGGGGATGAAAGTGGGGACTGCGGGGTGGATGAGTGAACTGACCATGTCGCTGTGGTACAGGAAGCCACTCAAGTGGAGGGAGTTATCAGGAATGTAGCAGTAGTAGGGGACAGTATAGCCAGAGGGATTGGCAGCTCTCTGCAGTTGAGGACATGAGCCTACCCGGTGCCAGGATTTGGGACACCTGTTCAGAACTGGAGAGCAATCTGCAGTGGGAGGAGGAAGATCCAGTTGTCATGGCCCATTTTGGTACCAATGACATAGAATAGACTCTGAAAGAGGTCCTACTTAGGGATTATGAGCAGCTAGGGGCTAAATTAAAAAGCAAAACCTCAAAGGTAGTAATCTCTGGAGTTGCACCTGAGCCACAAGCAAATTAGGGTGAATAAGATTAGAGAAATAAATACAGGGCTCAAGGACTGGTGTGGGAGAAATGGGTTTTGATTCATGGGGCACTAGCACCAGTACTGGGGAAAGTGGAAACTGTCCCATTAGGACGGGCTTCACTTGAAATATGCTGGGACCAGTGTTCTGGCGAGTTGTAGAGAGGGATTTAAACTAAATTGATGGGGGAAAGGATCATGCAAGAGGAGATGTAGTATATCAAAAAGTAACAACGAGGTAATAGAGCAGAGTAGCAATGTGGGTAAAGATAACCAGAGTGGCAGAAAGGGACAGAGAGCACAAACTTAAGAGTACACCAGCACATTAAGCCAGAGATTGCCAAAATGAAAAAAAAAACAGAGCTCAAGGCTCTGTCTCTGAATGCATGTAGCATTCGTGACAAAATGGATCAATTGTTAGCATAGATAGAAATAAGTATATTTGACATGATAGCTGTCACAGAGATATGGCTTCTGGGTAACCAAGGCTGGGACCTGAATATTGAAGGGTATTTAACATTTCAAAAGGATAGGAAGCTAGGAAAAGGTGGCGGGGTGGCTTTGTTAACTAAGAATGGCATTACCACAGTACTGTGAGATGACCTTAGATCAAATGAGCAAGATGTAGGATCAGTTTGGGTAGAGATAAGAAATAGGAAGGGTAAGAGGTCACTTATGGGAGTAATTTATATGCCCCCTCACAGTAGTTACAGTGTAGGGTAGAGAATATAAGAAGAAACAAATGGGCTGTATAAGAAACGTACCACAATAATCATGGATGACTTTAATCTACATGTAGATTGGACAAATCAGATTGGCAAAGGTAGCCTGGAAAGTGAGTTCATAGAGTGTATGCAGGACAATTTCTTAGTGCGGTACGTTCTAGAACCAACCAGGTTGCAAGCTATTGTAGACCTGGAAATGAGCAATGAGACAGGATTATTCTATAACCTCATGGTAAAGGAGCTTTTAGGTGACAGCGATCATGACATAATTGAATTTCATATTCAGTTTGAAGGGATGAAGTGTGGGTTTAAGACGGGAGGGCAGAATTTTTTGCCCGGCGTGCGGGTGCAGACTCGACTTGCTCGAGCGCAAAATAGTGCTAATGACATCGGGCGAGCATCCTGACATCATCGCGCACTTGCGCGGTATTTCAGTTGGCGGGCACTCACAGACGCTGGAGCCACACCCACCATTAATTAAGAGTCCAGTTAAGGCCATTAGAAAGTGAATTGACGCTGATTTTTCGTTGCCCGTGCGATTTCGCACTTGTCACACGGGCAAAACGGGCAGGCGGCTAGCCGACAATTTCAAAAACCTCATCCACAGGCAGGATAAAAAGGGTCAGCAGCATTGCCAGTGTGAGTAGTGAGGAGGTTGGTAGGCAGTTTGCTGTGAGTGACTTATTGATATATGGCAGCTTCATCTTTGTTCAGGGCTTCATTCTTAGCATTTCTAGGCTTCATTTCAGGACTCCTTGGTGTCACCAAGGACCCTAGAGAATTCAGACCATGTGGACCCTTCCAGGTATCAGACAGCCTTCCGTCACCCTGGTAATGGGGATTGTGGCCTCCACTGGTGGCACCTCTTCTGAGGAGGAAGAGAGGGGCAGGAGGGAGAGGAGACCAGGTGTCCCTATGCAGCTTCCAGGGGAGCCACCTATAGGAGGAAAGGCGCAGGCATACGGGGCACCATGCCAGCTGGCAGTCCAAGGCGTCAGGGGTCGCAGAAGATGCCATATCTTGTTGCCAGTGTTTTCAGGCGGCGATGCAGCTACTTCAATATGTCCGAGGTGCAATGCTGAAGGAGACTCCGTCTCTCAAGGGAGACAGTGACCACCATCTGTTAGATGATTGGGCCTGACATCAGCTCCGACTGTGTGGGTGGACATCCCATGCCAGTGGCCCTGAAGGTCACGCTGACCCTCAACTGCTATGCATCCGGCTCTTTCCAGGGGTCAGTGGGGAATTTGTGTGGAGTCTCCCAAGCAGCTGTCCACAGTTGTGAGAAGCTGGTGACAGAAGCTCTGTTCTGGTGGGTACTGACATTTATTCTTTACCATACGGACCAAGCCTGCCAGGCTGAGTGACCTAGAGATTTTGCAGCGATTATTGGGTTCCCCTGCATCCAGGGTGCAATATGGCCATCAAGGTGCCAGCGGGTCAGCGCGTGCCTTCGTCAACAGGAAGGAACTCCACTCCATGAACGTGTGGATAGTGTGTGACCGCAGAACGCAGATTCTGCAAGTCTGTACAAGGTACCCAGGCAGCTCCCATGACACGTACATCCTGAGACACTCCCAGGTGCTGAGGCTCATCAGTGCTCCAGCCCAACTAGATGGATGGCTGCTGGGTGACAAGGGCTATCCCTTGAAAATGTGGCTTACGAAGCCTCTCCAGGAACACAATCAGAGCAGTGAGATAACAGGAGCCATGCCTCCACAAGGGCAGTGATAGAGAGAAGCATAGGTCTTCTGAAGATTTGCTTCCGATGCCTGGACCTTTCAGGAGGAGCACTAAAATACCCCCCAGAGCAGGTGTCACTGATAGTGGTTGCATGCTGCGCTCTCCACAATCTGGCACTGGCAAGGGGAGAGCCACTGGAGGAAGAGGATGTTGATGCATCTGCATGGGCCACAGATGATGAGTACAGTAGTGAGTCAGAAGAGAAATGTGGTTAGGAGAATGCTGAGGGCATGGAGGCAGACCTCTGTAACCTCCAGAGAGGCAGAGACACCAGGGAATCCTTGATCCAATACTCCTTCAGCTAGGTTGCCAAATAAGCACTATCACCTCATGCCAGGGCAGCCTCCTCCATCCCGGATGTCTGAAATAACTCTTTTCTTTGACCCCAAAGTCCACTCAGTGCCTGTGCAATAAAGCTTTGAGCCACCCACACCCAGCATTACATACTGGCATATCCTGCACCACATTAAATAAAAAAGATGAAGCACACTCAGGCCATTGCAACAAAAGAAAATTTATCTCATGTTTACAGTCAAAACAAATTAACAGAACCTTCTCTGGTCTTCAGCCTCAGACCAGTTAAAATACACAAATCATCGCACAACAAAAGATCACCTGTGACCAATCCCTCTTGTGCTCATGGTGTCTTAAACTTACATTTGCGAGTGCTATGTTTTGGTGCTCCCCACTTGCTAGCACAGGCATTGGAGGCAGCCTGCTGACTCTGCTGTCTTGTTGGCCTTGATGACCTTGGCAGTTGTTCTCTGGCCAGTGGAGCCTGTTCTGGCCTCGCCTGGGATGGAGCAGCCAGTTCCACAGCTGGCACCACCCCAGTCACTGCAGCTCATCAGATGCCACACTCACTGGCAGATGGGCGGAGGAGCTGCTGCCATCATATAGAACGCCCTGAGAGGAGCCTGCAGAGACAACAAGCAGCTCGTGCGTCAAGGTGAGGTTGCTCTGGATCTCCCTGCTCACCACTGATGGACATGCACCTAGCTGGGATATTAGGTGCCTCATCCATCTCCCACACAGACACTGTACCTGAGGCCTCTCTCAATGGAAGAGGCAGTGCACTCAGTCATGAGGGTCAACGCAGTGCTTATGTTCCCATGGACTCCTCCATAATGGAGACCACAACAAGCATATCCTCATGGATCTCCGCTAGACCCTCTTGCACATCTGGCTGGACATCCAGCATCTGCCGCCTAATTGATGGCTTCAGAGGCTCACCATCTGCCTTCAACTCTCAGCATCATCCAGGTCTCCAGCAGTCCTCCGACTTCCGGTGCCCTGGGCACTCCCTGTCTCCACCTGCACCTCAAGTATTTTATGCCAATGAGAGGAATCTGGAATAAGATCAGTGGAAGTAAACCAAGAAGTAGAGAGGAAGGCTCTAAGTTTAGAGAGAGAAAGCTGCAGGAAGCAGTTGGCACAGCTGAATTTCTGAGAGAGAGTGCATGGAAGGCAATGCATGAATGCACATGGTGATCCAGGAGAGAGGAACACTGGAAGCAGAGTTTGAAACCCTGGAGGTGGACCCTTTTGGAAGGCACCCGAGAGAAAGTGTTGTTTGAGAGAAGATTCCAAAATGGGTTCTTCGAGAGTGGAGATTGGAAACCCCCGTGAGAAAGATAGAGTTCAGAGAGACTGGTTAGCTCACAATGTGACAAGCCTCTGGGGGAAGTTGATGAGAGGTCCATGGCATCGGTTTGGGGTGGTATCTGTCACTTGGTTTCAGGGTGTGGTGTGCCTGACCACAGGTCGCTTATTGGTTTACATAGACTGTGTACTTACTGTGAATATTAGAGTACAAGATAGCTTTTGTAACTTGTGTTATTGTTACAAATCTGTATATATCTGTAAAGGTATAGTTCTAGGTGAAGGAGTATTGTAATATAGTTCATATTTTCTTGTTTAATAAATGTTTTATTCTTTTGTTAAAAGTTCATCAGCTGACTCTTACGATTCTGTTCAGTAGCCGCTCTCCACATTTCTAAACAAAAAATAAAAGTTAGGATCTATCAAGCTAGGTTCCACCCTGGGACCTGACTTGTCCAATGATAACATCAGCTATGATCACAACAGGATTATCATCTCGATTAATGGCCATCTCACAAACTTTAAATTGGACACACGAGCCAGTGTTATGGTTTTACTGGACAAAGAACCGTAGCTGAGAGACATCTGGCTATGAATAACAGATCTGCCACTTTATGGGCCCGGAGGAATCTGACTTCTGGCTATAGGTATGATTCTGGAAGCATTACGGGATGGTGGCAAACAAATCCTCGAACTGATGTACATCATCCATAACCAGAGTTCTTCCCAATTGAGCAGAGACGCCTGTGTAGCCCTGAATCTCCTCAAAATGGTAAAAGATGTCAAGACCACCACTGTCATAAATTAAAGAGAATTGCAAGTTCCCGAGAGCTCCAAGAAGAAAAATTCTCTCGACTGGAGCTTCAGCTCTGAATTGTCTTCTCTCTTTGCAGAGCAGGTTTGTCCATTTTCGTTACAGGCGCCAGAAGCCCCTCCTTGGTCAGACCAGCCAACCACTCAGATGGTTAACATGACACCTTGAGTAGATGACAATCAAGAGAAGAACCAGCAGTGAGAAGAGCCTCAACCTCCGGCTCCAATGCCAGTTGGAGAGATAAGCCCTAAGACTACAGAGCAGATGCTGCAATCCGCAACCAGCATGACAGTGCCACAAATGATGCTGGAACCAAGTAGCAGCCATCTATTGACTACAGCACACCACACAGCCAAATGCAAAGGTCAGCTTACTACCAAATCACACCCTGACAACAGGAAGAGACATCTTCCACCCAGCACGCACCACAGCAAGCCGCACAAAGTTAAAAAGCTACAGAGACGAGCCCAGAGTTCGTCCACCCTGTAAAGAGCAGGATAAACCAGCCGTCATCTATCATTCAAATTGGGGAATCAACAAAAAGCAATAAAACATCAACAAACAGAAAAAGAGGATGAAAAGACACTCAGATGCCAGAACATCCACCGATTCAACAAATTTTACCTGCAGCGACAGCCTACCGCTCCTCCAACTGTAGTGAGTACAAGATATCATCGGGTTATAAGGCCCCCAGACCACCTGAATCTACTAACTTAGAGAATTGAGGAGGGGTGATGGGGTATTAGTAATGCTGTAACACATGGGGTAAACTGGGATACATTGGATAACAACATGGGAGGGGGGCTGCTGTAGTATAAGGATCTGGCACATAAAAGAACTGAGTACAGTACTGTCCACACAGTGCATGACCCGCACCTAGGCATCAGTGTAGCATTGAACAGAGCCGTGTGTCGAAGCAAATGTGGAGACAGCTCCTAGCTTGGATCTTTACTGCACCTACGTATATAGTTTCTAATATTTAATAAATACTTACTGTTGAACTACCTAAGACTATGAATACCTTAATAAAACCTATCGGACACTTTATAACAGTATGATGAAAGCAAAATACTGCGGATCCTGGAAATCTGAAATAAAAACTGAAAATGCTGGAAAAACTCAGCAGGTCTGGCAGCACCTGTGGAGAGAGAAACAGATTTAACGTTTTGAGCCCATATGACTTTTCTTCAGAACTCTTGATGAGCTCCTGCACTGGGTATAATATGGACGTCATTTAGCAAATCTGCAGAATTGAAGATGAAATTCAATATATTGGCTCAGTGAGTTTATTGAGTGAGTGCCTGAGACACAGATACCAGAAAGTCTCAGATATAACCCTCAGTCTGTGTCCAGTTTGTTATATGAGCCAGCATGATAGGCCGTTTGCATTGGATAAAGGAAGGGGAAAACAGTCAGGGCTCCCATGCCTGGTCACTATCCAGCAACCCCAAGTGCGTGTGCGCATAAGTGAGATGGTGGCCCAGTGGCATTTCACTGGACCAGTAACCCAGAGACCTGGCTAATACCCTGCAGACTCTGGTTTGAATTGGTGGAATTTGAATTCAATTAATAAATTCAATTGATTAATTAAAAAGTCTGCAGTTGAAAACTGGTCTCAGTAATGGTGACCATGAAACTATCATTGATTGTTGTAAAAACCCATCTGATTCACTAATGTCCTTTAGGGAAGGAAATCTGCCATTCTTACCTGGTCTGTTTTACATGTGACTCCAGACCCACTGCAATCTGGTTGGCTCTTGACAAGCCCTCTGAAATGGCCTAGTGAGCCACTCAGCTCAAGGGCAATTAGGGATGGGCAACAAATGCTGGCCTTGCCAATGACATGTACATCCGATGAAAGAATAAAAATTGGAAGGTGGGAACATAAGAAATAGGAGCAGGAGTAGGCAATAAGGCCCATCAAGACTGCTCTGATAAGGCCATGGCTTAACTTCTAACTCAACGCCACTTTCTCACCCTACCCCTTGACTCCCTGAATGTTCAAAATAAAACACTAAAAGGTCAAATACCATGAAGTCAAATACTCTTCGTGGGCTGCATCATGCAAGAGTTTTCCCATGTGAATGTTGGATATATAGATCAGGTACTGGAAGGTGGATAGTGCTGTTGGAACTGTAACTTCAGGAGAGGAAAAAATTCAGGAAAATTAATGAGCAGAGCAAAGAGGAGATTTTTTTTTTTTGATTCGCAAAGTGAAGATTGCCAGCAGCTTAACTCCATCGGAATTACAGTTGCAATGTTTCCCATTTGTTTACAGGAAACCAGCCATTCACTATCAGCTCGTCTTATTTATATAAGGTTTATATTCACAACAGCAACCATGGCAACAGTAATCCCTATCAATATGGAACCTTTCTGATTTTAATGTAACAAATGGAAACTCATCTCAATCCAGTATATCCATTATTTAGCTCACTGAATTTACATAGGAATGTCAAAAATGGCAACAGATGAATGCCAAGATGTGGAATTGTATAAACAAAGTAGTTTAATATAACTATAGATCAATTTATGTGGATGATTGCTGACATTTAATTTGCATCTGTAAATGCAAGAGTAAGTGACAAATTTATCTCACATTGCAAGATGTATTGCAGATGAGGCTGATCTGAGGATTAGCAAGATGAGAAATGGTTACATAAACTATGGCTCTTTGACCTTGAGAAGAAACATTGTACTGGGAAGAATTCTTACTGAAATATAAAAGATGCTCATTAAAGGGAAACAAAGTGAAGCCATAACAAACCTTTCAGATACAATGGGGGCAAACAGACAAAAAGGCAGGAGGTTGTGAGGCTGTGAAAGACAAGTTTAGGGCCGAAGCCAAGAATGTTGCCTGACACAGATGACCAACAGGGAAGGGGTTGGATATCAGGTCACTCAGCACATTTAAGATCCAGTTGGCTATTGTAATGGGGAAGTTGTAGAGCTGGTATTCTGCAAGGAGAAGTGCAAATGAGTGGGCTTCTTCATCAGGACTGATCTGGCGGATGGAAGACTAGGCTTTAATTTAATTGGAGGTTTAGCTGCAAGTACCTGTTCTGAGAGTGAAACCAATGCAGCCTGGAGTACTGTGCGCAGTTTTGGTATCTATATTTGATGAAGGATCTACTTGCATTGGGGGCAGCACAGCAAAGATTCATTAGAATGGTCCCTGGGATGAGGGGGTTGTCCTATGGTGAGAGGCCAAGTAAATTGGCCCTATGTTCTCTAGAGTTTAGAAGAATGAGAAGCGATCACATCAAAACCTACAAGATTTTGAAGGGCTTAGATGCTGAAAGATTGTTCCTGTTGGTTGGGGAGTCTATAACATGGGGCCACTGTCTCAGGATAAGGAGCCAATCATTTAGAACTGAGATGTGGAGAAATTACTTCACTCAAAAGGTTGTGTGTGGAATTCTCTACCCCTAGGGCTGTGGGAGATGCTCCATTGCTGAATACATTTAAGGCTGGACAGACAGAATTTTGGTCTCTCAGGGTATCTAGGGATATGGAGAGAGGGGGAAAGTGGAGTAATGAAGCCCAAGATCAGTCATAATCATATTGAATGGCGGAGAAGGCTTGACAGGCATTATGGGTCTACTCCTGCTCCTATTTCTTGTGTTCTTGTTCTTGTTTATGATATTAGTGAGCCACGCTGTGGGTTCAAGAGGATTTCCCAATATTAGAAGAAAATTGAAGGTAATTTTTTGGGGGACTAGTGGTGGGGTCTTTCAATATCCCAATGATGGCATCAAACAGAAGGGAGCTTTCAGTGAAATGCAATCTCTTCTTCAGGGTTCAATTAGTGTTTGTAGATTTTTAACTGTATGCATGGCACTGACATTTTTACCTTCCAGTGAAGGCAGTGTTGTCACATAAGGGACAGCCATTGACATCACTCTGTCAGTCAATGAGTTGGACATGGGGCAGGGTTTAGGTCTATACTTGCAGCAAACAGTGTATTTTATAACAAAGTTTATCTAAAGACTCAGTACCAAACTGAACGCATGACTGAAACTGCAGCACCATCTTCCAAAAGAAGTAGGATTATTTCTCCATCAACATTCATGGGGTGGAGGATATTCAATGAGGAGCATAAATTGAAACCCAATTGCATGCAGTTCTCCAGGTGTGATTGATGGGGAAATTACCCAATCATCTCCACTCTAGCTGACAATAGTGTTGTCGCTATATGTAGCCATAATATATACAGGGAGGCAAATGTGCCTCAGCTGGCACAGACACCCATGTCTTCTTTCATTCATTCACAGATGTGGGCGCTGTCAACAAGGGCAGCATTTACCTCCCATTCCTAATTGCCTTTGAGACAAGAAGGCAATTAAGAGGCAGCACATTGCTGTAGGTCTGGAGTCATAAACAGACCAGAGTGGGTGGAGGCATCAAATGCCCTTCCTTAAAATTGGCCACTTAAGGGTCTCATTTCACCCATGGGCAAGCAAGCTGCCTAACACCATGGGGTGGGGAAGGTGGGAAGGCGACAGGTGCAAGTCACTGGCATGGCGCCAATTATACATTCCCCTGAGCTGGATTACAATCCAGGCCCCTTTTTGGGACTATTCAGGTGATCACCATCACTTAAGGTTGAGAAAGACAGGCCTCATAGACACTTAAATGCATCTGAGGAGCTAACCTATCTCTCCCCGAAGGAAAGAAACCACCAGAGAATATTACTGTCCTCTGGATAGCCTTTATAACAAGTTTTAGCCAGGTTATAACAACACGAATATTGTAAGGGTCCGGGCATCTCTCCTCAATAGTGAACCTCTCCACTGAGGAGTGTATGGAGATGACTTTTCAAATTTGGATGCAGAAGACTATATGAGACAACATATTTTCTAAATTAAATAAGAGTTTATTTCAAAGACCGAACAAGAAATTCACTTTTGTGGTAATTCAATTGCAATATTGACAGTTCTAGGAAAAGTAAGTATAACCTTGCTTGTAATAGAGAATCCAGGTCTTATTCATGTTACAGAGCAATATTTAAGATATCCATCAATACTTAAAGTAGTATTTGCCTTGAATCCCTGAGTAGAAAGCTACCAAGTCTAGTGAGATACCCCCAATTATGGGGAGAACTATCACCACTACACTACAGCAGCTACCTTTACCTTGAGAGACACTGGAGTGAATGCAACGAATCTAAAAATCCTACTGTGTAGTTTCAATGTTTACATCCCAAAAAAACTAAACCAGCAGGAAGCATGTTGAGCTCTCATGCTGGACAACATCCTTTGTTTCTCATCAACGTTCTTCATTTTTAGTCAACATTCCTCAGTCAAACAGGATACTGAGGTGCAGATAGTGGTGACTTCCGCTCAACACCCCGTTTCCAGGATTCAGTAAACAAGTTATTTAGGGTCATCCATAAGGTTATCCATTGTTAGACTGTGGCATCTTACAAATAGCCAATGCCATGCTGAGGTGATGTGAAGGCAGGTTCTGTTTTCTCAACACTGCCTTGTGTTAGAGGATATGCCACAGGATATTGTTGTCCTTGAACACACAATTATACCCAAGCATGCTTCTAAACTCTTAAACTTTTGTTCAGCAGATGAACTCTGCTTTTAATTTTTAATCCCTAATTCATCGGAGAATTACTCTTTTCAATCTTATAACTCCTTATTTATAGCTGCATTCCTTCAAACCCCCCTCCCCACCTGCTATCCCATCCTTGAGGGAATGTGTAAAATTCCAACCTTTGTTCCTTTACATCCTGTCTGGAAATTCAGAGTGGCAGCACCACGTTCACTGAGACGATAAGAGTCTGGGACACTTCTTGTTCAGAAGCTTGTGGGTTCAAGTTGCACTTGAGTATAAGATCTAGGCTGACACAGCCAGGGGAGCACTGAGAGAGCACTGCACTGTCAGAGATGCCATTTTTCTGAGGCTCCTATCAGTTCCCTCAGGTGAATGTAAAAGATCCCATGATTACTGTTTCAAAGAAGAATAAGGGAGTTCTCCCCTGTAATCAAAACAGAAAATTCTGGAAATACTCAGCAGGTCTGGCAGCATCTGTAAGGAAATAGAGCTGCCTGCATAGAATTAATAAACTAAAGAGGCCCAGAGCATGCAGGGGCTTTTGGGTGGAGGGGGAAACTTTCCACAAGACTAGTGAGGAATGGGGCTGCTGCCTTTCTTCCCTGTAGAAATAAAGACATTTGGGCACAGAAGGAGGCCATTCAACCCACTGAGTCCATGCCCGCTCTCTGTAGAGGAATCCAGTCAGTTCCATTTCCTCGCTCTATCCCCATAGCCCTGCAAGTTTATTCCCTTCAAGTGCTCAAAACCCTTTTGAAATCATTAATCATCCGCACTTCCACAATCCTCGTAGACAGCGAGTTCCACATCATTGGGGCATGGAGCCTCTGGCCTTGGCTGAGCTGGCAGCATCCCGATATGGAGTCTGCTCTGACATTGGTAAAATACTGGCATCATCGCAAAATGACCCCTAAATTGGGATCTTAATTGGGGACAGGCAGCCGACCATATTCTCTGCCCACAACAGGAAAGTCCGCTGAAAATTGGAATGTGTCAGTGAACCGTCCCAATGCAGCCACCCGCCACCCCCCCTCTCCCCCACCGCCCTATTTTCTTGTCCCCTGTCTCCATAGAGCAGAGAAAACCCAGCCCAGCGTTTTCTGTCAATGACAATGATCAGAACTGATCAGAAAGGCCATTGACCTGAAACATTGACTCTGTTTTTCTCTCCACAGGTGCAGCCAGGCCTGTTGAGCAGTTCCAGAATTTTCTGTTTTCATGTCAGGTTTCCTGTATCCGCAGTATTTTACTTTGTATTAATTGCCTCCAGGATTCTGTTCAATCTTTATCCCTGAACACCCGAAAAGAAATCTAGCCATCATCACATTGATACTCATGGGAGTTTGCTGTGTGAAAATCGGCTGCAATGTTTTCTGCCTTACAACAGTAACTACATTTCAAACTCTGCCTGATGGCTGTAAAGCATGTTGGGATGTCCTGAGATTGTGGAAGGTATTGTATAAATAGGAAGAAATCTTGGTTCTTAAGCTCAATTATTCACACTCTGTGATGTTTGAGAAGTTTTCTTAATCTGGCAGAGCCCAGAGGAAATTCGCCTGCTATCAGCTGCTGGAAGGCTTTCATTATAAAATAAGCTGGTGCAGTTTCCATTTCATTTCTCATTTCCCAGATGACACAGGCCCACAGACTGAACTGAATTGGCAGCCTCTTTCTGAGAAACAAGAAATGGAAATGACGCGTTAATGGTGTCGAGTCTGGAGCTGAAGTCACATCATCTTAGCAAAAGAGAGGGGACTTTATTTCTATATCTAACCCATGTAATGTGTGCTCTGTCCTGTCCTCACACCTGAGTGTGCCTGATGCTGGAGGTGCCTGGGTTTTCCCTTGAATCACCATCTGACCAGTGTGAATGAATGGGCCAAAATATTAAATTCCGTGAACGCTATCAGCCTCAAATTTGCCACGAAAAGAGAAACAATTCGCAACATTCACCTCCCAAAATAAATGGCCACAGGCTGGTTCTGCCACAGTTTTTTTTCCGCTTGAGGTCCTCTGACTGCTGGCAGCAGAGAACAGAGTGGATGGTCTAAATAATATTATTATTTAATTTACAATGTTTCCTTTGCTGTTTTGATGAATTGAGTTTCTGATAATTGTGTTCCTGTATTTAGGGGACACATTGATCAAATTTTTTTTTATTGGTTTGTTGATGCTCGGGAAACCCAGTGTCTCCTCATGAGTTTTTAAGTAAGGGTATCTGTGGAGTGAGAAGCTGAGTTTGAGATTGAAGACCTTTCATCAGAACCTCGTCTATTCTTGCTGAATGACAAAGTTCTTTTTGAAGTGCAGCTGTTGTTGTAATTGTAGGCAATGTGCTGGCCAGTTTACCAAACTGGCAAAGAAGGTCCCTGAAACAGACAAATGTTATCAGAAATGTGACCAGTTGGGTGTCTATAGTTGACTGTTAAGAGGAGAAAAAAAAGACAGAATTTCCCTTCTTGGTGTCCATGCAGTGACCCTTGCTGAAAGCTGTGATGCCCTCCATTGTCAAGTAGTCTAGCAAGATGCACCTGGACCCGAGCAAGAGGAATGATCATGCTACCAAACATTACCCCAGGGAGATTCAGCATGAGAGCACATTGGAGAGGAAAGGGTTTAAAAAAAAGTACAAATAAAGAAAGACTCGTATTTTTAAAGCGCTTTTCATCAGGGTGACCAATTCTTGGGGAAAACATTAAGGCACGCTTTGGCACAGGGTCTGGGGTTGGGGGTGGTGCTGCCAAGCCTTGGAGACTGAAAGGGGTGGTGCTGGCAAACCTGTTAGAGTGGGCCACTGTGACAAGAGCAGAGTGCTCCGTATGCACAAAAACCAGCATCAAAAACACAACAAACAACCCAGGACATGGGGCAACTCGCTCAAAAACAGGATGGTCCCATAAAATCTGGGACAGTTGGTCGCCTTGCCTTTCGTGACCACTCAAAGTGCTTTATAGCCAATTAGGTACTTTTGAAGCGTAAGCACTGTAGTAATGTAGGAAATGCAGCAGCCAATTTACATGCAGCAAACTCGCGTATATAGAAATGTGATAATGACCCAGTTACTCTGTTTTTGTGATGTTTATTGAGGGATAAATATTGATCAGAACAACAATTGCTCTTCTTCAAAATCATGGCATGGGATCATTTGTATCCACCCAAGAGGGCAGATGGGGCATCTGTTTAATACCTCATCCAAAGGAGAGCACCTCTAACAGTGCTGCACTCCCTGAGTACTGCACTGGGGGGGGGGGGGTCAGCCTTGATTTTTGTATTCAAGCCCCGGTGCCTCAGAGACAATAGTGCTACCAACTGAGCCACAGGTGACACGTGACAGACTTGATTCTGTATTCCCTAAATTTTGACAGTTGTCTCCCCATTCACCATTCTGCTTATTTCATCAACAGGCTTTTGATTAAGAAGGCTTTTTAAAAAAATGCAAGTGTTAACTCTACTCAGTGTAGATGGTTACAAGCCCCTGTGCTTTCTGTACATCAAGCAGCCAAATCCACACAGGCTGGTTTGCTAATAGGTTAAACAGGCTGAGGTTCTTTTCTCTGGAAAAGAGAAGACTGAGGGATGGTCTTCAAGATTCTGAAAACGTTTCATAGAATAAACGTGGAGAAGCTGTTTCCACTTGCAGGGGAGAACGAAACTGGGGGCCATAAGTATAGTCATTAATAAATCCAATAGGGAATTCAGGAGAAACTTCTTTACTTAGAGAGTGGTGAGAATGTGGAACTCGCTACCACATGGATTGGTTGAGGTGAATAGCATGGATGCATTTAGGGGGAACCTAGACAAATACAGGAGGGAGAAAGGAGTCAAAGGAGAGGTTGATGGGCTTAGGTGAAGAGAGGTGGGAGGAGGTTTGTGTGGTGTGTAAGCTCCAGGGCCTGAATTTTACCCTTGTTGGACGCGAACGATTGGCAAGCCCACGACCAGTTGGGGAACGGGCTGCCACCCGCAATTGGCCCTCGACCGCAATTTCACACTGAATGGCTAATGCGTGAAACGCATCTCCCCATTGGTCGGGAAAGGTGGGGGCAGGGGCCTGTTGGCTCTCCGGTCCAATGTTGACCTGGCAGGTGGCTTACAAATGGCACAGGGAGCTTCTTGAAGGCTGCCAGGGAAGAGCATATCTTCTGCGTCCTGAAGGCCGAAGCCATGGCCTCAAATGTGGCTGGAGGCGCCAGGTGGGAGGGCAGGTCAGGTGGGCACCCTGGTTTTCGGATGAGGCCTCGCGGTCCTCCTGGAGGAAGTGGCTGCCAGGAGGGACACCCTTGTCCCCAGGGATGGAAGGAGGAGGCCACTGCACCTTACAAAAAGAGCTTGGGAGGAGGTGGCAGTGCTGATCAGCAGCCACGACATTGTGCGGCATACTTGGGTATTGTGCAGCAATAAGTTTAATAATCTGTTGCTCTCGGCAAGGGTGAGTACCGTTTTGACATGGATCAGTGTGGTGAAGTGATAAGGCCTGGCCCGTGGAACTCAGGGGTGCTACAGTCTGAGTGCCAACGGTCAATGACGCCAGAGCTGGCCAAGTGGGTGAGCTCTGGCTGCTTGTACAGAGTGCCTTGTGGCTTGAGGGTCATCACTCAGATGTGCCCTGCAAATGTTCCTCAGATGGGGTTGGCCAGGCTGCAATGGCACTGCAGATAGAGAGTAGACTAATCCATGCTCCTCTGTCCTTTCTGGAAAAGATGACCATAACACCATTGAGAGGTCACGGACAGGCAGAGGATCCCCAAACCTCCTAATCCTAACCAGATTTGAATAGGATGCCTTGGAGCTGGAGAGATTCCACGCACCTCGGTCAACGCAGAGGCTGGGGTGTCAGACAAATGTAAGCGCAGTGCACAGAAGTGAGAGTTTCGGATGGTGCAAACATTCTTGTGTAGTCTCATCATTGCTGGGAGCCTCAAAACTGGATTCCCCAATGATCATTGAAAAACGATGGCACCTTGATGTAGATCTCCATTGTCTCACTAGGGCACCTGGCATGCACAGTGATAACGTGATAACTTGAACTAATCACGTCGTTGTTGTACCTTAGATTTGCCAGCTCACACTCAATCGCAGGACCCCGAAGAGCCACCCCTGATTCCAGAGGATCACCAGGCTTCACATGCACCTGTGTCACACCTGTTCTCTGAACCAGGCACCAGCGCAGATACCAGCACCTCAGTGGGCATTAGATCTTTGGCTAGAACGTCAGAGTACAGCGGAGAGAGCGCTTCACTCTTGCTTGAGCAGCAAGTGGAGGCAGAGAGTGCCCATAGTGCCAGCAGTCGGAGGACCGCTGGAGACTAGAATGATGCTGACATGAAAGCAGATGATGAGCATCTGGAGTTATTCATTAGATGGCAGTTGCTGGATGTCCGGTGTGATGTGCGGGAGGGCCTGGTGGAGATCCATGAGGGTATGCGTGCCATGGTATGCGTGCCATGGTCTCTGTTGCGGAGGAGTCCATGTGGAGCAGAAGCACAGCGTTGACCCTCATGGCCAAACGCACTGCCTCTTCCATTGAGGGAGTGGCAATCCTCATGGAGAGGCAGTTCCAGGAGTAGATTCAGGGGTCCCTGGGGTTGCACTCAGACCTGCAAACCCTCACACAGGCAATGACCTCAGAGATGGTGAGGCACCCAGTATCCCAGCTAGGTGCCTGTCCATCAATGGTGAGCAGGAAGGTCTAGAGCGACCTCATGTTGGCGCATGAGCTGCCTGTAGTCTCTGCGGGCTCCTCTCAAGGTGCTCTGGATGACGGCAGCAGCTCCTCCACCACTCTGCTCATCTGTGGCATCTGATGAGGCTGCAATGATGGTGGGGGGGATGTCAGTCATGGTACTGGCCACCCCTTCCTAGGCAGGGCCAGCACAGGCTCCACTGGCCAGTGGACGATCGCCAAGGTCATCAAGGCCAAAAAGACACCAGAATCAACAGGTTGCCTCCAATGTCACTGCCAGCGAGGTGGGGTGGGCACCAAGTCAGAGCACTTGTAGACATAAGCTTAAGGCACCATGAGCACAAGAGGGACAGGTCACGGGTGATCTTCTGCTTTGTAATGTTTGTTTATGTTTACTGGTCTGGGAATGAAGACCAGAGAAGGTTATGTAAATTTGTTTGGATTGTCAAAATGAGATAAATTTTGTTTTTGGCATAATGGCCTGAGTATGATTCACCTTTGTATATTTTTGGTGCAGGGTACCCTAGTATGTAAGTGGCTCTAAACATTATTGCACAGGTACTGAGTGGACTTTGGGTTCAAATGAAAGGGTCTTTTCAGACATCCTGTATGGAGGCAGCAGCCCCAGCATGAGGTGAAAGCAGATCTTTGGCAGCCTAACTAGAAGAGCGTTGGATCAAGGCATCCCTGGTGTCCCTGCCTCCCTGGAGGTTACAGACGTCTGTCTCCACGCCCTCAGCACACTACTCACCGTGCTCCTCTTCTGACTCACTACTGGATTCATTCTCTGTGGTCTGTGGAGCTGCATCAAGACCCTCTTCCTCCAGTGGGTCCCCCCTTGCCAGTACCAGATTGTGGAGAGTGCAGCATGCAACCACCATCAGTGACACCTGCTCTGGGGGTATTGGAGTGCTCCCCCTGAACGGTCCAGGCATTGGAAGCAAATCTTCAGAAGTACTATTGTCCTCTCTATCACTGCTCTTGTAGAGGCATGGCTCCTGTTACATTGCTGCTTTGCCTCTGTTCTTGGGTGGCGGAGAGGTGTCATAAGCCACATTTTAAGAGATAGCCCTTGTCATCCAACAACCATCCATCTAGCCAGGCTGGAGTTCTGAATAGCCTTGGTACCTGGGAGTGTCTGAGAATATAAGCATCATGAAAGCTGCCAGGGTACCTTGCACAGACCTGCAGAATCTGCATCCTGTGGTCACACACTATCTTGACGTTCATTGACTGGTTTCCTTCTTGTTGACGAAGGCACCCGGCTGACCCGCTGGCACCTCGATGGCCACATGTGTGCAGTCGATTGCACCCTAGATGCAGGGGAACCCAATAATCATTGCAAACCTTCAGCCTCACTCAGCCTGGCTGGCCTCATCTGTACTGAAATAAATAAATGTCATTACCCACTTGAACAGAGCTTCTGTCACCAGCTTGATGCAACTGTGGACAGCTGATTGGGAGACTCCACGCAGATCCCCCACTGAGCCTGGAGGCATAGAAGCTGAGGACTACTGTGACCTCCAAAGGCCTATTAAGGCCATTAAGAAAGTAATTAAAGCGGTTCAGAATGTTGCCCATCCAACCTTAAGGTGGACAGGCAGGCAAAGAGCCCAGGCGGCCTTCACATTTTTCATGGAACCTCATCCACGGGCGGGATGAGGTTTCATGAAATGTTTAAAAATTCAATAAAAATGTTTTTAAAAATTCATTGACATGTCCCAGCTCGTGACACTGTTTTAAAAGTTTTTAATTTCTTTATTTAGATGTCTAAAACTTAAACTAATCTCCCTGAGGCACAGCGCTTCCGGGTGTGTGTCACGCTGGGTGGGATTTAATTGGCCTGTCCACGTAAAATGGCGGCGCAGACCCAATCGGGGGCGCCGATTGGGCTTGTACCCACCCCTGCGCAACCACCCCGATGGGAAAATTCTGCCCATTACGTTCTGAAAAATTTCAGACATAAAATTGGAACCTTGATCCGACTGGATCTCCACTGGTAACCCATATTGAGTAAAAAAATTGGGTTAACTTCTCAACCATTACCTTAACCATAATGGTTCTTAAAGGGATGGCCTCTGGAAATCGAGTTGTCATATCCATAATAGCAAGGACATACTGGTGTCCTGCTTTCATTTTTGGTAACGCCCCAACACAGTCCACTAGCGAATGGTTCCTCAAAAACTGGTATCGGGATTAAGGATACCGGTTTGATGTCATGTTGTGGTTTTCCTACCATCTGGCATGCATGTTTTACAAAACTGTACCATGTCCTTATGAAGACCTGGCCGGTAAAACTGCCGGTTTACCTGGGCTTGAGTTTTCCATATCCCTACATGTCCTGCCATAGGAATTTCATGTTCCATCCATAATGCCTCTTTCTGATATTTGGGCAGTACCACTACCTGATGAACAAGCGTCCACTCCTCATCTGCAGGTCTGTGAGGAGGTCTCCACTTCCTCATTAGAATTCCATTTCTAATGTAATAACATTCTGGAACTGCCTTAGCCTCAGCTTCATTTTCTGCTGATTCTGCTACCTCTCTTAACTCTGGATCAGCATGTTGAGCCTCAACTACAGAAGATTTGTTAAACATCTCTTTCAGATTATCCAAGTCTTTAAAAAAAAATTTCAGCCAGCCAAACATCTGCCTGTGGTATCACATTGACCTTTGATCATGGACTTTGTTTAGCCATTGCTAGGATCATCACACACGAAGGAAAAATTCCTGGAACCTTTTCCTGTAACTGCTCCATCTCTTTAACTTCACTTGGGCTTTCTGTAATTACGGGAGAAGCTACTACCTTCGCTCCGGCTAAATCATTTCTCAGGAGTAAATCAACTCCATCTATAGGTAACTGCTGAACAACCCTTATCATCACTGTCCCAGAAAATAGATCACGTTCCAAGTGCACCTGGTACAAAGGTACACATATATACTCCCCACCAATACATTGACTAAACCTTTGGCTTTTAATGTGTTCTCGTGGAAAAGTTCTGCCTTTCCCCAGCAAAAGTGTTCGAGTGGCTCCTGTATCTCTAAATATGATTATAGGTTTAGCTATTTTATCTGAGGGACAAGGGGTTATTTTTCCCCTCGAAAAAAATTCTTTATAACTTTCATGTACCTCATTCACCTCTCCTGAACTCACAGCAGTGTCCACACTTGGTTTCACAGCTGCAGATAACACTACAACTATTGTAGTTTCAGTCAGGGCTCCTTTTCCTGAATCACCCTTACGTAACCCAATAAGTCCCATGGATTTCCCGTGCAACTTCCAGCAATGCCCCACCTTGTTACAATGGAAATACTTAGGCCTTCAAATATCACTTCCACCCTCAGCATCTTCCTTTCTGGCCTGAGGATGAGTTCCTGGGGTATTTCCAGCTGTCCCTTCTCTTCTCTGTCTATTTACCTTCCTTTCACCTTCCCATTTCTATCCTTCTCAGGTTTGTGGGGATGACGGAAAAAAGGTTTAGATTTATGGACCAGTTCATAATCACCAGCCATCTCCACTGCCTGTCTAGCTGTTTTAACTCTCTAGTCTTCAACATGGGTTCTAATTATTGGAGGAAGTGAATCTTTAAATTCTTCCAAGTAGCTCTAATATATCTTTTCCCCTTTCATCATCTATCTATTGTTCTCACACCCCTTTGAAACCCAAACTCTTCTAAATATAAGATCTTTCATGTTTCCACCTGTCTTTGCTTTTAGGTCAATAAAATGTCATATCCCCACTACTAGTTTACCTATGAATTCCTGCAAGGTGCAAACATTTTCCCTTTCACCTCTGACTCCCCTTGGAAATTCAAACAACCTCTCAACTTATCTAAAAATACAAGTGTTAGATTTAACCTATTTACTTGTACCTCAACTTCATACATATATCCTTCTCATGTTTCCAAACCCTGACAGCCTGACTCCTATCAACCTCTTGCCCAGCTTAATTAAAGCACACACACAGACACCCAGCTTCCTTTACAGAATAACAATATTCCCCAAAATATTTTTTAAAAATCCATTCTCACATCTCCCTCCTGAAAAAAAATGACCTTAAATTAACTCGGCAGGACTGAACCGTGTTGACTCATTAGGGGCATCCCTAATAGCAAATAACAAGAATGGAATCCCTCGATCCCAATCATGTGGATAGGTTTGACAATATGCTCTAATCAGAGTCTTTAAAGTCTGATGCCGCCTTTCTAAGGCACCTTGTGTTTTAGGGTGATAGGCTGACGATCTAAATTGTTTTATGCCTAGGCCATTCATTACTTCTTTAAACAGCTGTGATGTGAAATTCAAATTCTTATCTGGCCATTTCTTTTTGTAATCTATACCTTGAAAAGAATTTGGTTAACTCCTCTACAACCACCTTTGCTGTAATTTTCCTTAAAGGTATTGCTTCTGGAAATCCGGTGGACACACCCATGATTGTCACTAAGTACCAATTTCCACTTTTAGTCTTAGGTGAGGGGTCTTACATAATCAATTAGGAACCTGTTAAAAGATTCGCAAAAGGCTGGAATTGGAATTACAGGCTTAATCATTGCCTGAGGTTTTCCTATCACCTGACATGAATATTAAAGTAAGGATACAATGTTGAAATTGTATAAAACACTGGTGAGGCCACAACTGGAGTATTGTGTGTAGTTCTGGTCATCACATTACAGGAAGGATGTAATACCTCTGGAGAGAGTGCAGAGGAGGTTTACAAGAATGTTGCCAGGATTAGAAAAGTGTAGCTACGAGGAGAGATTGGAAAGGTTGGGGTTATTTTCCTTAGAACAAAGAAGGCTGAGAGGTGACTTGATTGAGGTGTACAAAATTATAAGGGGAATAGATAGAAAGGACAGGATAAAATTGTTTCCCTTGATGGAGAATTCTAGAACCAGGGGACATAGATTCATGATAAGTGGCAGAAGGTGTAGGGGGGACATGAGGAAGAACTTTTTTACGCAGAGGGTAGTTGGTGTCTGGAATTCACTGCCCAAGTTGGTGGTACAGGCAGAAACTCTAAACTCTTTTAAAAAGTACCTGGATCTGCACCTAAAGTGCTGTAAGCTGCAGGGCTATGGACCGGGTGCAGGAAGGTGGGATTAGAAAGGGCACCTGGGTGTCCTCGGGCTGGCATGGACAAGATGGGCTGAATGGCCTCCTTCTGTGCTGTAACTTTTCTATGGTTCTATGGTTCAGAGCTCTGGCATGGAGTTTCCACCCACACAGTTGGAGGCGATCTCAGGCCCAATCATCTGACAGGTGAAGGTCACAGTCTCCCTGGATAGGCAGAGCCTCCTTTGGCATTGTACTTTGGACATATTGAGGTAACTGCATCGCTGCCTGTAAACCCTGGCAGCAGGATGGTGGCACCTTCTGCGGCCCCTTCTGCCTTGGTCTACCTGCTGGCCCTGCACCCCCTGTGCCTGCACCTCTCCTCCCACAGGACACTCGAAGCTGCACTGGGACACCTGGCCTGCCCCTCACTTCCTCCTCAGAGGAGATGCCTCCAGTGGAGATCACAGTCCTCATTACCAGGGTAACAGAAGGCAGTCTGATACCTGGAAGGATCCACATAGTCAAAATCCTCCGGGGGCCTTGAAGACACCAATGAGTCCTGGAATGAAGTCTAGAAATGCTAAGAATGGAGCTTAGAACTGAGTTGAAGCTGTCAAGTTTAAATATGTAACCAGCAGCAAACGATCTCCTAAACTCTTCACTACTCTCAATAGCAATGCTGCTGACCCTTTGCATCCCACACATGAATGAGGTTTTTCAAAATGTGGGCTGCCCGCCTGTCTGTTTTGCCTGTGCAATGGGCACGAAATCGCATGGGCAACTTAAAATTGGGTTCAGTTGGGTTTTTAATGACCTTAAGTGGCCTTTAAATTGAAGGCGGGCAAGTCTCCGACACTCGCATGCACCCGCTGACCTGAAGATTGTGCGCATGCAGGATGACATCAGGACACTCACCCGAGGTCTTCTCACGCTAGTTTACGTCCGATCAGGTTGGGCACATGCCCGCCCGTGAGGTGTAAAATTCTGCCCCGGTTGAGCAAATGGACTGGTTTTTTGTAATGGGATATCTGGAGCAGCGTTAAAGAAGCTCCACATATTCCCTCATAGCAACCTGCTGAAGGACATCCATTGCCATGCCCCTTTGACTAACATCACAACAGCTTAACTGAACTGGTGCCTTCCTTTAGGATAAAACTCCCCCGAGCATTATTACTATTGCTGGGATATTCTCAGGAAACAATCAATCAGGTACGCACCTTATTTGAGCATAAACCTTTCTCCCTGCTCAGCTAATTACAATTAATAATCCATGGATGCTTTTGCAGCCCAGCTATTAATCGCATGACTTTGAGGACAGCAACCTCTCAGCAATCTGTGCCTTAACCAGACCCATGGGGCTGTTTGCTATAAGTTTCTCACTACCATAAAGCTGGTGTCTATAGGTTGGAAATGTTCTGCTGTTTTGTGTTCTGGGACTCCAGTTTGAACAGGACCAAGGATCCAACAACACCAACAAAGTTTAGGCAGTGTATTGATTGTATCCTCAAAACAGATAATATGTGAAGGAACCCCCAGCTTAGCATCTTCACCTGCACAGCAGTGGAAAATCCTCACATACTACATTCCCAAAATTTTTCTGCCAGTTTATGAAAGAATGCTGAGTCAAGAGAGTCAAATTTCTTCTCACCTCAATCTTAAATGGGGGACCCCTTAATTTTTTCATACAATTCAATGGGTCTCCCATTTAAGACAGAGGTGAGAGGATGTTCTTTTTCTCTCAGAAGGTCATGAGTCTTTGGAACTCTCTTCCTCAGAGAGTGATGGGGGCAGGTTCATTGAATATTTTTAAGGCAGAGGTAGATAGATTCTTGACTAACAAAAGGGTGAAAGGTTATTAGGGGTAGGCAGGAATGTGGGGTTGAGGCCACAATCAGATCAGCCATGATCTCATTGAATGGCGGAGCAGGCTCGAGGGGCTAAATGGCCAGCCCTGCTCCTGATTTGTATATTCATAGGGGGAAGCTCCAGAGTAAGGTAACCAGCCCAGGCCATTGCTATTCAGCTTGAATACCCAATGCTAACAGAATTGACAGAGACTTGGAGCATATTGCCTCCCCATCTAACTTCTTATTGGTCCATGAATGTGCAAAAGAGGCATAGGCATGATGGGCTGAATGGCTTCCTTCTGTGCTGCAATGTTCAATGATGATGAAAAGCCTCCTTTTCTTTTTATCGAGAAAGTAAGGGGAAGGTCATTTGCACAAATTATTCTCAAGGGTGGAAAGTGGGGGTGAGGTAGATCAAGCAGTTATGGTTAAGGAGCTATGCTTGAATTTTAAAAGCATTATGGTTACAGAGGAAAGTGAAGAATGCAGTTGAGGTCTTGGGAATAAATGTGTTAAAGCAGGAAATGGAGAGGTGTTTTGGCATTAACACAATGAGAATGTTGGAAGAATGAGGAGCATCTCAGATAACAGAACAGAGGGTGCAAAGGTGTAAAGTTCACAGGAGAACTCATCAAAGTAGTACTGAATGAGAGATGAAATTGATAAAAAGAGAAAGACAAAAAAGGTCACATGGTGAAGACGTTTCTATAAACTACGAAGCGCTTAGCATTACTACTAGAGTAGATCCCAGAGCAAGACACTTCCCTTATGCAAAAATCAACATGTCCTTAACATTTTAAAGATCGTAACAAGATATTGGAAATTAAATAGGATAAAGGATTATTTATCAGACCAACAGCTTGCTCTTGTTTACTCAAGTAGTGTTTTATTTTTATTTGTTCATGGGATGTGAGCATCGCTAGCAAGGCCAGCATTTGTTGCCCATCCCTAATCCAGTCGTGTGAGAGTGTTGCTTGGTAATCCTTCCAGGTTATGGGAGTACTATCAAGAAGAAACAAGAAAGACTTGCATTTATGCAGTGCTTTTGTTAAAAGCTGACCTGACTTTGGGCAGGATAGTAGGGGGACATCCAGCCCAGACTAGAAAATAATTTATTCCACAGCATCAACAATCCTCATATTAATGAACAGAAAATTAATAATTTGTAGAAACATGATATGGCACTATTCAAAAACGCTGAAAAGTATAGCATGGAAGTAAACAAGTAATTAAACAAAGGTGTTCTTGAGATTATCCAGTAGAAGTGTTTTGTAATAGCGCGGAGTGCACTGACATTAATACAAGTGCCGGAAATATTGCAGCATATTATTCATATCTTTTAGCTGAACACTGCGTTGTCTGTAACTGGAGGTGACTACATGGAAACTGATAAGCTACGTACATGAGTTACGAATATGGAATGTATAACGGGAATGTTTATTTGATTATATCATTTCCTCTTGTGATTGGATCCCCGCTGTCTTGTATGTGTTGATGATTCCTCCTTATTTTACTTGATCCTTCAGGTTTGTATTTGGCTTCACTGGCCATATAATGCATTTTGATATGGTGCATGACTATGGTTCTTATTTTTCTGAAACATTAGCAACTAGGGGTCCCTATGTGACTGAAAAATCACAAAAGAAAGTGAAAATTCATGAGAAGTCAATTTTCTTCCTCCTTGTAATTCAGAGTCCAATATCAAAACTGCATTCTCAGAAATTGCACCTTTCAGTGTTATGTCTTCCCACACTACAACATTGGGAGGAGCTAAACCTTCAGCCCAGAATTCCCTGGAAGGGAGCTTGTGCCATTAATTCAGCCCTTTCGTGTCCTGATTTTCCTGTTGTGAATTTCACGGGAACGTATTTTGAATATGCCTCAGCAATGAACGGTGGCCAATCAGCGACTTCAGAAGTGGTGCAACAAATGGCATAACCCCATCTGCAACAATGAACCGATTAAGCAGACCAATATTGATTGAACCCAGGTCATGGGGCTGAATTTTCCCCCCGTCGGGGGGATTGTGTGGGGGCGGGCAGGAGTGAGTGCGAACCCGATCAGCGCCCCCAATTGGGTGCGCACCACCATTTTACATGGGCGGGCCTTAATTGACAGTGTGCTTCGTGTGTGGGTGGGGGGGGGGGGGGGGGGGGGGGGGGGGGGGGGTGGTGGGGGGGAGGGGGATGATTCCCTGAGTCGGAGCCTGTGCAGAAATATCCTTGAGGCATGGAGGTGCCTCAGGGAGATTAGTTCATATTCTGAAAAATTTAATAAAGGAAAAAAAACTAGGAAACTGGACACAACTGGCACCGTTGTGAGAGGAACTTTGCCATGGGAAAGCTGATATACGTGAAGAACTTCAGAGAAGTACTGAAGTGGTTATCGGGTGAAATAAGTGCAATGACTGGACCTCTATCTCACTACGTGGAGGTGGAAGGCAAAGTCATACGGAGACATGTGTATCATCTAAGGAAGGGAGAAACAAATCACCAAGAATTGATTCCTCCAGTGTTCACGACTGGGTTAACGTTTCCTGTTGAGAGCACTCAACCCAGTACAGACATGCCTGATGTTCCTATAAGAGTTGAGGACACAGAACTGCAGGTTCCCATCAAAGCACCTGATGTTCAGGCACCTCCGAGAAAGGAGTCCCTGACAAACCATCTGAAGTTGTAGAGCTGCAACACTCTACTCACCTAAGGAAATCCCCAAAAAGACTGAATTTATAAATTACTTAGCTGTGTAAATATTTTGCTATCTTGAGAAAGTTGAACTTGTAAATATCAAATATATATCTGAGTAAAGGGGGAGGGATGTGGTAATTATGGTTTTATATAATGTATACTATACCTTTAAGAAGAATGTTTGTTAAGGAAGATCACATGATCTCCAATACCCAATAGGGGAGTAGCGCGGGCTACCTCTATAGTTAGTAGTCAACAGTGGAGAGATAGAGTTTGAAGTGAAATCACACATGTAGTTGCTGCTGAGTATCTTTGTAAATAAACATAATGATTTCCACCTAAGAAGTGTCTGATGATCAACTGTATTAATAGTACCAACTCGGCCACCTCTCACAACAAACTGGCGACGAGGATCCACAGGATCCAACAGCCCCAAAATTAAAACACATTACTAATTTCTGCCTCTGTGTTTTCAAATAACATCTACAGAAAGTGGCCCATGTCAAGAGCCAAGATGCCAGATCAAATTCACCATGTAACTGAGTTTGACATCCCTAGTCTGTATTACCTAGTCCCTTTACCAAAAAACAGTAATTACATCACCATTTCTTTTCCAGGATTACCTCACTCTTTGGCTCAATTGTGACCTTTTAATACATTCCAACATCTGATTTGTTTTACTCACTGGAGCTATGGCACGAATGCTTGGTGGTAATCAGGACCCCCGGATCTCCCTCATTTCCATGGTTATTATTTTCTTTCCACTTAATAGCTGCTTCCTGGAGTTTATTTGCGGCCCCCTTGTGAAGCACTTTGCATTTTTCTAAAGTCAATTCCACCTAGCACCAGTCTGCCCAATTCCCAAGTATATTCAAGTCTTCCTGTTGCTTATTCAGTTCAGTTTGGCATTCTACCACCTTCATTACCTTTGCGTCATGCACAAATGTAGCCTCTGGGCTTGTGACTCCTAGCTCCATAAGATCATAAGAAATAGCTTAATTTATGGAGATATTAAACAGATAAGATCCCAAAATTCCCACAAGTAAGGATCTCCCAAGCTGATGACAACCACCATACCACCGCTTTCTGAATTCTGTCAGTCAACTAATTATACATCCATTGTAAAATATTTCATTGTTTTCACTGCCAGCCTTTCCTCTATTAGAGGCCTCACTTAAATTCAAGTATCCCATATCCACTGCCTTACCTGTATCAAGTACCTTTTTCACATTCTCAAAGAAAACCAGCAACTTCTATTGACCCTCCTTTGCAAACCCATATTGGATACATTTTATGATTTGATTGCTAGAGGCCCCAAAACCTCATCTTATTGAACGATACAAGATTCTGAAGGGGCTTGACAGATCAGATGCTGAGAGGTTGTTTTCTCACTAGGGGGAATCTAGAACTTTTTTTTCGTATTCATTCATGGGATGTGGGATTTGCTGGCTGGGCCAGAATTTATTGCCCATCCCTAGTTGCCCTAGAGAAGGTGGTGGTGAGCTGCCATCTTGAACCACTGCAGCCCATGTGGTGTAGATACACCCACAGTGCTGTTGGGGACGGAGTTCTAGGATTTTGACCCATCAGTAAAGGAACGGTGATATATTTCCATGTCAGGATGGTGAGTCGCTTGGAGGGGAACTTCCAGGTGGTGGTGTTCCCATATAACTGCTGCCCTTGTCCTTCTGGATGGTTGTGGTCATGGGTTTGGAAGGTGCTGTCTTAGGAGCCTTGGTGAATTCCTGCAGTGCATCTTGTAGATAGTACACTTTGCTGCTCCTGTGCGTTGGTGGTGGAGGGAGTGAATGTTTGTGGATGTGGTGCCAGTCAATCAGGTTGCTTTGTCCTGGACAGTGTCAAACTTCTTAATTGTTGTTGGAGCTGCGCTCATCCAGGCAAGTGGGGAGTATGCCATCACACCCCTGACTTGTGCTTTGTAAATGGTGAACAGGCTTTGGGGAGTCAGAAAGTGAGTTACTCGTCACAGGATTCCTAGCCTCTAACCTGCTCTTTTAGCCACTGTGTTCATATGGCTGGTCCAGTTCAGTTTCTGGTCAATGGTAACCCCCAAGATGTTGATAGTGGGGGATTCAGTGATGGTAATGTCATTGAACATCAAGGGATGATGGTTAGATTCTCTCTTGTTGGTGGTGGTCATTGCCTGGCACTTGTGTGGTGCAAATGTTACTTGTCACTCATCAGCCCAAGCCTGGATATTATCCAAGTCTTGCTGCATTTGGACATGGATGTTTTCAGAAGGCACAGTTTAAAAATAAGGGGTCTCCAATTTCAGAGATGAAGAGGAGTTTCTACTCTCAGACGGTGGAGACTGTCATTGAATATATTCAACGCTGAAATAGACAGATCTTTGAACTAAGTGAGTCAAAGGTTATGGGGAATAGGCTGGAAAGTGAAGTCGAGACCAAGATCAGATGAGTCATGATCTTATTGAATGGTGGAGCAGGCTCAAGGGGCCATTTGGCCAAAACTCCTGCTCCAATTTCTTATGTCATATTCTCATGCTCCTTACTAAGGATATCCATAACATTGTGACATTGCTGGCATATGCTGCTCATTGGAGCAACCACCCTCCAGTTTCTAAATTTTCAAGATCCAGATCTCTGTAAAGATCAGGAATCAATTTGTAAATTTGTAGACTAAGTTTTGGCCTCTTGATTATTTCCGCAAACCCCCTATGAATCCCCTGATCACATCTGTAATATTTACATTATTCTCTCAAAGTAAGTATTGGAAACTGGATGAATTTCAAATTTAGTGTTAAGACAGAGTTTCCATTCTGAATGCAACAGAATTCTATGTCAGAATTCCTCTGATTTTCTCCTTAGTAATGTTTTAATTAAGTGGGGAATGTTTTTTTTGTTAGTTGACATACTTCCAATTGTTTGCATTTGTTCTTTGGGGGGAGTCCATTGGAATTTGAATTCTTTTTCAAAAAATAATTACTGCTGAGGGTAGTTTCATAGTCGGAACTCATGAGTGGAAATTAAAAATATATCTGGCTCATATTGGATTTCACCCAGACTTTATAAATTATTCCCTCAAAGCATATTATACTGCGGAAGGCTTTTCATGGAGTGCAGTGTGAATTCAATTCCCCCCACTGGAGCCCCTCTCTGTCCTAATCCTTTCATGCCACTTCATTTTTCTCTTTCCAGATGTGGTGCAATTGTATCTACTGACTTCACATAACATCATCTAGGGAAATTCTTTCCCTCTCCCTGTTGTAACGCTTTACTTATTTGTCCATTATATTCCCCAAATGAGGGGAGAGAGCAGCCTGTCAGATAGGGAAAGCCCAGAGTCATCCTTGCCTTTTTAGTAATACTTTAGTCATCACCTACACTTAACCTTCTCTCAGGATCAGAATTTATACTTTGGGCTCACACAACTTCTACTCATCTAACAGTCATCCATTTTAATCAGATAGCCAAAAGATTAGAAGGCTCATTCATCAAGTTCAGTAGTGAGAATCCCTTCCACAAGAAACAACGTTTGTGCAAAATCTTCCCAAGCATCAGTCCAGAAGATTCTGGAAGTTGGGTTTCAGCTATGAAGAGAGACTAGATAGGCTGACATTATTTTCCTTAGAGCAGAGAAGGCTGAGGGGGACCTGAGTGAGGTGTACAAAATTATGAGGAGCATAGATAGGGTAGATAGGAAGAAACTTTTCCCCTTAACGGAGAGGTCAGTAACCAGGGCGTTATTTATGGTGAGGGGCAGGAGGTTTAAAGGGAATTTGAGGAAATTTTTTTTACCCAGATGGTGGAGGGAATCTGGAACTCACTGCCTGAAAGGGTGGTAGAGGAAGGAACCCTCACCAATGTTTAAGAAGCATTTAGATGAACACTTGAAATGCCATAGCATACAAGGCTATGGGCCAAGGGCTGGAAAATGGGGTTAGAGTAGATAGGGGCTTGATAACGGGCACGGACAAGATGGGCTGAAGGGCCTCTTTCCGTGTTGTAAAACTCCACGACTTATCGACAGTGAAGAGATGGGAATATAGTTCCAAGTCAGGATGATGTGTGTCTCAGTGGGGAACTTGGAGGTGGTGATGTTCCCATCCACCTGTCCTTCTATTTAGTAAAGTTTGTGGGCTTGGGTGGTGCTGTCGAAAAAGCCTTGGCAAGTTGCTGCCATGTACCCTGTGCATAGTACACACTGAAGCTACAGTACACGATGGGGAGGGGGTGGATGACTAAGGTGGTGAATGTGGTGTCTATTAAGTGGATTGCTTTGTCCTGGATGGTGTTGAGTTTCTTGAGTGTTATTGGAGCTGCACTCATTTAGACAAATGGGGACTATTCCATTACACTCCTGGCTTGTGCTTTAGTAAAGGGACTTTGGGGAGTCAGGAAGTGAGATACTCACTACAGAAGCTCTGTAGAAGGGTCATATGGATTCGAAACATTAACTCTGTTTCTCTTTACACAGATGCTGCTAGACCTGCTGAGTTTTTCCAGCATTTTCTGTTTTTGTTTCAGCATGGGTGACTAGTTAGTCTTCTTGTGTTGTTATTCTCACAGCACACCAGCACACCCTGCACTGCTCTGCAGCTAGCTTTTTAACCCATTTTCCCTGTGTATTCCATGAGGGGAAATAGTAACCTTGCACCCATCTCAGAACTATTTACACATTCTGAGATATAGATCAACAGGAGATGGATCTTTGGGTGACTGCTGAGGTGTGCAAATCAGTCTTTTGGCTCTGCAGCCACAGGAGGTTAAAGTGCAGTCTTTTGTATCATTCCTATCTCCTTTTCAAGTGTCTCTGCTTGAAGGAGGCCATGACATCTCTCTCAAAAAAGGTCTGTCAATTCCACATAGGAATTTTCCAGAAAGTGGTCACTTTTAGTTATCAGCCATCTTTTGCCCAGTGTCCTTTTCAAGACAATACCCCTGGATCTTGAATACCTCTATCAAGTCTCCTCTCAGCCTTCTTTTCTCCACAGAAAACAGTCACAACCTCTCCAATCTATCCTCACAGCTACAGTTCTTCATCCCTGGAATCATTCTTGTGAATCTCTTCTGTATTCTCTCCAAAGCCTTCACAATATTCCCCAAGTATGATGCTTAGAACTGGATGCAGTACTCCAGATGAGGTCTAATTAGTTATTATACAAGTTCAACATGATCTCATTACTCTTGTACTCCATGCCCCTATTAATAAAGTCCAAGATGCTATATGCTTTATTAACTCCTCACTCAACATGCCCTGCCATCTTCAATGGCTTATGTATATATACACCAAGGTCCCTCTGTTCCTGCATCTCCTTTAGGGTTTCTTCCTTTATTTTACACTGTCTCTCCATATTCTTCTTACCAAAATGAATCACCTCCCACTTCTCTGCATTGAACTTCATCTGCCACTTGTCTGCCCAATCCACCAACATGTCTATGTCCTTTTGAAGTTCAAGACTATCCTCATCACAGTTGACAACATTTCCAATCTTCATATCATCTGCAAATTTTGAAATCATGCCCTGAACACCACAGTCTAAGTCATTAATATATATCAGGAAGAGCAAAGGTCCCAACACTGACCCCTGGGGAACTCCACTACAAACCTTCCACCAATCTGAAAAACATCCATTAACCATTATTCTCTGTTTCCTGTCACTAAGCCAATTTCTTATCCAAATGCCTACTTTCCCTTTTATTCCAGTCGAGGTGAGCCCCCAGACTGTTTTATCTGATGAATTATTATCCTAATTTTCTCTGCTAATATGCAGAGTTTCAACTTTTGCTTCTAAGCAATGCAATTGGTATGTTGACGTGATATAGCTGACCACAGGCATTGCCTGTAACGTTAGACTGACTGGTCCATTTAAAGTCCCATTGTGGGTTGTCTTGTTTATAATGCCTGCTAAGTATTTTCTGTTGCTTCTATTTAACTTAATAAAGCCAGATAACTCTATAACCTGAGTGAAAAGATGATATGGAACGACACTAAATTGGTGGTTTTGACTAAATTGTATGTAATTTACAGCTTTAAATTTTATTTTATGGTCATCCTGAGATTATACTTTCCAGAAAAGGCTCCAATTACTGTTGGGTGAAAAGATATGTGTATATCTCTATAACATGGAGGTTTTTTTTATTCACTTAATAAAAAATATGACACATTTATATCACATCATTCGTTCTTGAACAATGCATAGGAACTATTTGCTTGTGTGGTAATTGTGTGATTGTAATAAATACATTGATATATTGTCATCTATAATATTGCATAATATAATGCATCATTACTAATCTGTATATTCTGCACATGTGCTTAATCTTGCTCTTGATATTTATATGTCTTACATTTAATAGTTGTATGCATTAGATTTATAACACCAACAGGAATATAGGAACAGGAGTAGGCCATTCAGCCCCTCATGCCTGTTCCACCTTTCACTTAGATCAAGGCTGATTTGTACCTCAACTTCAGCCACTTGTCCTTATTCCATTTTCCTTGATATTCTTGCCTAAAAGAAAATTAACCTTGGCAAATTCAATAACTGAGACCCAGAGAGTTCCAGATTTTTTTTCATTCTTGAGATATGAATGTCACAGGCAAGGTCAGCATTTATTGGCCATCCCTAATTGTGCTTGCAAAAGTGGTGGTGAGCTGCTGCAGTCCATGTGGGGTAGGCACACCCACAATGCTTTTTTTCTGTAGAGGTTTGATACAACTAAGTGGCTTTGCTAGGCCATTTCACAGTCAACCCCATTGCTGGAGTCACATGTAGGCCAACCAGATAAGGAAGGCAGATTTCCTTCACTCTAGGAAAACCTGGGTTGTTATTAATGAGACCAGCATTTTATTCCCAATTTTTATTAATGAATTGAATTTAAATTCCCCCAGCTATTGCTGAGGTGGGATTTGAACTCATATCTCTGCAGCATTAGTTAATGCCCCAGTCCGGGGCTCTGGATTATTTGTCAAGTAACATTACCATTATGCTACTCCCTTCCATGTGAAGATCATAAAAAATAGGAGCGGGAGTAGGCCATTCGGCCCATCAAGTCTGCTCGCTGAAAAACAGCATCACTTCTGATTGGCTGAGTTCTAATTTTAAGATTGTGTTCTCTTATTCTTGATTTACCCACCAAAGGCAATGGATTATCTTTATCTGCACTATTGAATCTTTTTGTCATTTTAAACACCTCAATCAGGTCATCTTTCAACCTTCCACACTCAAAAGAAACAATGGATTTTCCCCTCTTTCCAATCTTCATCCATTGCTTCTTGACATCAGTGCTGTAATTATTTACTCCTGAGTGGCCTGGCTCTAATTTTATGATTATGATTATCCCTCTCTGCTCTACACACATGAGACTTGGACTGTGTACCAGCATCATGCCAAGAAGCTCAACTACTTTGCCTTATGCTGTCTTTGGAAGCTTCTGAAGATCAGGTGGCAGGACAAAATCGCAGATACTAAGGTGCTCACCTGAGCTGTCATGCCAAGCGTCCACACCATCACTGAGACAGTCTTTGCCTGGAATTGTCTCAGGTTGAGCAGCTTCCCATCCATGCAATATCTGTTTTTGATATCAGCATTGCCATCATGGAAGGCATCGGAGAGCATGGTGGAGGAAAACATGCTGAAGAGGGTTGGCGCTATCACATAACCTTGATCAGATATTTTCCTAGATTATTCCACTAGAGAAAATTGTTTCTGTGTACCTACTGCATCAGTGTTCCGCCAGCCCAATCACAAGAAGACATCTTAGATGCAATTGACCATTGTCAACACCAGGTAGCGGGACAGGCAGGATGTGGTGTAATGAAAGCCATGTGCCATGATGACTGCTGGACTGACCACCATCTTATCATTTCAAAGCTAAGCATCAAGATCCATCCCCTTAGATTCCCTCAGGGCATGAATTTCCATAAGTATCTTAATGTCTCAAGGCTCAAACATGGTAGTCATGAAGGAATCTCTCTCAGAGAAATTCGAGAGCCACCTGTGTACAGCAACAATGCACACCCACTGCATTGAGGATGACTGGGAAATCTTCAGGGATACAGTGTACCCCACTACTCTAAAGGTCCTTGACCCCACCCCTCGTAAGCATCAAAATTTGTTCAATGAAAACAATGAGGTAATCCAGAAACTTTTGGAGGAGAAACATTGCTCTATAAGGCTTACCTCAATGAAGAGTCAACACTATCCAAGCATGATCCCTACCAAAACATTCACAGGACTGTCTGCTGCAAGCTTAGAGAGATGCAAGACACTTAGCTGAATCAGAAAACAGACAAACTTTAGTGATATGCAGACCACAAAGGCTGCAAGAGAATCTACAATGTTACAAAATCTGTTTAAGGGTCCAGTCTATTGGTCATCAATCCTCAGTGCCAATGGGTCAACATTGCTCATAGAAAAAGCCAAAATTCTAGAAAGATAGGCAGAGGACTTTAACCAAATACTCAATCGGCCTTAATCCATCAATGAAGAAACAATCAACAGGTGCCACAGGTTTCCATCCACTGCTCCCTTGATGACCCTCCATGCTGTGAGCAACAATGAATGTAATCAAACTCCTGTCTTGCGGCAATGCTGCAGGAGCTCATGTTATACCAGCTGAGTGTACAAGGCTGGAGGTCAATGCCTAGCCAAGAAGCTTACTGGAGTCTATCAGTATATGTGGGAGCAAGGAACCATCCTGCAAGAATACAAAGATGCCTCCATTGTCCACCTGTACAAACTGAAAGTAACTCGCCATACTTGCAACAATGTAGAGGAAACTCACTCCTCCCCATCACCATAAAATCTTTGCCATTAGACAGCTCCAGGAGAAATGCCAAGAACAGAACATGAATCTCTACATCACATTTCTTGATCTGACCAAGGCCTTTGACACAGTCTGGCGAGAGGGCCTTTGGAAGGTCATGGAGAAATTCGGCTGTCCTGAGAAATTCATCACAATGTTCGACTGCTCCATGATGATATGCTTGTGCGTCTGCTGGATGATGGTGAGTCTTCTGACCCATTCCCAATCACTAATGGAGTTAAACAAGGTTGTGTGATAGCACCAACCCTCTTCAGCATGTTTTCCTCCACCATGCTCTCCGATGCCTTCCATGATGGCAATGCTGATATCAAAAACAGATATTGCATGGATGGGAAGCTGCTCAACCTGAGACGATTCCAGGCAAAGACCAAGGCCATACTTCACGATTTCCTGTCTGCCAATGACTGTGCACTGTGCATAGCTCTGGTTCGGAGCTGGACATGTAGCATAACATGGACTTGTTTTCCAATGCATTCAACAACTTCAGCCTTAGAATCAGCATGAAGAAAACTGAAGTAATGCACCAGCCTGCTCCAGGAAAGCCCTATCTCGAGCCCAGGGTTTCAGTCCCTGTCAGTAGTAGATAAGTTCACATTGATTGGCAGTACACTCTCTCGAACTATCTATATTGATGGTAAGAATTGCCAAAGCAAGTATAGCTTCAGTGGACTTTAAACATCAGTCTGGGAGTGAAGAGGGATAATTCTGCCTACTGAAAGTCTGCAGAGCAATAGTCTTGCCCTCTCTGCTCTACATACGTGAGACTTGGACTGTGTACCAGCATCATGCCAAGAAGCTCAACTACTTTGCCTTATGCTGTCTTTGGAAGCTTCTGAAGATCAGGTGGCAGGACAAAATAGCAGATACTAAGGTGCTCACCCGAGTTGTCATGCCAAGCGTCCACACCATCAGTCTTTGCCTGGAATCGTCTCAGGTTGAGCAGCTTCCCATCCATGCAATATCTGTTTTTGATATCAGCATTGCCATAATGGAAGGCATCGGAGAGCATGGTGGAGGAAAACATGCTGAAGAGGGTTGGCGCTGTCACACAATCTTGTTTAACTCCATTAGTGATTGGGAATGGGTCAGAAGACTCACCATCATCCAGCAGATGCACAAGCATATCATCATGGAGCTGTCGAACATTGTGATGAATTTCTCAGGACAGCCGAATTTCTCCGTGACCTTCCAAAGGCCCTCTCGCCAGACTGTCTCAAAGGCCTTGGTCAGATCAAGAAATATGATGGTCACTTAGCCAGAATCTCTGACACTCACTAACTAAAACAAATCTTCTGTGGAGGGCTCGAGACTGGGATGTGCTCTCAAAGTGGTCAAAGGAAGTGCTACAAGAACACTGAAGGCTTCATTTAGGAGTTTTAATACTTTGAGTCCTGGGATAAGCTCTCCCAGGATCATTGCATCTGGCCAACCAAATAAAAAATGGTGTAGCCTCCTTCGAAGGCAAGCGCATATCAGAGGCAGAGAAAAAACGTAAGGAGATGAAATCCCAAGACAGCAACTTGTTGAAAACTCCATCATCTGCAGTATCCTGTCCAATTTGCAGCAGAACCTACTAGGCACAGATCAGTCTTACCAGTCACCCACATACCCACCAGAGCCCTACCAAACACCCTAGATATAGAACATGGATATCTTCGGCTGGAAGTACAAACAAGAACATTATTGTCTCATCTATCTCTAGACCCATATTCCCTTTATCAATCGCTTTCTCTTACTATATTCATGAAGACCAGAAGATTTGACCCCTTTGGGCAGCTTTCCTTTTCCAAGTTCCTGAGGGAATGTACTAGTACCTGACAGAAAGATGTTTCAAATCTTGTTAATGCCCAACAGTCACTCTGTACAAACACAAGAGCAAGATAATTATAGATGTTTGCTCTCTTTCTTTCTTAATGTTTTATTAATTATAAGTTAAACCTTTTCTTACTGTTACTGGGCCCATGTGACTGTACAGACGAATCAACCCTAAGCGCAGGGAATCTTAGGGGCGGAGCTTTTTAGCTTTGGTCTTGGAACAAGCACGTAGCCACATCAGGAGGCTGTACATAAATTTTCCTGTTTCTTACAGGACTCCAGGACTCCAAGTTTATTACAATGTGATAGAGAGCAAGAGGAGAGGGAGAAGAGATATTCTTTTGCTATCAGCTCTGATTTTATCTTCTTCATTTGGCAGTCCTGTGAAAAATGGTACCTTGGTCGATATTAATCCCTCTACCAACATTACTGAAAAAACAGATTACCTGTTTGGTGTCTCATTGCTGTTTTTGGGAACCTGCTGTGCAGCAGTGCAAATTAGCTGCTGTGTTTCCTACGTTACAACAGTGGGTCCATATTTCAATGTATTTAATTGGCTATAGAGTGCTCTGGGATGTCACTAGGTTGCAAAAGACACTTTATAAATACAAATCGTTTCATTTTTTTTTACAAGATCCTCACCAGTAGAAGGAAAGGTGTGGGATTTTTCTACGATTCTGGCCTTACTTGTTGACACTACCTGCTTGTGCAAATCAGGTTGATGCATTGGATAGAAAATCAACATTCCTGCTTTTTACTTTTGACACAATAGAGCATTAGAAGAGGCAGGTTTCCCTGCCATGGCTGATTTTCCTGAGGTCTGGCAAGATACATTTTGCACATGTGAACATGTTCAATTCTGCAAATCAGAAGGATAATGTTTTGTGTTTGAGCAAGCAGCCTATTGCTGGCTTTCCAGGATCCTGTCATAATTTGATCTTTCTGTGCAAGTTCTCATTCCCAGACACTGAAACATATGGAAAATTATAGACTTGAGTGAGTCTGTTCTTCTTCATGTGTCAGTTGTGATTCAGCTGGTAGCACTTTCGCCTCTGAGTCAGAATGTTGTGAGTTTAAGTCCCACTCCATAAACAAAAGTTAAAACATCAAGGCTGATACACCAGTGTAATGCTGGGGCAGTGCTGCACTGTGGAAGGCCTTTCTGATTAGACGCTAAACCAAGGTCCCATTTGCCCTCTCAAGTTAACGTAAAGAATCCCATAGCACTATTTCCAAATAAGAGCAAGGGGATTTCTCCCCAGTCTCCTAGTCAATATTTATCCATCAACCAATCTCACCCAAAACTGATTATCTCGTTGCTGGTTGTGGGATTTTGCTGTGCACAAACTGGCTATCATATTTATTACATTACAGCAGTGACTACACTTCATAAAGAATTTAATTGGCTGAAAAGTGCTTTGGCATGTCATGAAAAGTGCTTTCTAAATGCAAGTCTCTCTTTCTTATCAGTAGTATTTTAGCCTCATGGATGGGTGTGAATGTAGGCTGGATTAACTCTTCTGATTGCACCCCCTGCATCTCTCTCTCTCTCAGAGGAAAAGGAATTGCCAGTCCTTCATACGGTAACCCCACCACCACCCTGACAATGTAGCTGAAATCAGAGAGCTTGTGTGTGAGAGTCTGTCAACATAGATGAGTATCCCACCATTCCATTGCACAGAACATTGGAACTTGTCACAATCTACAACCCATGCTGTCCACGGGTAACCATACCCTCTATTTGTGTGACGTGTAACTGTTACATGGAGGACTAGGGTCACAAAAAGCAGCCACTAAAAATACAGGGTGAAATGTTTTCAAATGAAAACTGAAAGAATACTTAGTTTCTTTTTGTGATTAATGTCTTGATACCAAAATTGAATTCTCAGAGATCACACGTTTCGAAATTCCATGATTTAATTAATAAGGTACTAATTAGGGAGAGTGGGAATTTATTAATAGAAGAATTCTTGATGGTGCACTTGACCCAACCCCTGCTATTAGTGAGACAACACTGAAGAAATTGAGTCGAAGGAATAATGAGGTTTTTATATCGACATAAGAATCAACCCGCAAAACACATATGTACATAGGGCTACCTACTAACAATTAAATTAATTGATAATGATGACATTATGTATTGCAGCTGAGTTTAATCCAATATGGAATATATAGGCTAGTGGAATTCACACTGTCTGCAGTGCTGCAGTACCTATACCTGTAACATGCTATTAACAGAACGCATGAAGCAACGGTGTGGCACACTGGACAACTGCAACAGAGAATTTTGGGAATCTAGAAGAACACATATTGTGATTAATGAGGCCAGATTCAATGCAATAACAGATATAAATGCACTCTGTTATGTTATAACCCACTGACCGACCGGAAGCCTTACCCGCAAGTTTCTCATTTACAGACTTTTCTCCATATGCAGGTCGATTATCCAGAATTTGTGGTCAAAAGAAATACACAGTAATTGTGTGATCAAAGAGACTGTCAAACAACAGTGAGTTCCTAAATTTTCATAAATTTAAAAGCCAGATGGCAGGGTTACACAGGCTAAGGAAAATCTAAAGATCCATTAAGCTCTTGGTGGCTGAGAATCCTCTGCAAAGTTCAGTTCCAGATCAACATTTGCACAGAGGCAAATCCATCAGGCTGCACACAGTGAGGTAGCTTAGAGCTGCACACAGTGAGGTAGCTTAGAGCTGCACACAGTGAGGTAGCTTAGATCTACACACAGTGAGGTAGCTTAGAGCTACACACAGTGAGGTAGCTTAGAGCTGCACACAGTGAGGTAGCTTAGAGCTGTATACAGTGAGGTAGCTAAGAGCTACACACAGTGAGGTAGCTTAGAGCTACACACAGTGAGGTAGCTTAGATCTACACACAGTGAGGTAGCTTAGAGCTGCACACAGTGAGGTAGCTTAGAGCTGCACACAGTGAGGTAGCTTAGAGCTACACACAGTGAGGTAGCTTAGAGATACACACAGTGAGGTAGCTTCGAGTTACAACAGTGAGGTAGATTAGAGCTGCACACAGTGAGGTAGCTTAGAGCTACACACAGTGAGATAGCTTAGAGATACACACAGTGAGGTAGCTTAGAGCTACACACAGTGAGGTAGCTTAGAGCTACACACAGTGAGGTAGCTTAGAGCTACACACAGTGAGGTAGCATAGAGCTGTATACAGTGAGGTAGCTTAGAGCTACACATAGTGAGGTAGCTTAGAGCTGTACACAGTGAGGTAGCTTCGGGCTACACACAGTGAGGTAGCTTAGAGCTACAAACAGTAAGGTAGCTTAGAGCTGTACACAGTGATGTAGCTAAGAGATACACACAGTGAGATAGCTTAGAGCTAAACACAGTGAGGTAGCTTATAGCTACACACAGTGAGGTAGCTTAGAGCTGCACACAGTGAGGTAGCTTAGAGCTGTACACAGCGAGGTAGCTTAGAGCTACACACAGTGAGATAGCTTAGAGCTGTACACAGTGAGGTAGCTTAGAGGTGCACACAGTGAGGTAGCTTAGAGCTACACACGGTGAGGTAGCTTGGAGCTACACACAGTGAGGTAGCTTAGAGCTTTACACAGTGAGGTAGCTTAGAGCTGTATACAGTGAGGTAGCTTAGAGCTACACATAGTGAGGTAGCTTAGAGCTGTACACAGTGAGGTAGCTTAGAGCTGCACATAGTGAGGTAGCTTAGAGCTACACACAGTGAGGTAGCTTAGAGCTGTACACAGTGAGGTAGCTTAGAGATGCACATAGTGAGGTAGCTTAGAGCTACACACAGTGAGGTAGCTTAGAGCTACACACAGTGAGGTAGCTTAGAGCTACACATAGTGAGGTAGCTTAGAGCTGTACACAGTGAGGAAGCTTAGAGCTGCACACAGTGAGGTAGCTTAGAGCTGTATACAGTGAGGTAGCTTAGAGCTACACACAGTAAGGTAGCTTAGAGCTACACACAGTGAGGTAGCTTAGAGCTGCACACAGTGAGGCAGCTTAGACCTGTACACAGTGAGGTAGCTTAGAGCTACGCACAGTGAGGTAGCTTAGAGCTACACGCAGTGAGGTAGCTTTGAGCTACACACAGTGAGGTAGCTTAGAGCTACGCACAGTGAGGTAGCTTAGAGCTACACACAGTGAGGTAGCTTTGAGCTACACACAGTGAGGAAGCTTAGAGCTACACACAGTGAGGTAGCTTAGAGCTACACACAGTAAGGTAGCTTATAGCTGCACACAGTGAGGTAGCTTAGAGCTACACACAGTCAGGTAGCTTAGAGCTACACACAGTGAGGTAGCTTAGAGCTACACACAGTGAGGTAGCTTAGAGCTGTACACAGTGAGGTAGCTTAGAGCTACACACAGTGAGGTAGCTTAGAGCTAAACAGAGTGAGGTAGCTTAGAGCTGTACACAGTGAGGTAGCTTAGGGCTACACACCGTGAGATATCTTGGAGCTACTCACAGTGAGGTAGCTTAGAGCTACACACAGTGAGGTAGCTTAGAGTTGCACACAGTGAGGTAGCTGAGGGCTACACACAGTGAGGCAGCTTAGAGCTAAACAGAGTGAGGTAGCTTACAGCTACACACAGTGAGGTAGCTTAGAGCTACGCACAGTGAGGTAGCTTAGAGCTACACACAGTGAGGTAGCTTTGAGCTACACACAGTGAGGTAGCTTAGAGCTACACACAGTGAGGTAGCTTAGAGCTACACACAGTGAGGTAGCTTATAGCTGCAGACAGTGAGGTAGCTTAGAGCTACACACAGTGAGGTAGCTTAGAGCTACACACAGTGAGGTAGCTTAGAGCTACACACAGTGAGGTAGCTTAGAGCTGTACACAGTGAGGTAGCTTAGAGCTACACACAGTGAGGTAGCTTAGAGCTAAACAGAGTGAGGTAGCTTAGAGCTGTACACAGTGAGGTAGCTTAGGGCTACACACAGTGAGGTATCTTGGAGCTACTCACAGTGAGGTAGCTTAGAGCTACACACAGTGAGGTAGCTTAGAGCTGCACACAGTGAGGTAGCTTAGGGCTACACACAGTGAGGCAGCTTAGAGCTAAACAGAGTGAGGTAGCTTACAGCTACACAAAGTGAGGTAGCTTAGAGCTACACACAGTGAGGTAGCTTAGAGCTGCACACAGTGAGGTAGCTTAGACCTACACACAGTGAGGTAGCTGAGAGCTACACACAGTGAGGTAGCTTAGAGCTGCACAAAGTGAGGTAGCTTAGAGATACACACAGTGAGGTAGCTTAGAGCTACACACAGTGAGGTAGCTTAGACCTGCACACAGTGAGGTAGCTTAGAGCTGCAAACAGTGAGGTAGCTTAGAGCTGCACACAGTGAGGTAGCTTAGGGCAACACACAGTGAGGTAGCTTAGAGATACACACAGTGAGGTAGATTAGAGCTACACACAGTGAGGTAGCTTAGAGCTACACACAGTGAGGTAGCTTAGATCTACACACAGTTAGGAAGCTTAGAGCTACACACAGTGAGGTAGCATAGAGCTACACACAGTGAGGTAGCTTAGAGCTACACAGAGTGAGGTAGCTTAGAGCTGTACACAGTGAGGTAATTAGAGCTGTACACAGTGAGGTAGATTAGAGCTACACACAGTGAGGTAGCTTAGAGCTGCACACAGTGAGGTAGCATAGAGCGACACACAGTGAGGTAGCTTAGAGCTACACACAGTTAGGAAGGTTAGAGCTACAGACAGCGAGGTAGCTTAGAGCTACACACAGTGAGGTAGCTTAGAGCTACACACAGTGAGGTAGCTAAGGGCAACACACAGTGAGGTAGCTTCGGGCTACACACAGTGAGGTAGCTTAGAGCTACACACAGTAAGGTAGCTTAGAGCTGTACACAGTGAGGTAGCTTAGAGCTACACACAGTGAGGTAGCTTACAGCTACACACAGTGAGGTAGCTTAGAGCTACACACAGTGAGGTAGCTTAGAGCTGCACACAGTGAGGTAGCTTAGAGCTACACACAGTGAGGTAGCTTAGAGCTGTACACAGTGAGGTAGCTTACAGCTGCACACAGTGAGGTAGCTTAGAGCTGTACACAGTGAGGTAGCTTAGAGGTGCACACAGTGAGGTAGCTTAGAGCTACACACAGTGAGGAAACTTAGAGCTACACACAGTGAGGTAGCTTAGAGATGTACACAGTGAGGTAGCTTAGAGCTGTATACAGTGAGGTAGCTTAGAGCTACACATAGTGAGGTAGCTTAGAGCTGTACACAGTGAGGTAACTTAGAGCTGCACATAATGAGGTAGCTTAGAGCTACACACAGTGAGATAGCTGAGAGCTGTACACAGTGAGGTAGCTTAGAGCTGCACAAAGTGAGGTAGCTTAGAGCTACACACAGTGAGGTAGCTTAGAGCTACACACAGTGAGGTAGCTTAGAGCTACACATAGTGAGGTAGCTTAGAGCTGTAAAAAGTGAGGAAGCTTAGAGCTGCACACAGTGAGGTAGCTTAGAGCTGTATACAGTGAGGCAGCTTAGAGCTGTACACAGTGAGGTAGCTGAGAGCTACGCACAGTGAGGTAGCTTAGAGCTACACGCAGTGAGGTAGCTTTGAGCTACACACAGTGAGGTAGTTAGAGCTACGCACAGTGAGGTAGCTTAGAGCTACACACAGTGAGGTAGCTTTGAGCTACACACAATGAGGTAGTTAGAGCTAAACACAGTGAGGTAGCTTAGAGCTACACACAGCGAGGTAGCTTATAGCTGCACACAGTGAAGTAGCTTAGAGCTACACACACTGAGGTAGCTTAGAGCTACACACAGTGAGGTAGCTTAGAGCTATACACAGTGAGGTAGCTTAGAGCTGCACACAGTGAAGTAGCTTAGAGCTACACACACTGAGGTAGCTTAGAGCTACACACAGTGAGGTAGCTTAGAGCTACGCACAGTGAGTTGGCTTTGAGCTACACACAGTGAGGTAGCTTAGAGCTACACACAGTGAGGTAGCTTAGAGCTACACACAGTGAGGTAGCTTAGAGCTACACACAGTGAGGTAGCTTACAGCTACACACAGTGAGGTAGCTTAGAGCTACACACAGTGAGGTAGCTTAGAGCTGTACACAGTGAGGTAGCTTAGAGCTGCACACAGTGAGGTAGCTTAGAGCTACACACAGTGAGGTAGCTTAGAGCTGTACACAGTGAGGTAGCTTAGAGGTGCACACAGTGAGGTAGCTTAGAGCTACACACAGTGAGGTAGCTTAGAGCTACACACAGTGAGGTAGCTTTGAGCTACACACAGTGAGGAAGCTTAGAGCTACACACAGTGAGGTAGCTTAGAGCTACACACAGTAAGGTAGCTTATAGCTGCACACAGTGAGGTAGCTTAGAGCTACACACAGTCAGGTAGCTTAGAGCTACACACAGTGAGGTAGCTTAGAGCTACACACAGTGAGGTAGCTTAGAGCTGTACACAGTGAGGTAGCTTAGAGCTACACACAGTGAGGTAGCTTAGAGCTAAACAGTGTGAGGTAGCTTAGAGCTGTACACAGTGAGGTAGCTTAGGGCTACACACAGTGAGATATCTTGGAGCTACTCACAGTGAGGTAGCTTAGAGCTACACACAGTGAGGTAGCTTAGAGCTACACACAGTGAGGTAGCTTAGAGCTACACACAGTGAGGTAGCTTATAGCTGCAGACAGTGAGGTAGCTTAGAGCTACACACAGTGAGGTAGCTTAGAGCTACACACAGTGAGGTAGCTTAGAGCTGTACACAGTGAGGTAGCTTAGAGCTACACACAGTGATGTAGCTTAGAGCTAAACAGAGTGAGGTAGCTTAGAGCTGTACACAGTGAGGTAGCTTAGGGCTACACACAGTGAGGTATCTTGGAGCTACTCACAGTGAGGTAGCTTAGAGCTACACACAGTGAGGTAGCTTAGAGCTGCACACAGTGAGGTAGCTTAGGGCTACACACAGTGAGGCAGCTTAGAGCTAAACAGAGTGAGGTAGCTTACAGCTACACAAAGTGAGGTAGCTTAGAGCTACACACAGTGAGGTAGCTTAGAGCTGCACACAGTGAGGTAGCTTAGACCTACACACAGTGAGGTAGCTGAGAGCTACACACAGTGAGGTAGCTTAGAGTTGCACAAAGTGAGGTAGCTTAGAGATACACACAGTGAGGTAGCTTAGAGCTACACACAGTGAGGTAGCTTAGACCTGCACACAGTGAGGTAGCTTAGAGCTGCAAACAGTGAGGTAGCTTAGAGCTGCACACAGTGAGGTCGCTTAGGGCAACACACAGTGAGGTAGCTTAGAGATACACACAGTGAGGTAGATTAGAGCTACACACAGTGAGGTAGCTTAGAGCTACACACAGTGAGGTAGCTTAGATCTACACACAGTTAGGAAGCTTAGAGCTACACACAGTGAGGTAGCATAGAGCTATACACAGTGAGGTAGCTTAGAGCTACACAGAGTGAGGTAGCTTAGAGCTGTACACAGTGAGGTAATTAGAGCTGTACACAGTGAGGTAGATTAGAGCTACACACAGTGAGGTAGCTTAGAGCTGCACACAGTGAGGTAGCATAGAGCGACACACAGTGAGGTAGCTTAGAGCTACAAACAGTTAGGAAGGTTAGAGCTACAGACAGCGAGGTAGCTTAGAGCTACACACAGTGAGGTAGCTTAGAGCTACACACAGTGAGGTAGCTAAGGGCAACACACAGTGAGGTAGCTTCGGGCTACACACAGTGAGGTAGCTTAGAGCTACACACAGTAAGGTAGCTTAGAGCTGTACACAGTGAGGTAGCTTAGAGCTACACACAGTGAGGTAGCTTACAGCTACACACAGTGAGGTAGCTTAGAGCTACACACAGTGAGGTAGCTTAGAGCTGCACACAGTGAGGTAGCTTAGAGCTACACACAGTGAGGTAGCTTAGAGCTGTACACAGTGAGGTAGCTTACAGCTGCACACAGTGAGGTAGCTTAGAGCTGTACACAGTGAGGTAGCTTAGAGGTGCACACAGAGAGGTAGCTTAGAGCTACACACAGTGAGGTAACTTAGAGCTACACACAGTGAGGTAGCTTAGAGATGTACACAGTGAGGTAGCTTAGAGCTGTATACAGTGAGGTAGCTTAGAGCTACACATAGTGAGGTAGCTTAGAGCTGTACACAGTGAGGTAGCTTAGAGCTGCACACACTGAGGTAGCTTAGAGCTACACACAGTGAGATAGCTGAGAGCTGTACACAGTGAGGTAGCTTAGAGCTGCACAAAGTGAGGTAGCTTAGAGCTACACACAGTGAGGTAGCTTAGAGCTACACACAGTGAGGTAGCTTAGAGCTACACATAGTGAGGTAGCTTAGAGCTGTAAACAGTGAGGAAGCTTAGAGCTGCACACAGTGAGGTAGCTTAGAGCTGTATACAGTGAGGCAGCTTAGAGCTGTACACAGTGAGGTAGCTGAGAGCTACGCACAGTGAGGTAGCTTAGAGCTACACGCAGTGAGGTAGCTTTGAGCTACACACAGTGAGGTAGTTAGAGCTACGCACAGTGAGGTAGCTTAGAGCTACACACAGTGAGGTAGCTTTGAGCTACACACAATGAGGTAGTTAGAGCTAAACACAGTGAGGTAGCTTAGAGCTACACACAGCGAGGTAGCTTATAGCTGCACACAGTGAAGTAGCTTAGAGCTACACACACTGAGGTAGCTTAGAGCTACACACAGTGAGGTAGCTTAGAGCTATACACAGTGAGGTAGCTTAGAGCTGCACACAGTGAAGTAGCTTAGAGCTACACACACTGAGGTAGCTTAGAGCTACACACAGTGAGGTAGCTTAGAGCTACGCACAGTGAGTTGGCTTTGAGCTACACACAGTGAGGTAGCTTAGAGCTACACACAGTGATGTAGCTTAGAGCTACACACAGTGAGGTAGCTTATAGCTACACACAGTGAGGTAGCTTACAGCTACACACAGTGAGGTAGCTTAGAGCTACACACAGTGAGGTAGCTTAGAGCTGTACACAGTGAGGTAGCTTAGAGCTGCACACAGTGAGGTAGCTTAGAGCTACACACAGTGAGGTAGCTTAGAGCTGTACACAGTGAGGTAGCTTAGAGGTGCACACAGTGAGGTAGCTTAGAGCTACACACAGTGAGGTAGCTTAGAGCTACACACAGTGAGGTAGCTTTGAGCTACACACAGTGAGGTAGCTTAGAGCTACACACAGTAAGGTAGCTTATAGCTGCACACAGTGAGGTAGCTTAGAGCTACACACAGTCAGGTAGCTTAGAGCTACACACAGTGAGGTAACTTAGAGCTACACACAGTGAGGTAGCTTAGAGCTGTACACAGTGAGGTAGCTTAGAGCTACACACAGTGAGGTAGCTTAGAGCTAAACAGTGTGAGGTAGCTTAGAGCTGTACACAGTGAGGTAGCTTAGGGCTACACACAGTGAGATATCTTGGAGCTACTCACAGTGAGGTAGCTTAGAGCTACACACAGTGAGGTAGCTTAGAGCTGCACACAGTGAGGTAGCTGAGGGCTACACACAGTGAGGCAGCTTAGAGCTAAACAGAGTGAGGTAGCTTACAGCTACACACAGTGAGGTAGCTTAGAGCTACGCACAGTGAGGTAGCTTAGAGCTACACACAGTGAGGTAGCTTTGAGCTACACACAGTGAGGTAGCTTAGAGCTACACACAGTGAGGTAGCTTAGAGCTACTCACAGTGAGGTAGCTTATAGCTGCAGACAGTGAGGTAGCTTAGAGCTACACACAGTGAGGTAGCTTAGAGCTACACACAGTGAGGTAGCTTAGAGCTACACACAGTGAGGTAGCTTAGAGCTGTACACAGTGAGCTAGCTTAGAGCTACACACAGTGAGGTAGCTTAGAGCTAAACAGAGTGAGGTAGCTTAGAGCTGTACACAGTGAGGTAGCTTAGGGCTACACACAGTGAGGTATCTTGGAGCTACTCACAGTGAGGTAGCTTAGAGCTACACACAGTGAGGTAGCTTAGAGCTGCACACAGAGAGGTAGCTTAGGGCTACACACAGTGAGGCAGATTAGAGCTAAACAGAGTGAGGTAGCTTACAGCTACACAAAGTGAGGTAGATTAGAGCTACACAGAGTGAGGTAGCTTAGAGCTGCACACAGTGAGGTAGCTTAGACCTACACACAGTGAGGTAGCTGAGAGCTACACACAGTGAGGTAGCTTAGAGCTGCACAAAGTGAGGTAGCTTAGAGATACACACAGTGAGGTAGCTTAGAGCTACACACAGTGAGGTAGCTTAGACCTGCACACAGTGAGGTAGCTTAGAGCTGCAAACAGTGAGGTAGCTTAGAGCTGCACACAGTGAGGTAGCTTAGGGCAACACACAGTGAGGTAGCTTAGAGATACACACAGTGAGGGAGATTAGAGCTACACACAGTGAGGTAGCTTAGAGCTACACACAGTGAGGTAGCTTAGATCTACACACAGTTAGGAAGCTTAGAGCTACACACAGTGAGGTAGCATAGAGCTACACACAGTGAGGTAGCTTAGAGCTACACAGAGTGAGGTAGCTTAGAGCTGTACACAGTGAGGTAATTAGAGCTGTACACAGTGAGGTAGATTAGAGCTACACACAGTGAGGTAGCTTAGAGCTGCACACAGTGAGGTAGCATAGAGCGACACACAGTGAGGTAGCATAGAGCGACACACAGTGAGGTAGCTTAGAGCTACACACAGTTAGGAAGGTTAGAGCTACAGACAGCGAGGTAGCTTAGAGCTACACACAGTGAGGTAGCTTAGAGCTACACACAGTGAGGTAGCTAAGGGCAACACACAGTGAGGTAGCTTCGGGCTACACACAGTGAGGTAGCTTAGAGCTACACACAGTAAGGTAGCTTAGAGCTGTACACAGTGAGGTAGCTTAGAGCTACACACAGTGAGGTAGCTTACAGCTACACACAGTGAGGTAGCTTAGAGCTGCACACAGTGAGGTAGCTTAGAGCTACACACAGTGAGGGAGCTTAGAGCTGTACACAGTGAGGTAGCTTAGAGCTGTACACAGTGAGGTAGCTTAGAGGTGCACACAGTGAGGTAGCTTAGAGCTACACACAGTGAGGTAACTTAGAGCTACACACAGTGAGGTAGCTTAGAGATGTACACAGTGAGGTAGCTTAGAGCTGTATACAGTGAGGTAGCTTAGAGCTACACATAGTGAGGTAGCTTAGAGCTGTACACAGTGAGGTAGCTTAGAGCTGCACATAATGAGGTAGCTTAGAGCTACACACAGTGAGGTAGCTGAGAGCTGTACACAGTGAGGTAGCTTAGAGCTGCACAAAGTGAGGTAGCTTAGAGCTACACACAGTGAGGTAGCTTAGAGCTACACACAGTGAGGTAGCTTAGAGCTACACACAGTAAGGTAACTTATAGCTGCACACAGTGAGGTAGCTTAGAGCTACACACAGTCAGGTAGCTTAGAGCTACACACAGTGAGGTAGCTTAGAGCTACACACAGTGAGGTAGCTTAGAGCTGTACACAGTGAGGTAGCTTAGAGCTACACACAGTGAGGTAGCTTAGAGCTAAACAGTGTGAGGTAGCTTAGAGCTGTACAAAGTGAGGTAGCTTAGGGCTACACACAGTGAGATATCTTGGAGCTACTCACAGTGAGGTAGCTTAGAGCTACACACAGTGAGGTAGCTTAGAGCTACACACAGTGAGGTAGCTTAGAGCTACACACAGTGAGGTAGCTTATAGCTGCAGACAGTGAGGTAGCTTAGAGCTACACACAATGAGGTAGCTTAGAGCTACACACAGTGAGGTAGCTTAGAGCTGTACACAGTGAGGTAGCTTAGAGCTACACACAGTGATGTAGCTTAGAGCTAAACAGAGTGAGGTAGCTTAGAGCTGTACACAGTGAGGTAGCTTAGGGCTACACACAGTGAGGTATCTTGGAGCTACTCACAGTGAGGTAGCTTAGAGCTACACACAGTGAGGTAGCTTAGAGCTGCACACAGTGAGGTAGCTTAGGGCTACACACAGTGAGGCAGCTTAGAGCTAAACAGAGTGAGGTAGCTTACAGCTACACAAAGTGAGGTAGATTAGAGCTACACACAGTGAGGTAGCTTAGAGCTGCACACAGTGAGGTAGCTTAGACCTACACACAGTGAGGTAGCTGAGAGCTACACACAGTGAGGTAGCTTAGAGCTGCACAAAGTGAGGTAGCTTAGAGATACACACAGTGAGGTAGCTTAGAGCTACACACAGTGAGGTAGCTTAGACCTGCACACAGTGAGGTAGCTTAGAGCTGCAAACAGTGAGGTAGCTTAGAGCTGCACACAGTGAGGTAGCTTAGGGCAACACACAGTGAGGTAGCTTAGAGATACACACAGTGAGGTAGATTAGAGCTACACACAGTGAGGTAGCTTAGAGCTACACACAGTAAGGTAGCTTAGAGCTGTACACAGTGAGGTAGCTTAGAGCTACACACAGTGAGGTAGCTTACAGCTACACACAGTGAGGTAGCTTAGAGCTGCACACAGTGAGGTAGCTTAGAGCTACACACAGTGAGGTAGCTTAGAGCTGTACACAGTGAGGTAGCTTACAGCTGCACACAGTGAGGTAGCTTAGAGCTGTACACAGTGAGGTAGCTTAGAGGTGCACACAGTGAGGTAGCTTAGAGCTACACACAGTGAGGAAACTTAGAGCTACACACAGTGAGGTAGCTTAGAGATGTACACAGTGAGGTAGCTTAGAGCTGTATACAGTGAGGTAGCTTAGAGCTACACATAGTGAGGTAGCTTAGAGCTGTACACAGTGAGGTAGCTTAGAGCTGCACATAATGAGCTAGCTTAGAGCTACACACAGTGAGATAGCTGAGAGCTGTACACAGTGAGGTAGCTTAGAGCTGCACAAAGTGAGGTAGCTTAGAGCTACACACAGTGAGGTAGCTTAGAGCTACACACAGTGAGGTAGCTTAGAGCTACACATAGTGAGGTAGCTTAGAGCTGTAAACAGTGAGGAAGCTTAGAGCTGCACACAGTGAGGTAGCTTAGAGCTGTATACAGTGAGGCAGCTTAGAGCTGTACACAGTGAGGTAGCTGAGAGCTACGCACAGTGAGGTAGCTTAGAGCTACACGCAGTGAGGTAGCTTTGAGCTACACACAGTGAGGTAGTTAGAGCTACGCACAGTGAGGTAGCTTAGAGCTACACACAGTGAGGTAGCTTTGAGCTACACACAATGAGGTAGTTAGAGCTAAACACAGTGAGGTAGCTTAGAGCTACACACAGCGAGGTAGCTTATAGCTGCACACAGTGAAGTAGCTTAGAGCTACACACACTGAGGTAGCTTAGAGCTACACACAGTGAGGTAGCTTAGAGCTATACACAGTGAGGTAGCTTAGAGCTGCACACAGTGAAGTAGCTTAGAGCTACACACACTGAGGTAGCTTAGAGCTACACACAGTGAGGTAGCTTAGAGCTACGCACAGTGAGTTGGCTTTGAGCTACACACAGTGAGGTAGCTTAGAGCTACACACAGTGAGGTAGCTTAGAGCTGCACACAGTGAGGTAGCTTAGAGCTACACACAGTGAGGTAGCTTACAGCTACACACAGTGAGGTAGCTTAGAGCTACACACAGTGAGGTAGCTTAGAGCTGTACACAGTGAGGTAGCTTAGAGCTGCACACAGTGAGGTAGCTTAGAGCTACACACAGTGAGGTAGCTTAGAGCTGTACACAGTGAGGTAGCTTAGAGGTGCACACAGTGAGGTAGCTTAGAGCTACACACAGTGAGGTAGCTTAGAGCTACACACAGTGAGGTAGCTTTGAGCTACACACAGTGAGGAAGCTTAGAGCTACACACAGTGAGGTAGCTTAGAGCTACACACAGTAAGGTAGCTTATAGCTGCACACAGTGAGGTAGCTTAGAGCTACACACAGTCAGGTAGCTTAGAGCTACACACAGTGAGGTAGCTTAGAGCTACACACATTGAGGTAGCTTAGAGCTGTACACAGTGAGGTAGCTTAGAGCTACACACAGTGAGGTAGCTTAGAGCTAAACAGTGTGAGGTAGCTTAGAGCTGTACACAGTGAGGTAGCTTAGGGCTACACACAGTGAGATATCTTGGAGCTACTCACAGTGAGGTAGCTTAGAGCTACACACAGTGAGGTAGCTTAGAGCTGCACACAGTGAGGTAGCTGAGGGCTACACACAGTGAGGCAGCTTAGAGCTAAACAGAGTGAGGTAGCTTACAGCTACACAAAGTGAGGTAGCTTAGAGCTATACACAGTGTGGTAGCTTAGAGCTGCACATAGTGAAGTAGCTTAGAGCTACACACACTGAGGTAGCTTAGAGCTACACACAGTGAGGTAGCTTAGAGCTACGCACAGTGAGTTGGCTTTGAGCTACACACAGTGAGGTAGCTTAGAGCTACACACTGTGAGGTAGCTTAGAGCTACACACAGTGAGGTAGCTTATAGCTACACACAGTGAGGTAGCTTACAGCTACACACAGTGAGGTAGCTTAGAGCTACACACAGTGAGGTAGCTTAGAGCTGTACACAGTGAGGTAGCTTAGAGCTGCACACAGTGAGGTAGCTTAGAGCTACACACAGTGAGGTAGCTTAGAGCTGTACACAGTGAGGTAGCTTAGAGGTGCACACAGTGAGGTAGCTTAGAGCTACACACAGTGAGGTAGCTTAGAGCTACACACAGTGAAGTAGCTTAGAGCTACACACACTGAGGTAGCTTAGAGCTACACACAGTGAGGTAGCTTAGAGCTACGCACAGTGAGTTGGCTTTGAGCTACACACAGTGAGGTAGCTTAGAGCTACACACAGTGAGGTAGCTTAGAGCTACACACAGTGAGGTAGCTTATAGCTACACACAGTGAGGTAGCTTACAGCTACACACAGTGAGGTAGCTTAGAGCTACACACAGTGAGGTAGCTTAGAGCTGTACACAGTGAGGTAGCTTAGAGCTGCACACAGTGAGGTAGCTTAGAGCTACACACAGTGAGGTAGCTTAGAGCTGTACACAGTGAGGTAGCTTAGAGGTGCACACAGTGAGGTAGCTTAGAGCTACACACAGTGAGGTAGCTTAGAGCTACACACAGTGAGGTAGCTTTGAGCTACACACAGTGAGGAAGCTTAGAGCTACACACAGTGAGGTAGCTTAGAGCTACACACAGTAAGGTAGCTTATAGCTGCACACAGTGAGGTAGCTTAGAGCTACACACAGTCAGGTAGCTTAGAGCTACACACAGTGAGGTAGCTTAGAGCTACACACAGTGAGGTAGCTTAGAGCTGTACACAGTGAGGTAGCTTAGAGCTACACACAGTGAGGTAGCTTAGAGCTAAACAGTGTGAGGTAGCTTAGAGCTGTACACAGTGAGGTAGCTTAGGGCTACACACAGTGAGATATCTTGGAGCTACTCACAGTGAGGTAGCTTAGAGCTACACACAGTGAGGTAGCTTAGAGCTGCACACAGTGAGGTAGCTGAGGGCTACACACAGTGAGGCAGCTTAGAGCTAAACAGAGTGAGGTAGCTTACAGCTACACAAAGTGAGGTAGCTTAGAGCTATACACAGTGTGGTAGCTTAGAGCTGCACACAGTGAAGTAGCTTAGAGCTACACACACTGAGGTAGCTTAGAGCTACACACAGTGAGGTAGCTTAGAGCTACGCACAGTGAGTTGGCTTTGAGCTACACACAGTGAGGTAGCTTAGAGCTACACACAGTGAGGTAGCTTAGAGCTACACACAGTGAGGTAGCTTATAGCTACACACAGTGAGGTAGCTTACAGCTACACACAGTGAGGTAGCTTAGAGCTACACACAGTGAGGTAGCTTAGAGCTGTACACAGTGAGGTAGCTTAGAGCTGCACACAGTGAGGTAGCTTAGAGCTACACACAGTGAGGTAGCTTAGAGCTGTACACAGTGAGGTAGCTTAGAGGTGCACACAGTGAGGTAGCTTAGAGCTACACACAGTGAGGTAGCTTAGAGCTACACACAGTGAGGTAGCTTTGAGCTACACACAGTGAGGAAGCTTAGAGCTACACACAGTGAGGTAGCTTAGAGCTACACACAGTAAGGTAGCTTATAGCTGCACACAGTGAGGTAGCTTAGAGCTACACACAGTCAGGTAGCTTAGAGCTACACACAGTGAGGTAGCTTAGAGCTACACACAGTGAGGTAGCTTAGAGCTGTACACAGTGAGGTAGCTTAGAGCTACACACAGTGAGGTAGCTTAGAGCTAAACAGTGTGAGGTAGCTTAGAGCTGTACACAGTGAGGTAGCTTAGGGCTACACACAGTGAGATATCTTGGAGCTACTCACAGTGAGGTAGCTTAGAGCTACACACAGTGAGGTAGCTTAGAGCTGCACACAGTGAGGTAGCTGAGGGCTACACACAGTGAGGCAGCTTAGAGCTAAACAGAGTGAGGTAGCTTACAGCTACACACAGTGAGGTAGCTTAGAGCTACGCACAGTGAGGTAGCTTAAAGCTACACACAGTGAGGTAGCTTTGAGCTACACACAGTGAGGTAGCTTAGAGCTACACACAGTGAGGTAGCTTAGAGCTACTCACAGTGAGGTAGCTTATAGCTGCAGACAGTGAGGTAGCTTAGAGCTACACACAGTGAGGTAGCTTAGAGCTACACACAGTGAGCTAGCTTAGAGCTACACACAGTGAGGTAGCTTAGAGCTGTACACAGTGAGGTAGCTTAGAGCTACACACAGTGAGGTAGCTTAGAGCTAAACAGAGTGAGGTAGCTTAGAGCTGTACACAGTGAGGTAGCTTAGGGCTACACACAGTGAGGTATCTTGGAGCTACTCACAGTGAGGTAGCTTAGAGCTACACACAGTGAGGTAGCTTAGAGCTGCACACAGTGAGGTAGCTTAGGGCTACACACAGTGAGGCAGCTTAGAGCTAAACAGAGTGAGGTAGCTTACAGCTACACAAAGTGAGGTAGATTAGAGCTACACACAGTGAGGTAGCTTAGAGCTGCACACAGTGAGGTAGCTTAGACCTACACACAGTGAGGTAGCTGAGAGCTACACACAGTGAGGTAGCTTAGAGCTGCACAAAGTGAGGTAGCTTAGAGATACACACAGTGAGGTAGCTTAGAGCTACACACAGTGAGGTAGCTTAGACCTGCACACAGTGAGGTAGCTTAGAGCTGCAAACAGTGAGGTAGCTTAGAGCTGCACACAGTGAGGTAGCTTAGGGCAACACACAGTGAGGTAGCTTAGAGATACACACAGTGAGGTAGATTAGAGCTACACACAGTGAGGTAGCTTAGAGCTACACACAGTGAGGTAGCTTAGATCTACACACAGTTAGGAAGCTTAGAGCTACACACAGTGAGGTAGCATAGAGCTACACACAGTGAGGTAGCTTAGAGCTACACAGAGTGAGGTAGCTTAGAGCTGTACACAGTGAGGTAATTAGAGCTGTACACAGTGAGGTAGATTAGAGCTACACACAGTGAGGTAGCTTAGAGCTGCACACAGTGAGGTAGCATAGAGCGACACACAGTGAGGTAGCATAGAGCGACACACAGTGAGGTAGCTTAGAGCTTCACACAGTTAGGAAGGTTAGAGCTACAGACAGCGAGGTAGCTTAGAGCTACACACAGTGAGGTAGCTTAGAGCTACACACAGTGAGGTAGCTAAGGGCAACACACAGTGAGGTAGCTTCGGGCTACACACAGTGAGGTAGCTTAGAGCTACACACAGTAAGGTAGCTTAGAGCTGTACACAGTGAGGTAGCTTACAGCTACACACAGTGAGGTAGCTTTGAGCTGCACACAGTGAGGTAGCTTAGAGCTACACACAGTGAGGGAGCTTAGAGCTGTACACAGTGAGGTAGCTTAGAGCTGTACACAGTGAGGTAGCTTAGAGGTGCACACAGTGAGGTAGCTTAGAGCTACACACAGTGAGGTAACTTAGAGCTACACACCCTGAGGTAGCTTAGAGATGTACACAGTGAGGTAGCTTAGAGCTGTATACAGTGAGGTAGCTTAGAGCTACACATAGTGAGGTAGCTTAGAGCTGTACACAGTGAGGTAGCTTAGAGCTGCACATAATGAGGTAGCTTAGAGCTACACACAGTGAGGTAGCTGAGAGCTGTACACAGTGAGGTAGCTTAGAGCTGCACAAAGTGCGGTAGCTTAGAGCTACACACAGTGAGGTAGCTTAGAGCTACACACAGTGAGGTAGCTTATAGCTGCAGACAGTGAGGTAGCTTAGAGCTACACACAATGAGGTAGCTTAGAGCTACACACAGTGAGGTAGCTTAGAGCTTTACACAGTGAGGTAGCTTAGAGCTACACACAGTGAGGTAGCTTAGAGCTAAACAGAGTGAGGTAGCTTAGAGCTGTACACAGTGAGGTAGCTTAGGGCTACACACAGTGAGGTATCTTGGAGCTACTCACAGTGAGGTAGCTTAGAGCTACACACAGTGAGGTAGCTTAGAGCTGCACACAGTGAGGTAGCTTAGGGCTACACACAGTGAGGCAGCTTAGAGCTAAACAGAGTGAGGTAGCTTACAGCTACACAAAGTGAGGTAGATTAGAGCTACACACAGTGAGGTAGCTTACAGCTACACACAGTGAGGTAGCTTAGAGATACACACAGTGAGGTAGATTAGAGCTACACACAGTGAGGTAGCTTAGAGCTACACACAGTGAGGTAGCTTAGAGCTGTACACAGTGAGGTAGCTTAGAGCTACACACAGTGAGGTAGCTTACAGCTACACACAGTGAGGTAGCTTAGAGCTACACACAGTGAGGTAGCTTAGAGCTGCACACAGTGAGGTAGCTTAGAGCTACACACAGTGAGGTAGCTTAGAGCTGTACACAGTGAGGTAGCTTACAGCTGCACACAGTGAGTTAGCTTAGAGCTGTACACAGTGAGGTAGCTTAGAGGTGCACACAGTGAGGTAGCTTAGAGCTACACACAGTGAGGAAACTTAGAGCTACACACAGTGAGGTAGCTTAGAGATGTACACAGTGAGGTAGCTTAGAGCTGTATACAGTGAGGTAGCTTAGAGCTACACATAGTGAGGTAGCTTAGAGCTGTACACAGTGAGGTAGCTTAGAGCTGCACATAATGAGGTAGCTTAGAGCTACACACAGTGAGATAGCTGAGAGCTGTACACAGTGAGGTAGCTTAGAGCTGCACAAAGTGAGGTAGCTTAGAGCTACACACAGTGAGGTAGCTTAGAGCTACACACAGTGAGGTAGCTTAGAGCTACACATAGTGAGGTAGCTTAGAGCTGTAAACAGTGAGGAAGCTTAGAGCTGCACACAGTGAGGTAGCTTAGAGCTGTATACAGTGAGGCAGCTTAGAGCTGTACACAGTGAGGTAGCTGAGAGCTACGCACAGTGAGGTAGCTTAGAGCTACACGCAGTGAGGTAGCTTTGAGCTACACACAGTGAGGTAGTTAGAGCTACGCACAGTGAGGTAGCTTAGAGCTACACACAGTGAGGTATCTTGGAGCTACTCACAGTGAGGTAGCTTAGAGCTACACACAGTGAGGTAGCTTAGAGCTGCACACAGTGAGGTAGCTTAGGGCTACACACAGTGAGGCAGCTTAGAGCTAAACAGAGTGAGGTAGCTTACAGCTACACAAAGTGAGGTAGATTAGAGCTACACACAGTGAGGTAGCTTAGAGCTGCACACAGTGAGGTAGCTTAGACCTACACACAGTGAGGTAGCTGAGAGCTACACACAGTGAGGTAGCTTAGAGCTGCACAAAGTGAGGTAGCTTAGAGATACACACAGTGAGGTAGCTTAGAGCTACACACAGTGAGGTAGCTTAGACCTGCACACAGTGAGGTAGCTTAGAGCTGCAAACAGTGAGGTAGCTTAGAGCTGCACACAGTGAGGTAGCTTAGGGCAACACACAGTGAGGTAGCTTAGAGATACACACAGTGAGGTAGATTAGAGCTACACACAGTGAGGTAGCTTAGAGCTACACACAGTAAGGTAGCTTAGAGCTGTACACAGTGAGGTAGCTTAGAGCTACACACAGTGAGGTAGCTTACAGCTACACACAGTGAGGTAGCTTAGAGCTACACACAGTGAGGTAGCTTAGAGCTGCACACAGTGAGGTAGCTTAGAGCTACACACAGTGAGGTAGCTTAGAGCTGTACACAGTGAGGTAGCTTACAGCTGCACACAGTGAGGTAGCTTAGAGCTGTACACAGTGAGGTAGCTTAGAGGTGCACACAGTGAGGTAGCTTAGAGCTACACACAGTGAGGAAACTTAGAGCTACACACAGTGAGGTAGCTTAGAGATGTACACAGTGAGGTAGCTTAGAGCTGTATACAGTGAGGTAGCTTAGAGCTACACATAGTGAGGTAGCTTAGAGCTGTACACAGTGAGGTAGCTTAGAGCTGCACATAATGAGGTAGCTTAGAGCTACACACAGTGAGATAGCTGAGAGCTGTACACAGTGAGGTAGCTTAGAGCTGCACAAAGTGAGGTAGCTTAGAGCTACACACAGTGAGGTACTTAGAGCTACACACAGTGAGGTAGCTTAGAGCTACACATAGTGAGGTAGCTTAGAGCTGTAAACAGTGAGGAAGCTTAGAGCTGCACACAGTGAGGTAGCTTAGAGCTGTATACAGTGAGGCAGCTTAGAGCTGTACACAGTGAGGTAGCTGAGAGCTACGCACAGTGAGGTAGCTTAGAGCTACACGCAGTGAGGTAGCTTTGAGCTACACACAGTGAGGTAGTTAGAGCTACGCACAGTGAGGTAGCTTAGAGCTACACACAGTGAGGTAGCTTTGAGCTACACACAATGAGGTAGTTAGAGCTAAACACAGTGAGGTAGCTTAGAGCTACACACAGCGAGGTAGCTTATAGCTGCACACAGTGAAGTAGCTTAGAGCTACACACACTGAGGTAGCTTAGAGCTACACACAGTGAGGTAGCTTAGAGCTATACACAGTGAGGTAGCTTAGAGCTGCACACAGTGAAGTAGCTTAGAGCTACACACACTGAGGTAGCTTAGAGCTACACACAGTGAGGTAGCTTAGAGCTACGCACAGTGAGTTGGCTTTGAGCTACACACAGTGAGGTAGCTTAGAGCTACACACAGTGAGGTAGCTTAGAGCTACACACAGTGAGGTAGCTTATAGCTACACACAGTGAGGTAGCTTACAGCTACACACAGTGAGGTAGCTTAGAGCTACACACAGTGAGGTAGCTTAGAGCTGTACACAGTGAGGTAGCTTAGAGCTGCACACAGTGAGGTAGCTTAGAGCTACACACAGTGAGGTAGCTTAGAGCTGTACACTGTGAGGTAGCTTAGAGGTGCACACAGTGAGGTAGCTTAGAGCTACACACAGTGAGGTAGCTTAGAGCTACACACAGTGAGGTAGCTTTGAGCTACACACAGTGAGGAAGCTTAGAGCTACACACAGTGAGGTAGCTTAGAGCTACACACAGTAAGGTAGCTTATAGCTGCACACAGTGAGGTAGCTTAGAGCTACACACAGTCAGGTAGCTTAGAGCTACACACAGTGAGGTAGCTTAGAGCTACACACAGTGAGGTAGCTTAGAGCTGTACACAGTGAGGTAGCTTAGAGCTACACACAGTGAGGTAGCTTAGAGCTAAACAGTGTGAGGTAGCTTAGAGCTGTACACAGTGAGGTAGCTTAGGGCTACACACAGTGAGATATCTTGGAGCTACTCACAGTGAGGTAGCTTAGAGCTACACACAGTGAGGTAGCTTAGAGCTGCACACAGTGAGGTAGCTGAGGGCTACACACAGTGAGGCAGCTTAGAGCTAAACAGAGTGAGGTAGCTTACAGCTACACACAGTGAGGTAGCTTAGAGCTACGCACAGTGAGGTAGCTTAAAGCTACACACAGTGAGGTAGCTTTGAGCTACACACAGTGAGGTAGCTTAGAGCTACACACAGTGAGGTAGCTTAGAGCTACTCACAGTGAGGTAGCTTATAGCTGCAGACAGTGAGGTAGCTTAGAGCTACACACAGTGAGGTAGCTTAGAGCTACACACAGTGAGGTAGCTTAGAGCTACACACAGTGAGGTAGCTTAGAGCTGTACACAGTGAGGTAGCTTAGAGCTACACACAGTGAGGTAGCTTAGAGCTAAACAGAGTGAGGTAGCTTAGAGCTGTACACAGTGAGGTAGCTTAGAGCTACACACAGTGAGGTAGCTTAGAGCTGTACACAGTGAGGTAGCTTAGAGCTACACACAGTGAGGTAGCTTAGAGCTAAACAGAGTGAGGTAGCTTAGAGCTGTACACAGTGAGGTAGCTTAGGGCTACACACAGTGAGGTATCTTGGAGCTACTCACAGTGAGGTAGCTTAGAGCTACACACAGTGAGGTAGCTTAGAGCTGCACACAGTGAGGTAGCTTAGGGCTACACACAGTGAGGCAGCTTAGAGCTAAACAGAGTGAGGTAGCTTACAGCTACACAAAGTGAGGTAGATTAGAGCTACACACAGTGAGGTAGCTTAGAGCTGCACACAGTGAGGTAGCTTAGACCTACACACAGTGAGGTAGCTGAGAGCTACACACAGTGAGGTAGCTTAGAGCTGCACAAAGTGAGGTAGCTTAGAGATACACACAGTGAGGTAGCTTAGAGCTACACACAGTGAGGTAGCTTAGACCTGCACACAGTGAGGTAGCTTAGAGCTGCAAACAGTGAGGTAGCTTAGAGCTGCACACAGTGAGGTAGCTTAGGGCAACACACAGTGAGGTAGCTTAGAGATACACACAGTGAGGTAGATTAGAGCTACACACAGTGAGGTAGCTTAGAGCTACACACAGTGAGGTAGCTTAGATCTACACACAGTTAGGAAGCTTAGAGCTACACACAGTGAGGTAGCATAGAGCTACACACAGTGAGGTAGCTTAGAGCTACACAGAGTGAGGTAGCTTAGAGCTGTACACAGTGAGGTAATTAGAGCTGTACACAGTGAGGTAGATTAGAGCTACACACAGTGAGGTAGCTTAGAGCTGCACACAGTGAGGTAGCATAGAGCGACACACAGTGAGGTAGCATAGAGCGACACACAGTGAGGTAGCTTAGAGCTACACACAGTTAGGAAGGTTAGAGCTACAGACAGCGAGGTAGCTTAGAGCTACACACAGTGAGGTAGCTTAGAGCTACACACAGTGAGGTAGCTAAGGGCAACACACAGTGAGGTAGCTTCGGGCTACACACAGTGAGGTAGCTTAGAGCTGTACACAGTAAGGTAGCTTAGAGCTGTACACAGTGAGGTAGCTTAGAGCTACACACAGTGAGGTAGCTTACAGCTACACACAGTGAGGTAGCTTAGAGCTGCACACAGTGAGGTAGCTTAGAGCTACACACAGTGAGGGAGCTTAGAGCTGTACACAGTGAGGTAGCTTAGAGCTGTACACAGTGAGGTAGCTTAGAGGTGCACACAGTGAGGTAGCTTAGAGCTACACACAGTGAGGTAACTTAGAGCTACACACCCTGAGGTAGCTTAGAGATGTACACAGTGAGGTAGCTTAGAGCTGTATACAGTGAGGTAGCTTAGAGCTACACATAGTGAGGTAGCTTAGAGCTGTACACAGTGAGGTAGCTTAGAGCTGCACATAATGAGGTAGCTTAGAGCTACACACAGTGAGGTAGCTGAGAGCTGTACACAGTGAGGTAGCTTAGAGCTGCACAAAGTGAGGTAGCTTAGAGCTACACACAGTGAGGTAGCTTAGAGCTACACACAGTGAGGTAGCTTAGAGCTACACACAGTAAGGTAGCTTATAGCTGCACACAGTGAGGTAGCTTAGAGCTACACACAGTCAGGTAGCTTAGAGCTACACACAGTGAGGTAGCTTAGAGCTACACACAGTGAGGTAGCTTAGAGCTGTACACAGTGAGGTAGCTTAGAGCTACACACAGTGAGGTAGCTTAGAGCTACACACAGTGAGGTAGCTTAGAGCTAAACAGTGTGAGGTAGCTTAGAGCTGTACACAGTGAGGTAGCTTAGGGCTACACACAGTGAGATATCTTGGAGCTACTCACAGTGAGGTAGCTTAGAGCTACACACAGTGAGGTAGCTTAGAGCTGCACACAGTGAGGTAGCTGAGGGCTACACACAGTGAGGCAGCTTAGAGCTAAACAGAGTGAGGTAGCTTACAGCTACACACAGTGAGGTAGCTTAGAGCTACGCACAGTGAGGTAGCTTAAAGCTACACACAGTGAGGTAGCTTTGAGCTACACACAGTGAGGTAGCTTAGAGCTACACACAGTGAGGTAGCTTAGAGCTACTCACAGTGAGGTAGCTTATAGCTGCAGACAGTGAGGTAGCTTAGAGCTACACACAGTGAGGTAGCTTAGAGCTACACACAGTGAGCTAGCTTAGAGCTACACACAGTGAGGTAGCTTAGAGCTGTACACAGTGAGGTAGCTTAGAGCTACACACAGTGAGGTAGCTTAGAGCTAAACAGAGTGAGGTAGCTTAGAGCTGTACACAGTGAGGTAGCTTAGGGCTACACACAGTGAGGTATCTTGGAGCTACTCACAGTGAGGTAGCTTAGAGCTACACACAGTGAGGTAGCTTAGAGCTGCACACAGTGAGGTAGCTTAGGGCTACACACAGTGAGGCAGCTTAGAGCTAAACAGAGTGAGGTAGCTTACAGCTACACAAAGTGAGGTAGATTAGAGCTACACACAGTGAGGTAGCTTAGAGCTGCACACAGTGAGGTAGTTTAGACCTACACACAGTGAGGTAGCTGAGAGCTACACACAGTGAGGTAGCTTAGAGCTGCACAAAGTGAGGTAGCTTAGAGATACACACAGTGAGGTAGCTTAGAGCTACACACAGTGAGGTAGCTTAGACCTGCACACAGTGAGGTAGCTTAGAGCTGCAAACAGTGAGGTAGCTTAGAGCTGCACACAGTGAGGTAGCTTAGGGCAACACACAGTGAGGTAGCTTAGAGATACACACAGTGAGGTAGATTAGAGCTACACACAGTGAGGTAGCTTAGAGCTACACACAGTGAGGTAGCTTAGATCTACACACAGTTAGGAAGCTTAGAGCTACACACAGTGAGGTAGCATAGAGCTACACACAGTGAGGTAGCTTAGAGCTACACAGAGTGAGGTAGCTTAGAGCTGTACACAGTGAGGTAATTAGAGCTGTACACAGTGAGGTAGATTAGAGCTACACACAGTGAGGTAGCTTAGAGCTGCACACAGTGAGGTAGCATAGAGCGACACACAGTGAGGTAGCATAGAGCGACACACAGTGAGGTAGCTTAGAGCTACACACAGTTAGGAAGGTTAGAGCTACAGACAGCGAGGTAGCTTAGAGCTACACACAGTGAGGTAGCTTAGAGCTACACACAGTGAGGTAGCTAAGGGCAACACACAGTGAGGTAGCTTCGGGCTACACACAGTGAGGTAGCTTAGAGCTACACACAGTAAGGTAGCTTAGAGCTGTACACAGTGAGGTAGCTTAGAGCTACACACAGTGAGGTAGCTTACAGCTACACACAGTGAGGTAGCTTAGAGCTGCACACAGTGAGGTAGCTTAGAGCTACACACAGTGAGGGAGCTTAGAGCTGTACACAGTGAGGTAGCTTAGAGCTGTACACAGTGAGGTAGCTTAGAGGTGCACACAGTGAGGTAGCTTAGAGCTACACACAGTGAGGTAACTTAGAGCTACACACCCTGAGGTAGCTTAGAGATGTACACAGTGAGGTAGCTTAGAGCTGTATACAGTGAGGTAGCTTAGAGCTACACATAGTGAGGTAGCTTAGAGCTGTACACAGTGAGGTAGCTTAGAGCTGCACATAATGAGGTAGCTTAGAGCTACACACAGTGAGGTAGCTGAGAGCTGTACACAGTGAGGTAGCTTAGAGCTGCACAAAGTGAGGTAGCTTAGAGCTACACACAGTGAGGTAGCTTAGAGCTACACACAGTGAGGTAGCTTAGAGCTACACACAGTAAGGTAGCTTATAGCTGCACACAGTGAGGTAGCTTAGAGCTACACACAGTCAGGTAGCTTAGAGCTACACACAGTGAGGTAGCTTAGAGCTACACACAGTGAGGTAGCTTAGAGCTGTACACAGTGAGGTAGCTTAGAGCTACACACAGTGAGGTAGCTTAGAGCTAAACAGTGTGAGGTAGCTTAGAGCTGTACACAGTGAGGTAGCTTAGGGCTACACACAGTGAGATATCTTGGAGCTACTCACAGTGAGGTAGCTTAGAGCTACACACAGTGAGGTAGCTTAGAGCTACACACAGTGAGGTAGCTTAGAGCTACACACAGTGAGGTAGCTTATAGCTGCAGACAGTGAGGTAGCTTAGAGCTACACACAATGAGGTAGCTTAGAGCTACACACAGTGAGGTAGCTTAGAGCTGTACACAGTGAGGTAGCTTAGAGCTACACACAGTGAGGTAGCTTAGAGCTAAACAGAGTGAGGTAGCTTAGAGCTGTACACAGTGAGGTAGCTTAGGGCTACACACAGTGAGGTATCTTGGAGCTACTCACAGTGAGGTAGCTTAGAGCTACACACAGTGAGGTAGCTTAGAGCTGCACACAGTGAGGTAGCTTAGGGCTACACACAGTGAGGCAGCTTAGAGCTAAACAGAGTGAGGTAGCTTACAGCTACACAAAGTGAGGTAGATTAGAGCTACACACAGTGAGGTAGCTTACAGCTACACACAGTGAGGTAGCTTAGAGATACACACAGTGAGGTAGATTAGAGCTACACACAGTGAGGTAGCTTAGAGCTACACACAGTAAGGTAGCTTAGAGCTGTACACAGTGAGGTAGCTTAGAGCTACACACAGTGAGGTAGCTTACAGCTACACACAGTGAGGTAGCTTAGAGCTACACACAGTGAGGTAGCTTAGAGCTGCACACAGTGAGGTAGCTTAGAGCTACACACAGTGAGGTAGCTTAGAGCTGTACACAGTGAGGTAGCTTACAGCTGCACACAGTGAGGTAGCTTAGAGCTGTACACAGTGAGGTAGCTTAGAGGTGCACACAGTGAGGTAGCTTAGAGCTACACACAGTGAGGAAACTTAGAGCTACACACAGTGAGGTAGCTTAGAGATGTACACAGTGAGGTAGCTTAGAGCTGTATACAGTGAGGTAGCTTAGAGCTACACATAGTGAGGTAGCTTAGAGCTGTACACAGTGAGGTAGCTTAGAGCTGCACAAAATGAGGTAGCTTAGAGCTACACACAGTGAGATAGCTGAGAGCTGTACACAGTGAGGTAGCTTAGAGCTGCACAAAGTGAGGTAGCTTAGAGCTACACACAGTGAGGTAGCTTAGAGCTACACACAGTGAGGTAGCTTAGAGCTACACATAGTGAGGTAGCTTAGAGCTGTAAACAGTGAGGAAGCTTAGAGCTGCACACAGTGAGGTAGCTTAGAGCTGTATACAGTGAGGCAGCTTAGAGCTGTACACAGTGAGGTAGCTGAGAGCTACGCACAGTGAGGTAGCTTAGAGCTACACGCAGTGAGGTAGCTTTGAGCTACACACAGTGAGGTAGTTAGAGCTACGCACAGTGAGGTAGCTTAGAGCTACACACAGTGAGGTAGCTTTGAGCTACACACAATGAGGTAGTTAGAGCTAAACACAGTGAGGTAGCTTAGAGCTACACACAGCGAGGTAGCTTATAGCTGCACACAGTGAAGTAGCTTAGAGCTACTCACACTGAGGTAGCTTAGAGCTACACACAGTGAGGTAGCTTAGAGCTATACACAGTGAGGTAGCTTAGAGCTGCACACAGTGAAGTAGCTTAGAGCTACACACACTGAGGTAGCTTAGAGCTACACACAGTGAGGTAGCTTAGAGCTACGCACAGTGAGTTGGCTTTGAGCTACACACAGTAAGGTAGCTTAGAGCTACACACAGTGAGGTAGCTTAGAGCTACACACAGTGAGGTAGCTTATAGCTACACACAGTGAGGTAGCTTACAGCTACACACAGTGAGGTAGCTTAGAGCTACACACAGTGAGGTAGCTTAGAGCTGTACACAGTGAGGTAGCTTAGAGCTGCACACAGTGAGGTAGCTTAGAGCTACACACAGTGAGGTAGCTTAGAGCTGTACACAGTGAGGTAGCTTAGAGGTGCACACAGTGAGGTAGCTTAGAGCTACACACAGTGAGGTAGCTTAGAGCTACACACAGTGAGGTAGCTTTGAGCTACACACAGTGAGGAAGCTTAGAGCTACACACAGTGAGGTAGCTTAGAGCTACACACAGTAAGGTAGCTTATAGCTGCACACAGTGAGGTAGCTTAGAGCTACACACAGTCAGGTAGCTTAGAGCTACACACAGTGAGGTAGCTTAGAGCTACACACAGTGAGGTAGCTTAGAGCTGTACACAGTGAGGTAGCTTAGAGCTACACACAGTGAGGTAGCTTAGAGCTAAACAGTGTGAGGTAGCTTAGAGCTGTACACAGTGAGGTAGCTTAGGGCTACACACAGTGAGATATCTTGGAGCTACACAGTGAGGTAGCTTAGAGCTACACACAGTGAGGTAGCTTAGAGCTGCACACAGTGAGGTAGCTGAGGGCTACACACAGTGAGGCAGCTTAGAGCTAAACAGAGTGAGGTAGCTTACAGCTACACACAGTGAGGTAGCTTAGAGCTACGCACAGTGAGGTAGCTTAGAGCTACACACAGTGAGGTAGCTTTGAGCTACACACAGTGAGGTAGCTTAGAGCTACACACAGTGAGGTAGCTTAGAGCTACTCACAGTGAGGTAGCTTATAGCTGCAGACAGTGAGGTAGCTTAGAGCTACACACAGTGAGGTAGCTTAGAGCTACACACAGTGAGGTAGCTTAGAGCTACACACAGTGAGGTAGCTTAGAGCTGTACACAGTGAGGTAGCTTAGAGCTACACACAGTGAGGTAGCTTAGAGCTAAACAGAGTGAGGTAGCTTAGAGCTGTACACAGTGAGGTAGCTTAGGGCTACACACAGTGAGGTATCTTGGAGCTACTCACAGTGAGGTAGCTTAGAGCTACACACAGTGAGGTAGCTTAGAGCTGCACACAGTGAGGTAGCTTAGGGCTACACACAGTGAGGCAGCTTAGAGCTAAACAGAGTGAGGTAGCTTACAGCTACACAAAGTGAGGTAGATTAGAGCTACACACAGTGAGGTAGCTTAGAGCTGCACACAGTGAGGTAGCTTAGACCTACACACAGTGAGGTAGCTGAGAGCTACACACAGTGAGGTAGCTTAGAGCTGCACAAAGTGAGGTAGCTTAGAGATACACACAGTGAGGTAGCTTAGAGCTACACACAGTGAGGTAGCTTAGACCTGCACACAGTGAGGTAGCTTAGAGCTGCAAACAGTGAGGTAGCTTAGAGCTGCACACAGTGAGGTAGCTTAGGGCAACACACAGTGAGGTAGCTTAGAGATACACACAGTGAGGTAGATTAGAGCTACACACAGTGAGGTAGCTTAGAGCTACACACAGTGAGGTAGCTTAGATCTACACACAGTTAGGAAGCTTAGAGCTACACACAGTGAGGTAGCATAGAGCTACACACAGTGAGGTAGCTTAGAGCTACACAGAGTGAGGTAGCTTAGAGCTGTACACAGTGAGGTAATTAGAGCTGTACACAGTGAGGTAGATTAGAGCTACACACAGTGAGGTAGCTTAGAGCTGCACACAGTGAGGTAGCATAGAGCGACACACAGTGAGGTAGCATAGAGCGACACACAGTGAGGTAGCTTAGAGCTACACACAGTTAGGAAGGTTAGAGCTACAGACAGCGAGGTAGCTTAGAGCTACACACAGTGAGGTAGCTTAGAGCTACACACAGTGAGGTAGCTAAGTGCAACACACAGTGAGGTAGCTTCGGGCTACACACAGTGAGGTAGCTTAGAGCTACACACAGTAAGGTAGCTTAGAGCTGTACACAGTGAGGTAGCTTAGAGCTACACACAGTGAGGTAGCTTACAGCTACACACAGTGAGGTAGCTTAGAGCTGCACACAGTGAGGTAGCTTAGAGCTACACACAGTGAGGGAGCTTAGAGCTGTACACAGTGAGGTAGCTTAGAGCTGTACACAGTGAGGTAGCTTAGAGGTGCACACAGTGAGGTAGCTTAGAGCTACACACAGTGAGGTAACTTAGAGCTACACACAGTGAGGTAGCTTAGAGATGTACACAGTGAGGTAGCTTAGAGCTGTATACAGTGAGGTAGCTTAGAGCTACACATAGTGAGGTAGCTTAGAGCTGTACACAGTGAGGTAGCTTAGAGCTGCACATAATGAGGTAGCTTAGAGCTACACACAGTGAGGTAGCTGAGAGCTGTACACAGTGAGCTAGCTTAGAGCTGCACAAAGTGAGGTAGCTTAGAGCTACACACAGTGAGGTAGCTTAGAGCTACACACAGTGAGGTAGCTTAGAGCTACACACAGTAAGGTAGCTTATAGCTGCACACAGTGAGGTAGCTTAGAGCTACACACAGTCAGGTAGCTTAGAGCTACACACAGTGAGGTAGCTTAGAGCTACACACAGTGAGGTAGCTTAGAGCTGTACACAGTGAGGTAGCTTAGAGCTACACACAGTGAGGTAGCTTAGAGCTAAACAGTGTGAGGTAGCTTAGAGCTGTACACAGTGAGGTAGCTTAGGGCTACACACAGTGAGATATCTTGGAGCTACTCACAGTGAGGTAGCTTAGAGCTACACACAGTGAGGTAGCTTAGAGCTACACACAGTGAGGTAGCTTAGAGCTACACACAGTGAGGTAGCTTATAGCTGCAGACAGTGAGGTAGCTTAGAGCTACACACAATGAGGTAGCTTAGAGCTACACACAGTGAGGTAGCTTAGAGCTGTACACAGTGAGGTAGCTTAGAGCTACACACAGTGAGGTAGCTTAGAGCTAAACAGAGTGAGGTAGCTTAGAGCTGTACACAGTGAGGTAGCTTAGGGCTACACACAGTGAGGTATCTTGGAGCTACTCACAGTGAGGTAGCTTAGAGCTACACACAGTGAGGTAGCTTAGAGCTGCACACAGTGAGGTAGCTTAGGGCTACACACAGTGAGGCAGCTTAGAGCTAAACAGAGTGAGGTAGCTTACAGCTACACAAAGTGAGGTAGATTAGAGCTACACACAGTGAGGTCGCTTAGAGCTGCACACAGTGAGGTAGCTTAGACCTACACACAGTGAGGTAGCTGAGAGCTACACACAGTGAGGTAGCTTAGAGCTGCACAAAGTGAGGTAGCTTAGAGATACACACAGTGAGGTAGCTTAGAGCTACACACAGTGAGGTAGCTTAGACCTGCACACAGTGAGGTAGCTTAGAGCTGCAAACAGTGAGGTAGCTTAGAGCTGCACACAGTGAGGTAGCTTAGGGCAACACACAGTGAGGTAGCTTAGAGATACACACAGTGAGGTAGATTAGAGCTACACACAGTGAGGTAGCTTAGAGCTACACACAGTGAGGTAGCTTAGATCTACACACAGTGAGGTAGCTTAGAGCTACACACAGTGAGGTAGCTTAGAGCTACACACAGTGAGGTAGCTTAGAGCTACACACAGTGAGGTAGCTTAGAGCTACACACAGTGAGGTAGCTTAGAGCTACACACAGTGAGGTAGCTTAGAGCTACACACAGTGAGGTAGCTTAGAGCTGCACACAGTGAGGTAGCTTAGAGCTACACACAGTGAGGTAGCTTAGAGCTACACACAGTGAGGTAGCTTAGAGCTACACACAGTGAGGTAGCTTAGAGCTACACACAGTGAGGTAGCTTAGAGCTACACACAGTGAGGTAGCTTAGAGCTACACACAGTGAGGTAGCTTAGAGCTACACACAGTGAGGTAGCTTAGAGCTACACACAGTGAGGTAGCTTAGAGCTACACACAGTGAGGTAGCTTAGAGCTACACACAGTGAGGTAGCTTAGAGCTGTACACAGTGAGGTAGCTTAGAGGTGCACACAGTGAGGTAGCTTAGAGCTACACACAGTGAGGTAGCTTAGAGCTACACACAGTGAGGTAGCTTAGAGCTACACACAGTGAGGTAGCTTAGAGCTACACACAGTGAGGTAGCTTAGAGCTACACACAGTGAGGTAGCTTAGAGCTACACACAGTGAGGTAGCTTAGAGCTACACACAGTGAGGTAGCTTAGAGCTGACACACAGTGAGGTAGCTTAGAGCTACACACAGTGAGGTAGCTTAGAGCTACACACAGTGAGGTAGCTTAGAGCTGTACACAGTGAGGTAGCTTAGAGCTACACACAGTGAGGTAGCTTAGAGCTACACACAGTGAGGTAGCTTAGAGCTGCACACAGTGAGGTAGCTTAGAGCTACACACAGTGAGGTAGCTTAGAGCTACACACAGTGAGGTAGCTTAGAGCTACACACAGTGAGGTAGCTTAGAGCTACACACAGTGAGGTAGCTTAGAGCTACACACAGTGAGGTAGCTTAGAGCTACACACAGTGAGGTAGCTTAGAGCTACACACAGTGAGGTAGCTTAGAGCTACACACAGTGAGGTAGCTTAGAGCTACACACAGTGAGGTAGCTTAGAGCTACACACAGTGAGGTAGCTTAGAGCTACACACAGTGAGGTAGCTTAGAGCTGCACACAGTGAGGTAGCTTAGAGCTACACACAGTGAGGTAGCTTAGAGCTACACACAGTGAGGTAGCTTAGAGCTACACACAGTGAGGTAGCTTAGAGCTACACACAGTGAGGTAGCTTAGAGCTACACACAGTGAGGTAGCTTAGAGCTACACACAGTGAGGTAGCTTAGAGCTACACACAGTGAGGTAGCTTAGAGCTACACACAGTGAGGTAGCTTAGAGCTACACACAGTGAGGTAGCTTAGAGCTACACACAGTGAGGTAGCTTAGAGCTACACACAGTGAGGTAGCTTAGAGCTACACACAGTGAGGTAGCTTAGAGCTACACACAGTGAGGTAGCTTAGAGCTACACACAGTGAGGTAGCTTAGAGCTACACACAGTGAGGTAGCTTAGAGCTACACACAGTGAGGTAGCTAGAGCTACACACAGTGAGGTAGCTTAGAGCTACACACAGTGAGGTAGCTTAGAGCTACACACAGTGAGGTAGCTTAGAGCTACACACAGTGAGGTAGCTTAGAGCTACACACAGTAGGTAGCTTTAGAGCTACACACAGTGAGGTAGCTTAGAGCTACACACAGTGAGGTAGCTTAGAGCTACACACAGTGAGGTAGCTAGAGCTACACACAGTGAGGTAGCTTAGAGCTACACACAGTGAGGTAGCTTAGAGCTACACACAGTGAGGTAGCTTAGAGCTGTACACAGTGAGGTAGCTTAGAGCGTCACACAGTGAGGTAGCTTAGAGCTACACACAGTGAGGTAGCTTAGAGCTACACACAGTGAGGTAGCTTAGAGCTGCACACAGTGAGGTAGCTTAGAGCTGTACACAGTGAGGTAGCTTAGAGCTACACACAGTGAGGTAGCTTAGAGCTGCACACAGTGAGGTAGCTTAGAGCTACACACAGTGAGGTAGCTTAGAGCTACACACAGTGAGGTAGCTTAGAGCTACACACAGTGAGGTAGCTTAGAGCTACACACAGTGAGGTAGCTTAGAGCTACACACAGTGAGGTAGCTTAGAGCTACACACAGTGAGGTAGCTTAGAGCTACACACAGTGAGGTAGCTTAGAGCTACACACAGTGAGGTAGCTTAGAGCTACACACAGTGAGGTAGCTTAGAGCTACACACAGTGAGGTAGCTTAGAGCTACACAGTGAGGTAGCTTAGAGCTACACACAGTGAGGTAGCTTAGAGCTACACACAGTGAGGTAGCTTAGAGCTGCACACAGTGAGGTAGCTTAGAGCTACACACAGTGAGGTAGCTTAGAGCTACACACAGTGAGGTAGCTTAGAGCTGCACACAGTGAGGTAGCTTAGAGCTACACACAGTGAGGTAGCTTAGAGCTACACAGTGAGGTAGCTTAGAGCTACACACAGTGAGGTAGCTTAGAGCTGACACACAGTGAGGTAGCTTAGAGCTACACACAGTGAGGTAGCTTAGAGCTACACACAGTGAGGTAGCTTAGAGCTACACACAGTGAGGTAGCTTAGAGCTACACACAGTGAGGTAGCTTAGAGCTTACACAGTGAGGTAGCTTAGAGCTGCACACAGTGAGGTAGCTTAGAGCTACACACAGTGAGGTAGCTTAGAGCTACACACAGTGAGGTAGCTTAGAGCTGTACACAGTGAGGTAGCTTAGAGCTACACACAGTGAGGTAGCTTAGAGCTACACACAGTGAGGTAGCTTAGAGCTGTACACAGTGAGGTAGCTTAGAGCTGACACACAGTGAGGTAGCTTAGAGCTACACACAGTGAGGTAGCTTAGAGCTTCACACAGTGAGGTAGCTTAGAGCTGCACACAGTGAGGTAGCTTAGAGCTACACACAGTGAGGTAGCTTAGAGCTACACACAGTGAGGTAGCTTAGAGCTACACAAGTGAGGTAGCTTAGAGCTACACACAGTGAGGTAGCTTAGAGCTACACACAGTGAGGTAGCTTAGAGCTGCACACAGTGAGGTAGCTTAGAGCTACACACAGTGAGGTAGCTTAGAGCTACACACAGTGAGGTAGCTTAGAGCTACACACAGTGAGGTAGCTTAGAGCTACACACAGTGAGGTAGCTTAGAGCTACACACAGTGAGGTAGCTTAGAGCTACACACAGTGAGGTAGCTTAGAGCTACACAGTGAGGTAGCTTAGAGCTACACACAGTGAGGTAGCTTAGAGCTACACACAGTGAGGTAGCTTAGAGCTACACACAGTGAGGTAGCTTAGAGCTACACACAGTGAGGTAGCTTAGAGCTACACACAGTGAGGTAGCTTAGAGCTACACACAGTGAGGTAGCTTAGAGCTACACACAGTGAGGTAGCTTAGAGCTACACACAGTGAGGTAGCTTAGAGCTACACACAGTGAGGTAGCTTAGAGCTGTACACAGTGAGGTAGCTTAGAGCTACACACAGTGAGGTAGCTTAGAGCTACACACAGTGAGGTAGCTTAGAGCTACACACAGTGAGGTAGCTTAGAGCTACACACAGTGAGGTAGCTTAGAGCTACACACAGTGAGGTAGCTTAGAGCTACACACAGTGAGGTAGCTTAGAGCTACACACAGTGAGGTAGCTTAGAGCTACACACAGTGAGGTAGCTTAGAGCTACACACAGTGAGGTAGCTTAGAGCTACACACAGTGAGGTAGCTTAGAGCTACACACAGTGAGGTAGCTTAGAGCTGCACACAGTGAGGTAGCTTAGAGCTACACACAGTGAGGTAGCTTAGAGCTACACACAGTGAGGTAGCTTAGAGCTACACACAGTGAGGTAGCTTAGAGCTACACACAGTGAGGTAGCTTAGAGCTACACACAGTGAGGTAGCTTAGAGCTACACACAGTGAGGTAGCTTAGAGCTACACACAGTGAGGTAGCTTAGAGCTACACACAGTGAGGTAGCTTAGAGCTACACACAGTGAGGTAGCTTAGAGCTACACACAGTGAGGTAGCTTAGAGCTACACACAGTGAGGTAGCTTAGAGCTACACACAGTGAGGTAGCTTAGAGCTGTACACAGTGAGGTAGCTTAGAGCTACACACAGTGAGGTAGCTTAGAGCTACACACAGTGAGGTAGCTTAGAGCTGTACACAGTGAGGTAGCTTAGAGCTACACACAGTGAGGTAGCTTAGAGCTACACACAGTGAGGTAGCTTAGAGCTACACACAGTGAGGTAGCTTAGAGCTGCACACAGTGAGGTAGCTTAGAGCTACACACAGTGAGGTAGCTTAGAGCTACACACAGTGAGGTAGCTTAGAGCTACACACAGTGAGGTAGCTTAGAGCTGTACACAGTGAGGTAGCTTAGAGCTACACACAGTGAGGTAGCTTAGAGCTACACACAGTGAGGTAGCTTAGAGCTACACACAGTGAGGTAGCTTAGAGCTACACACAGTGAGGTAGCTTAGAGCTACACACAGTGAGGTAGCTTAGAGCTACACACAGTGAGGTAGCTTAGAGCTACACACAGTGAGGTAGCTTAGAGCTACACACAGTGAGGTAGCTTAGAGCTGTACACAGTGAGGTAGCTTAGAGCTACACACAGTGAGGTAGCTTAGAGCTACACACAGTGAGGTAGCTTAGAGCTGCACACAGTGAGGTAGCTTAGAGCTGTCACACAGTGAGGTAGCTTAGAGCTACACACAGTGAGGTAGCTTAGAGCTACACACAGTGAGGTAGCTTAGAGCTACACACAGTGAGGTAGCTTAGAGCTACACACAGTGAGGTAGCTTAGAGCTACACACAGTGAGGTAGCTTAGAGCTACACACAGTGAGGTAGCTTAGAGCTACACACAGTGAGGTAGCTTAGAGCTACACACAGTGAGGTAGCTTAGAGCTACACACAGTGAGGTAGCTTAGAGCTACACACAGTGAGGTAGCTTAGAGCTACACACAGTGAGGTAGCTTAGAGCTACACACAGTGAGGTAGCTTAGAGCTACACACAGTGAGGTAGCTTAGAGCTACACACAGTGAGGTAGCTTAGAGCTGCACACAGTGAGGTAGCTTAGAGCTGCACACAGTGAGGTAGCTTAGAGCTACACACAGTGAGGTAGCTTAGAGCTACACACAGTGAGGTAGCTTAGAGCTACACACAGTGAGGTAGCTTAGAGCTACACACAGTGAGGTAGCTTAGAGCTACACACAGTGAGGTAGCTTAGAGCTACACACAGTGAGGTAGCTTAGAGCTACACACAGTGAGGTAGCTTAGAGCTACACACAGTGAGGTAGCTTAGAGCTACACACAGTGAGGTAGCTTAGAGCTGTACACAGTGAGGTAGCTTAGAGCTACACAGTGAGGTAGCTTAGAGCTACACACAGTGAGGTAGCTTAGAGCTGCACACAGTGAGGTAGCTTAGAGCTACACACAGTGAGGTAGCTTAGAGCTACACACAGTGAGGTAGCTTAGAGCTACACACAGTGAGGTAGCTTAGAGCTACACACAGTGAGGTAGCTTAGAGCTACACACAGTGAGGTAGCTTAGAGCTACACACAGTGAGGTAGCTTAGAGCTACACACAGTGAGGTAGCTTAGAGCTGTACACAGTGAGGTAGCTTAGAGCTACACACAGTGAGGTAGCTTAGAGCTACACACAGTGAGGTAGCTTAGAGCTGCACACAGTGAGGTAGCTTAGAGCTGAACACAGTGAGGTAGCTTAGAGCTACACACAGTGAGGTAGCTTAGAGCTGCACACAGTGAGGTAGCTTAGAGCTACACACAGTGAGGTAGCTTAGAGCTACACACAGTGAGGTAGCTTAGAGCTGACACACAGTGAGGTAGCTTAGAGCTGTACACAGTGAGGTAGCTTAGAGCTACACATAGTGAGGTAGCTTAGAGCTACACACAGTGAGGTAGCTTAGAGCTACACACAGTGAGGTAGCTTAGAGCTACACACAGTGAGGTAGCTTAGAGCTACACAGTGAGGTAGCTTAGAGCTACACACAGTGAGGTAGCTTAGAGCTACACACAGTGAGGTAGCTTAGAGCTACACACAGTGAGGTAGCTTAGAGCTACACACAGTGAGGTAGCTTAGAGCTGCACACAGTGAGGTAGCTTAGAGCTACACACAGTGAGGTAGCTTAGAGCTACACACAGTGAGGTAGCTTAGAGCTACACACAGTGAGGTAGCTTAGAGCTACACACAGTGAGGTAGCTTAGAGCTACACACAGTGAGGTAGCTTAGAGCTACACACAGTGAGGTAGCTTAGAGCTACACACAGTGAGGTAGCTTAGAGCTACACACAGTGAGGTAGCTTAGAGCTACACACAGTGAGGTAGCTTAGAGCTACACACAGTGAGGTAGCTTAGAGCTGCACACAGTGAGGTAGCTTAGAGCTACACACAGTGAGGTAGCTTAGAGCTACACACAGTGAGGTAGCTTAGAGCTGTACACAGTGAGGTAGCTTAGAGCTACACACAGTGAGGTAGCTTAGAGCTACACACAGTGAGGTAGCTTAGAGCTACACACAGTGAGGTAGCTTAGAGCTACACACAGTGAGGTAGCTTAGAGCTACACACAGTGAGGTAGCTTAGAGCTACACACAGTGAGGTAGCTTAGAGCTGCACACAGTGAGGTAGCTTAGAGCTACACACAGTGAGGTAGCTTAGAGCTACACACAGTGAGGTAGCTTAGAGCTACACACAGTGAGGTAGCTTAGAGCTGTACACAGTGAGGTAGCTTAGAGCTACACACAGTGAGGTAGCTTAGAGCTACACACAGTGAGGTAGCTTAGAGCTACACACAGTGAGGTAGCTTAGAGCTACACACAGTGAGGTAGCTTAGAGCTACACACAGTGAGGTAGCTTAGAGCTACACACAGTGAGGTAGCTTAGAGCTACACACAGTGAGGTAGCTTAGAGCTACACACAGTGAGGTAGCTTAGAGCTACACAGTGAGGTAGCTTAGAGCTACACACAGTGAGGTAGCTTAGAGCTACACACAGTGAGGTAGCTTAGAGCTACACACAGTGAGGTAGCTTAGAGCTACACACAGTGAGGTAGCTTAGAGCTACACACAGTGAGGTAGCTTAGAGCTACACACAGTGAGGTAGCTTAGAGCTGCACACAGTGAGGTAGCTTAGAGCTACACACAGTGAGGTAGCTTAGAGCTACACACAGTGAGGTAGCTTAGAGCTACACACAGTGAGGTAGCTTAGAGCTGTACACAGTGAGGTAGCTTAGAGCTACACACAGTGAGGTAGCTTAGAGCTACACACAGTGAGGTAGCTTAGAGCTACACACAGTGAGGTAGCTTAGAGCTACACACAGTGAGGTAGCTTAGAGCTACACACAGTGAGGTAGCTTAGAGCTACACACAGTGAGGTAGCTTAGAGCTGCACACAGTGAGGTAGCTTAGAGCTACACACAGTGAGGTAGCTTAGAGCTACACACAGTGAGGTAGCTTAGAGCTACACAAAGTGAGGTAGCTTAGAGCTACACACAGTGAGGTAGATTAGAGCTAGCACACAGTGAGGTAGCTTAGACCTACACATAGTGAGGTAGCTGAGAGCTACACACAGTGAGGTAGCTTAGAGCTGCACAAAGTGAGGTAGCTTAGAGCTACACACAGTGAGGTAGCTTAGAGCTACACACAGTGAGGTAGCTTAGAGCTGCACACAGTGAGGTAGCTTAGAGCTGCAAACAGTGAGGTAGCTTAGAGCTGCACACAGTGAGGTAGCTTAGGGCAACACACAGTGAGGTAGCTTAGAGATACACACAGTGAGGTAGCTTAGAGCTACACACAGTGAGGTAGCTTAGATCTACACACAGTTAGGAAGCTTAGAGCTACACACAGTGAGGTAGCTTAGAGCTACACACAGTGAGGTAGCTTAGAGCTACACACAGTGAGGTAGCTTAGAGCTGTACACAGTGAGGTAGCTTAGAGCTACACACAGTGAGGTAGATTAGAGCTACACACAGTGAGGTAGCTTAGAGCTACACACAGTGAGGTAGCTTAGAGCTACACACAGTGAGGTAGCTTAGAGCTACACACAGTGAGGTAGCTTAGAGCTACACACAGTGAGGTAGCTTAGAGCTACACACAGTGAGGTAGCTTAGAGCTGTACACAGTGAGGTAGCTTAGAGCTACACACAGTGAGGTAGCTTAGAGCTAAACAGAGTGAGGTAGCTTAGAGCTACACACAGTGAGGTAGCTTAGAGCTACACACAGTGAGGTAGCTTAGAGCTACACACAGTGAGGTAGCTTAGAGCTACACACAGTGAGGTAGCTTAGAGCTACACACAGTGAGGTAGCTTAGAGCTACACACAGTGAGGTAGCTTATAGCTGCAGACAGTGAGGTAGCTTAGAGCTACACACAGTGAGGTAGCTTAGAGCTACACACAGTGAGGTAGCTAAGGGCAACACACAGTGAGGTAGCTTAGAGATACACGCAGTGAGGTAGATTAGAGCTAAACACAGTGAGGTAGCTTAGAGCTGACACACAGTGAGGTAGCTTAGGCTACACACAGTGAGGTATCTTAGAGCTACTCACAGTGAGGTAGCTTAGAGCTACACACAGTGAGGTAGCTTAGAGCTGCACACAGTGAGGTAGCTGAGGGCTACACACAGTGAGGTAGCTTAGAGCTACACACAGTGAGGTAGCTTAGAGCTACACACAGTGAGGTAGCTTAGAGCTACACACAGTGAGGTAGCTTAGAGCTACACACAGTGAGGTAGCTTAGAGCTACACACAGTGAGGTAGCTTAGAGCTACACACAGTGAGGTAGCTTAGAGCTGACACACAGTGAGGTAGCTTAGAGCTACACACAGTGAGGTAGCTTAGAGCTACACACAGTGAGGTAGCTTAGAGCTACACACAGTGAGGTAGCTTAGAGCTGCACACAGTGAGGTAGCTTAGAGCTGCACACAGTGAGGTAGCTTAGAGCTACACACAGTGAGGTAGCTTAGAGATACACACAGTGAGGTAGATTAGAGCTACACACAGTGAGGTAGCTTAGAGCTACACACAGTGAGGTAGCTTAGATCTACACACAGTTAGGTAGCTTAGAGCTACACACAGTGAGGTAGCATAGAGCTACACACAGTGAGGTAGCTTAGAGCTACACAGAGTGAGGTAGCTTAGAGCTGTACACAGTGAGGTAGCTTAGAGCTGTACACAGTGAGGTAGATTAGAGCTACACACAGTGAGGTAGCTTAGAGCTGCACACAGTGAGGTAGCATAGAGCGGCACACAGTGAGGTAGCTTAGAGCTACACACAGTTAGGAAGGTTAGAGCTACAGACAGCGAGGTAGCTTAGAGCTACACACAGTGAGGTAGCTTAGAGCTACACACAGTGAGGTAGCTAAGGGCAACACACAGTGAGGTAGCTTCGGGCTACACAGAGTGAGGTAGCTTAGAGCTACACACAGTAAGGTAGCTTAGAGCTGTACACAGTGAGGTAGCTTACAGCTACACACAGTGAGGTAGCTTAGAGCTACACACAGTGAGGTAGCTTAGAGCTGCACACAGTGAGGTAGCTTAGAGCTGTACACAGTGAGGTAGCTTAGAGCTGTACACAGTGAGGTAGCTTAGAGGTGCACACAGTGAGGTAGCTTAGAGCTACACACAGTGAGGTAGCTTAGAGCTACACACAGTGAGGTAGCTTAGAGCTGTACACAGTGAGGAAGCTTAGAGCTGAACACAGTGAGGTAGCTTAGAGCTACGCACAGTGAGGTAGCTTAGAGCTGTACACAGTGAGGTAGCTTAGAGCTGACACATATGAGGTAGCTTAGAGCTACACACAGTGAGGTAGCTTAGAGCTACACACAGTGAGGTAGCTTAGAGCTGCACACAGTGAGGTAGCTTAGAGCTACACACAGTGAGGTAGCTTAGAGCTACACACAGTGAGGTAGCTTAGAGCTACACACAGTGAGGTAGCTTATAGCTGCACACAGTGAGGTAGCTTAGAGCTACACATACTGAGGTAGCTTAGAGCTACACACAGTGAGGTAGCTTAGAGCTACACACAGTGAGGTAGCTTAGAGCTACGCACAGTGAGTTGGCTTTGAGCTACACACAGTGAGGTAGCTTAGAGCTACACACAGTGAGGTAGCTTAGAGCTACACACAGTGAGGTAGCTTATAGCTACACACAGTGAGGTAGCTTACAGCTACACACAGTGAGGTAGCTTAGAGCTACACACAGTGAGGTAGCTTAGAGCTGTACACAGTGAGGTAGCTTAGAGCTGCACACAGTGAGGTAGCTTAGAGCTACACACAGTGAGGTAGCTTAGAGCTGTACACAGTGAGGTAGCTTAGAGGTGCACACAGTGAGGTAGCTTAGAGCTACACACAGTGAGGTAGCTTAGAGCTACACTACAGTGAGGTAGCTTAGAGCTACACACAGTGAGGTAGCTTAGAGCTACACACAGTGAGGTAGCTTAGAGCTACACACAGTGAGGTAGCTTATAGCTGCACACAGTGAGGTAGCTTAGAGCTACACACAGTGAGGTAGCTTAGAGCTACACACAGTGAGGTAGCTTAGAGCTACACACAGTGAGGTAGCTTAGAGCTGTACACAGTGAGGTAGCTTAGAGCTACACACAGTGAGGTAGCTTAGAGCTAAACAGTGAGGTAGCTTAGAGCTGTACACAGTGAGGTAGCTTAGAGCTACACACAGTGAGGATAGCTTAGAGCTACTCACAGTGAGGTAGCTTAGAGCTACACACAGTGAGGTAGCTTAGAGCTAGCACACAGTGAGGTAGCTGAGGCTACACACAGTGAGGTAGCTTAGAGCTAAACAGAGTGAGGTAGCTTACAGCTACACACGGTGAGGTAGCTTAGAGCTACGCACAGTGAAGTAGCTTAGAGCTACACACAGTGAGGTAGCTTTGAGCTACACACAGTGAGGTAGCTTAGAGCTACACACAGTGAGGTAGCTTAGAGCTACACACAGTGAGGTAGCTTAGAGCTGCACACAGTGAGGTAGCTTAGAGCTACACACAGTGAGGTAGCTTAGAGCTACACACAGTGAGGTAGCTTAGAGCTACACACAGTGAGGTAGCTTAGAGCTACACACAGTGAGGTAGCTTAGAGCTACACACAGTGAGGTAGCTTAGAGCTAAACACAGTGAGGTAGCTTAGAGCTTAACACAGTGAGGTAGCTTAGAGCTACACACAGTGAGGTAGCTTAGAGCTACACACAGTGAGGTAGCTTAGAGCTACACACAGTGAGGTAGCTTAGAGCTGCACACAGTGAGGTAGCTTAGAGCTACACACAGTGAGGTAGCTTAGAGCTACACACAGTGAGGTAGCTTAGAGCTACACACAGTGAGGTAGCTTAGAGCTACACACAGTGAGGTAGCTTAGAGCTGCACACAGTGAGGTAGCTTAGAGCTACACACAGTGAGGTAGCTTAGAGCTACACACAGTGAGGTAGCTTAGAGCTACACACAGTGAGGTAGCTTAGAGCTACACACAGTGAGGTAGCTTAGAGCTACACACAGTGAGGTAGCTTAGAGCTACACACAGTGAGGTAGCTTAGAGCTACACAGTGAGGTAGCTTAGAGCTACACACAGTGAGGTAGCTTAGAGCTACACACAGTGAGGTAGCTTAGAGCTACACACAGTGAGGTAGCTTAGAGCTACACACAGTGAGGTAGCTTAGAGCTACACACAGTGAGGTAGCTTAGAGCTACACACAGTGAGGTAGCTTAGAGCTACACACAGTGAGGTAGCTTAGAGCTACACACAGTGAGGTAGCTTAGAGCTACACACAGTGAGGTAGCTTAGAGCTACACACAGTGAGGTAGCTTAGAGCTACACACAGTGAGGTAGCTTAGAGCTACACACAGTGAGGTAGCTTAGGGCTACACACAGTGAGGTAGCTTAGAGCTACACACAGTGAGGTAGCTTAGAGCTACACACAGTGAGGTAGCTTAGAGCTATACACAGTGAGGTAGCTTAGAGCTACACACAGTGAGGTAGCTTAGAGCTTACACAGTGAGGTAGCTTAGAGCTACACACAGTGAGGTAGCTTAGAGCTAACACAGTGAGGTAGCTTAGAGCTGTACACAGTGAGGTAGCTTAGAGCTACACACAGTGAGGTAGCTTGAGCTACACACAGTGAGGTAGCTTAGAGCTACACACAGTGAGGTAGCTTAGAGCTACACACAGTGAGGTAGCTTAGAGCTACACACAGTGAGGTAGCTTAGAGCTACACACAGTGAGGTAGCTTAGAGCTACACACAGTGAGGTAGCTTAGAGCTACACACAGTGAGGTATCTTAGAGCTGCACACAGTGAGGTAGCTTAGAGCTACACACAGTGAGGTAGCTTAGAGCTACACAAGTGAGGTAGCTTAGAGCTGCACACAGTGAGGTAGCTTAGAGCTACACACAGTGAGGTATCTTAGAGCTACACACAGTGAGGTAGCTTAGAGCTACACACAGTGAGGTAGCTTAGAGCTGCACACAGTGAGGTAGCTTAGAGCTACACACAGTGAGGTAGCTTAGAGCTACACACAGTGAGGTAGCTTAGAGCTACACACAGTGAGGTAGCTTAGAGCTACACACAGTGAGGTAGCTTAGAGCTACACACAGTGAGGTAGCTTAGAGCTACACACAGTGAGGTAGCTTAGAGCTACACACAGTGAGGTAGCTTAGAGCTGCACACAGTGAGGTAGCTTAGAGCTACACACAGTGAGGTAGCTTAGAGCTACACACAGTGAGGTAGCTTAGAGCCTGCACACAGTGAGGTAGCTTAGAGCTGCAAACAGTGAGGTAGCTTAGAGCTGCACACAGTGAGGTAGCTTAGAGCTACACACAGTGAGGTAGCTTAGAGCTACACACAGTGAGGTAGATTAGAGCTACACACAGTGAGGTAGCTTAGAGCTACACACAGTGAGGTAGCTTAGAGCTACACACAGTGAGGTAGCTTAGAGCTACACACAGTGAGGTAGCTTAGAGCTACACACAGTGAGGTAGCTTAGAGCTACACACAGTGAGGTAGCTTAGAGCTACACACAGTGAGGTAGCTTAGAGCTGTACACAGTGAGGTAGCTTAGAGCTACACACAGTGAGGTAGCTTAGAGCTGCACACAGTGAGGTAGCTTAGGGCTACACACAGTGAGATATCTTGGAGCTACTCACAGTGAGGTAGCTTAGAGCTACACACAGTGAGGTAGCTTAGAGCTACACACAGTGAGGTAGCTTAGAGCTACACACAGTGAGGTAGCTTAGAGCTACACACAGTGAGGTAGCTTAGAGCTACACACAGTGAGGTAGCTTAGAGCTACACACAGTGAGGTAGCTTAGAGCTACACACAGTGAGGTAGCTTAGAGCTGTACACAGTGAGGTAGCTTAGAGCTACACACAGTGAGGTAGCTTAGAGCTACACACAGTGAGGTAGCTTAGAGCTGACACAGTGAGGTAGCTTAGAGCTACACACAGTGAGGTAGCTTAGAGCTGTACACAGTGAGGTAGCTTTAGAGCTGCACACAGTGAGGTAGCTTAGAGCTACACACAGTGAGGTAGCTTAGAGCTACACACAGTGAGGTAGCTTAGAGATGTACACAGTGAGGTAGCTTAGAGCTTAACACAGTGAGGTAGCTTAGAGCTACACACAGTGAGGTAGCTTAGAGCTGTACACAGTGAGGTAGCTTAGAGCTACCACAGATGAGGTAGCTTAGAGCTACACAACAGTGAGGTAGCTTAGAGCTACACACAGTGAGGTAGCTTAGAGCTACACACAGTGAGGTAGCTTAGAGCTACACACAGTGAGGTAGCTTAGAGCTACACAGTGAGGTAGCTTAGAGCTACACACAGTGAGGTAGCTTAGAGCTAAACACAGTGAGGTAGCTTAGAGCTGTACACAGTGAGGTAGCTTAGGGCTACACACAGTGAGGTAGCTTAGAGCTACACACAGTGAGGTAGCTTAGAGCTACACACAGTGAGGTAGCTTAGAGCTGCACACAGTGAGGTAGCTTAGGGCTACACACAGTGAGGCAGCTTAGAGCTAAACAGAGTGAGGTAGCTTACAGCTACACAAAGTGAGGTAGCTTAGAGCTACACACAGTGAGGTAGCTTAGAGCTGCACACAGTGAGGTAGCTTAGACCTACACACAGTGAGGTAGCTTAGAGCTGCACTCAGTGAGGTAGCTTAGACCTACACACAGTGAGGTAGCTTAGAGCTACACACAGTGAGGTAGCTTAGAGCTACACACAGTGAGGTAGCTTATAGCTGCACACAGTGAGGTAGCTTAGAGCTACAGACAGTGAGGTAGCTTAGAGCTACACACAGTGAGGTAGCTTAGAGCTACACACAGTGAGGTAGCTTAGAGCTACACACAGTGAGGTAGCTTAGAGCTACACACAGTGAGGAGCTTAGAGCTACACACAGTGAGGTAGCTTAGAGCTACACACAGTGAGGTAGCTTAGAGCTACACACAGTGAGGTAGCTTAGAGCTGTCACACAGTGAGGTAGCTTAGAGCTGTACACAGTGAGGTAGCTTAGAGCTACACACAGTGAGGTAGCTTAGAGCTGCACACAGTGAGGTAGCTTAGAGCTACACACAGTGAGGTAGCTTAGAGCTACACACAGTGAGGTAGCTTAGAGCTACACACAGTGAGGTAGCTTAGAGCTACACACAGTGAGGTAGCTTAGAGCTACACACAGTGAGGTAGCTTAGAGCTACACACAGTGAGGTAGCTTAGAGCTACACACAGTGAGGTAGCTTAGAGCTACACACAGTGAGGTAGCTTAGAGCTACACACAGTGAGGTAGCTTAGAGCTACACACAGTGAGGTAGCTTAGAGCTACACACAGTGAGGTAGCTTAGAGCTACACACAGTGAGGTAGCTTAGAGCTACACACAGTGAGGTAGCTTAGAGCTACACACAGTGAGGTAGCTTAGAGCTACACACAGTGAGGTAGCTTAGAGCTGTACACAGTGAGGTAGCTTAGAGCTGCACACAGTGAGGTAGCTTAGAGCTACACACAGTGAGGTAGCTTAGAGCTACACACAGTGAGGTAGCTTAGAGCTACACACAGTGAGGTAGCTTAGAGCTGTACACAGTGAGGTAGCTTAGAGCTACACACAGTGAGGTAGCTTAGAGCTACACACAGTGAGGTAGCTTAGAGCTGCACACAGTGAGGTAGCTTAGAGCTACACACAGTGAGGTAGCTTAGAGCTGTACACAGTGAGGTAGCTTAGAGCTGCACACAGTGAGGTAGCTTAGAGCTACACCAGTGAGGTAGCTTAGAGCTACACACAGTGAGGTAGCTTAGAGCTACACATAGTGAGGTAGCTTAGAGCTGTACACAGTGAGGTAGCTTAGAGCTGCACACAGTGAGGTAGCTTAGAGCTACACACAGTGAGGTAGCTTAGAGCTGTACACAGTGAGGTAGCTTAGAGCTACACACAGTGAGGTAGCTTAGAGCTACACACAGTGAGGTAGCTTAGAGCTACACACAGTGAGGTAGCTTAGAGCTACACATAGTGAGGTAGCTTAGAGCTGTAAACAGTGAGGAAGCTTAGAGCTGCACACAGTGAGGTAGCTTAGAGCTGTATACAGTGAGGCAGCTTAGAGCTGTACACAGTGAGGTAGCTGAGAGCTACGCACAGTGAGGTAGCTTAGAGCTACACGCAGTGAGGTAGCTTTGAGCTACACACAGTGAGGTAGTTAGAGCTACGCACAGTGAGGTAGCTTAGAGCTACACACAGTGAGGTAGCTTTGAGCTACACACAATGAGGTAGTTAGAGCTAAACACAGTGAGGTAGCTTAGAGCTACACACAGCGAGGTAGCTTATAGCTGCACACAGTGAAGTAGCTTAGAGCTACCACACTGAGGTAGCTTAGAGCTACACACAGTGAGGTAGCTTAGAGCTATACACAGTGAGGTAGCTTAGAGCTGTACACTGTGAGTTGGCTTTGAGCTACACACAGTGAGGTAGCTTAGAGCTACACACAGTGAGGTAGCTTAGAGCTACACACAGTGAGGTAGCTTATAGCTACACACAGTGAGTTAGCTTAAAGCTACACACAGTGAGGTAGCTTAGAGCTACACACAGTGAGGTAGCTTAGAGCTGTACACAGTGAGGTAGCTTAGAGCTGCACACAGTGAGGTAGCTTAGAGCTACACACAGTGAGGTAGCTTAGAGCTGTACACAGTGAGGTAGCTTAGAGGTGCACACAGTGAGGTAGCTTAGAGCTACACAGAGTGAGGTAGCTTAGAGCTACACACAGTGAGGTAGCTTAGAGATGTACACAGTGAGGTAGCTTAGAGCTGTATACAGTGAGGTAGCTTAGAGCTACACATAGTGAGGTAGCTTAGAGCTGTACACAGTGAGGTAGCTTAGAGCTGACACACAGTGAGGTAGCTTAGAGCTACACACAGTGAGGTAGCTTAGAGCTGTACACAGTGAGGTAGCTTAGAGCTGCACAAAGTGAGGTAGCTTAGAGCTACACACAGTGAGGTAGCTTAGAGCTACACACAGTGAGGTAGCTTAGAGCTACACATAGTGAGGTAGCTTAGAGCTGTAAACAGTGAGGAAGCTTAGAGCTGCACACAGTGAGGTAGCTTAGAGCTGTATACAGTGAGGCAGCTTAGAGCTGTACACAGTGAGGTAGCTGAGAGCTACGCACAGTGAGGTAGCTTAGAGCTACACGCAGTGAGGTAGCTTTGAGCTACACACAGTGAGGTAGTTAGAGCTACGCACAGTGAGGTAGCTTAGAGCTACACACAGTGAGGTAGCTTTGAGCTACACACAATGAGGTAGTTAGAGCTAAACACAGTGAGGTAGCTTAGAGCTACACACAGCGAGGTAGCTTATAGCTGCACACAGTGAAGTAGCTTAGAGCTACACATACTGAGGTAGCTTAGAGCTACACACAGTGAGGTAGCTTAGAGCTACACACAGTGAGGTAGCTTAGAGCTACGCACAGTGAGGTAGCTTAGAGCTACACACAGTGAGGTAGGCTTAGAGCTACACACAGTGAGGTAGCTTAGAGCTACACACAGTGAGGTAGCTTAGAGCTACACACAGTGAGGTAGCTTAGAGCTACACACAGTGAGGTAGCTTAGAGCTACACACAGTGAGGTAGCTTAGAGCTACACACAGTGAGGTAGCTTATAGCTACACACAGTGAGGTAGCTTAGGAGCTACACACAGTGAGGTAGCTTAGAGCTACACACAGTGAGGTAGCTTAGAGCTACACACAGTGAGGTAGCTTAGAGCTACACACAGTGAGGTAGCTTAGAGCTGACACACAGTGAGGTAGCTTAGAGCTACACACAGTGAGGTAGCTTAGAGCTGCACACAGTGAGGTAGCTTAGAGCTGCACACAGTGAGGTAGCTTAGAGCTACACACAGTGAGGTAGCTTAGAGCTACACACAGTGAGGTAGCTTAGAGCTACACACAGTGAGGTAGCTTAGAGCTACACACAGTGAGGTAGCTTAGAGCTACACACAGTGAGGTAGCTTAGAGCTGCACACAGTGAGGTAGCTTAGAGCTACACACAGTGAGGTAGCTTAGAGCTGCACACAGTGAGGTAGCTTAGAGCTACACACAGTGAGGTAGCTTAGAGCTACACACAGTGAGGTAGCTTAGAGCTACACACAGTGAGGTAGCTTAGAGCTACACACAGTGAGGTAGCTTAGAGCTACACACAGTGAGGTAGCTTAGAGCTACACACAGTGAGGTAGCTTAGAGCTACACACAGTGAGGTAGCTTAGAGCTACACACAGTGAGGTAGCTTAGAGCTGACACACAGTGAGGTAGCTTAGAGCTACACACAGTGAGGTAGCTTAGAGCTACACACAGTGAGGTAGCTTAGAGCTACACACAGTGAGGTAGCTTAGAGCTACACACAGTGAGGTAGCTTAGAGCTACACACAGTGAGGTAGCTTAGAGCTACAACAGTGAGGTAGCTTAGAGCTACACACAGTGAGGTAGCTTAGAGCTACACACAGTGAGGTAGCTTAGAGCTACACACAGTGAGGTAGCTTAGAGCTACACACAGTGAGGTAGCTTAGAGCTACACACAGTGAGGTAGCTTAGAGCTACACACAGTGAGGTAGCTTAGAGCTACACACAGTGAGGTAGCTTAGAGCTACACACAGTGAGGTAGCTTAGAGCTACACACAGTGAGGTAGCTTAGAGCTGTACACAGTGAGGTAGCTTAGAGCTACACACAGTGAGGTAGCTTAGAGCTACACACAGTGAGGTAGCTTAGAGCTGCACACAGTGAGGTAGCTTAGAGCTACACACAGTGAGGTAGCTTAGAGCTACACACAGTGAGGTAGCTTAGAGCTACACACAGTGAGGTAGCTTAGAGCTACACACAGTGAGGTAGCTTAGAGCTACACACAGTGAGGTAGCTTAGAGCTACACACAGTGAGGTAGCTTAGAGCTACACACAGTGAGGTAGCTTAGAGCTGTACACAGTGAGGTAGCTTAGAGCTACACACAGTGAGGTAGCTTAGAGCTACACACAGTGAGGTAGCTTAGAGCTACACACAGTGAGGTAGCTTAGAGCTACACACAGTGAGGTAGCTTAGAGCTACACACAGTGAGGTAGCTTAGAGCTACACACAGTGAGGTAGCTTAGAGCTACACACAGTGAGGTAGCTTAGAGCTACACACAGTGAGGTAGCTTAGAGCTACACACAGTGAGGTAGCTTAGAGCTACACACAGTGAGGTAGCTTAGAGCTACACACAGTGAGGTAGCTTAGAGCTACACACAGTGAGGTAGCTTAGAGCTACACACAGTGAGGTAGCTTAGAGCTACACACAGTGAGGTAGCTTAGAGCTACACACAGTGAGGTAGCTTAGAGCTGTACACAGTGAGGTAGCTTAGAGCTACACACAGTGAGGTAGCTTAGAGCTACACACAGTGAGGTAGCTTAGAGCTACACACAGTGAGGTAGCTTAGAGCTGCACACAGTGAGGTAGCTTAGAGCTACACACAGTGAGGTAGCTTAGAGCTACACACAGTGAGGTAGCTTAGAGCTACACACAGTGAGGAAGCTTAGAGCTACACACAGTGAGGTAGCTTAGAGCTACACACAGTCAGGTAGCTTAGAGCTACACACAGTGAGGTAGCTTAGAGCTACACACAGTGAGGTAGCTTAGAGCTACACACAGTGAGGTAGCTTAGAGCTACACACAGTGAGGTAGCTTAGAGCTACACACAGTGAGGTAGCTTAGAGCTACACACAGTGAGGTAGCTTAGAGCTAAACAGTGAGGTAGCTTAGAGCTGTACACAGTGAGGTAGCTTAGAGCTACACACAGTGAGGTAGCTTAGAGCTACACACAGTGAGGTAGCTTAGAGCTACACACAGTGAGGTAGCTTAGAGCTACACACAGTGAGGTAGCTTAGAGCTACACACAGTGAGGTAGCTTAGAGCTACACACAGTGAGGTAGCTTAGAGCTACACACAGTGAGGTAGCTTAGAGCTACACACAGTGAGGTAGCTTAGAGCTACACACAGTGAGGTAGCTTAGAGCTACACACAGTGAGGTAGCTTAGAGCTACACACAGTGAGGTAGCTTAGAGCTACACACAGTGAGGTAGCTTAGAGCTACACACAGTGAGGTAGCTTAGAGCTACACACAGTGAGGTAGCTTAGAGCTACACACAGTGAGGTAGCTTAGAGCTACACACAGTGAGGTAGCTTAGAGCTACACACAGTGAGGTAGCTTAGAGCTACACACAGTGAGGTAGCTTAGAGCTACACACAGTGAGGTAGCTTAGAGCTACACACAGTGAGGTAGCTTAGAGCTACACACAGTGAGGTAGCTTAGAGCTACACACAGTGAGGTAGCTTAGAGCTACACACAGTGAGGTAGCTTAGAGCTGCACACAGTGAGGTAGCTTAGAGCTACACACAGTGAGGTAGCTTAGAGCTAAACACAGTGAGGTAGCTTAGAGCTACACAAAGTGAGGTAGATTAGAGCTACACACAGTGAGGTAGCTTAGAGCTGCACACAGTGAGGTAGCTTAGAGCTACACACAGTGAGGTAGCTTACAGCTACACACAGTGAGGTAGCTTAGAGCTGACACAAGTGAGGTAGCTTAGAGCTACACACAGTGAGGTAGCTTAGAGCTACACACAGTGAGGTAGCTTAGAGCCTACACACAGTGAGGTAGCTTAGAGCTGCAAACAGTGAGGTAGCTTAGAGCTGCACAGAGTGAGGTAGCTTAGAGCTACATACAGTGAGGTAGCTTAGAGCTACACACAGTGAGGTAGCTTAGAGCTACACACAGTGAGGTAGCTTAGAGCTACACACAGTGAGGTAGCTAGAGCTACACACAGTGAGGTAGCTTAGAGCTACACACAGTGAGGTAGCTTAGAGCTACACACAGTGAGGTAGCTTAGAGCTACACACAGTGAGGTAGCTTAGAGCTTACACAGTGAGGTAGCTTAGAGCTACACACAGTGAGGTAGCTTAGAGCTACACACAGTGAGGTAGCTTAGAGCTACACACAGTGAGGTAGCTTAGAGCTACACACAGTGAGGTAGCTTAGAGCTACACACAGTGAGGTAGCTTAGAGCTACACACAGTGAGGTAGCTTAGAGCTACACACAGTGAGGTAGCTTAGAGCTACACACAGTGAGGTAGCTTAGAGCTACACACAGTGAGGTAGCTTAGAGCTACACACAGTGAGGTAGCTTAGAGCTACACACAGTGAGGTAGCTTAGAGCTACACACAGTGAGGTAGCTTAGAGCTACACACAGTGAGGTAGCTTAGAGCTACACACAGTGAGGTAGCTTAGAGCTGTCACACAGTGAGGTAGCTTAGAGCTACACACAGTGAGGTAGCTTAGAGCTACACACAGTGAGGTAGCTTAGAGCTACACACAGTGAGGTAGCTTAGAGCTGCACACAGTGAGGTAGCTTAGAGCTACACACAGTGAGGTAGCTTAGAGCTACACACAGTGAGGTAGCTTAGAGCTGTACACAGTGAGGTAGCTTAGAGCTACACACAGTGAGGTAGCTTAGAGCTACACACAGTGAGGTAGCTTAGAGCTGCACACAGTGAGGTAGCTTAGAGCTGCACACAGTGAGGTAGCTTAGAGCTACACACAGTGAGGTAGCTTAGAGCTACACACAGTGAGGTAGCTTAGAGCTGCACACAGTGAGGTAGCTTAGAGCTACACACAGTGAGGTAGCTTAGAGCTACACACAGTGAGGTAGCTTAGAGCTACACACAGTGAGGTAGCTTAGAGCTACACACAGTGAGGTAGCTTAGAGCTACACACAGTGAGGTAGCTTAGAGCTACACACAGTGAGGTAGCTTAGAGCTACACACAGTGAGGTAGCTTAGAGCTACACACAGTGAGGTAGCTTAGAGCTACACACAGTGAGGTAGCTTAGAGCTGACACACAGTGAGGTAGCTTAGAGCTACACACAGTGAGGTAGCTTAGAGCTACACACAGTGAGGTAGCTTAGAGCTACACACAGTGAGGTAGCTTAGAGCTACCACAGTGAGGTAGCTTAGAGCTACACACAGTGAGGTAGCTTAGAGCTACACACAGTGAGGTAGCTTAGAGCTACACACAGTGAGGTAGCTTAGAGCTACACACAGTGAGGTAGCTTAGAGCTGCACACAGTGAGGTAGCTTAGAGCTACACACAGTGAGGTAGCTTAGAGCTACACACAGTGAGGTAGCTTAGAGCTACACACAGTGAGGTAGCTTAGAGCTGTACACAGTGAGGTAGCTTAGAGCTACACACAGTGAGGTAGCTTAGAGCTACACACAGTGAGGTAGCTTAGAGCTACACACAGTGAGGTAGCTTAGAGCTACACACAGTGAGGTAGCTTAGAGCTACACAGTGAGGTAGCTTAGAGCTACACACAGTGAGGTAGCTTAGAGCTGCACACAGTGAGGTAGCTTAGAGCTACACACAGTGAGGTAGCTTAGAGCTACACACAGTGAGGTAGCTTAGAGCTTCACACAGTGAGGTAGCTTAGAGCTGCACACAGTGAGGTAGCTTAGAGCTACACACAGTGAGGTAGCTTAGAGCTACACACAGTGAGGTAGCTTAGAGCTACACACAGTGAGGTAGCTTAGAGCTACACACAGTGAGGTAGCTTAGAGCTACACACAGTGAGGTAGCTTAGAGCTACACACAGTGAGGTAGCTTAGAGCTACACACAGTGAGGTAGCTTAGAGCTACACACAGTGAGGTAGCTTAGAGCTACACACAGTGAGGTAGCTTAGAGCTACACACAGTGAGGTAGCTTAGAGCTACACACAGTGAGGTAGCTTAGAGCTACACACAGTGAGGTAGCTTAGAGCTACACACAGTGAGGTAGCTTAGAGCTACACACAGTGAGGTAGCTTAGAGCTACACACAGTGAGGTAGCTTAGAGCTACACACAGTGAGGTAGCTTAGAGCTACACACAGTGAGGTAGCTTAGAGCTACACACAGTGAGGTAGCTTAGAGCTACACACAGTGAGGTAGCTTAGAGCTACACACAGTGAGGTAGCTTAGAGCTACACACAGTGAGGTAGCTTAGAGCTACACACAGTGAGGTAGCTTAGAGCTGCACACAGTGAGGTAGCTTAGAGCTACACACAGTGAGGTAGCTTAGAGCTGCACACAGTGAGGTAGCTTAGAGCTACACACAGTGAGGTAGCTTAGAGCTACACACAGTGAGGTAGCTTAGAGCTACACACAGTGAGGTAGCTTAGAGCTACACACAGTGAGGTAGCTTAGAGCTACACACAGTGAGGTAGCTTAGAGCTACACACAGTGAGGTAGCTTAGAGCTACACACAGTGAGGTAGCTTAGAGCTACACACAGTGAGGTAGCTTAGAGCTACACACAGTGAGGTAGCTTAGAGCTACACACAGTGAGGTAGCTTAGAGCTACACACAGTGAGGTAGCTTAGAGCTACACACAGTGAGGTAGCTTAGAGCTACACACAGTGAGGTAGCTTAGAGCTACACACAGTGAGGTAGCTTAGAGCTACACACAGTGAGGTAGCTTAGAGCTACACACAGTGAGGTAGCTTAGAGCTACACACAGTGAGGTAGCTTAGAGCTGCACACAGTGAGGTAGCTTAGAGCTACACACAGTGAGGTAGCTTAGAGCTACACACAGTGAGGTAGCTTAGAGCTACACACAGTGAGGTAGCTTAGAGCTACACACAGTGAGGTAGCTTAGAGCTACACACAGTGAGGTAGCTTAGAGCTACACACAGTGAGGTAGCTTAGAGCTACACACAGTGAGGTAGCTTAGAGCTACACACAGTGAGGTAGCTTAGAGCTACGCACTGTGAGTTGGCTTTGAGCTACACACAGTGAGGTAGCTTAGAGCTACACACAGTGAGGTAGCTTAGAGCTACACACAGTGAGGTAGCTTATAGCTACACACAGTGAGTTAGCTTAAAGCTACACACAGTGAGGTAGCTTAGAGCTACACACAGTGAGGTAGCTTAGAGCTGTACACAGTGAGGTAGCTTAGAGCTGCACACAGTGAGGTAGCTTAGAGCTACACACGGTGAGGTAGCTTAGAGCTGTACACAGTGAGGTAGCTTAGAGGTGCACACAGTGAGGTAGCTTAGAGCTACACAGAGTGAGGTAACTTAGAGCTACACACAGTGAGGTCGCTTAGAGATGTACACAGTGAGGTAGTTTAGAGCTGTATACAGTGAGGTAGCTTAGAGCTACACATGGTGAGGAAGCTTAGAGCTGTACACAGTGAGGTAGCTTAGAGCTGCACATAATGAGGTAGCTTAGAGCTACACACAGTGAGGTAGCTTAGAGCTGTACACAGTGAGGTAGCTTAGAGCTGCACAAAGTGAGGTAGCTTAGAGCTACACACAGTGAGGTAGCTTAGAGCTACACACAGTGAGGTAGCTTAGAGCTACACATAGTGAGGTAGCTTAGAGCTGTAAACAGTGAGGAAGCTTAGAGCTGCACACAGTGAGGTAGCTTAGAGCTGTATACAGTGAGGCAGCTTAGAGCTGTACACAGTGAGGTAGCTGAGAGCTACGCACAGTGAGGTAGCTTAGAGCTACACGCAGTGAGGTAGCTTTGAGCTACACACAGTGAGGTAGTTAGAGCTACGCACAGTGACGTAGCTTAGAGCTACACACAGTGATGTAGCTTTGAGCTACACACAATGAGGTAGTTAGAGCTAAACACAGTGAGGTAGCTTTGAGCTACACACAGCGAGGTAGCTTATAGCTGCACACAGTGAAGTAGCTTAGAGCTACACACACTGAGGTAGCTTAGAGCTACACACAGTGAGGTAGCTTAGAGCTATACACAGTGAGGTAGCTTAGAGCTGTACACAGTGAGGTAGCTTAGAGCTACGCACAGTGAGTTGGCTTTGAGCTACACACAGTGAGGTAGCTTAGAGCTACACACAGTGAGGTAGCTTAGAGCTACACACAGTGAGGTAGCTTATAGCTGCACACAGTGAGGTAGCTTAGAGCTACACACAGTCAGGTAGCTTCGAGCTACACACAGTGAGGTAGCTTAGAGCTGCACACAGTGAGGTAGCTTAGGGCTACACACAGTGAGGCAGCTTAGAGCTAAACAGAGTGAGGTAGCTTACAGCTACACAAAGTGAGGTAGCTTAGAGCTACACACAGTGAGGTAGCTTAGAGCTGAACACAGTGAGGTAGCTTAGACCTACACAGAGTGAGGTAGCTTAGAGCTGCACACAGTGAGGTAGCTTAGAGCTGCACAATGTGAGGTAGCTTAGAGATACACACATTGAGGTAGCTTAGACCTACACACAGTGAGGTAGCTTAGACCTACACACAGTGAGGTAGCTTAGAGCTGCAGACAGTGAGGTAGCTTAGAGCTACAAACAGTGAGGTAGCTTAGGGCAACACACAGTGAGGTAGCTTAGAGATACACACAGTGAGGTAGATTTGAGCTACACACAGTGAGGTAGCTTAGAGCTACAAACAGTGAGGTAGCTTAGATCTACACACAGTTAGGAAGCTTAGAGCTACACACAGTGAGGTAGCATAGAGCTACACACAGTGAGGTAGCTTAGAGCTACACAGAGTGAGGTAGCTTAGAGCTGTACACACTGAGGTAATTAGAGCTGTACACGTTGAGGTAGCTTAGAGCTACACACAGTGAGGTAGCTTAGAGCTGCACACAGTGAGGTAGGTTAGAGCGACACACAGTGAGGTAGCTTAGAGCTACACACAGTTAGGAAGCTTAGAGCATCAGACAGTGAGGTAGCTTAGAGCTACACACAATGATGTACCTTAGAGCTACACACAGTGAGGTAGCTAAGGGCTACACACAGTGAGGTAGCTTAGAGCTACACACAGTGAGGTAGCTTAGAGCTACACATAGTGAGGTAGCTTGGAGCTGCACACAGTGAGGTAGCTTAGAGCTACACACAGTGAGGTGGCTTACAGCTACACACAGTGAGGTAGGTTAGAGCGACACACAGTGAGGTAGCTTAGAGCTACACACAGTGAGGTAGCTTAGAGCTACACATAGTGAGGTAGCTTAGAGCTGTAAACAGTGAGGAAGCTTAGAGCTGCACACAGTGAGGTAGCTTAGAGCTGTATACAGTGAGGCCGCTTAGAGCTGTACACAGTGAGGTAGCTGAGAGCTACGCACAGTGAGGTAGCTTAGAGCTACACGCAGTGAGGTAGCTTTGAGATACACACAGTGAGGTAGTTAGAGCTACGCACAGTGAGGTAGCTTAGAGCTACACACAGTGAGGTAGCTTTGAGCTACACACAATGAGGTAGTTAGAGCTAAACACAGTGAGGTAGCTTAGAGCTACACACAGCGAGGTAGCTTATAGCTGCACACAGTGAAGTAGCTTAGAGCTACACACACTGAGGTAGCTTAGAGCTACACACAGTGAGGTAGCTTAGAGCTATACACAGTGAGGTAGCTTAGAGCTGCACACAGTGAAGTAGCTTAGAGCTACACACACTGAGGTAGCTTAGAGCTGCACACAGTGAGGTAGCTTAGAGCTACGCACAGTGAGTTGGCTTTGAGCTACACACAGTGAGGTAGCTTAGAGCTACACACAGTGAGGTAGCTTAGAGCTACACACAGTGAGGTAGCTTATAGCTACACACAGTGAGGTAGCTTACAGCTACACACAGTGAGGTAGCTTAGAGCTACACACAGTGAGGTAGTTTAGAGCTGTACACAGTGAGGTAGCTTAGAGCTGCACACAGTGAGGTAGCTTAGAGCTACACACAGTGAGGTAGCTTAGAGCTGTACACAGTGAGGTAGCTTAGAGGTGCACACAGTGAGGTAGCTTAGAGCTACACACAGTGAGGTAGCTTAGAGCTACACACAGTGAGGTAGCTTTGAGCTACACACAGTGAGGAAGCTTAGAGCTACACACAGTGAGGTAGCTTAGAGCTACACACAGTAAGGTAGCTTATAGCTGCACACAGTGAGGTAGCTTAGAGCTACACACACTGAGGTAGCTTAGAGCTACACACAGTGAGGTAGCTTAGAGCTACACACAGTGAGGTAGCTTAGAGCTGTACACAGTGAGGTAGCTTAGAGCTACACACAGTGAGGTAGCTTAGAGCTAAACAGTGTGAGGTAGCTTAGAGCTGTACACAGTGAGGTAGCTCAGGGCTACACACAGTGAGATATCTTGGAGCTACTCACAGTGAGGTAGGTTAGAGCTACACACAGTGAGGTAGCTTAGAGCTGCACACAGTGAGGTAGCTGAGGGCTACACACAGTGAGGCAGCTTAGAGCTGTACACAGTGAGGTAGCTTAGAGCTACACACAGTGAGGTAGCTTAGAGCTACACACAGTGAGGTAGCTTATAGCTGCAGACAGTGAGGTAGCTTAGAGCTACACACAGTGAGGTGGCTTAGAGCTACACACAGTGAGGTAGCTTAGAGCTACACACAGTGAGGTAGCTTAGAGCTGTACACAGTGAGGTAGCTTAGAGCTACACACAGTGAGGTAGCTTAGAGCTAAACAGAGTGAGGTAGCTTAGAGCTGTACACAGTGAGGTAGCTTAGGGCTACACACAGTGAGGTATCTTGGAGCTACTCACAGTGAGGTAGCTTAGAGCTACACACAGTGAGGTAGCTTAGAGCTGCACACAGTGAGGTAGCTTAGGGCTACACACAGTGAGGCAGCTTAGAGCTAAACAGAGTGAGGTAACTTACAGCTACACAAAGTGAGGTAGATTAGAGCTACACACAGTGAGGTAGCTTAGAGCTGCACACAGTGAGGTAGCTTAGACCTACACACAGTGAGGTAGCTGAGAGCTACACACAGTGAGGTAGTTTAGAGCTGCACAAAGTGAGGTAGCTTAGAGATACACACAGTGAGGTAGCTTAGAGCTACACACAGTGAGGTAGCTTAGACCTGCACACAGTGAGGTAGCTTAGAGCTGCAAACAGTGAGGTAGCTTAGAGCTGCACACAGTGAGGTAGCTTAGGGCAACACACAGTGAGGTAGCTTAGAGATACACACAGTGAGGTAGATTAGAGCTACACGCAGTGAGGTAGCTTAGAGCTACACACAGTGAGGTAGCTTAGATCTACACACAGTTAGGAAGCTTAGAGCTACACACAGTGAGGTAGCATAGAGCTACACACAGTGAGGTTGCTTAGAGCTACACAGAGTGAGGTAGCTTAGAGCTGTACACAGTGAGGTAATTAGAGCTGTACACAGTGAGGTAGATTAGAGCTACACACAGTGAGGTAGCTTAGAGCTGCACACAGTGATGTAGCATAGAGCGACTCACAGTGAGGTAGCTTAGAGCTACACACAGTTAGGAAGGTTAGAGCTACAGACAGCGAGGTAGCTTAGAGCTACACACAGTGAGGTAGCTTAGAGCTACACACAGTGAGGTAGCTAAGGGCAACACACAGTGAGGTAGCTTCGGGCTACACACAGTGAGGTAGCTTAGAGCTACACACAGTAAGGTAGCTTAGAGCTGTACACAGTGAGGTAGCTTAGAGCTACACACAGTGAGGTAGCTTACAGCTACACACAGTGAGGTAGCTTAGAGCTGCACACAGTGAGGTAGCTTAGAGCTACACAGAGTGAGGTAGCTTAGAGCTGTACACAGTGAGGTAGCTTAGAGCTATACACAGTGAGGTAGCTTAGAGGTGCACACAGTGAGGTAGCTTAGAGCTACACACAGTGAGGTGACTTAGAGCTACACACAGTGAGGTAGCTTAGAGATGTACACAGTGAGGTAGCTTAGAGCTGTATACAGTGAGGTAGCTTAGAGCTACACATAGTGAGGTAGCTTGGAGCTGTACACAGTGAGGTAGCTTAGAGCTGCACATAATGAGGTAGCTTAGAGCTACACACAGTGAGGTAGCTGAGAGCTGTACACAGTGAGGTAGCTTAGAGCTGCACAAAGTGAGGTAGCTTAGAGCTACACACAGTGAGGTAGCTTAGAGCTACACACAGTGAGGTAGCTTAGAGCTACACATAGTGAGGTAGCTTAGAGCTGTAAACAGTGAGGAAGCTTAGAGCTGCACACAGTGAGGTAGCTTAGAGCTGTATACAGTGAGGCAGCTTAGAGCTGTACACAGTGAGGTAGCTTAGACCTACACGCAGTGAGGTAGCTTTGAGCTACACACAGTGAGGTAGTTAGAGCTACACACAGCGAGGTAGCTTATAGCTGCACACAGTGAAGTAGCTTAGAGCTACACACACTGAGGTAGCTTAGAGCTACACACAGTGAGGTAGCTTAGAGCTATACACAGTGAGGTAGCTTAGAGCTGCACACAGTGAAGTAGCTTAGAGCTACACACACTGAGGTAGCTTAGAGCTACACACAGTGAGGTAGCTTAGAGCTATACACAGTGAGGTAGCTTAGAGCTGTACACAGTGAGGTAGCTTAGAGCTACGCACAGTGAGTTGGCTTTGAGCTACACACAGTGAGGTAGCTTAGAGCTACACACAGTGAGGTAGCTTAGAGCTACACACAGTGAGGTAGCTTATAGCTACACACAGTGAGGTAGCTTACAGCTACACACAGTGAGGTAGCTTAGAGCTGCACACAGTGAGGTAGCTTAGAGCTACACACAGTGAGGTAGCTTAGAGCTGTACACAGTGAGGTAGCTTAGAGGTGCACACAGTGAGGCAGCTTAGAGCTACACAGAGTGAGGTAACTTAGAGCTACACACAGTGAGGTCGCTTAGAGATGTACACAGTGAGGTAGCTTAGAGCTGTATACAGTGAGGTAGCTTAGAGCTACAGATAGTGAGGTAGCTTAGAGCTGTACACAGTGAGGTAGCTTAGAGCTGCACATAATGAGGTAGCTTAGAGCTACACACAGTGAGGTAGCTTAGAGCTGTACACAGTGAGGTAGCTTAGAGCTGCACAAAGTGAGGTAGCTTAGAGCTACACACAGTGAGGTAGCTTAGAGCTACACACAGTGAGGTAGCTTAGAGCTACACATAGTGAGGTAGCTTAGAGCTGTAAACAGTGAGGAAGCTTAGAGCTGCACACAGTGAGGTAGCTTAGAGCTGTATACAGTGAGGCAGCTTAGAGCTGTACACATTGAGGTAGCTGAGAGCTACGCACAGTGAGGTAGCTTAGAGCTACACGCAGTGAGGTAGCTTTGAGCTACAAACAGTGAGGTAGTTAGAGCTACGCACAGTGAGGTAGCTTAGAGCTACACACAGTGAGGTAGCTTTGAGCTACACACAATGAGGTAGTTAGAGCTAAACACAGTGAGGTAGCTTAGAGCTACACACAGCGAGGTAGCTTATAGCTGCACACAGTGAAGTAGCTTAGAGCTACACACACTGAGGTATCTTAGAGCTACACACAGTGAGGTAGCTTAGAGCTATACACAGTGAGGTAGCTTAGAGCTGTACACAGTGAGGTAGCTTAGAGCTACGCACAGTGAGTTGGCTTTGAGCTACACACAGTGAGGTAGCTTAGAGCTACACACAGTGAGGGAGCTTAGAGCTACACACAGTGAGGTAGCTTATAGCTGCACACAGTGAGGTAGCTTAGAGCTACAGACAGTCAGGTAGCTTAGAGCTACACACAGTGAGGTAGCTTAGAGCTGCACACAGTGAGGTAGCTTAGGGCTACACACAGTGAGGCAGCTTAGAGCTAAACAGAGTGAGGTAGCTTACAGCTACGCAAAGTGAGGTAGCTTAGAGCTACACACAGTGAGGTAGCTTAGAGCTGCACACAGTGAGGTAGCTTAGACCTACACAGAGTGAGGTAGCTTAGAGCTGCACACAGTGAGGTAGCTTAGAGCTGCACAATGTGAGGTAGCTTAGAGATACACACATTGAGGTAGCTTAGACCTACACACAGTGAGGTAGCTTAGACCTACACACAGTGAGGTAGCTTAGAGCTGCAGACAGTGAGGTAGCTTAGAGCTACAAACAGTGAGGTAGCTTAGGGCAACACACAGTGAGGTAGCTTAGAGATACACACAGTGAGGTAGATTTGAGCTACACACAGTGAGGTAGCTTAGAGCTACAAACAGTGAGGTAGCTTAGATCTACACACAGTTAGGAAGCTTAGAGCTACACACAGTGAGGTAGCATAGAGCTACACACAGTGAGGTAGCTTAGAGCTACACAGAGTGAGGTAGCTTAGAGCTGTACACACTGAGGTAATTAGAGCTGTACACGTTGAGGTAGCTTAGAGCTACACACAGTGAGGTAGCTTAGAGCTGCACACAGTGAGGTAGGTTAGAGCGACACACAGTGAGGTAGCTTAGAGCTACACACAGTTAGGAAGCTTAGAGCATCAGACAGTGAGGTAGCTTAGAGCTACACACAGTGAGGTACCTTAGAGCTACACACAGTGAGGTAGCTAAGGGCTACACACAGTGAGGTAGCTTAGAGCTACACACAGTGAGGTAGCTTAGAGCTACACATAGTGAGGTAGCTTGGAGCTGCACACAGTGAGGTAGCTTAGAGCTACACACAGTGAGGTAGCTTAGAGCTACACACAGTGAGGTAGCTTAGAGCTGCACACAGTGAGGTAGCTTAGAGCTACACACAGTGAGGTAGCTTAGAGCTACACACAGTGAGGTAGCTTAGAGCTGCACACAGTGAGGTAGCTTAGAGCTACACACAGTGAGGTAGCTTAGAGCTACAACAGTGAGGAGCTAGAGCTACTCCAGTGAGGTAGCTTAGAGCTGTACACAGTGAGGTAGCTTAGAGCTGTATACAGTGAGGTAGCTTAGAGCTACACATAGTGAGGTAGCTTAGAGCTGTACACAGTGAGGTAGCTTAGAGCTGCAAATAATTAGGTAGCTTAGAGCTACACACAGTGAGGTAGCTTAGAGCTGTACACAGTGAGGTAGCTTAGAGCTGCACATAGTGAGGTAGCTTAGAGCTACACACAGTGAGGTAGCTTAGAGCTACACACAGTGAGGTAGCTTAGAGCTACACTGAGTGAGGTAGCTTAGAGCTGCACACAGTGAGGTAGCTTAGAGCTGTACACAGTGAGGTAGCTTTGAGCGACACACAGTGAGGTAGCTTAGAGCTACACACAGTTAGGAAGCTTAGAGCTACAGACAGTGAGGTAGCTTAGAGCTACACTCAGTGAGGTAGCTTAGAGCTACACACAGTGAGGTAGCTTAGAGCTACACACAGTGAGGTAGCTTTGAGCTGTACACAGTGAGGTAGCTTAGAGCTACATACAGTGAGGTAGCTTAGAGCTACACACAGTGAGGTAGCTTAGAGCTGCACACAGTGAGGTAGCTTAGGGCTACACACAGTGAGGTAGCTTAGAGCTACACACAGTGAGGTAGCTTAGAGCTACACACAGTGTGGTAGCTTAGGGCTACACACAGTGAGGTAGCTTAGAGCTACACACAGTGAGGTAGCTTAGAGCTACACACAGTGAGGTAGCTTAGGGCAACACACAGTGAGGTAGCTTAGAGCTACACACAGTGAGGTAGCTTAGAGCTACACACAGTGAGGTAGCTTAGAGCTACACACAGTGAGGTAGCTTAGAGCTACACACAGTGAGGTAGCTTAGAGCTACACACAGTGAGGTAGCTTAGAGCTACACACAGTGAGGTAGCTTAGAGCTACGCACTAGTGAGGTAGCTTTGAGCTACACACAGTGAGGTAGCTTAGTGCTACACACAGTGAGGTAGTCTTAGAGCTACAGCAGCAGTGAGGTAGCTTAGAGCTACACACAGTGAGGTAGCTTTGAGCTACACACATGAGGTAGCTTAGAGCTACACACAGTGAGGTAGCTTAGAGCTGCACCAGCAGTGTGGTTAGCTTGAGGGCTACGACACACTGAGGTAGCTTAGAGCTAACACAGGGTGAGGTAGCTTAGAGCTTACACAGTGAGGTAGCTTAGAGTGCTACACACAGTGAGGTAGCTTAGGAGCTACACACAGTGAGGTAGATTAGAGCTACACACAGTGAGGTAGCTTAGAGCTGCACACAGTGAGGTAGCATAGAGCGGCACACAGTGAGGTAGCTTAGAGCTACACACAGTCAGGTAGCTTAGAGCTACACACAGTGAGGTAGCTTAGAGCTACACACAGTGAGGTAGCTTAGAGCTGTACACAGTGAGGTAGCTTAGAGCTACACACAGTGAGGTAGCTTTGAGCTACACACAGTGAGGTAGCTTAGAGCTACATACAGTGAGGTAGCTTAGAGCTACAGCACAGTGAGGTAGCTTAGAGCTACACTCAGTGAGGTAGCTTAGGCTACACACAGTGAGGTAGCTTAGAGCTACACACAGTGAGGTAGCTTAGAGCTACACACAGTGTGGTAGCTTAGGAGCTACAACAGTGAGGTAGCTTAGAGCTACACACAGTGAGGTAGCTTAGAGCTACACACAGTGAGGTAGCTTAGGGCTACACACAGTGAGGTAGCTTAGAGCTACACACAGTGAGGTAGCTTAGAGCTGCAAACAAGTGAGGTAGCTTAGAGCTCACAGAGTGAGGTAGTCTTAGAGCTACATACAGTGAGGTAGCTTAGGCAACACACAGTGAGGTAGATTAGAGCTACACACAGTGAGGTAGCATAGAGCTACACACAGTGAGGTAGCTTAGAGCTACACAGAGTGAGGTAGCTTAGAGCTAGCACACAGTGAGGTAGATTAGAGCTGTAAACAGTGAGGTAGCTTAGAGCTACACCGAGTGAGGTAGCTTAGAGCTGCACACAGTGAGGTAGCTTAGAGCGACACACAGTGAGGTAGCTTAGAGCTACATACAGTGAGGTAGCTTAGAGCTACACACAATGAGGTAGCTTAGAGCAACGCACAGTGAGGTAGCTTAGAGCGACACACAGTGAGGTAGCTTAGAGCTACGCACAGTGAGGTAGCTTAGAGCTACACATACTGAGGTAGCTTAGAGCTACACACAGTGAGGTAGCTTAGAGCTACACACAGTGAGGTAGCTTAGAGCTACGCACAGTGAGGTAGCTTAGAGTTACACACAGTGAGGTAGCTTATAGCTACACACAGTGAGGTAGCTTAGAGCTACACACAGTGAGGTAGCTTAGAGCTGTATACAGTGAGGCAGCTTAGAGCTACACACACTGAGGTAGCTTAGAGCTACACACAGTGAGGTAGCTTAGAGCTATACACAGTGAGGTAGCTTAGAGCTGCACACAGTGAAGTAGCTTAGAGCTACACACACTGAGGTAGCTTAGAGCTACACACAAGTGAGGTAGCTTAGAGCTACTCACAGTGAGGTTGGCTTTGAGCTACACACAGTGAGGTAGCTTAGAGCTACACACAGTGAGGTAGCTTAGAGCTACACACAGTGAGGTAGCTTATAGCTACACACAGTGAGGTAGCTTACAGCTACACACAGTGAGGTAGCTTAGAGCTACACACAGTGAGGTAGATTAGAGCTGTACACAGTGAGGTAGCAGTGAGGTAGTTTAGAGCTGTACACAGTGAGGTAGCTTAGAGCTGCACACAGTGAGGTAGCTTAGAGCTACACACAGTGAGGTAGCTTAGAGCTGTACACAGTGAGGTAGCTTAGAGGTGCACACAGTGAGGTATCTTAGAGCTACACACAGTGAGGTAGCTTAGAGCTACACACAGTTAGATAGCTTTGAGCTACACACAGTGAGGAAGCTTAGAGCTACACACAGTGAGGTAGCTTAGAGCTACACACAGTAAGGTAGCTTATAGCTGCACACAGTGAGGTAGCTTAGAGCTACACACAGTCAGGTAGCTTAGAGCTACACACAGTGAGGTAGCTTAGAGCTACACACAGTGAGGTAGCTTAGAGCTGTACACAGTGAGGTAGCTTAGAGCTACACACAGTGAGGTAGCTTAGAGCTAAACAGTGTGAGGTAGCTTAGAGCTGTACACAGTGAGGTAGCTTAGGGCTACACACAGTGAGATATCTTGGAGCTACTCACAGTGAGGTAGGTTAGAGCTACACACAGTGAGGTAGCTTAGAGCTGCACACAGTGAGGTAGCTGAGGGCTACACACAGTGAGGCAGCTTAGAGCTAAACAGAGTGAGGTAGCTTACAGCTACACACAGTGAGGTAGCTTAGAGCTACGCACAGTGAGGCAGCTTAGAGCTACACACAGTGAGGTAGCTTTGAGCTACACACAGTGAGGTAGCTTAGAGCTACACACAGTGAGGTAGCTTAGAGCTACACACAGTGAGGTAGCTTATAGCTGCAGACAGTGAGGTAGCTTAGAGCTACACACAGTGAGGTAAATTAGAGCTACACACAGTGAGGTAGCTTAGAGCTACACACAGTGAGGTAGCTTAGAGCTGTACACAGTGAGGTAGCTTAGAGCTACACACAGTGAGGTAGCTTAGAGCTAAACAGAGTGAGGTAGCTTAGAGCTGTACACAGTGAGGTAGCTTAGGGCTACACACAGTGAGGTATCTTGGAGCTACTCACAGTGAGGTAGCTTAGAGCTACACACAGTGAGGTAGCTTAGAGCTGCACACAGTGAGGTAGCTTAGGGCTACACACAGTGAGGCAGCTTAGAGCTAAACAGAGTGAGGTAACTTACAGCTACACAAAGTGAGGTAGATTAGAGCTACACACAGTGATGTAGCTTAGAGCTGCACACAGTGAGGTAGCTTAGACCTACACACAGTGAGGTAGCTGAGAGCTACACACAGTGAGGTAGCTTAGAGCTGCACAAAGTGAGGTAGCTTAGAGATACACACAGTGAGGTAGCTTAGAGCTACACACAGTGAGGTAGCTTAGACCTGCACACAGTGAGGTAGCTTAGAGCTGCAAACAGTGAGGTAGCTTAGAGCTGCACACAGTGAGGTAGCTTAGGGCAACACACAGTGAGGTAGCTTAGAGATACACACAGTGAGGTAGATTAGAGCTACACACAGTGAGGTAGCTTAGAGCTACACACAGTGAGGTAGCTTAGATCTACACACAGTTAGGAAGCTTAGAGCTACACACAGTGAGGTAGCATAGAGCTACACACAGTGAGGTAGCTTAGAGCTACACAGAGTGAGGTAGCTTAGAGCTGTACACAGTGAGGTAATTAGAGCTGTACACAGTGAGGTAGATTAGAGCTACACACAGTGAGGTAGCTTAGAGCTGCACACAGTGAGGTAGCATAGAGCGACACACAGTGAGGTAGCTTAGAGCTACACACAGTTAGGAAGGTTAGAGCTACAGACAGCGAGGTAGCTTAGAGCTACACACAGTGAGGTAGCTTAGAGCTACACACAGTGAGGTAGCTAAGGGCAACACACAGTGAGGTAGCTTCGGGCTACACACAGTGAGGTAGCTTAGAGCTACACACAGTAAGGTAGCTTAGAGCTGTACACAGTGAGGTAGCTTAGAGCTACACACAGTGAGGTAGCTTACAGCTACACACAGTGAGGTAGCTTAGAGCTGCACACAGTGAGGTAGCTTAGAGCTACACAGAGTGAGGTAGCTTAGAGCTGTACACAGTGAGGTCGCTTAGAGCTGTACACAGTGAGGTAGCTTAGAGGTGCACACAGTGAGGTAGCTTAGAGCTACACACAGTGAGGTGACTTAGAGCTACACACAGTGAGGTAGCTTAGAGATGTACACAGTGAGGTAGCTTAGAGCTGTATACAGTGAGCTAGCTTAGAGCTACACATAGTGAGGTAGCTTAGAGCTGTACACAGTGAGGTAGCTTAGAGCTGCACATAATGAGGTAGCTTAGAGCTACACACAGTGAGGTAGCTGAGAGCTGTACACAGTGAGGTAGCTTAGAGCTGCACAAAGTGAGGTAGCTTAGAGCTACACACAGTGAGGTAGCTTAGAGCTACACACAGTGAGGTAGCTTAGAGCTACACATAGTGAGGTAGCTTAGAGCTGTAAACAGTGAGGAAGCTTAGAGCTGCACACAGTGAGGTTGCTTAGAGCTGTATACAGTGAGGCAGCTTAGAGCTGTACACAGTGAGGTAGCTTAGACCTACACGCAGTGAGGTAGCTTTGAGCTACACACAGTGAGGTAGTTAGAGCTACACACAGCGAGGTAGCTTATAGCTGCACACAGTGAAGTAGCTTAGAGCTACACACACTGAGGTAGCTTAGAGCTACACACAGTGAGGTAGCTTAGAGCTATACACAGTGAGGTAGCTTAGAGCTGCACACAGTGAAGTAGCTTAGAGCTACACACACTGAGGTAGCTTAGAGCTACACACAGTGAGGTAGCTTAGAGCTATACACAGTGAGGTAGCTTAGAGCTGTACACAGTGAGGTAGCTTAGAGCTACGCACAGTGAGTTGGCTTTGAGCTACACCGTGAGGTAGCTTAGAGCTACACACAGTGAGGTAGCTTAGAGCTACACACAATGAGGTAGCTTATAGCTACACACAGTGAGGTAGCTTACAGCTACACACAGTGAGGTAGCTTAGAGCTGCACACAGTGAGGTAGCTTAGAGCTACACACAGTGAGGTAGCTTAGAGCTGTACACAGTGAGGTAGCTTAGAGGTGCACACAGTGAGGTAGCTTAGAGCTACACAGAGTGAGGTAACTTAGAGCTACACACTGTGAGGTCGCTTAGAGATGTACACAGTGAGGTAGCTTAGAGCTGTATACAGTGAGGTAGCTTAGAGCTACACATAGTGAGGTAGCTTAGAGCTACACACAGTGAGGTAGCTTAGAGCTACACACAGTGAGGTAGCTTAGAGCTACACATAGTGAGGTAGCTTAGAGCTGTAAACAGTGAGGAAGCTTAGAGCTGCACACAGTGAGGTAGCTTAGAGCTGTATACAGTGAGGCAGCTTAGAGCTGTACACATTGAGGTAGCTGAGAGCTACGCACAGTGAGGTAGCTTAGAGCTACACGCAGTGAGGTAGCTTTGAGCTACACACAGTGAGGTAGTTAGAGCTACGCACAGTGAGGTAGCTTAGAGCTACACACAGTGAGGTAGCTTTGAGCTACACACAATGAGGTAGTTAGAGCTAAACACAGTGAGGTACCTTAGAGCTACACACAGCGAGGTAGCTTATAGCTGCACACAGTGAAGTAGCTTAGAGCTACACACACTGAGGTAGCTTAGAGCTACACACAGTGAGGTAGCTTAGAGCTATACACAGTGAGGTAGCTTAGAGCTGTACACAGTGAGGTAGCTTAGAGCTACGCACAGTGAGTTGGCTTTGAGCTACACACAGTGAGGTAGCTTAGAGCTACACACAGTGAGGTAGCTTAGAGCTACACACAGTGAGGTAGCTTATAGCTGCACACAGTGAGGTAGCTTAGAGCTACAGACAGTCAGGTAGCTTAGAGCTACACACAGTGAGGTAGCTTAGAGCTGCACACAGTGAGGTAGCTTAGGGCTACACACAGTGAGGCAGCTTAGAGCTAAACAGAGTGAGGTAGCTTACAGCTACACAAAGTGAGGTAGCTTAGAGCTACACACAGTGAGGTAGATTAGAGCTGCACACAGTGAGGTAGCTTAGACCTACACAGAGTGAGGTAGCTTAGAGCTGCACACAGTGAGGTAGCTTAGAGCTGCACAATGTGAGGTAGCTTAGAGATACACACATTGAGGTAGCTTAGACCTACACACAGTGAGGTAGCTTAGACCTACACACAGTGAGGTAGCTTAGAGCTGCAGACAGTGAGGTAGCTTAGAGCTACAAACAGTGAGGTAGCTTAGGGCAACACACAGTGAGGTAGCTTAGAGATACACACAGTGAGGTAGATTTGAGCTACACACAGTGAGGTAGCTTAGAGCTACAAACAGTGAGGTAGCTTAGAGCTACACAGAGTGAGGTAGCTTAGAGCTGTACACACTGAGGTAATTAGAGCTGTACACGTTGAGGTAGCTTAGAGCTACACACAGTGAGGTAGCTTAGAGCTACACACAGTGAGGTAGCTTAGAGCTACACACAGTGAGGGAGCTTAGAGCTACACACAGTGAGGTAGCTTAGAGCTACACACAGTGAGGTAGCTTAGAGCTACACACAGTGAGGTAGCTTAGAGCTACACACAGTGAGGTAGCTTAGAGCTACACACAGTGAGGTAGCTTAGAGCTACACACAGTGAGGTAGCTTAGAGCTACACACAGTGAGGTAGCTTAGAGCTACACACAGTGAGGTAGCTTAGAGCTACACACAGTGAGGTAGCTTAGAGCTACACACAGTGAGGTAGCTTAGAGCTGCACACAGTGAGGTAGCTTAGAGCTGCACACAGTGAGGTAGCTTAGAGCTTACACAGTGAGGTAGCTTAGAGCTGCACACAGTGAGGTAGCTTAGAGCTACACACAGTGAGGTAGCTTAGAGCTACACACAGTGAGGTAGCTTAGAGCTACACAGTGAGGTAGCTTAGAGCTGTATACAGTGAGGTAGCTTAGAGCTACACATAGTGAGGTAGCTTAGAGCTGTACACAGTGAGGTAGCTTAGAGCTGCAAATAATTAGGTAGCTTAGAGCTACACACAGTGAGGTAGCTTAGAGCTGTACACAGTGAGGTCGCTTAGAGCTGCACATAGTGAGGTAGCTTAGAGCTACACACAGTGAGGTAGCTTAGAGCTACACACAGTGAGGTAGCTTAGAGCTACACTGAGTGAGGTAGCTTAGAGCTGCACACAGTGAGGTAGCTTAGAGCTGTACACAGTGAGGTAGCTTAGAGCGACACACAGTGAGGTAGCTTAGAGCTACACACAGTTAGGAAGCTTAGAGCTACAGACAGTGAGGTAGCTTAGAGCTACACTCAGTGAGGTAGCTTAGAGCTACACACAGTGAGGTAGCTTAGAGCTACACACAGTGTGGTAGCTTTGAGCTGTACACAGTGAGGTAGCTTAGAGCTACATACAGTGATGTAGCTTAGAGCTACACACAGTGAGGTAGCTTAGAGCTGCACACAGTGAGGTAGCTTAGGGCTACACACAGTGAGGTAGCTTAGAGCTACACACAGTGAGGTAGCTTAGAGCTACACACAGTGTGGTAGCTTAGGGCAACACACAGTGAGGTAGCTTAGAGCTACACACAGTGAGGTAGCTTAGAGCTACACACAGTGAGGCAGCTTAGGGCAACACACAGTGAGGTAGCTTAGAGCTACACACAGTGAGGTAGCTTAGAGCTGCAAACAGTGAGGTAGCTTAGAGCTGCACAGAGTGAGGTAGCTTAGAGCTACATACAGTGAGGTAGCTTAGGGCAACACACAGTGAGGTAGATTAGAGCTACACACAGTGAGGTAGCATAGAGCTACACACAGTGAGGTAGCTTAGAGCTACACAGAGTGAGGTAGCTTAGAGCTGTACACAGTGAGGTAATTGGAGCTGTAAACAGTGAGGTAGCTTAGAGCTACACCGAGTGAGGTAGCTTAGAGCTGCACACAGTGAGGTAGCTTAGAGCGACACACAGTGAGGTAGCTTAGAGCTACACACAGTTAGGTAGCTTAGTGCTACAGACTGTGAGGTAGCTTAGAGCTACACACAGTGAGGTAGCTAAGGGCTACACACAGTGAGCTAGCTTCGGGCTACAAACAGTGAGGTAGCTTAGAGCTACACACAGTAAGGTCTCTTTGAGCTACACACAGTGAGGTAGCTTAGAGCTACATACAGTGAGGTAGCTTAGAGCTACACACAGTGAGGTAGCTTAGAGCAACACACAGTGAGGTAGCTTAGAGCGACACACAGTGAGGTAGCTTAGAGCAACACACAGTGAGGTAGCTTAGAGCGACACACAGTGAGGTAGCTTAGAGCTACACACAGTGAGGTAGCTTAGAGCAACACACAGTGAGGTAGCTTAGAGCGACACACAGTGAGGTAGCTTAGAGCTACGCACAGTGAGGTAGCTTAGAGCTGTACACAGTGAGTTAGCTTAGAGCTGCACACAGTGAGGTAGCTTAGAGCTACACACAGTGAGGTAGCTTAGAGCTGTACACCGTGAGGTAGCTTAGAGCTACACACAGTGAGTTAGCTTAGAGCTGCACGCAGTGAGGTAGCTTTGAGCTACACACAGTGAGGTAGTTAGAGCTACGCACAGTGAGGTAGCTTAGAGCTACACACAGTGAGGTAGCTTTGAGCTACACACAATGAGGTAGTTAGAGCTAAACACAGTGAGGTAGCTTAGAGCTACACACAGCGAGGTAGCTTATAGCTGCACACAGTGAAGTAGCTTAGAGCTACACACACTGAGGTAGCTTAGAGCTACACACAGTGAGTTGGCTTTGAGCTACACACAGTGAGGTAGCTTAGAGCTACACACAGTGAGGTAGCTTAGAGCTACACACAGTGAGGTAGCTTATAGCTACACACAGTGAGGTAGCTTACAGCTACACACAGTGAGGTAGCTTAGAGCTACACACAGTGAGGTAGCTTAGAGCTGTACACACTGAGGTAGCTTAGAGCTGCACACAGTGAGGTAGCTTAGAGCTACACACAGTGAGGTAGCTTAGAGCTGTACACAGTGAGGTAGCTTAGAGGTGCACACAGTGAGGGAGCTTAGAGCTACACAGAGTGAGGTAACTTAGAGCTACACACAGTGAGGTAGCTTAGAGATGTACACAGTGAGGTAGCTTAGAGCTGTATACAGTGAGGTAGCTTAGAGCTACACATAGTGAGGTAGCTTAGAGCTGTACACAGTGAGGTAGCTTAGAGCTGCACATAATGAGGTAGCTTAGAGCTACACACAGTGAGGTAGCTTAGAGCTGTACACAGTGAGGTAGCTTAGAGCTGCACAAAGTGAGGTAGCTTAGAGCTACACACAGTTAGGTAGCTTAGAGCTGTACACAGTGAGGTAGCTTAGATGTGCACACAGTGAGGTAGCTTAGAGCTACACACAGTGAGGTAGCTTAGAGCTACAAACAGTGAGGTAGCTTAGAGCTGTACACAGTGAGGTAGCTTAGAGCTGTACACAGTGAGGTAGCTTAGAGCTGTACACAGTGAGGTAGCTTAGAGCTACACACAGTGAGGTAGCTTAGAGCTGTACACAGTGAGGTAGCTTAGAGCTGTACACAGTGAGGTAGCTTAGAGCTACACATAGTGAGGTAGCTTAGAGCTGTACACAGTGAGGTAGCTTAGAGCTGCAAATAATGAGGTAGCTTAGAGCTACACACAGTGAGGTAGCTTAGAGCTGTACACAGTGAGGTCGCTTAGAGCTGCACATAGTGAGGTAGCTAAGAGCTACACACAGTGAGGTAGCTTAGAGCTACACACAGTGAGGTAGCTTAGAGCTACACTGAGTGAGGTAGCTTAGAGCTGCACACAGTGAGGTAGCTTAGAGCTGTACACAGTGAGGTAGCTTAGAGCGACACACAGTGAGGTAGCTTATAGCTACACACAGTTAGGAAGCTTAGAGCTACAGACAGTGAGGTAGCTTAGAGCTACACTCAGTGAGGTAGCTTAGAGCTACACACAGTGAGGTAGGTTAGAGCTACACACAGTGAGGTAGCTTTGAGCTGTACACAGTGAGGTAGCTTAGAGCTACATACAGTGAGGTAGCTTTGAGCTACACACAGTGAGGTAGCTTAGAGCTGCACACAGTGAGGTAGCTTAGGGCTACGCACAGTGAGGTAGCTTAGAGCTACACACAGTGAGGTAGCTTAGAGCTACACACAGTGTGGTAGCTTAGGGCAACACACAGTGAGGTAGCTTAGAGCTACACACAGTGAGGTAGCTTAGAGCTACACACAGTGAGGCAGCTTAGGGCAACACACAGTGAGGTAGCTTAGAGCTACGCACAGTGAGGTAGCTTAGAGCTGCAAACAGTGAGGTAGCTTAGAGCTGCACAGAGTGAGGTAGCTTAGAGCTACATACAGTGAGGTAGCTTAGGGCAACACACAGTGAGGTAGATTAGAGCTACACACAGTGAGGTAGCATAGAGCTACACACAGTGAGGTAGCTTAGAGCTGTACACAGTGAGGTAATTGGAGCTGTAAACAGTGAGGTAGCTTAGAGCTACACCGAGTGAGGTAGCTTAGAGCTACAGACTGTGAGGTAGCTTAGAGCTACACACAGTGAGGTAGCTAAGGGCTACACACAGTGAGGTAGCTTCGGGCTACAAACAGTGAGGTAGCTTAGAGCTACACACAGTAAGGTAGCTTTGAGCTACACACAGTGAGGTAGCTTAGAGCTACATACAGTGAGGTAGCTTAGAGCTACACACAGTGAGGTAGCTTAGAGCTACACACAGTGAGGTAGCTTAGAGCGACACACAGTGAGGTAGCTTAGAGCTACGCACAGTGAGGTAGCTTAGAGCTGTACACAGTGAGTTAGCTTAGAGCTGCACACAGTGAGGTAGCTTAGAGCTACACACAGTGAGGTAGCTTAGAGCTGTACACCGTGAGGTAGCTTAGAGGTGCACACAGTGAAGTCGCTTAGAGCTACACACAGTGAGGTAGCTTAGAGCTAAACAGAGTGAGGTAGCTTTGAGCTGTACACAGTGAGGTAGCTTAGAGCTACACACAGTGAGGTAGCTTAGAGCTAAACAGAGTGAGGTAGCTTTGAGCTGTACACAGTGAGGTAACTTAGGGCTACACAGAGTGAGGTATCTTGGAGCTACACACAGTGAGGTAGCTTAGATCTACACACAGTGAGGTAGCTCAGAGCTGCACACAGTGAGGTCGCGTAGGGCTACACACAGTGAGGTAGGTTAGAGCTAAACAGAGTGAGGTAGCTTAGAGCTACACAAAGTGAGGTAGCTTAGAGCTACACACAGTGAGGTAGCTTAGAGCTTCACACAGTGAGGTAGCTTAGAGCTACACACAATGAGGTAGCTTAGAGCTACACACAGTGAGGTAGCTTAGAGCTGTACACAGTGAGGTAGCTTAGAGCTACACACAGTGAGGTAGCTTAGACCTGTACACAGTGAGGTAGTTTAGAGCTACACACAGTGAGTTAGCTTAGAGATGTCCACAGTGAGGTAGTTTCGAGCTACACACAGTAAGGTAGCTTAGAGCTGCACACAGTGACGAAGCTTAGAGCTGTACAGAGTGAGGTAGCTTAGAGGTGCACACAGTGAGGTAGCTTAGAGCTACACACAGTGAGGTAGCTTGGAGCTACACACAGTGAGGTAGCTTAGAGCTGCACACAGTGAGGTAGCTTAGAGCTACACAGAGTGAGGTAGCTTAGAGCTGTACACAGTGAGGTAGCTTAGAGCTGTACACAGTGAGGTAGCTTAGAGGTGCACACAGTGTGGTAGCTTAGAGCTACACACAGTGAGGTGACTTAGAGCTACACACAGTGAGGTAGCTTAGAGATGTACACAGTGAGGTAACTTAGAGCTGTATACAGTGAGGTAGCTTAGAGCTACACATAGTGAGGTAGCTTAGAGCTGTACACAGTGAGGTAGCTTAGAGCTGCACATAATGAGGTAGCTTAGAGCTACACACAGTGAGGTAGCTGAGAGCTGTACACAGTGAGGTAGCTTAGAGCTGCACAAAGTGAGGTAGCTTAGAGCTACACACAGTGAGGTAGCTTAGAGCTACACACAGTGAGGTAGCTTAGAGCTACACATAGTGAGGTAGCTTAGAGCTGTAAACAGTGAGGAAGCTTAGAGCTGCACACAGTGAGGTAGCTTAGAGCTGTATACAGTGAGGCAGCTTAGAGCTGTACACGGTGAGGTAGCTGAGAGCTACGCACAGTGAGGTAGCTTAGACCTACACGCAGTGAGGTAGCTTTGAGCTACACACAGTGAGGTAGTTAGAGCTACACACAGCGAGGTAGCTTATAGCTGCACACAGTGAAGTAGCTTAGAGCTACACACACTGAGGTAGCTTAGAGCTACACACAGTGAGGTAGCTTAGAGCTATACACAGTGAGGTAGTTTAGAGCTGCACACAGTGAAGTAGCTTAGAGCTACACACACTGAGGTAGCTTAGAGCTACACACAGTGAGGTAGCTTAGAGCTATACACAGTGAGGTAGCTTAGAGCTGTACACAGTGAGGTAGCTTAGAGCTACGCACAGTGAGTTGGCTTTGAGCTACACACAGTGAGGTAGCTTAGAGCTACACACAGTGAGGTAGCTTAGAGCTACACACAGTGAGGTAGCTTATAGCTACACACAGTGAGGTAGCTTACAGCTACACACAGTGATGTAGCTTAGAGCTACACACAGTGAGGTAGCTTAGAGCTGTACACAGTGAGGTAGCTTAGAGCTGCACACAGTGAGGTAGCTTAGAGCTACACACAGTGAGGTAGCTTAGAGCTGTACACAGTGAGGTAGCTTAGAGGTGCACACAGTGAGGTAGCTTAGAGCCACACAGAGTGAGGTAACTTAGATCTACACACAGTGAGGTCGCTTAGAGATGTACACAGTGAGGTAGCTTAGAGCTGTATACAGTGAGGTAGCTTAGAGCTACACATAGTGAGGTAGCTTAGAGCTGTACACAGTGAGTTAGCTTAGAGCTGCACATAATGAGGTAGCTTAGAGCTACACACAGTGAGGTAGCTTAGAGCTGTACACAGTGAGGTAGCTTAGAGCTGCACAAAGTGAGGTAGCTTAGAGCTACACACAGTGAGGTAGCTTAGAGCTACACACAGTGAGGTAGCTTAGAGCTACACATAGTGAGGTAGCTTAGAGCTGTAAACAGTGATTAAGCTTAGAGCTGCACACAGTGAGGTAGCTTAGAGCTGTATACAGTGAGGCAGCTTAGAGCTGTACACATTGAGGTAGCTGAGAGCTACGCACAGTGAGGTAGCTTAGAGCTACACGCAGTGAGGTAGCTTTGAGCTACACACAGTGAGGTAGTTAGAGCTACGCACAGTGAGGTAGCTTAGAGCTACACACAGTGAGGTAGCTTTGAGCTACACACAATGAGGTAGTTAGAGCTAAACACAGTGAGGTAGCTTAGAGCTACACACAGCGAGGTAGCTTATAGCTGCACACAGTGAAGTAGCTTAGAGCTACACACACTGAGGTAGCTTAGAGCTACACACAGTGAGGTAGCTTAGAGCTATACACAGTGAGGTAGCTTAGAGCTGTACACAGTGAGGTAGCTTAGAGCTACGCACAGTGAGTTGGCTTTGAGCTACACACAGTGAGGTAGCTTAGAGCTACACACAGTGAGGTAGCTTAGAGCTACACACAGTGAGGTAGCTTAGAGCTACAGACAGTCAGGTAGCTTAGAGCTACACACAGTGAGGTAGCTTAGAGCTGCACACAGTGAGGTAGCTTAGGGCTACACACAGTGAGGCAGCTTAGAGCTAAACAGAGTGAGGTAGCTTACAGCTACACAAAGTGAGGTAGCTTAGAGCTACACACAGTGAGGTAGCTTAGAGCTGCACACAGTGAGGTAGCTTAGAGCTACACAGAGTGAGGTAGCTTAGAGCTGCACAATGTGAGGTAGCTTAGAGATACACACATTGAGGTAGCTTAGACCTACACACAGTGAGGTAGCTTAGACCTACACACAGTGAGGTAGCTTAGAGCTGCAGACAGTGAGGTAGCTTAGAGCTACAAACAGTGAGGTAGCTTAGGGCAACACACAGTGAGGTAGCTTAGAGATACACACAGTGAGGTAGATTTGAGCTACACACAGTGAGGTAGCTTAGAGCTACAAACAGTGAGGTAGCTTAGATCTACACACAGTTAGGAAGCTTAGAGCTACACACAGTGAGGTAGCATAGAGCTACACACAGTGAGGTAGCTTAGAGCTACACAGAGTGAGGTAGCTTAGAGCTGTACACACTGAGGTAATTAGAGCTGTACACGTTGAGGTAGCTTAGAGCTACACACAGTTAGGAAGCTTAGAGCATCAGACAGTGAGGTAGCTTAGAGCTACACACAGTGAGGTACCTTAGAGCTACACACAGTGAGGTAGCTAAGGGCTACACACAGTGAGGAAGCTTAGAGCTACACACAGTGAGGTAGCTTAGAGCTACACATAGTGAGGTAGCTTGGAGCTGCACACAGTGAGGTAGCTTAGAGCTACACACAGTGAGGTAGCTTAGAGCTGTACACAGTGTGGTAGCTTAGAGGTGCACACAGTGAGGTAGCTTAGAGCTACACACAGTGAGGTAGCTTAGAGCTGTACACAGTGAGGTAGCTTAGATGTGCACACAGTGAGGTAGCTTAGAGCTACACACAGTGAGGTAGCTTAGAGCTACAAACAGTGAGGTAGCTTAGAGCTGTACACAGTGAGGTAGCTTAGAGCTGTATACAGTGAGGTAGCTTAGAGCTGTACACAGTGAGGTAGCTTAGATGTGCACACAGTGAGGTAGCTTAGAGCTACACACAGTGAGGTAGCTTAGAGCTACAAACAGTGAGGTAGCTTAGAGCTGTACACAGTGAGGTAGCTTAGAGCTGTATACAGTGAGGTAGCTTAGAGCTACACATAGTGAGGTAGCTTAGAGCTGTACACAGTGAGGTAGCTTAGAGCTGCAAATAATTAGGTAGCTTAGAGCTGTACACAGTGAGGTCGCTTAGAGCTGCACATAGTGAGGTAGCTTAGAGCTACACACAGTGAGGTAGCTTAGAGCTACACACAGTGAGGTAGCTTAGAGCTACACCGAGTGAGGTAGCTTAGAGCTGCACACAGTGAGGTAGCTTAGAGCTGTACACAGTGAGGTAGCTTAGAGCGACACACAGTGAGGTAGCTTAGAGCTACACACAGTTAGGAAGCTTAGAGCTACAGACAGTGAGGTAGCTTAGAGCTACACTCAGTGAGGTAGCTTAGAGCTACACACAGTGAGGTAGCTTAGAGCTACACACAGTGAGGTAGCTTTGAGCTGTACACAGTGAGGTAGCTTAGAGCTACATACAGTGAGGTAGCTTAGAGCTAAACACAGTGAGGTAGCTTAGAGCTGCACACAGTGAGGTAGCTTAGGGCTACACACAGTGAGGTAGCTTAGAGCTACACACAGTGAGGTAGCTTAGAGCTACACACAGTGTGGTAGCTTAGGGCAACACACAGTGAGGTAGCTTAGAGCTACACACAGTGAGGTAGCTTAGAGCTACACACAGTGAGGCAGCTTAGGGCAACACACAGTGAGGTAGCTAAGAGCTACACACAGTGAGGTAGCTTAGAGCTGCAAACACTGAGGTAGCTTAGAGCTGCACAGAGTGAGGTAGCTTAGAGCTACATACAGTGAGGTAGCTTAGGGCAACACACAGTGAGGTAGATTAGAGCTACACACAGTGAGGTAGCTTAGAGCTACACACAGTGAGGTAGCTTAGAGCTGTACACAGTGAGGTAATTGGAGCTGTAAACAGTGAGGTAGCTTAGAGCTGCACACAGTGAGGTAGCTTAGAGCGACACACAGTGAGGTAGCTTAGAGCTACACACAGTTAGGAAGCTTAGAGCTACAGACTGTGAGGTAGCTTAGAGCTACACACAGTGAGGTAGCTAAGGGCTACACACAGTGAGGTAGCTTCGGGCTACAAACAGTGAGGTGGCTTAGAGCTACACACAGTAAGGTAGCTTTGAGCTACACACAGTTAGGTAGCTTAGAGCTTCATACAGTGAGGTAGCTTAGAGCTACACACAGTGAGGTAGCTTAGAGCTACACACAGTGAGGTAGCTTAGAGCGACACACAGTGAGGTAGCTTAGAGCTACGCACAGTGAGGTAGCTTAGAGCTGTACACAGTGAGTTAGCTTAGAGCTGCACACAGTGAGGTAGCTTAGAGCTACACACAGTGAGGTAGCTTAGACCTGTACACAGTGAGGTAGTTTAGAGCTACACACAGTGAGTTAGCTTAGAGATGTCCACAGTGAGGTAGCTTCGAGCTACACACAGTAAGATAGCTTAGAGCTGCACACAGTGAGGAAGCTTAGAGCTGTACAGAGTGAGGTAGCTTAGAGGTGCACACAGTGAGGTAGCTCTGAGCTGCACAAAGTGAGGTAGCTTAGGGCTACACACAGTGAGGTAGGTTAGAGCTAAACAGAGTGAGGTAGCTTAGAGCTACACAAAGTGAGGTAGCTTAGAGCTACACACAGTGAGGTAGCTCAGAGCTTCACACATTGAGGTAGCTTAGAGCTACACACAGTGAGGTAGCTTAGAGCTACACACAGTGAGGTAGCTTAGAGCTGTACACAGTGAGGTAGCTTAGAGCTACACACAGTGAGGTAGCTTAGAGCTGTACACAGTGAGGTAGTTAAGAGCTACACACAGTGAGGTAGCTTCGAGATGTCCACAGTGAGGTAGCTTCGAGCTACACACAGTGAGGTAGCTTAGAGCTGCACACAGTGAGGAAGCTTAGAGCTGTACACAGTGAGGTAGCTTAGAGGTGCACACAGTGAGGTAGCTTAGAGCTACACACAGTGAGGTAGCTTGGAGCTACACACAGTGAGGTAGCTTAGAGCTTTACACAGTGAGGTAGCTTAGAGCTGTATACAGTGAGGTAGCTTCGAGCTACACACAGTGAGGTAGCTTAGAGCTGTACACAGTGAGGTAGCTTAGAGCTGTACACAGTGAGGTAGCTTAGAGCTGCACATAGTGAGGTTCCTTAGAGCTACACACAGTGAGGTAGCTTAGAGCTACACATAGTGAGGTAGCTTAGAGCTACACATAGTGAGGTAGCTTCGGGTTACACACAGTGAGGTAGGTTAGAGCTACAAACAGTAAGGTAGCTTAGATTTGTACACAGTGAGGTAGCTTAGAGATACACACATGAGATAGATTAGAGCTAAACACAGTGAGGTAGCTTATAGCTGCACACAGTGAGGTAGCTTAAAGCTACTCACATTGAGGTAGCTTAGAGCTGTACACAGTGAGGTAGGTTAGAGCTACACACAGTAAGGTAGCTTAGAGCTACACACAGTGAGGTATCTCAGAGCTGCACAAAGTGATGTATCTTAGACCTACACACAGTGAGGTAGCTTAGAGCTGTACACAGTGAGGTAGCTTAGAGCTGCACACAGTGAGGTAGCTTAGAGCTACACACAGTGAGGTAGCTTAGAGCTGTACACACTGAGGTAGCTTAGAGGTGCACACAGTGAGGTAGCTTAGAGCTACACACAGTGAGATAGCTTAGAGCTACACACAGTGAGGTAGCTTAGATCTACACACAGTTAGGAAGCTTAGAGCTACACACAGAGGTAGCATAGAGCTACACACAGTGAGGTAGCTTAGAGCTACACAGGGTGAGGTAGCTTAGAGCTGTACACAGTGAGGTAATTAGAGCTGTACACAGTGAGGTAGCTTAGAGCTACACACAGTGAGGTAGCTTAGAGCTGCACACAGTGAGGTAGCTTAGAGCGACACACAGTGAGGTAGCTTAGAGCTACACACAGTTAGGATGCTTAGAGCAACAGACAGTGAGGTAGTTTAGAGCTACATACGGTGAGGTAGCTTAGAGCTACACACAGTGAGGTAGCTATGGGCAACACACAGTGAGGTAGCTTCGGGCTACACACAGTGCGGTAGCTTAGAGCTACACACAGTAAGGTAGCTTAGAGCTGTACACAGTGAGGTAGCTTAGAGCTACACAGTGAGGTAGCTTAGAGCTACACACAGTGAGGTAGCTTACAGCAACACACAGTGAGGTAGCTTAGAGCTGTACACAGTGAGGTAGCTTAGAGCTGCACACAGTGAGGTAGCTTAGAGCTACACACAGTGAGGTAGCTTAGAGCTGTAAACAGTGAGGTAGCTTAGAGGTGCACACAGTGAGGTAGCTTAGAGCTACACACAGTGAGGTAGCTTAGAGCTACACACAGTGAGGAAGCTTAGAGCTGAACACAGTGAGGTAGCTTAGAGCTGTATACACTGAGGTAGCTTAGAGCTACACATAGTGAGGTAGCTTAGAGCTGTACACAGTGAGGTAGCTGAGAGCTGCACATAATGAGGTACCTTAGAGCTACACACAGTGAGGTAGCTTAGAGCTGTACACAGTGAGGTAGCTTTGAGCTGCACATAGTGAGGTAGCTTAGAGCTACACACAGTGAGGTAGCTTAGAGCTACACACAGTGAAGAAGCTTAGAGCTACACACAGTGAGGTAGCTTAGAGCTGTAAACAGTGAGGAAGCTTAGAGCTGCACACAGTGAGGTAGCTTAGAGCTGTATACAGTGAGTTAGCTTAGAGCTACACACAGTAAGGTAGCTTAGAGCTACACACAGTGAGGTAGCTTAGAGCTGCACACAGTGAGACAGCTTAGAGCTGTACACTGTGAGGTAGCTGAGAGCTACGCACAGTGAGGTAGCTTAGAGCTACACGCAGTGAGGTAGCTTTGAGCTACACACAGTGAGGAAGCTTAGAGCTACGCACAGTGCGGTAGCTTAGAGCTACGCACAGTGAGGCAGCTTAGAGCTACACACAGCGAGGTAGCTTATAGCTGCACACAGTGAGGTAGCTTAGAGCTACGCACAGTGAGGTAGCTTAGAGCTACACACTGTGAGGTAGCTTAGAGCTATAAACAGTGAGGTAGCTTAGAGTTGTTCACAGTGAGGTACCTTAGAGCTACACACAGTGAGGTAGCTTAGAGCTAAACAGAGTGAGGTAGATGAGAGCTGTACACAGTGAGGTAGCTTAGGGTTACACACAGTGAGGTAGCTTAGAGCTAAACACAGTGAGGTAGCTTAGATCTACACACAGTGAGGTAGCTTAGAGCTGCACAGTGAGGTAGCTTAGGGCTACACACAGTGAGGTAGCTTAGATCTACACACAGTGAGGTAGCTTAGAGCTGCACAGTGAGGTAGCTTAGGGCTACACACAGTGAGGTAGCTTAGAGCTAAACACAGTGAGGTAGCTTAGAGCTACACACAGTGAGGTAGCTGAGAGCTACACAAAGTGAGGTAGCTTAGAGCTACACACAGTGAGGTAGCTTAGAGCTACACACAATGAAGTAGCTTAGGGCTTCACACAGTGAGGTAGCTTAGAGCTACACACAGTGAGGTAGCTTAGAGCTACACACAGTGAGGTAGCTTAGAGTTACACACAGTGAGGTAGCTTAGAGCTGTACACAGTGAGGTAGCTTAGAGCAACACACAATGAGGTACCTGCGAGATGTACACAGTGAGGTAGCTTAGAGCTACACACAGTGAGGTAGCTTAGAGCTGTCCACAGTGAGGTAGCTTCGAGCTACACACAGTGAGGTAGCTTAGAGGTGCACACAGTGAGGTAGCTTCGAGCTACACACAGTGAGGAAGCTTGGAGCTACACACAGTGAGGTAGCTTAGAGCTACACACAGTGAGGTAGCTTAGAGCTTTACACAGTGAAGTAGCTTAGAGCTGCACATGGTGAGGTAGCTTAGAGCTACACACAGTGAGGTAGCTTAGAGCTGTACACAGTGTGGTAGCGTAGAGCTGCACATAGTGAGGTAGCTTAGAGCTACACACAGTGAGGTAGCTTAGAGCTACACACAGTGAGGTAGCTTAGAGCTACACATAGTGAGGTAGCTTAGAGCTTTACACAGTGAGGAAGCTTAGAGCTGCACACAGTGAGGTAGCTTAGAGCTGTATACAGTGAGGGAGCTTAGAGCTACACACAGTAAGGTAGCTTAGAGCTACACACAGTGAGATAGCTTAGAGCTGCGCACAGTGAGATAGCTTAGACCTGTACACAGTGAGGTAACTTAGAGCTACTCACAGTGAGGTAGCTTAGAGCTACACGCAGTGAGGTAGCTTTGAGCAACACACAGTGAGGTAGCTTAGAGCTACGCACAATGAGGTAGCTTAGAGCTAAACACAGTGAGGTAGCTTTGAGCTACACACAGTGAGGTAGCTTAGAGCTACACACAGTGAGGTAGCTTAGAGCTACACACAGTGAGGTTTCTTATAGCTGCACACAGTGAGGTAGCTTAGAGCTACAAACATTCAGGCAGTTTAGAGATACACACAGTGAGGTAGCTTAGAGCTACACACAGTGAGGTAGCTTAGAGATGTCCACAGTGAGGTAGCTTCGAGCTACACACAGTGAGGTAGCTTAGAGCTGCACACAGTGAGGAAGCTTAGAGCTGTACACAGTGAGGTAGCTTAGAGGTGCACACAGTGAGGTAGCTTAGAGATACACACAGTGAGGTAGCTTGGAGCTACACACAGTGAGGTAGCTTAGAGCTTTACACAGTGAGGTAGCTTAGAGATGTATACAGTGAGGTAGCTTAGAGCTACACATAGTGAGGTAGCTTAGAGCTGTACAAGTGAGGTAGCTTAGAGCTGCACATAGTGAGGTAGCTTAGAGCTACACACAGTGAGGTAGCTTAGAGCTGTACACAGTGAGGTAGCTTAGAGCTGCACATAGTGAGGTAGCTTAGAGCTACACACAGCGAGGTAGCTTAGAGCTACACACAGTGAGGTTGCTTTGAGCTGTATACAGTGAGGTAGCTTAGAGCTACACATAGTGAGGTAGCTTAGAGCTACACACAGTGAGGTATCTCAGAGCTGCACACAGTGAGGTAGCTTAGACCTACACACAGTGAGGTAGCTTAGAGCTACAAAGAGTAAGGTAGCTTAGAGTTGTACACAGTGAGGTAGCTTAGAGATACACACAGTGAGATAGCTTAGAGCTAAACACAGTGAGGTAGCTTATAGCTGCACACAGTGAGGTAGCTTCAAGCTACTCACATTGAGGTAGCTTAGAGCTGTACACAGTGAGGTAGGTTAGAGCTACACACAGTGAGGTAGCTTAGGGCTACACACAGTGAGGCAGCTTAGAGCTAAACAGAGTGAGGTAGCTTACAGCTACACAAAATGAGGTAGCTTAGAGCTACACACAGTGAGGTAGCTTAGAGCTGCACACAGTGAGGTAGCTTAGACCTACACACAGTGAGGTAGCTGAGAGCTACACACAGTGAGGTAGCTTAGAGCTGCACAAAGTGAGGTAGCTTAGAGATACACACAGTGAGGTAGCTTAGAGCTACACACAGTGAGGTAGCTTAGACCTGCACACAGTGAGGTAGCTTAGAGCTGCAAACAGTGAGGTAGCTTAGAGCTGCACACAGTGAGGTAGCTTAGGGCAACACACAGTGAGGTAGCTTAGAGATACACACAGTGAGGTAGATTAGAGCTACACACAGTGAGGTAGCTTAGAGCTACACACAGTGAGGTAGCTTAGATCTACACACAGTTAGGAAGCTTAGAGCTACACAGAGTGAGGTAGCATAGAGCTACACACAGTGAGGTAGCTTAGAGCTACACAGAGTGAGGTAGCTTAGAGCTGTACACAGTGAGGTAATTAGAGCTGTACACAGTGAGGTAGATTAGAGCTACACACAGTGAGGTAGCTTAGAGCTGCACACAGTGAGGTAGCATAGAGCGACACACAGTGAGGTAGCTTAGAGCTACACACAGTTAGGAAGGTTAGAGCTACAGACAGCGAGGTAGCTTAGAGATACACACAGTGAGGTAGCTTAGAGCTACACACAGTGAGGTAGCTAAGGGCAACACACAGTGAGGTAGCTTCGGGCTACACACAGTGAGGTAGCTTAGAGCTGTACACAGTGAGGTAGCTTAGAGCTACACACAGTGAGGTAGCTTACAGCTACACACAGTGAGGTAGCTTAGAGCTGCACACAGTGAGGTAGCTTAGAGCTACACACAGTGAGGTAGCTTAGAGCTGTACACAGTGAGGTAGCTTAGAGGTGCACACAGTGAGGTAGCTTAGAGCTACACACAGTGAGGTAACTTAGAGCTACACACAGTGAGGTAGCTTAGAGATGTACACAGTGAGGTAGCTTAGAGCTGTATACAGTGAGGTAGCTTAGAGCTACACATAGTGAGGTAGCTTAGAGCTGTACACAGTGAGGTAGCTTAGAGCTGCACATAATGAGGTAGCTTAGAGCTACACACAGTGAGGTAGCTGAGAGCTGTACACAGTGAGGTAGCTTAGAGCTGCACAAAGTGAGGTAGCTTAGAGCTACACACAGTGAGGTAGCTTAGAGCTACACACAGTGAGGTAGCTTAGAGCTACACATAGTGAGGTAGCTTAGAGCTGTAAACAGTGAGGAAGCTTAGAGCTGCACACAGTGAGGTAGCTTAGAGCTGTATACAGTGAGGCAGCTTAGAGCTGTACACAGTGAGGTAGCTGAGAGCTACGCACAGTGAGGTAGCTTAGAGCTACACGCAGTGAGGTAGCTTTGAGCTACACACAGTGAGGTAGTTAGAGCTACGCACAGTGAGTTAGCTTAGAGCTACACACAGTGAGGTAGCTTTGAGCTACACACAATGAGGTAGTTAGAGCTAAACACAGTGAGGTAGCTTAGAGCTACAGACAGTGAGGTAGCTTATAGCTGCACACAGTGAAGTAGCTTAGAGCTACACACACTGAGGTAGCTTAGAGCTACACACAGTGAGGTAGCTTAGAGCTATACACAGTGAGGTAGCTTAGAGCTGCACACAGTGAGGTAGCTTACAGCTACACACAGTGAGGTAGCTTAGAGCTGCACACAGTGAGGTAGCTTAGAGCTACACACAGTGAGGTAGCTTAGAGCTGTACACAGTGAGGTAGCTTAGAGCTGTACACAGTGAGGTAGCTTAGAGGTGCACACAGTGAGGTAGCTTAGAGCTACACACAGTGAGGTAACTTAGAGCTACACACAGTGAGGTAGCTTAGAGATGTACACAGTGAGGTAGCTTAGAGCTGTATACAGTGAGGTAGCTTAGAGCTACACATAGTGAGGTAGCTTAGAGCTGTACACAGTGAGGTAGCTTAGAGCTGCACAGAATGAGGTAGCTTAGAGCTACACACAGTGAGGTAGCTGAGAGCTGTACACAGTGAGGTAGCTTAGAGCTGCACAAAGTGAGGTAGCTTAGAGCTACACACAGTGAGGTAGCTTAGAGCTACACACAGTGAGGTAGCTTAGAGCTACACATAGTGAGGTAGCTTAGAGCTGTAAACAGTGAGGAAGCTTAGAGCTGCACACAGTGAGGTAGCTTAGAGCTGTATACAGTGAGGCAGCTTAGAGCTGTACACAGTGAGGTAGCTGAGAGCTACGCACAGTGAGGTAGCTTAGAGCTACACGCAGTGAGGTAGCTTTGAGCTACACACAGTGAGGTAGTTAGAGCTACGCACAGTGAGTTAGCTTAGAGCTACACACAGTGAGGTAGCTTTGAGCTACACACAATGAGGTAGTTAGAGCTAAACACAGTGAGGTAGCTTAGAGCTACACACAGCGAGGTAGCTTATAGCTGCACACAGTGAAGTAGCTTAGAGCTACACACACTGAGGTAGCTTAGAGCTACACACAGTGAGGTAGCTTAGAGCTATACACAGTGAGGTAGCTTAGAGCTGCACACAGTGAGGTAGCTTAGAGCTACAAACATTCAGGCAGTTTAGAGATACACATAGTGAGGTAGCTTAGAGCTACACACAGTGAGGTAGCTTAGAGATGTCCACAGTGAGGTAGCTTCGAGCTACACACAGTGAGGTAGCTTAGAGCTCAACACAGTGAGCAAGCTTGGAGCTGTACACAGTGAGGTAGCTTAGAGGTGCACACAGTGAGGTAGCTTAGAGCTGCACACAGTGAGGTAGCTTGGAGCTACACACAGTGAGGTAGCTTAGAGCTTTACACAGTGAGGTAGCTTAGAGATGTATACAGTGAGGTAGCTTAGAGCTACACATAGTGAGGTAGCTTAGAGCTGTACAAGTGAGGTAGCTTAGAGCTACACATAGTGAGGTAGCTTAGAGCTACACACAGTGAGGTAGCTTAGAGCTGTACACAGTGAGGTAGTTAGAGCTGCACATAGTGAGGTAGCTTAGAGCTACACACAGCGAGGTAGCTTAGAGCTACACACAGTGAGGTAGCTTTGAGCTGTATACAGTGAGGTAGCTTAGAGCTACACATAGTGAGGTAGCTTAGAGCTACACACAGTGAGGTATCTCAGAGCTGCACACAGTGAGGTAGCTTAGACCTGCACACAGTGACGTAGCTTAGAGCTACAAACAGTAAGGTAGCTTAGAGTTGTACACAGTGAGGTAGCTTAGAGATACACACAGTGAGATAGCTTAGAGCTAAACACAGTGAGGTAGCTTATAGCTGCACACAGTGAGGTAGCTTAAAGCTACTCACATTGAGGTAGCTTAGAGCTGTAAACAGTGAGGTAGATTAGAGCTACACACAGTGAGGTAGCTTAGGGCTACACACAGTGAGGCAGCTTAGAGCTAAACAGAGTGAGGTAGCTTACAGCTACACAAAGTGAGGTAGCTTAGAGCTACACACAGTGAGGTAGCTTAGAGCTGCACACAGTGAGGTAGCTTAGACCTACACACAGTGAGGTAGCTGAGAGCTACACACAGTGAGGTAGCTTAGAGCTGCACAAAGTGAGGTAGCTTAGAGATACACACAGTGAGGTAGCTTAGAGCTACACACAGTGAGGTAGCTTAGACCTGCACACAGTGAGGTAGCTTAGAGCTGCAAACAGTGAGGTAGCTTAGAGCTGCACACAGTGAGGTAGCTTAGGGCAACACACAGTGAGGTAGCTTAGAGATACACACAGTGAGGTAGATTAGAGCTACACACAGTGAGGTAGCTTAGAGCTACACACAGTGAGGTAGCTTAGATCTACACACAGTTAGGAAGCTTAGAGCTACACACAGTGAGGTAGCATAGAGCTACACACAGTGAGGTAGCTTAGAGCTACACAGAGTGAGGTAGCTTAGAGCTGCACACAGTGAGGGAATTAGAGCTGTACACAGTGAGGTAGATTAGAGCTACACACAGTGAGGTAGCTTAGAGCTGCACACAGTGAGGTAGCTTAGGGCAACACACAGTGAGGTAGCTTAGAGATACACACAGTGAGGTAGATTAGAGCTACACACAGTGAGGTAGCTTAGAGCTACACACAGTGAGGTAGCTTAGATCTACACACAGTTAGGAAGCTTAGAGCTACACAGAGTGAGGTAGCATAGAGCTACACACAGTGAGGTAGCTTAGAGCTACACAGAGTGAGGTAGCTTAGAGCTGTACACAGTGAGGTAATTAGAGCTGTACACAGTGAGGTAGATTAGAGCTACACACAGTGAGGTAGCTTAGAGCTGCACACAGTGAGGTAGCATAGAGCGACACACAGTGAGGTAGCTTAGAGCTACACACAGTTAGGAAGGTTAGAGCTACAGACAGCGAGGTAGCTTAGAGCTACACACAGTGAGGTAGCTTAGAGCTACACACAGTGAGGTAGCTAAGGGCAACACACAGTGAGGTAGCTTCGGGCTACACACAGTGAGGTAGCTTAGAGCTACATACAGTAAGGTAGCTTAGAGCTGTACACAGTGAGGTAGCTTAGAGCTACACACAGTGAGGTAGCTTACAGCTACACACAGTGAGGTAGCTTAGAGCTGCACACAGTGAGGTAGCTTAGAGCTACACACAGTGAGGTAGCTTAGAGCTGTACACAGTGAGGTAGCTTAGAGCTGTACACAGTGAGGTAGCTTAGAGGTGCACACAGTGAGGTAGCTTAGAGCTACACACAGTGAGGTAACTTAGAGCTACACACAGTGAGGTAGCTTAGAGATGTACACAGTGAGGTAGCTTAGAGCTGTATACAGTGAGGTAGCTTAGAGCTGCACATAGTGAGGTAGCTTAGAGCTGTACACAGTGAGGTAGCTTAGAGCTGCACATAATGAGGTAGCTTAGAGCTACACACAGTGAGGTAGCAGAGAGCTGTACACAGTGAGGTAGCTTAGAGCTGCACAAAGTGAGGTAGCTTAGAGCTACACACAGTGAGGTAGCTTAGAGCTACACACAGTGAGGTAGCTTAGAGCTACACATAGCGAGGTAGCTTAGAGCTGTAAACAGTGAGGAAGCTTAGAGCTGCACACAGTGAGGTAGCTTAGAGCTGTATACAGTGAGGCAGCTTAGAGCTGTACACAGTGAGGTAGCTGAGAGCTACGCACAGTGAGGTAGCTTAGAGCTACACGCAGTGAGGTAGCTTTGAGCTACACACAGTGAGGTAGTTAGAGCTACGCACAGTGAGTTAGCTTAGAGCTACACACAGTGAGGTAGCTTTGAGCTACACACAATGAGGTAGTTAGAGCTAAACACAGTGAGGTAGCTTAGAGCTACACACAGCGAGGTAGCTTATAGCTGCACACAGTGAAGTAGCTTAGAGCTACACACACTGAGGTAGCTTAGAGCTACACACAGTGAGGTAGCTTAGAGCTATACACAGTGAGGTAGCTTAGAGCTGCACACAGTGAAGTAGCTTAGAGCTACAAACATTCAGGCAGTTTAGAGATACACATAGTGAGGTAGCTTAGAGCTACACACAGTGAGGTAGCTTAGAGATGTCCACAGTGAGGTAGCTTCGAGCTACACACAGTGAGGTAGCTTAGAGCTCAACACAGTGAGCAAGCTTAGAGCTGTACACAGTGAGGTAGCTTAGAGGTGCACACAGTGAGGTAGCTTAGAGCTGCAAACAGTGAGGTAGCTTGGAGCTACACACAGTGAGGTAGCTTAGAGCTTTACACAGTGAGGTAGCTTAGAGATGTATACAGTGAGGTAGCTTAGAGCTACACATAGTGAGGTAGCTTAGAGCTGTACAAGTGAGGTAGCTTGGAGCTACACATAGTGAGGTAGCTTAGAGCTACACACAGTGAGGTAGCTTAGAGCTGTACACAGTGAGGTAGTTAGAGCTGCACATTGTGAGGTAGCTTAAAGCTACACACAGCGAGGTAGCTTAGAGCTACACACAGTGAGGTAGCTTTGAGCTGTATACAGTGAGGTAGCTTAGAGCTACACATAGTGAGGTAGCTTAGAGCTACACACAGTGAGGTATCTCAGAGCTGCACACAGTGAGGTAGCTTAGACCTGCACACAGTGAGGTAGCTTAGAGCTACAAACAGTAAGGTAGCTTAGAGTTGTACACAGTGAGGTAGCTTAGAGATACACACAGTGAGATAGCTTAGAGCTAAACACAGTGAGGTAGCTTATAGCTGCACACAGTGAGGTAGCTTAAAGCTACTCACATTGAGGTAGCTTAGAGCTGTAAACAGTGAGGTAGATTAGAGCTACACACAGTGAGGTAGCTTAGGGCTACACACAGTGAGGCAGCTTAGAGCTAAACAGAGTGAGGTAGCTTACAGCTACACAAAGTGAGGTAGCTTAGAGCTACACACAGTGAGGTAGCTTAGAGCTGCACACAGTGAGGTAGCTTAGACCTACACACAGTGAGGAAGCTGAGAGCTACACACAGTGAGGTAGCTTAGAGCTGCACAAAGTTAGGTAGCTTAGAGATACACACAGTGAGGTAGCTTAGAGCTACACACAGTGAGGTAGCTTAGACCTGCACACAATGAGGTAGCTTAGAGCTGCAAACAGTGAGGTAGCTTAGAGCTGCACACAGTGAGGTAGCTTAGGGCAACACACAGTGAGGTAGCTTAGAGATACACACAGTGAGGTAGATTAGAGCTACACACAGTGAGGTAGCTTAGAGCTACACACAGTGAGGTAGCTTAGATCTACACACAGTTAGGAAGCTTAGAGCTACACACAGTGAGGTAGCATAGAGCTACACACAGTGAGGTAGCTTAGAGCTACACAGAGTGAGGTAGCTTAGAGCTGTACACAGTGAGGGAATTAGAGCTGTACACAGTGAGGTAGATTAGAGCTACACACAGTGAGGTAGCTTAGAGCTGCACACAGTGAGGTAGCATAGAGCGACACACAGTGAGGTAGCTTAGAGCTACACACAGTTAGGAAGGTTAGAGCTACAGACAGCGAGGTAGCTTAGAGCTACACACAGTGAGGTAGCTTAGAGCTACACACAGTGAGGTAGCTAAGGGCAACACACAGTGAGGTAGCTTCGGGCTACACACAGTGAGGTAGCTTAGAGCTACACACAGTAAGGTAGCTTAGAGCTGTACACAGTGAGGTAGCTTAGAGCTACACACAGTGAGGTAGCTTACAGCTACACACAGTGAGGTAGCTTAGAGCTACATACAGTGAGGTAGCTTAGAGCTGCACACAGTGAGGTAGCTTAGAGCTACACACAGTGAGGTATCTTAGAGCTACACACAGTGAGGTAGCTTAGAGCTGTACACAGTGAGGTAGCTTAGAGGTGCACACAGTGAGGTAGCTTAGAGCTACACACAGTGAGGTAACTTAGAGCTACACACAGTGAGGTAGCTTGGAGATGTACACAGTGAGGTAGCTTAGAGCTGTATACAGTGAGGTAGCTTAGAGCTACACATAGTGAGGTAGCTTAGAGCTGTACACAGTGAGGTAGCTTAGAGCTGCACATAATGAGGTAGCTTAGAGCTACACAAAGTGAGGTAGCTGAGAGCTGTACACAGTGAGGTAGCTTAGAGCTGCACAAAGTGAGGTAGCTTAGAGCTACACAGAGTGAGGTAGCTTAGAGCTACACACAGTGAGGTAGCTTAGAGCTACACATAGTGAGGTAGCTTAGAGCTGTAAACAGTGAGGAAGCTTAGAGCTGCACACAGTGAGGTAGCTTAGAGCTGTATACAGTGAGGCAGCTTAGAGCTGTACACAGTGAGGTAGCTGAGAGCAACGCACAGTGAGGTAGCTTAGAGCTACACGCAGTGAGGTAGCTTTGAGCTACACACAGTGAGGTAGTTAGAGCTACGCACAGTGAGGTAGCTTAGAGCTACACACAGTGAGGTAGCTTTGAGCTACACACAATGAGGTAGTTAGAGCTAAACACAGTGAGGTAGCTTAGAGCTACACACAGCGAGGTAGCTTATAGCTGCACACAGTGAAGTAGCTTAGAGCTACACACACTGAGGTAGCTTAGAGCTACACACAGTGAGGTAGCTTAGAGCTATACACAGTGAGGTAGCTTAGAGCTGCACACAGTGAAGTAGCTTAGAGCTACACACACTGAGGTAGCTTAGAGCTACACACAGTGAGGTAGCTTAGAGCTATACACAGTGAGGTAGCTTAGAGCTGTACACAGTGAGGTAGCTTAGAGCTACGCACAGTGAATTGGCTTTGAGCTACACACAGTGAGGTAGCTTAGAGCTACACACAGTGAGGTAGCTTAGAGCTACACACAGTGAGGTAGCTTATAGCTACACACAGTGAGGTAGCTTACAGCTACACACAGTGAGGTAGCTTAGAGCTACACACAGTGAGGTAGCTTAGAGCTGTACACAGTGAGGTACCTTAGAGCTGCACACAGTGAGGTAGCTTAGAGCTACACACAGTGAGGTAGCTTAGAGCTGTACACAGTGAGGTAGCTTAGAGGTGCACACAGTGAGGTAGCTTAGAGCTACACAGAGTGAGGTAACTTAGAGCTACACACAGTGAGGTAGCTTAGAGATGTACACAGTGAGGTAGCTTAGAGCTGTATACAGTGAGGTAGCTTAGAGCTACACATAGTGAGGTAGCTTAGAGCTATACACAGTGAGGTAGCTTAGAGCTGCACATAATGAGGTAGCTTAGAGCTACACAAAGTGAGGTAGCTTAGAGCTGTACACAGTGAGGTAGCTTAGAGCTGCACAAAGTGAGGTTGCTTAGAATTACACACAGTGAGGTAGCTTAGAGCTACACACAGTGAGGTAGCTTAGAGCTACACATAGTGAGGTAGCTTAGAGCTGTAAACAGTGAGGAAGCTTAGAGCTGCACACAGTGAGGTAGCTTAGAGCTGTATACAGTGAGGCAGCTTAGAGCTGTACACAGTGAGGTAGCTGAGAGCTACGCACAGTGAGGTAGCTTAGAGCTACACACAGTGAGGTAGCTTTAAGCTACACACAGTGAGGTAGTTAGAGCTACGCACAGTGAGGTAGCTTAGAGCTACACACAGTGAGGTAGCTTTGAGCTACACACAATGAGGTAGTTAGAGCTAAACACAGTGAGGTAGCTTAGAGCTACACACAGCGAGGTAGCTTATAGCTGCACACAGTGAAGTAGCTTAGAGCTACACACACTGAGGTAGCTTAGAGCTACACACAGTGAGGTAGCTTAGAGCTATACACAGTGAGGTAGCTTAGAGCTGTACACAGTGAGGTAGCTTAGAGCTACGCACAGTGAGTTGGCTTTGAGCTACACACAGTGAGGTAGCTTAGAGATAAACACAGTGAGGTAGCTTAGAGCTACACACAGTGAGGTAGCTTATAGCTGCACACAGTGAGGTAGCTTAGAGCTACACACAGTCAGGTAGCTTAGAGCTAAAAAGAGTGAGGTAGCTTAGAGCTGTACACAGTGAGGTAGCTGAGAGCTACACACAGTGAGGTAGCTTAGAGCTGCACAAAGTTAGGTAGCTTAGAGATACACACAGTGAGGTAGCTTAGAGCTACACACAGTGAGGTAGCTTAGACCTGCACACAATGAGGTAGCTTAGAGCTGCAAACAGTGAGGTAGCTTAGAGCTGCACACAGTGAGGTAGCTTAGGGCAACACACAGTGAGGTAGCTTAGAGATACACACAGTGAGGTAGATTAGAGCTACACACAGTGAGGTAGCTTAGAGCTACACACAGTGAGGTAGCTTAGATCTACACACAGTTAGGAAGCTTAGAGCTACACACAGTGAGGTAGCATAGAGCTACACACAGTGAGGTAGCTTAGAGCTACACAGAGTGAGGTAGCTTAGAGCTGTACACAGTGAGGGAATTAGAGCTGTACACAGTGAGGTAGATTAGAGCTACACACAGTGAGGTAGCTTAGAGCTGCACACAGTGAGGTAGCATAGAGCGACACACAGTGAGGTAGCTTAGAGCTACACACAGTTAGGAAGGTTAGAGCTACAGACAGCGAGGTAGCTTAGAGCTACACACAGTGAGGTAGCTTAGAGCTACACACAGTGAGGTAGCTAAGGGCAACACACAGTGAGGTAGCTTCGGGCTACACACAGTGAGGTAGCTTAGAGCTACACACAGTAAGGTAGCTTAGAGCTGTACACAGTGAGGTAGCTTAGAGCTACACACAGTGAGGTAGCTTACAGCTACACACAGTGAGGTAGCTTAGAGCTACATACAGTGAGGTAGCTTAGAGCTGCACACAGTGAGGTAGCTTAGAGCTACACACAGTGAGGTATCTTAGAGCTACACACAGTGAGGTAGCTTAGAGCTGTACACAGTGAGGTAGCTTAGAGGTGCACACAGTGAGGTAGCTTAGAGCTACACACAGTGAGGTAACTTAGAGCTACACACAGTGAGGTAGCTTAGAGATGTACACAGTGAGGTAGCTTAGAGCTGTATACAGTGAGGTAGCTTAGAGCTACACATAGTGAGGTAGCTTAGAGCTGTACACAGTGAGGTAGCTTAGAGCTGCACATAATGAGGTAGCTTAGAGCTACACACAGTGAGGTAGCTGAGAGCTGTACACAGTGAGGTAGCTTAGAGCTGCACAAAGTGAGGTAGCTTAGAGCTACACAGAGTGAGGTAGCTTAGAGCTACACACAGTGAGGTAGCTTAGAGCTACACATAGTGAGGTAGCTTAGAGCTGTAAACAGTGAGGAAGCTTAGAGCTGCACACAGTGAGGTAGCTTAGAGCTGTATACAGTGAGGCAGCTTAGAGCTGTACACAGTGAGGTAGCTGAGAGCAACGCACAGTGAGGTAGCTTAGAGCTACACGCAGTGAGGTAGCTTTGAGCTACACACAGTGAGGTAGTTAGAGCTACGCACAGTGAGGTAGCTTAGAGCTACACACAGTGAGGTAGCTTTGAGCTACACACAATGAGGTAGTTAGAGCTAAACACAGTGAGGTAGCTTAGAGCTAACAACAGCGAGGAGCTTATAGCTGCACACAGTGAAGTAGCTTAGAGCTACACACACTGAGGTAGCTTAGAGCTACACACAGTGAGGTAGCTTAGAGCTACACACAGTGAGGTAGCTTAGAGCTACACACAGTGAGGTAGCTTATAGCTACACACAGTGAGGTAGCTTACAGCTACACACAGTGAGGTAGCTTAGAGCTACACACAGTGAGGTAGCTTAGAGCTGTACACAGTGAGGTACCTTAGAGCTGCACACAGTGAGGTAGCTTAGAGCTACACACAGTGAGGTAGCTTAGAGCTGTACACAGTGAGGTAGCTTAGAGGTGCACACAGTGAGGTAGCTTAGAGCTACACAGAGTGAGGTAACTTAGAGCTACACACAGTGAGGTAGCTTAGAGATGTACACAGTGAGGTAGCTTAGAGCTGTATACAGTGAGGTAGCTTAGAGCTACACATAGTGAGGTAGCTTAGAGCTATACACAGTGAGGTAGCTTAGAGCTGCACATAATGAGGTAGCTTAGAGCTACACAAAGTGAGGTAGCTTAGAGCTGTACACAGTGAGGTAGCTTAGAGCTGCACAAAGTGAGGTTGCTTAGAATTACACACAGTGAGGTAGCTTAGAGCTACACACAGTGAGGTAGCTTAGAGCTACACATAGTGAGGTAGCTTAGAGCTGTAAACAGTGAGGAAGCTTAGAGCTGCACACAGTGAGGTAGCTTAGAGCTGTATACAGTGAGGCAGCTTAGAGCTGTACACAGTGAGGTAGCTGAGAGCTACGCACAGTGAGGTAGCTTAGAGCTACACACAGTGAGGTAGCTTTAAGCTACACACAGTGAGGTAGTTAGAGCTACGCACAGTGAGGTAGCTTAGAGCTACACACAGTGAGGTAGCTTTGAGCTACACACAATGAGGTAGTTAGAGCTAAACACAGTGAGGTAGCTTAGAGCTACACACAGCGAGGTAGCTTATAGCTGCACACAGTGAAGTAGCTTAGAGCTACACACACTGAGGTAGCTTAGAGCTACACACAGTGAGGTAGCTTAGAGCTATACACAGTGAGGTAGCTTAGAGCTGTACACAGTGAGGTAGCTTAGAGCTACGCACAGTGAGTTGGCTTTGAGCTACACACAGTGAGGTAGCTTAGAGCTACACACAGTGAGGTAGCTTAGAGCTACACACAGTGAGGTAGCTTATAGCTGCACACAGTGAGGTAGCTTAGAGCTACACACAGTCAGGTAGCTTAGAGCTAAAAAGAGTGAGGTAGCTTAGAGCTGTACACAGTGAGGTAGCTTAGGGCTACACACAGTGAGGTATCTTGGAGCTACTCACAGTGAGGTAGCTTATAGATACACACAGTGAGGTAGCTTAGAGCTGCACACAGTGAGGTAGCTTAGGGCTACACACAGTGAGGCAGCTTAGAGCTAAACAGAGTGAGGTAGCTTACAGCTACACAAAGTGAGGTAGCTTAGAGCTACACACAGTGAGGTAGCTTAGAGCTGCACACAGTGAGGTAGCTTAGACTTATACACAGTGAGGTAGCTTAGAGCTGCACACAGTGAGGTAGCTTAGAGCTGCACAATGTGAGGTAGCTTAGAGATACACACATTGAGGTAGCTTAGACCTACACACAGTGAGGTAGCTTAGACCTACACACAGTGAGGTAGCTTAGAGCTGCAGACAGTGAGGTAGCTTAGAGCTACAAACAGTGAGGTAGCTTAGGGCAACACACAGTGAGGTAGCTTAGAGATACACACAGTGAGGTAGATTTGAACTACACGCAGTGAGGTAGCTTAGAGCTACAAACAGTGAGGTAGCTTAGATCTACACACAGTTAGGAAGCTTAGAGCTACACACAGTGAGGTAGCATAGAGCTACACACAGTGAGGTAGCTTAGAGCTACACAGAGTGAGGTAGCTTAGAGCTGTACACACTGAGGTAATTAGAGCTGTACACGTTGAGGTAGCTTAGAGCTACACACAGTGAGGTAGCTTAGAGCTGCACACAGTGAGGTAGGTTAGAGCGACACACAGTGAGGTAGCTTAGAGCTACACACAGTTAGGAAGCTTAGAGCATCAGACAGTGAGGTAGCTTAGAGCTACACACAGTGAGGTACCTTAGAGCTACACACAGTGAGGTAGCTAAGGGCTACACACAGTGAGGTAGCTTAGAGCTACACACAGTGAGGTAGCTTAGAGCTACACATAGTGAGGCAGCTTGGAGCTGCACACAGTGAGGTAGCTGAGAGCTACACACAGTGAGGTAGCTTAGAGCTGTACACAGTGTGGTAGCTTAGAGGTGCACACAGTGAGGTAGCTTAGAGCTACACACAGTGAGGTAGCTTAGAGCTGTACACAGTGAGGTAGCTTAGATGTGCACACAGTGAGGTAGCTTAGAGCTACACACAGTGAGGTAGCTTAGAGCTACAAACAGTGAGGTAGCTTAGAGCTGTACACAGTGAGGTAGCTTAGAGCTGTATACAGTGAGGTAGCTTAGAGCTACACATAGTGAGGTAGCTTAGAGCTGTACACAGTGAGGTAGCTTAGAGCTGCAAATAATGAGGTAGCTTAGAGCTACACACAGTGAGGTAGCTTAGAGCTGTAAAAAGTGAGGTCGCTTAGAGCTGCACATAGTGAGGTAGCATAGAGCTACACACAGTGAGGTAGCTTAGAGCTACACACAGTGAGGTAGCTTAGAGCTACACCGAGTGAGGTAGCTTAGAGCTGCACACAGTGAGGTAGCTTAGAGCTGTACACAGTGAGGTAGCTTAGAGCGACACACAGTGAGGTAGCTTAGAGATACACACAGTTAGGAAGCTTAGAGCTACAGACAGTGAGGTAGCTTAGAGCTACACTCAGTGAGGTAGCTTAGAGCTACACACAGTGAAGTAGCTTAGAGCTACACACAGTGAGGTAGCTTTGAGCTGTACACAGTGAGGTAGCTTAGAGCTACATACAGTGAGGTAGCTTAGAGCTACACACAGTGAGGTAGCTTAGAGCTGCACACAGTAAGGTAGCTTAGGGCTACACACAGTGAGGTAGCTTAGAGCTACACAAAGTGAGGTAGCTTAGAGCTACACACAGTGTGGTAGCTTAGGACAACACACAGTGAGGTAGCTTAGAGCTACACATAGTGAGGTAGCTTAGAGCTGTACACAGTGAGGTAGCTTAGAGCTGCAAATAATGAGGTAGCTTAGAGCTACACACAGTGAGGTAGCTTAGAGCTGTACACAGTGAGGTCGCTTAGAGCTGCACATAGTGAGGTAGCTTAGAGCTACACACAGTGAGGTAGCTTAGAGCTACACACAGTGAGGTAGCTTAGAGCTACACCGAGTGAGGTAGCTTAGAGCTGCACACAGTGAGGTAGCATAGAGCTGTACACAGTGAGGTAGCTTAGAGCGACACACAGTGAGGTAGCTTAGAGATACACACAGTTAGGAAGCTTAGAGCTACAGACAGTGAGGTAGCTTAGAGCTACACTCAGTGAGGTAGCTTAGAGCTACACACAGTGAAGTAGCTTAGAGCTACACACAGTGAGGTAGCTTTGAGCTGTACACCGTGAGGTAGCTTAGAGCTACATACAGTGAGGTAGCTTAGAGCTACACACAGTGAGGTAGCTTAGAGCGGCACACAGTAAGGTAGCTTAGGGCTACACACAGTGAGGTAGCTTAGAGCTACACAAAGTGAGGTAGCTTAGAGCTACACACAGTGTGGTAGCTTAGGGCAACACACAGTGAGGTAGCTTAGAGCTACACACAGTGAGGTAGCTTAGAGCTACACACAGTGAGGCAGCTTAGGTCAACACACAGTGAGGTAGCTTAGAGCTACACACAGTGAGGTAGCTTAGAGCTGCAAACAGTGAGGTAGCTTAGAGCTGCACAGAGTGAGGTAGCTTAGAGCTACATACAGTGAGGTAGCTTAGGGCAACACACAGTGAGGTAGATTAGAGCTACACACTGAGGTAGCATAGAGCTACACACAGTGAGGTAGCTTAGAGCTACACAGAGTGAGGTAGCTTAGAGCTGTACACAGTGAGGTAATTGGAGCTGTAAACAGTGAGGTAGCTTAGAGCTACACCGAGTGAGGTAGCTTAGAGCTGCACACAGTGAGGTAGCTTAGAGCGACACACAGTGAGGTAGCTTAGAGCTACACACAGTTAGGAAGCTTAGAGCTACAGACTGTGAGGTAGCTTAGAGCTACACACAGTGAGGTAGCTAAGGGCTACACACAGTGAGGTAGCTTCGGGCTACAAACAGTGAGGTAGCTAAGAGCTACACACAGTAAGGTAGCTTTGAGCTACACACAGTGAGGTAGCTTAGAGCTACATACAGTGAGGTAGCTTAGAGCTACACACAGTGAGGTAGCTTAGAGCTACACACAGTGAGGTAGCTTAGAGCGACACACAGTGAGGTAGCTTAGAGCTACGCACAGTGAGGTAGCTTAGAGCTGTACACAGTGAGTTAGCTTAGAGCTGCACACAGTGAGGTAGCTTAGAGCTACACACAGTGAGGTAGCTTAGAGCTGTACACAGTGAGGTAGCTTAGAGGTGCACACAGTGAGGTAGCTTAGAGCTACACACAGTGAGGTAGCTTAGAGCTAAACAGAGTGAGGTAGCTAAGAGCTGTACACAGTGAGGTAGCTTAGAGCTACACACAGTGAGGTAGCTTAGAGCTAAACAGAGTGAGGTAGCTTAGAGCTGTACACAGTGAGGTAGCTTTGAGCTGTACACAGTGAGGTAGCTTAGAGCTACACACAGTGAGGTAGCTTAGAGCTAAACAGAGTGAGGTAGCTTTGAGCTGTACACAGTGAGGTAACTTAGGGCTACACAGAGTGAGGTATCTGGGAGCTACACACAGTGAGGTAGCTTAGATCTACACAGAGTGAGGTAGCTCAGAGCTGCACACAGTGAGGTAGCTTAGGGCTACACACAGTGAGGTAGGTTAGAGTTAAACAGAGTGAGGTAGCTTAGAGCTACACAAAGTGAGGTAGCTTAGAGCTACACACAGTGAGGTAGCTTAGAGCTTCACACTGTGAGGTAGCTTAGAGCTACACACAATGAGGTAGCTTAGAGCTACACAAAGTGAGGTAGCTTAGAGCTGTACACAGTGAGGTAGCTTAGAGCTACACACAGTGAGGTAGCTTAGAGCTGTACACAGTGTGGTAGCTTAGAGGTGCACACAGTGAGGTAGCTTAGAGCTACACACAGTGAGGTAGCTTAGAGCTGTACACAGTGAGGTAGCTTAGATGTGCACACAGTGAGGTAGCTTAGAGCTACACACAGTGAGGTAGCTTAGAGCTACAAACAGTGAGGTAGCTTAGAGCTGTACACAGTGAGGTAGCTTAGAGCTGTATACAGTGAGGTAGCTTAGAGCTACACATAGTGAGGTAGCTTAGAGCTGTACACAGTGAGGTAGCTTAGAGCTGCAAATAATGAGGTAGCTTAGAGCTACACACAGTGAGGTAGCTTAGAGCTGTACACAGTGAGGTCGCTTAGAGCTGCACATAGTGAGTTAGCTTAGAGCTACACACAGTGAGGTAGCTTAGAGCTACACACAGTGAGGTAGCTTAGAGCTACACCGAGTGAGGTAGCTTAGAGCTGCACACAGTGAGGTAGCTTAGAGCTGTACACAGTGAGGTAGCTTAGAGCGACACACAGTGAGGTAGCTTAGAGATACACACAGTTAGGAAGCTTAGAGCTACAGACAGTGAGGTAGCTTAGAGCTACACTCAGTGAGGTAGCTTAGAGCTACACACAGTGAGGTAGGTTAGAGCTACACACAGTGAGGTAGCTTTGAGCTGTACACAGTGAGGTAGCTTAGAGCTACATACAGTGAGGTAGCTTAGAGCTACACACAGTGAGGTAGCTTAGAGCTGCACACAGTAAGGTAGCTTAGGGCTACACACAGTGAGGTAGCTTAGAGCTACACAAAGTGAGGTAGCTTAGAGCTACACACAGTGTGGTAGCTTAGGGCAACACACAGTGAGGTAGCTTAGAGCTACACACAGTGAGGTAGCTTAGAGCTACACACAGTGAGGCAGCTTAGGGCAACACACAGTGAGGTAGCTTAGAGCTACACACAGTGAGGTAGCTTAGAGCTGCAACCAGTGAGGTAGCTTAGAGCTGCACAGAGTGAGGTAGCTTAGAGCTACATACAGTGAGGTAGCTTAGGGCAACACACAGTGAGGTAGATTAGAGCTACACACTGAGGTAGCATAGAGCTACACTCAGTGAGGTAGCTTAGAGCTACACACAGTGAGGTAGCTTAGAGCTGTACACAGTGAGGTAATTGGAGCTGTAAACAGTGAGGTAGCTTAGAGCTAGACCGAGTGAGGTAGCTTAGAGCTGCACACAGTGAGGTAGCTTAGAGCGACACACAGTGAGGTAGCTTAGAGCTACACACAGTGAGGTAGCTTAGAGGTACACACAGTGAGGTAGCTTAGAGCTACAGACTGTGAGGTAGCTTAGAGCTGTACACAGTGAGGTAGCTTAGAGCGACACACAGTGAGGTAGCTTAGAGCTACACACAGTGAGGTAGCTTAGAGGTACACACAGTGAGGTAGCTTAGAGCTACAGACTGTGAGGTAGCTTAGAGCTACACACAGTGAGGTAGCTAAGGGCTACACACAGTGAGGTAGCTTCGGGCTACAAACAGTGTGGTAGCTTAGAGCTACACACAGTAAGGTAGCTTTGAGCTACACACAGTGAGGTAGCTTAGAGCTACATACAGTGAGGTAGCTTAGAGCTACACACAGTGAGGTAGCTTAGAGCGACACACAGTGAGGTAGCTTAGAGCTACACACAGTGAGGTAGCTTAGAGGTACACACAGTGAGGTAGCTTAGAGCTACAGACTGTGAGGTAGCTTAGAGCTACACACAGTGAGGTAGCTAAGGGCTACACACAGTGAGGTAGCTTCGGGCTACAAACAGTGTGGTAGCTTAGAGCTACACACAGTAAGGTAGCTTTGAGCTACACACAGTGAGGTAGCTTAGAGCTACATACAGTGAGGTAGCTTAGAGCTACACACAGTGAGGTAGCTTAGAGCTACACACAGTGAGGTAGCTTAGAGCTACACACAGTGAGGTAGCTTAGAGCTACGCACAGTGAGGTAGCTTAGAGCTGTACACAGTGAGTTAGCTTAGAGCTGCACACAGTGAGGTAGCTTAGAGCTACACACAGTGAGGTAGCTTAGAGCTGTACACAGTGAGGTAGCTTAGAGGTGCACACAGTGAGGTAGCTTAGAGCTACACACAGTGAGGTAGCTTAGAGCTACACACAGTGAGGTAGCTTAGAGCTAAACAGAGTGAGGTAGCTTAGAGCTGTACACAGTGAGGTAGCTTTGAGCTGTACACAGTGAGGTAGCTTAGAGCTACACACAGTGAGGTAGCTTAGAGCTAAACAGAGTGAGGTAGCTTTGAGCTGTACACAGTGAGGTAACTTAGGGCTACACAGAGTGAGGTATCTTGGAGCTACACACAGTGAGGTAGCTTAGATCTACACAGAGTGAGGTAGCTCAGAGCTGCACACAGTGAGGTAGCTTAGGGCTACACACAGTGAGGTAGGTTAGAGCTAAACAGAGTGAGGTAGCTTAGAGCTACACAAAGTGAGGTAGCTTAGAGCTACACACAGTGAGGTAGCTTAGAGCTTCACACTGTGAGGTAGCTTAGAGCTACACACAGTGAGGTAGCTTAGAGCTGTACACAGTGAGGTAGTTTAGAGCTACACACAGTGAGTTAGCTTAGAGATGTCCACAGTGAGGAAGCTTAGAGCTGTACAGAGTGAGATAGCTTAGAGGTGCACACAGTGAGGTAGCTTAGAGCTACACACAGTGAGGTAGCTTGGAGCTACACACAGTGAGGTAGCTTAGAGCTTTACACAGTGAGGTAGCTTAGAGCTGTATACAGTGAGGTAGCTTAGAGCTACACATAGTGAGGTAGCTTAGAGCTTTACAAGTGAGGTAGCTTAGAGCTGCACATAGTGAGGTAGCTTAGAGCTACACACAGTGAGGTAGCTTAGAGCTGTACACAGTGAGGTAGCTTAGAGCTGCAAATAGTGAGGTAGCTTAGAGATACACACAGTGAGGTAGCTTAGAGCTACACACAGTGAGGTAGCTTTGAGCTGTATACAGTGAGGTAGCTTAGAGCTACACATAGTGAGGTAGCTTAGAGCTACACACAGTGAGGTAGCTTCGGGTTACACACAGTGAGGTAGCTTAGAGCTACAAACAGTAAGGTAGCTTAGAGTTGTACACAGTGAGGTAGCTTAGAGATACACACAGTGAGATAGCTTAGAGCTAAACACAGTGAGGTAGCTTATAGCTGCACACAGTGAGGTAGCTTAGAGCTACTCACAGTGAGGTAGCTTAGAGCTGTACACAGTGAGGTAGGTTAGAGCTACACACAGTGAGGTAGCTCAGAGCTGTATACAGTGAGGTAGCTTAGAGCTGCACACAGTGAGGTAGCTTAGAGCTACACACAGTGAGGCAGCTTAGAGCTGTACACAGTGAGGTAGCTTAGAGGTGCAAACAGTGAGGTAGCTTAGAGCTACACACAGTGAGGTAGCTTAGAGCTACACACAGTGAGGTAGCTTAGATCTACACACAGGAAGCTTAGAGCTACACACAGAGGTAGCTTAGAGCTACACACAGTGAGGTAGCTTAGAGCTACACAGGGTGAGGTAGCTTAGAGCTGTACACAGTGAGGTAATTAGAGCTGTACACAGTGAGGTAGCTTAGAGCTACACACAGTGAGGTAGCTTAGAGCTGCACACAGTGAGGTAGCTTAGAGCGACACACAGTGTGGTAGCTTAGAGCTACACACAGTTCGGATGCTTAGAGCAACAGACAGTGAGGTAGTTTAGAGCTACATACGGTGAGGTAGCTTAGAGCTACACACAGTGAGGTAGCTAAGGGCAACACACAGTGAGGTAGCTTCGGGCTACACACAGTGCGGTAGCTTAGAGCTACACACAGTAAGGTAGCTTAGAGCTGTACACATTGAGGTAGCTTAGAGCTACACACAGTGAGGTAGCTTAGAGCTGTATACAGTGAGGTAGCTTAGAGCTACACACAGTGAGGTAGCTTAGAGCTACACACAGTGAGGTAGCTTAGAGCTGTATACAGTGAGGTAGCTTAGAGCTACACACAGTGAGGTAGCTTAGAGCTACACACAGTGAGGTAGCTTAGAGCTACACACAGTGAGGTAGCTTAGAGCTGTACACAGTGAGGTAGCTTAGAGCTACACACAGTGAGGTAGCTTAGAGCTGTATACAGTGAGGTAGCTTAGAGCTACACACAGTGAGGTAGCTTAGAGCTACACACAGTGAGGTAGCTTAGAGCTGTATACAGTGAGGTAGCTTAGAGCTACACACAGTGAGGTAGCTTAGAGCTACACACAGTGAGGTAGCTTAGAGCTACACACAGTGAGGTAGCTTAGAGCTGTACACAGTGAGGTAGCTTAGAGCTACACACAGTGAGGTAGCTTAGAGCTGTACACAGTGAGGTAGCTTAGAGCTGCACACAGTGAGGTAGCTTAGAGCTACACACAGTGAGGTAGCTTAGAGCTACATACAGTGAGGTAGCTTAGTGCAACACACAGTGAGGTAGATTAGATCTACACACAGTGAGGTAGCATAGAGCTACACACAGTGAGGTAGCTTAGAGCTACATACAGTGAGGTAGCTTAGTGCAACACACAGTGAGGTAGATTAGATCTACACACAGTTAGGTAGCTTAGAGCTACACACAGTGAGGTAATTGGAGCTGCAAACAGTGAGGTAGCTTAGAGCTACACCGAGTGAGGTAGCTTAGAGCGACACACAGTGAGGTAGCTTAGAGCTACACCGAGTGAGGTAGCTTAGAGCGACACACTGTGAGGTAGCTTAGAGCTACACCGAGTGAGGTAGCTTAGAGCTGCACACAGTGAGGTAGCTTAGAGCGACACACAGTGACGTAGCTTAGAGCTACACACAGTTAGGAAGCTTAGAGCTACAGACAGTGAGGTAGCTTAGGGCTACACACAGTGAGGTAGCTTCGGGATACAAACAGTGAGGTCGCTTAGAGCTACACACAGTAAGGTAGCTTTGAGCTACACACAGTGAGGTAGCTTAGAGCTACATACAGTGAGGTAGCTTAGAGCTACACACAGTGAGGTAGCTTAGAGCTACACACAGTGAGGTAGCTTAGTGCTGCACACAGTGAAGTAGCTTAGAGCTGCACACAGTGAGGTAGCTTAGAGCTACCCACAGTGATGTAGCTTAGAGCTGTACACAGTGAGGTAGCTTTGAGGTGCACACAGTGAGGTAGCTTAGAGCGACACACAGTGACGTAGCTTAGAGCTACACACAGTTAGGAAGCTTAGAGCTACAGACAGTGAGGTAGCTTAGGGCTACACACAGTGAGGTAGCTTCGGGATACAAACAGTGAGGTCGCTTAGAGCTACACACAGTAAGGTAGCTTTGAGCTACACACAGTGAGGTAGCTTAGAGCTACATACAGTGAGGTAGCTTAGAGCTACACACAGTGAGGTAGCTTAGAGCTAAACAGAGTGAGGTAGCTAAGAACTGTACACAGTGAGGTAGCTTAGAGCTACACACAGTGAGGTAGCTTAGAGCTAAACAGAATGAGGTAGCTTATAGCTGTACACTGTGAGGTAGCTTTGAGCTGTACACAGTGAGGTATCTTAGAGCTACACACAGTGAGGTAGCTTAGAGCTAAACACAGTGAGGTAGCTTTGAGCTGTACACAGTGAGGTAGCTTAGAGCTACACACAGTGAGGTAGCTTAGAGCTGCACACAGTGAGGTAGCTTAGAGCTATACACAGTGAGGTAGCTTAGATCTACACACGCAGTGATGTAGCTCAGAGCTGCACACAGTGAGGTAGCTTAGGGCTACACACAGTGAGGTAGGTTAGAGCTAAACAGAGTGAGGTAGCTTAGAGCTACACAAAGTGAGGTAGCTTAGAGCTACACACAGTGAGGTAGCTTAGAGCTTCACACATTGAGGTAGCTTAGAGCTACACACAGTGAGGTAGCTTAGAGCTACACACAGTGAGGTAGCTTAGAGCTGTACACAGTGAGGTAGCTTAGAGCTACACACAGTGAGGTAGCTTAGAGCTGTACACAGTGAGGTAGTTAAGAGCTACACACAGTGAGGTAGCTTAGAGATGTCCACAGTGAGGTAGCTTCGAGCTACACACAGTGAGGTAGCTTAGAGCTGCACACAGTGAGGAAGCTTAGAGCTGTACACAGTGAGGTAGCTTAGAGGTGCACACAGTGAGGTAGCTTAGAGCTACACACAGTGAGGTAGCTTTGAGCTACACACAGTGAGGTAGCTTAGAGTTTTACACAGTGAGGTAGCTTAGAGCTGTATACAGTGAGGTAGCTTAGAGCTACACATAGTGAGGTAGCTTCGAGCTGTACAAGTGAGGTAGCTTAGACCTGCACATAGTGAGGTAGCTTAGAGCTACACACAGTGAGGTAGCTTAGAGCTGTACACAGTGAGGTAGCTTAGAGCTGCACATAGTGAGGTAGCTTAGAGCTACACACAGTGAGGTAGCTTAGAGCTACACACAGTGAGGTAGCTTTGAGCTGTCTACAGTGAGGTAGCTTAGAGCTACACATAGTGAGGTAGCTTAGAGCTTCACACTGTGAGGTAGCTTAGAGCTACACACAATGAGGTAGCTTAGAGCTACACACAGTGAGGTAGCTTAGAGCTGTACACAGTGAGGTAGCTTAGAGCTACACACAGTGAGGTAGCTTAGAGCTGTACACAGTGAGGTAGTTTAGAGCTACACACAGTGAGTTAGCTTAGAGATGTCCACAGTGAGGTAGCTTCGAGCTACACACAGTAAGGTAGCTTAGAGCTGCACACAGTGAGGAAGCTTAGAGCTGTACAGAGTGAGATAGCTTAGAGGTGCACACAGTGAGGTAGCTTAGAGCTACACACAGTGAGATAGCTTGGAGCTACACACAGTGATGTAGCTTAGAGCTTTACACAGTGAGGTAGCTTAGAGCTGTATACAGTGAGGTAGCTTAGAGCTACACATAGTGAGGTAGCTTAGAGCTGTACAAGTGAGGTAGCTTAGAGCTGCACATAGTGAGGTAGCTTAGAGCTACACACAGTGAGGTAGCTTAGAGCTGTACACAGTGAGGTAGCTTAGAGCTGCACATAGTGAGGTAGCTTAGAGATACACACAGTGAGGTAGCTTAGAGCTACACACAGTGAGGTAGCTTTGAGCTGTATACAGTGAGGTAGCTTAGAGCTACACATAGTGAGGTAGCTTAGAGCTACACACAGTCAGGTAGCTTCGGGTTACACACAGTGAGGTAGCTTAGAGCTACAAACAGTAAGGTAGCTTAGAGTTGTACACAGTGAGGTAGCTTAGAGGTGCAAACAGTGAGGTAGCTTAGAGCTACACACAGTGAGGTAGCTTAGAGCTACACACAGTGAGGTAGCTTAGATCTACACACAGGAAGCTTAGAGCTACACACAGAGGTAGCTTAGAGCTTCACACAGTGAGGTAGCTTAGAGCTGCACACAGTGAGGAAGCTTAGAGCGACACACAGTGAGGTAGCTTAGAGCTACACCCAGTGAGGTAGCTTAGAGCTGTATACAGTGAGGTAGCTTAGAGCTACACACAGTGAGGTAGCTTAGAGCTGTACACAGTGAGGTAGCTTAGAGCTACACACAGTGAGGTAGCTTAGAGCTACACACAGTGAGGTAGCTTAGAGCTACACACAGTGAGGTAGCTTAGAGCTGTACACAGTGAGGTAGCTTAGAGCTGCACACAGTGAGTTAGCTTAGAGCTACACACAGTGAGGTAGCTTAGAGCTACATACAGTGAGCTAGCTTAGTGCAACACACAGTGAGGTAGATTAGATCTACACACAGTGAGGTAGCATAGAGCTACACACAGTTAGGTAGCTTAGAGCTACACACAGTGAGGTAGCTTAGAGCTACACCGTGTGAGGTAGCTTAGAGCTGCACACAGTGAGGTAGCTTAGAGCGACACACAGTGACGTAGCTTAGAGCTACACACAGTTAGGAAGCTTAGAGCTACAGACAGTGAGGTAGCTTAGAGCTACACACAGTGAGGTAGCTAAGGGCTACACACAGTGAGGTAGCTTCGGGCTACAAACAGTGAGGTCGCTTAGAGCTACACACAGTAAGGTAGCTTTGAGCTACACACAGTGAGGTAGCTTAGAGCTACATACAGTGAGGTAGCTTAGAGCTACACACAGTGAGGTAGCTTAGAGCTACACACAGTGAGGTAGCTTAGAGCTGCACACAGTGAGGTAGCTTAGAGCTGCACACAGTGAGGTAGCTTAGAGCTACCCACAGTGAGGTAGCTTAGAGCTGTACACAGTGAGGTAGCTTAGAGGTGCACACAGTGAGGTAGCTTAGAGCTACACACAGTGAGGTAGCTTAGAGCTAAACAGAGTGAGGTAGCTATGAACTGTACACAGTGAGGTAGCTTAGAGCTACACACAGTGAGGTAGCTTAGAGCTAAACAGAGTGAGGTAGCTTATAGCTGTACACTGTCAGGTAGCTTGAGCTGTACACAGTGAGGTATCTTAGAGCTACACACAGTGAGGTAGCTTAGAGCTAAACACAGTGAGGTAGCTTTGAGCTGTACACAGTGAGGTAGCTTAGGGCTACACACAGTGAGGTATCTTGGAGCCACACACAGTGAGGTAGCTTAGATCTACACACGCAGTGAGGTAGCTCAGAGCTGCACACAGTGAGGTAGCTTAGGGCTACACACAGTGAGGTAGGTTAGAGCTAAACAGAGTGAGGTAGCTTAGAGCTACACAAAGTGAGGTAGCTTAGAGCTACACACAGTGAGGTATCTTAGAGCTTCACACATTGAGGTAGCTTAGAGCTACACACAGTGAGGTAGCTTAGAGCTACACACAGTGAGGTAGCTTAGAGCTGTACACAGTGAGGTAGCTTAGAGCTACACACAGTGAGGTAGCTTAGAGCTGTACACAGTGAGGTAGTTAAGAGCTACACACAGTGAGGTAGCTTAAAGATGTCCACAGTGAGGTAGCTTCGAGCTACACACAGTGAGGTAGCTTAGAGCTGCACACAGTGAGGAAGCTTAGAGCTGTACACAGTGAGTTAGCTTAGAGGTGCACACAGTGAGGTAGCTTAGAGCTACACACAGTGAGGTAGCTTGGAGCTACACACAGTGAGGTAGCTTAGAGCTTTACACAGTGAGGTAGCTTAGATCTGTATACAGTGAGGTAGCTTAGAGCTACACATAGTGAGGTAGCTTCGAGCTGTACAAGTGAGGTAGCTTAGACCTGCACATAGTGAGGTAGCTTAGAGCTACACACAGTGAGGTAGCTTAGAGCTGTACACAGTGAGGTAGCTTAGAGCTGCACATAGTGAGGTAGCTTAGAGCTACACACAGTGAGGTAGCTTAGAGCTACACACAGTGAGGTAGCTTTGAGCTGTATACAGTGAGGTAGCTTAGAGCTACACATAGTGAGGTAGCTTAGAGCTACACATAGTGAGGTAGCTTAGGGCTACACACAGTGAGGTAGGTTAGAGCTACAAACAGTAAGGTAGCTTAGAGTTGTACACAGTGAGGTAGCTTAGAGATACACACAGTGAGATAGATTAGAGCTAAACACAGTGAGGTAGCTTATAGCTGCACACAGTGAGGTAGCTTAAAGCTACTCACATTGAGGTAGCTTAGAGCTGTACACAGTGAGGTAGGTTAGAGCTACACACAGTGAGGTAGCTTAGAGCTACACACAGTGAGGTATCTCAGAGCTGCACAAAGTGAGGTAGCTTAGACCTACACACAGTGAGGTAGCTTAGAGCTGTACACAGTGAGGTAGCTTAGAGCTGCACACAGTGAGGTAGCTTAGAGCTACACACAGTGAGACAGCTTAGAGCTGTACACAGTGAGGTAGCTGAGAGCTACGCACAGTGAGGTAGCTTAGAGCTACACGCAGTGAGGTAGCTTTGAGCTACACACAGTGCGGTAGCTTAGAGCTACACACAGTGAGGTAGCTTTGAGCTACACACAATGAGGTAGCTTAGATCTAAACACAGTGAGGCAGCTTAGAGCTACACACAGCGAGGTAGCTTAGAGCTACACACAGTGAGGTAGCTTAGAGCTACACACAGTGAGGTAGCTTAGAGGTATAAACAGTGAGGTAGCTTAGAGTTGTACACAGTGAGTTAGCTTAGAGCTGTACACAGTGAGGTAGCTTAGAGCTACACACAGTGAGGTAGCTTAGGGCTACACACAGTGAGGTAGCTTAGAGGTGCACACAGTGAGGTAGCTTAGAGGTGCACACAGTGAGGTAGCTTAGAGCTACACACAGTGAGGTAGCTGAGAGCTACACAAAGTGAGGTAGCTTAGAGCTACGCACAGTGAGGTAGCTTAGAGCTACACACAGTGAGGTAGCTTAGAGCTACACACAGTGAGGTAGCTTAGAGCTACACACAGTGAGGTAGCTTAGAGCTACACACAGTGAGGTAGCTTAGAGCTACACACAGTGAGGTAGCTTAGAGCTACACACAGTGAGGTAGCTTAGAGCTACACACAGTGAGGTAGCTAAGAGTTACACACAGTGAGGTAGCTTAGAGCTGTACACAGTGAGGTAGCTTAGAGCTACACACAATGAGGTACCTGCGAGCTGTACACAGTGAGGTAGCTTAGAGCTACACACAGTGAGGTAGCTTAGAGCTGTCCACAGTGAGGTAGCTTCGAGCTACACACAGTGAGGTAGCTTAGAGGTGCACAAAGTGAGGTAGCTTCGAGCTACACACAGTCAGGAAGCTTGGAGCTACACACAGTGAGGTAGCTTAGAGCTACACACAGTGAGGTAGCTTAGAGCTTTACACAGTGAGGTAGCTTAGAGCTGCACATAGTGAGGTAGCTTAGAGCTACACACAGTGAGGTAGCTTAGAGCTGTACACAGTGTGGTAGCGTAGAGCTGCACATAGTGAGGTAGCTTAGAGCTACACACAGTGAGGTAGCTTAGAGCTACACACAGTGAGGTAGCTTAGAGCTACACATAGTGAGGTAGCTTCGAGCTTTACACAGTGAGGAAGCTTATAGCTGCACACAGTGAGGTAGCTTAGAGCTGTATACAGTGAGGGAGCTTAGAGCTACACACAGTAAGGTAGCTTAGAGCTACACACAGTGAGATAGCTTAGAGCTGCACACAGTGAGGCAGCTTAGACCTGTACACAGTGAGGTAACTTAGAGCTACGCACAGTGAGGTAGCTTAGAGATACACGCAGTGAGGTAGCTTTGAGCTACACACAGTGAGGTAGCTTAGAGCTACACACAGTGAGGTAGCTTAGAGCTACACACAGTGAGGTAGCTAAGAGTTACACACAGTGAGGTAGCTTAGAGCTGTACACAGTGAGGTAGCTTAGAGCTACACACAATGAGGTACCTGCGAGCTGTACACAGTGAGGTAGCTTAGAGCTACACACAGTGAGGTAGCTTAGAGTTGTCCACAGTGAGGTAGCTTCGAGCTACACACAGTGAGGTAGCTTAGAGGTTCACACAGTGAGGTAGCTTCGAGCTACACACAGTGAGGAAGCTTGGAGCTACACACAGTGAGGTAGCTTAGAGCTACACACAGTGAGGTAGCTTAGAGCTTTACACAGTGAGGTAGCTTAGAGCTGCACATAGTGAGGTAGCTTAGAGCTACACACAGTGAGGTAGCTTAGAGCTGTACACAGTGTGGTAGCGTAGAGCTGCACATAGTGAGGTAGCTTAGAGCTACACACAGTGAGGTAGCTTAGAGCTACACACAGTGAGGTAGCTTAGAGCTACACATAGTGAGGTAGCTTAGAGCTTTACACAGTGAGGAAGCTTAGAGCTGGACACAGTGAGGTAGCTTAGAGCTGTATACAGTGAGGGAGCTTAGAGCTACACACAGTAAGGTAGCTTAGAGCTACACACAGTGAGATAGCTTAGAGCTGCACACAGTGAGGCAGCTTAGACCTGTACACAGTGAGGTAACTTAGAGCTACGCACAGTGAGGTAGCTTAGAGATACACGCAGTGAGGTAGCTTTGAGCTACACACAGTGAGGTAGCTTAGAGCTACACACAGTGAGGTAGCTTAGAGCTACACACAGTGAGGTAGCTTATAGCTGCACACAGTGAGGTAGCTTAGAGCTACAAACAGTCAGGCAGCTTAGAGATACACACAGTGAGGTAGCTTAGAGCTACACACAGTGAGGTAGCTTAGAGTTGTACACAGTGAGGTAGCTTAGAGCTAAACACAGTGAGGTAGCTTAGAGCTAAACAGAGTGAGGTAGGTTAGAGCTGCACACAGTGAGGTAGCTTAGGGCTATAGACAGTGAGGCATCTTGGAGCTACTCACAGTGAGGTAGCTTAGAGCTTCACACAGTGAGTTAGTTTAGAGCTGCACACAGTGAGGTAGATTAGAGCTAAACACAGTGAGGTAGCTTAGAGCTGTACACAGTGAGGTAGCTTAGAGGTGCACACAGTGAGGGAGCTTAGAGCTACACACAGTGAGGTAGCTTACAGCTACACACAGTGAGGTAGCTTAGACCTACACACAGTTAGGAAGCTGAGAGCTACACACAGTGAGGTAGCATAGAGCTACACACAGTGAGGTAGCTTAGAGCTACACAGAGTGAGGTAGCTTGAGCTGTACACAGTGAGGTAATTAGAGCTGTACACAGTGAGGTAGCTTAGAGCTACTCACAGTGAGGTAGCTTAGAGCTGCACATAGTGAGGTAGCTTAGAGCGACACACAGTGAGGTAGCTTAGAGCTACACACAGTTAGGAATCTTAGAGCTACAGACAGTGAGGTAGATTAGAGCTACACGGTGAGTTAGCTTAGAGCTACACACAGTGAGGTAGCTAAGGGCAACACACAGTGAGGTAGCTTCGTTCTACACACAGTGCAGTAGCTTAGAGCTACACACAGTAAGGTAGCTTAGAGCTGTACACAGTGAGGTAGGTAAGAGCTACACACAGTGAGGTAGCCTAGAGCTACACACAGTGAGGTAGCTTACAGCTACACACAGTGAGGTAGCTTAGAGCTGCACACAGTGAGGTAGCTTGGAGCTACACACAGTGAGGTAGCTTAGAGCTGTACACAGTGAGGTAGCTTAGAGCTGCACACAGTGAGGTAGCTTAGAGCTACACACAGTGAGGTAGCTTAGAGCTGTACACGGTGAGGTAGCTTAGAGGTGCACACAGTGAGGTAGCTTAGAGCTACACACAGTGAGCTAGCTTAGAGCTACACACAGTGAGGTAGCTTAGAGATGTACACAGTGAGGTAGCTTAGAGCTGTATATAGTGAGGTAGCTTAGAGCTACACATAGTGAGGTAGCTTAGAGCTGTACAGAGTGAGGTAGCTTAGAGCTGCACATAATGAGGTAGCTTAGAGCTACACACAGTGAGGTAGCTTAGAGCTGTACACAGTGAGGTAGCTTAGAGCTGTAAACAGTGAGGAAGCTTAGAGCTGCACACAGTGAGGTAGCTTAGAGCTGTATACAGTGAGGTAGCTCAGAGCTGCACACAGTAAGGTAGCTTAGAGCTACACACAGTGAGGTAGCTTAGAGCTGCACACAGTGAGACAGCTTAGAGCTGTACACAGTGAGGTAGCTGAGAGCTACGCACAGTGAGGTAGCTTAGAGCTACACGCAGTGGTAGCTTTGAGCTACACACAGTGAGGTAGCTTAGAGCTACGCACAGTGAGGTAGCTTAGAGCTACACACAGTGAGGTAGCTTTGAGCTACACACAATGAGGTAGCTTAGATCTAAACACAGTGAGGCTGCTTAGAGCTACACACAGCGAAGTAGCTTATAGCTGCACACAGTGAGGTAGCTTAGATGTACACACAGTGAGGTAGCTTAGAGCTACACACAGTGAGGTAGCTGAGAGCTATACACAGAGAGGTAGCTTAGAGTTGTACACAGTGAGGTAACTTAGAGCTACAGACAGTGAGGTAGCTTAGAGCTAAACAGAGTGAGGTAGCTTAGAGCTACACAAAGTGAGGTAGCTTAAAGCTACACACAGTGAGGTAGCTTAGAGCTTCACACAGTGAGGTAGCTTAGAGCTACACACAGTGAGGTAGCTTAGAGCTGCACACAGTGTGGTAGCTTAGAGCTACACACAGTGAGGTACCTTAGAGCTACACACAGTAAGGTAGCTTTGAGCTACACACAGAGGTAGCTTAGAGCTGTCCACAGTGAGGTAGCTTCGAGCTACACACAGTGAGGTAGCTTAGAGGTGCACACAGTGAGGTAGCTTAGAGCTACACACAGTGAGGTAGCTTTGAGCTACACACAGTGAGGTAGCTTAGAGCTTTACACAGTGAGGTAGCTTAGAGCTGCACATAGTGAGGTAGCTTAGAGCTATACACAGTGAGGTAGCTTAGAGCTACACACAGTGAGGTAGCTTAGAGCTACGCATAGCGTGCTAGCTTAGAGCTTTACACAGTGAGGAAGCTTAGAGCTGCACACAGTGAGGTAGCTTAGAGCTGTATACAGTGAGGTAGCTTAGAGCTACACACAGTAAGGTAGCTTAGAGCTATACTCAGTGAGAAAGCTTAGAGCTGCACACAGTGAGGCAGCTTAGACCTGTACACAGTAAGGTAACTTAGAGCTACGCACAGTGAGGTAGCTTAGAGCTACACGCAGTGAGGTTGCTTTGAGCTACACACAGTGAGGTACCTTAGAGCTACGCACAATGAGGTAGCTTAGAGCTACACACAGTGAGGTAGCTTTGAGCTTCACACAGTGAGGTAGCTTAGAGCTACACACAGTGAGGTAGCTTAGAGCTACACACAGTGAGGTAGCTTATTGCTGCACACAGTGAGGCAGCTTAGAGATACACACAGTCAGGCAGCTTAGAGATACACTCAGTGAGGTAGCTTAGAGCTACATACAGTGAGGTAGCTTCGAGCTGTACACAGTGAGGTAGCTTAGAGCTGCACACAGTGAGGTAGCTTAGAGCTACACACAGTGAGGTAGCTTAGAGCTGTACACAGTGAGGTAGCTTAGAGGTGCACACAGTGAGGTAGCTTAGAGCTACACACAATGAGGTAGCTTGGAGCTGTACACAGTGATGTAGCTTAGAGCTGTATACAGTGAGGTAGCTTAGAGCTACACATAGTGAGGTAGCTTAGAGCTGTACACAGTGAGGTAGCTTAGAGCTGCACATAATAAGGTAGCTTAGAGCTACACACAGTGAGGTAGCTTAGAGCTGTACACAGTGAGGTAGCTTAGAGCGGCACATAGTGAGGTAGCTTAGAGCTGTACCCAGTGATGTAGCTTAGAGCTGTATACAGTGAGGTAGCTTAGAGGTACACATAGTGAGGTAGCTTAGAGCTGTACACAGTGAGGTAGCTTAGAGCTGCACATAATGAGGTAGCTTAGAGCTACACACAGTGAGGTAGCTTAGAGCTGTACACTGTGAGGTAGCTTAGAGCTACACACAGTGAGGTAGCTTAGAGCTACACACAGTGAGGTAGCTTAGAGCTACACATAGTGAGGTAGCTTATAGCTGTAAACAGTGAGGAAGCTTTGAGCTGCACACAGTGAGGTAGCTTAGAGCTGTATACAGTGAGGTAGCTTAGAGCTATACACAGTAAGGTAGCTTAGAGCTACACACAGTGAGGTAGCTTAGAGCTGCACACAGTGAGACAGCTTAGAGCTGTACACAGTGAGGTAGCTGAGAGCTACGCACAGTGAGGTAGCTTAGAGCTACACGCAGTGGTAGCTTTGAGCTACACACAGTGAGGTAGCTTAGAGCTACACACAGTGAGTTAGCTTAGATCTGCACACAGTGAGGTAGCTTTGAGCTACACACAATGAGGTAGCTTAGATCTAAACACAGTGAGGCTGCTTAGAGCTAGACACAGCGAAGTAGCTTATAGCTGCACACAGTGAGGTAGCTTAGAGGTACACACAGTGAGGTAGCTTAGAGCTACACACAGTGAGGTAGCTGAGAGCTATACACAGAGAGGTAGCTTAGAGTTGTACACAGTGAGGTAACTTAGAGCTACAGACAGTGAGGTAGCTTAGAGCTAAACAGAGTGAGGTAGCTTAGAGCTGTACACAGTGAGGTAGCTTAGGTCTACACACAGTGAGGTATCTTGGAGCTACACACAGTGAGGTAGCTTAGAGCTGCACACAGTGAGGTAGCTTAGAGCTACACACAGTGAGGTAGCTTAGGGATACAGACAGTGAGGTAGCTTAGAGCTAAACAGAGTGAGGTAGCTTAGAGCTACACAAAGTGAGGTAGCTTAAAGCTACACACAGTGAGGTAGCTTAGAGCTTCACACAGTGAGGTAGCTTAGAGCTACACACAGTAAGGTAGCTTAGAGCTACACACAGTGAGGTAGCTTAGAGCTACACACAGTGAGGTACCTTAGAGCTACACACAGTGAGGTAGCTTAGAGCTACACACAGAGGTAGCTTAGAGCTGTCCACAGTGAGGTAGCTTCGAGCTACACATAGTGAGGTAGCTTAGAGCTACACACAGTGAGGTAGCTTAGAGCTACACACAGTGAGGTAGCTTAGAGCTACGCACAGCGTGCTAGCTTAGAGCTTTACACAGTGAGGAAGCTTAGAGCTGCACACAGTGAGGTAGCTTAGAGCTGTATACAGTGAGGTAGCTTAGAGCTACACACAGTAAGGTAGCTTAGAGCTATACTCAGTGAGAAAGCTTAGAGCTGCACACAGTGAGGCAGCTTAGACCTGTACACAGTGAGGTAACTTAGAGCTACGCACAGTGAGGTAGCTTAGAGCTACACGCAGTGAGGTTGCTTTGAGCTACACACAGTGAGGTACCTTAGAGCTACGCACAATGAGGTAGCTTAGAGCTACACACAGTGAGGTAGTTTTGAGCTTCACACAGTGAGGTAGCTTAGAGCTACACACAGTGAGGTAGCTTAGAGCTACACACAGTGAGGTAGCGTAGAGCTACACACAGTGAGGTAGCTGAGAGCTACACACAGTGAGGTAGCTTATTGCGGCACACAGTGAGGCAGCTTAGAGATACACACAGTCAGGCAGCTTAGAGATACACTCAGTGAGGTAGCTTAGAGCTACATACAGTGAGATAGCTTAGAGCTGTACATAGTGAGGTAGCTTAGAGCTAAACACAGTGAGGTAGCTTAGAGCTGTATACAGTGAGGTAGCTTAGAGCTATACACAGTAAGGTAGCTTAGAGCTACACACAGTGAGGTAGCTTAGAGCTACGCACAATGAGGTAGCTTAGAGCTACACACAGTGAGGTAGCTTTGAGCTTCACACAGTGAGTTAGCTTAGAGCTACACACAGTGAGGTAGCTTAGAGCTACACACAGTGAGGTAGCTTATTACTGCACACAGTGAGGCAGCTTAGAGATACACACAGTCAGGCAGCTTAGAGATACACTCAGTGAGGTAGCTTAGAGCTACATACAGTGAGGTAGCTTCGAGCTGTACACAGTGAGGTAGCTTAGAGCTGCACACAGTGAGGTAGCTTAGAGCTACACACAGTGAGGTAGCTTAGAGCTGTACACTGTGAGGTAGCTTAGAGGTGCACACAGTGAGGTAGCTTAGAGCTACACACAGTGAGGTAGCTTAGAGCTGTACACAGTGAGGTAGCTTAGAGCGGCACATAGTGAGGTAGCTTAGAGGTACACACAGTGAGGTAGCTTAGAGCTACACACAGTGAGGTGGCTGAGAGCTATACACAGAGAGGTAGCTTAGAGTTGTACACAGTGAGGTAACTTAGAGCTACACACAGTGAGGTAGCTTAGAGCTAAACAGAGTGAGGTAGCTTAGAGCTGTACACAGTGAGGTTGCTTAGGGCAACACACAGTGAGGTAGCTTAGAGCTACACACAGTGAGGTAGCTTAGGGATACAGACAGTGAGGTAGCTTAGAGCTAAACAGAGTGAGGTAGCTTAGAGCTGCACAAAGTGAGGTAGCTTAAAGCTACACACAGTGAGGTAGCTTAGAGATTCACACAGTGAGGTAGCTTAGAGCTACACACAGTGAGGTAGCTTAGAGCTACACACAGTGAGGTAGCTTAGATTACACACAGTGAGGTACCTTAGAGCTACACACAGTGAGGTAGCTTAGAGCTACACACAGAGGTAGCTTAGAGCTGTCCACAGTGAGGTAGCTTCGAGCTACACATAGTGAGGTAGCTTAGAGCTACACACAGTGAGGCAGCTTAGAGCTACACACAGTGAGGTAGCTTAGAGCTACGCATAGCGTGCTAGCTTAGAGCTTTACACAGTGAGGAAGCTTAGAGCTGCACACAGTGAGGTAGCTTACAGCTGTATACAGTGAGGTAGCTTAGAGCTACACACAGTAAGGTAGCTTAGAGCTACACGCAGTGAGGTTGCTTTGAGCTACACACAGTGAGGTACCTTAGAGCTATGCACAATGAGGTAGCTTAGAGCTACACACAGTGAGGTAGCTTTGAGCTTCACACAGTGAGGTAGCTTAGAGCTACACACAGTGAGGTAGCTTAGAGCTACACACAGTGAGGTAGCTTATTGCTGCACACAGTGAGGCAGCTTAGAGATACACACAGTCAGGCAGCTTAGAGATACACTCAGTGAGGTAGCTTAGAGCTACATACAGTGAGGTAGCTTAGAGCTGTACATAGTGAGGTAGCTTAGAGCTAAACACAGTGAGGTAGCTTAGAGCTGTATACAGTGAGGTAGCTTAGAGCTATACACAGTAAGGTAGCTTAGAGCTACACACAGTGAGGTAGCTTAGAGCTAAACAGAGTGAGGTAGCTGAGAGCTATACACAGAGAGGTAGCTTAGAGTTGTACACAGTGAGGTAACTTAGAGCTACACACAGTGAGGTAGCTTAGAGCTAAACAGAGTGAGGTAGCTTAGAGCTGTACACAGTGAGGTAGCTTAGAGCTTCACACAGTGAGGTAGCTTAGGGATACAGACAGTGAGGTAGCTTAGAGCTAAACAGAGTGAGGTAGCTTAGAGCTACACAAAGTGAGGTAGCTTAAAGCTACACACAGTGAGGTAGCTTAGAGCTTCACACAGTGAGGTAGCTTAGAGCTACACACAGTGAGGTAGCTTAGAGCTACACACAGTGAGGTAGCTTAGAGCTACACACAGTGAGGTACCTTAGAGCTACACACAGTGAGGTAGCTTAGAGCTACACACAGAGGTAGCTTAGAGCTGTCCACAGTGAGGTAGCTTCGAGCTACACATAGTGAGGTAGCTTAGAGCTACACACAGCGAGGTAGCTTAGAGCTACACACAGTGAGGTAGCTTAGAGCTACGCATAGCGTGCTAGCTTAGAGCTTTACACAGTGAGGAAGCTTAGAGCTTCACACAGTGAGGTAGCTTAGAGCTGTATACAGTGAGGTAGCTTAGAGCTACACACAGTAAGGTAGCTTAGAGCTATACTCAGTGAGAAAGCTTAGAGCTGCACACAGTGAGGCAGCTTAGACCTGTACACAGTGAGGTAACTTAGAGCTACGCACAGTGAGGTAGCTTAGAGCTACACGCAGTGATGTTGCTTTGAGCTACACACAGTGAGGTACCTTAGAGCTAGGCACAATGAGGTAGCTTAGAGCTACACACAGTGAGGTAGCTTTGAGCTTCACACAGTGAGGTAGCTTAGAGCTACACACAGTGAGGTAGCTTAGAGCTACACACAGTGAGGTAGCTTATTGCTGCACACAGTGAGGCAGCTTAGAGATACACACAGTCAGGCAGCTTAGAGATACACTCAGTGAGGTAGCTTAGAGCTACATACAGTGAGGTAGCTTAGAGCTGTACATAGTGAGGTAGCTTAGAGCTAAACACAGTGAGGTAGCTTAGAGCTGTATACAGTGAGGTAGCTTAGAGCTACAAACAGTGAGGTAGCTTAGAGCTACACACAGTGAGGTAGCTTATAGCTACACACAGTGAGGTAGCTTAGAGCGGCACACAGTGAGGTAGCATAGAGCTACAAACAGTGAGGTAGCTTAGAGCTGCACACAGTGAGGTAGCTTAGAGCTACACGCAGTGAGGTAGCTTAGAGCTACACGCAGTGAAGTAGCTTAGAGCTACACACAGTGAAGTGGCTTAGAGCTACACACAGTGAGGTAGCTTTGAGCTATACACAGTGAGGTAGCATTAGAGCTGCACACAGTAAGGTAGCTTAGAGCTGCACACAGTGAGGTAGCTCAGAGCTACACACAGTGAGGTAGCTTAGAGGTAGACACAGTGAGGTAGCTTCGAGCTGCACACAGTGAGGTAGCTTACAGCTACACACAGTGAGGGAGCTTAGAGCTACACACAGTGAGGTAGCTTAGAGGTACACACAGTGATGTAGCTTAGAGCTACACACAGTGAGGTAGCTTTGAGCTGCACAAAGTGAGGTTGCTTAGAGCTACACACAGTGAGGTAGCCTAGCGTTACACAAAGTGATGTAGTTTAGTGCTACACACAGTGAGGTACCTTAGAGCTACACACAGTGAGGTAGCTTAGAGCTACACACAGTGAGGTAGCTTAGAGCTGTACACAGTGAGGTAGGTTAGAGCTACACACAGTGAGTTAGCTTAGAGCTACACACAGTGAGGTAGCTTAGAGCTACACACAGTGAGGTAGCTTTGGGGTGCACACAGTGAGGTAGCTTAGGGCTGTACACAGTGAGGTAGCTTAGAGCTGTACACAGTGAGTTGGCTTAGAGCTGCACACAGTGAGTTAGCTTAGAGCTACACACAGTGAGGTAGCTTAGAGCTACACACAGTGAGAGGGTTAGGGTACACACAGTGAGGTATCTTAGGGCTGTACACAGTGAGGTAACTTAGAGCAACACACAGTGAGGTAGCTTAGAGCTACACACTGTGAGGTAGCTTAGAGCTACACACTGTGAGGTAGCTTAGAGCTACACACAGTGAGGTAGCTTAGAGCTGCACACCGTGATGCAGCTTAGAGCTTCACACAGTGAGGTAGCTTAGAGCTACACACAGTGAGGTAGCTTAGAGCTACACACAGTGAGGTAGCTTAGAGCTGTACACAGTGAGGTAGCTTAGAGCTACACACAGTGAGTTAGCTCAGAGCTACACACATTGAGGTAGCTTAGAGCTACACACAGTGACGTAGCATAGTGCTACACGCAGTGAGGTAACTTAGAGCTACACACAGTGAGGTAGCTTAGTGATGCGCACAGTGAGGTAGGTTTGAGCTACAGACAGTGAGGTATCTAAGGGCTGTACACAGTGAGGTAGCTTAGAGCTGCACACAGTGAGGTAGCTTAGAGCAACGCACAGTGAGGTAGCTTAGAGCTGCACACTGTGAGGTAACTTAGAGCTACACACATTGAGGTAGCTTAGAGCTACACACTGTGAGGTAGCTTAGAGCTACACACTGTGAGGTAGCTTAGAGCTAACACAGTGAGTTAGCTTAGAGCTACACACAGTGAGGTAGCTTAGAGCTACACACAGTGACGTAGCATAGCGCTACACACAGTGAGGTAGCTTCGAGCAACACACAATGAGGTAGCTTAGAGCTACACACAGTGAGGTAGGTTTGAGCTACAGACAGTGAGGTATCTTAGGGCTGTACACAGTGAGGTAGCTTAGAGCAACACACAGTGAGGTAGCTTAGAGCTACACACATTGAGGTAGCTTAGAGCTGCACACAGTGAGTTAGCTTAGAGCTGCACACAGTGAGGTAGCTTAGATCTACTCACAGTGAGGTACCTTAGAGCTACGCACAGTGAAGTAGCTTAGAGCTACACACAGTCATGTAGCTTGGAGCTGCACACAGTGAGGTAGCTCAGAGCTGCACACAGTGAGGTAGCTCAGAGCTACACACAGTGAGGTAGCTCAGAGCTACCTACAGTGAGGTAGCTTAGAGCTACACACAGTGAGGTAGCTTAGAGCTACACACAGTGAGGTAGCTTAGGGCTACCCACAGTGAGGTATCTTAGAGCTACACACAGTGACGTAGCATAGCGCTACACACAGTGAGGTAGCTTAGAGCTACACACAGTAAGGTAGCTTAGAGATGCGCACAGTGAGGTAGCTTTGAGCTGCACACAGTGAGGTAGCTTAGAGCTACAAACAGTGAGGTAACTTAGAGCAACACACAGTGAGGTAGCTTAGAGCTACAAACAGTGACGTAACTTAGAGCAACACACAGTGAGGTAGCTTAGGGCTGTACACAGTGAGATAGCTTAGAGCTGCACACAGTGACATAGCATTAGAGCTGCACACAGTGAGGTAACTTAGAGCTGCACACAGTGAAGTAGCTTAGAACTACACACAGTGAGCTAGCTTAGGGCTGTACACAGTGAGGAAGCTTAGATCTACACACAGTGAGGTAGCTGATGGCTGTACACAGTGAGGTTGCTTAGAGCTACACACAGTGAGGTAGCTTAGAGCTACACACAGTGAGGTATCTTTGGGCTGTATACAGTGAGGTAGCTTCGAGCTGCACACAGTGAGGCAGCTTCGTGCTACACACAGTGAGGTAGCTTAGAGCTACACACAGTGAGGTTGCTTTGGGCTAGACACAGTGAGGTAGCTCAGAGCTGCCCACAGTGAGGTAGGTTATGGCAGTACACAGTGAGGTAGCTTAGAGCTGCACACAGTGAGGTAGCTTAGAGCTACACATTGAGGTAGGTTTGAGCTACAGACAGTGAGGTATCTTAGGGCTGTATACAGTGAGGTAGCTTAGAGCTACACACAGTGAGGTTGCTTAGAGATATACACAGTGAGGTACCTTATGGCTGTACACAGTGAGGTATCTTAGAGCTACACACAGTGAGGTAGCTTATAGCTGCACACAGTGAGGTAGCTTAGAGCTGCAGACATGAGGTAGCTTAGAGCTACACACAGTGAGGTAGCTTAGAGCTGCACACAGTGAGGTAGCTTAGATCTACACACAGTGAGGTACCTTAGAGCTACACACAGTGAGGTAGCTTAGAGCTACACACCGTCATGTAGCTTAGAGCTGCACACAGTGAGGTATCTCAGAGCTGCACACAGTGAGGTAGCTCAGTGCTACACACAGTGAGGTAGCTCAGGGCTGTACACAGTGAGGAAGCTTAGAGTTGCACTCAGTGAGGTAGCTCAGAGCTACACCTAGGTAGGTAGCTTAGAGCTACACACCCTGAGGTAGCTTAGAGCTACACACAGTGAGGTAGCTTAGAGCTACACACAGTGAGGTAGCTTAGAGCTACACACAGTGAGGTAGCTTAGGGCTACACACAGTGAGGTACCTTAGAGCTACACACAGTGAGGTAACTTAGAGCTACACACAGTGAGGTAGCTTAGAGCCACACAGAGTGATGTAGCTTAGAGCTACATTCAGTGAAGTAGCTTAGAGCTACACACAGTGAGGTAGCTTAGAGCTACACACAGTGAGGTAGCTTAGAGCTGCACACAGTGAGGTAGCTTAGAGCTACACACAGTGAGGTAGCTTCGAGCTACACACAGTGAGGTAGCTTCGGGGCTACTCACAGTGTGGTAGCTTAGGGCTGTATACAGTGAGGCAGCTTAGGGCTGTACACAGTGAGGTAGCTTAGAGCTATACACAGTGAGGTAGCTTAGAGCTGCGCACAGTGAGGTAGCTTAGAGCTATACACAGTGAGGTAGTTTAGAGCTACACACAGTGAGGTAGCTTAGATCTGCACACAGTGAGGTAGCTTAGAGCTACACACAGTGAGGTAGCTTCGAGCTACACACAGTGAGGTAGCTTTGGGGCTACTCACAGTGTGGTAGCTTAGGGCTGTATACAGTGAGGCAGCTTAGGTCTGTACACAGTGAGGTAGCTTAGAGCTATACACAGTGCGGTAGCTTAGAGCTGCGCACAGTGAGGTAGCTTAGAGCTATACACAGTGAGGTAGCTTAGAGCTACACACAGTGAGTTAGCTTAGGGCTACACACAGTGAGGTAGCTAAGGGCTACTCACTGTGAGCTAGCTTAGAGCTTCACACAGTGAGGTAGCTTAGAGCTAGAAACAGTGAGGTACCTTAGAGCTACACACAATGAGGTAGCTTAGGGCTGTTTCCAGTGAGGTAGCTTTGAGCTACACACAGTGAGGTAGTTTAGAGATGTTCACAGTGAGGTTCCTTAGAGCTACACACAGTGAGGTAGCTTAGAGCTGCACACAGTGAGGTAGTTTAGCGCTACACACAGTGAGGTAGCTTAGAGCTACACACAGTGAGGTAGCTTAGAGCTACACACAGTGAGGTAGCTTAGAGCTACACACAGTGCTGTAGCTTAGAGCTGCACACAGTGAGGTAACTTAGAGCTACACACAGTGAGGTGGCTTAGAGCTACACACAGTGAGGTAGCTTCGGGGCTACTCACAGTGAGGTAGCTTCGAGCTGCACAGAGTGATGTAGCTTAGGGCTCCACACAGTCTGGTAGCTTAGAGCTGTATACAGTGAGGTAGCTTAGAGCTACAAACAGTGAGTTAGCTTAGAGCTACACACAGTGAGGTAGCTTAGAGCTACACACTGAGGTAGCTTATACCTGCACACAGTGAGGTAGCTTAGAGCTACACACAGTGAGGTACCTTAGAGCTACACACAGTGAGGTAGCTTAGAGCTACACACAGTGAGGTAACTTAGAGCTACACACAGTGAGGTAGCTTAGACTTACACACAGTGAGTTAGCTTAGAGCTATACACAGTGAGGTAGCTCAGAGCTATTCACCGTGAGTTAGCTTAGGGCTGTATACAGTGAGGTAGCTTAGACCTGCACACAGTGAGGTAGCTTAGCGCTACACACAGTGAGGTAGGTTTGAGCTACAGACAGTGAGGTATCTTAGGGCTGTATACAGTGAGGTAGCTTAGAGCAACACACAATGAGGTCACTTAGAGCTACACACAGTGAGGTAGGTTTGAGCTATAGACAGTGAGGTATCTTAGGGCTGTATACTGTGAGGTAGCTTAGAGCTACACACAGTGAGGTAGCTTAGAGATATACACAGTGAGGTACCTTATGGCTGTACACAGTGAGGTATCTTAGAGCTACACACAGTGAGGTAGCTTATAGCTACACACAGTGAGGTAGCTTAGAGCTGCAGACATGAGGTAGCTTAGAGCTACACACAGTGAGGTAGCTTAGAGCTGCACACAGTGAGGTAGCTTAGATCTGCACACAGTGAGGTACCTTAGAGCTACACACAGTGAGGTAGCTTAGAGCTACACACCGTCATGTAGCTTAGAGCTGCACACAATGAGGTATCTCAGAGCTGCACACAGTGAGGTAGCTCAGTGCTACACACAGTGAGGTAGCTCAGGGCTGTACACAGTGAGGAAGCTTAGAGTTGCACTCAGTGAGGTAGCTCAGAGCTACACCTAGGTAGGTAGCTTAGAGCTACACACCGTGAGGTAGCTTAGAGCTACACACAGTGAGGTAGCTTAGAGCTACACACAGTGAGGTAGCTTAGAGCTACACACCGTCATGTAGCTTAGAGCTGCACACAATGAGGTATCTCAGAGCTGCACACAGTGAGGTAGCTCAGTGCTACACACAGTGAGGTAGCTCAGGGCTGTACACAGTGAGGAAGCTTAGAGTTGCACTCAGTGAGGTAGCTCAGAGCTACACCTAGGTAGGTAGCTTAGAGCTACACACCGTGAGGTAGCTTAGAGCTACACACAGTGAGGTCGCTTAGAGCTACACACAGTGAGGTAGCTTAGGGCTACACACAGTGAGGTACCTTAGAGCTACACACAGTGAGGTAACTTAGAGCTGCACACAGTGAGGTAGCTTAGAGCCACACAGAGTGATGTAGCTTAGAGCTACATTCAGTGAAGTAGCTTAGAGCTACACACAGTGAGGTAGCTTAGAGCTACACAGAGTGAGGTAGCTTAGAGCTGCACACAGTGAGGTAGCTTAGAGCTACACACAGTGAGGTAGCTTCGAGCTACACACAGTGAGGTAGCTTCGGGGCTACTCACAGTGTGGTAGCTTAGGGCTGTATACAGTGAGGCAGCTTAGGGCTGTACACAGTGAGGTAGCTTAGAGCTATACACAGTGAGGTAGCTTAGAGCTGCGCATAGTGAGGTAGCTTAGAGCTATACACAGTGAGGTAGGTTAGAGCTAGACACAGTGAGGTAGCTTAGAGCTACACACAATGAGGTAGCTTAGGGCTGTTTCCAGTGAGGTAGCTTTGAGCTACACACAGTGAGGTAGTTTAGAGATGTACACAGTGAGGTTCCTTAGAGCTACACACAGTGAGGTAGCTTAGAGCTGCACACAGTGAGGTAGCTTAGCGCTACACACAGTGAGGTAGCTTAGAGCTACACACTGTGAGGTAGCTTAGAGCTACACACTGTGAGGTAGCTTAGAGCTACACACAGTGAGGTAGCTTAGAGCTGCACACCGTGATGCCGCTTAGAGCTTCACACAGTGAGGTAGCTTAGAGCTACACACAGTGAGGTAGCTTAGAGCTGTACACAGTGAGGTAGCTTAGAGCTACACACAGTGAGTTAGCTCAGAGCTACACACAGTGAGGTAGCTTAGAGCTACACACAGTGACGTAGCATAGCGCTACACACAGTGAGGTAACTTAGAGCTACACACAGTGAGGTAGCTTAGTGATGCGCACAGTGAGGTAGGTTTGAGCTACAGACAGTGAGGTATCTAAGGGCTGTACACAGTGAGGTAGCTTAGAGCAACACACAGTGAGGTAGCTTAGAGCTACACACAGTGAGGTAGCTTAGAGCAACGCACAGTGAGGTAGCTTAGAGCTGCACACTGTGAGGTAACTTAGAGCTACACACATTGAGGTAGCTTAGAGCTACACACTGTGAGATAGCTTAGAGCTACACACTGTGAGGTAGCTTAGAGCTACACACAGTGAGTTAGCTTAGAGCTACACACAGTGAGGTAGCTTAGAGCTACACACAGTGACGTAGCATAGCGCTACACACAGTGAGGTAGCTTCGAGCAACACACAATGAGGTAGCTTAGAGCTACACACAGTGAGGTAGGTTTGAGCTACAGAAGTGAGGTATCTTAGGGCTGTACACAGTGAGGTAGCTTAGAGCAACACACAGTGAGGTAGCTTAGAGCTACACACATTGAGGTAGCTTAGAGCTGCACACAGTGAGTTAGCTTAGAGCTGCACACAGTGAGGTAGCTTAGATCTACACACAGTGAGGTACCTTAGAGCTACGCACAGTGAAGTAGCTTAGAGCTACACACAGTCATGTAGCTTGGAGCTGCACACAGTGAGGTAGCTCAGAGCTGCACACAGTGAGGTAGCTCAGAGCTACACACAGTGAGGTAGCTCAGAGCTACCTACAGTGAGGTAGCTTAGAGCTACACACAGTGAGGTAGCTTAGAGCTACACACAGTGAGGTAGCTTAGGGCTACCCACAGTGAGGTATCTTAGAGCTACACACAGTGACGTAGCATAGCGCTACACACAGTGAGGTAGCTTAGAGCTACACACAGTAAGGTAGCTTAGAGATGCGCACAGTGAGGTAGCTTTGAGCTGCACACAGTGAGGTAGCTTAGAGCTACAAACAGTGAGGTAACTTAGAGCAACACACAGTGAGGTAGCTTAGAGCTACAAACAGTGACGTAACTTAGAGCAACACACAGTGAGGTAGCTTAGGGCTGTAGACAGTGAGATAGCTTAGAGCTGCACACAGTGACATAGCATTAGAGCTGCACACAGTGAGGTAGCTTAGAGCTGCACACAGTGAAGTAGCTTAGAGCTACGCACAGTGAGGTAGCTTAGAGCTACTCACAGTGAGGTAGCTTAGAGCTCCACACCGTGAGGTAGCTTAGAGCTACACACAGTGAGGTAGCTTAGAGCAACACACAGTCAGGTCGCTTAGAGCTACACACAGTGAGGTAGCTTAGAGCTGTATACAGGAGGTAGCTGAGAGCTACACACAGTGATGTAGCTCAGAACTTCACACAGTGAGCTAGCTTAGGGCTGTACACAGTGAGGAAGCTTAGATCTACACACAGTGAGGTAGCTTAGAGCTACACAGAGTGAGGTAGCTTGGAGCTGCACACAGTGAGGTAGCTTAGAGCTACACACAGTGAGGTAGCTTCGAGCTACACACAGTGAGGTAGCTTCGGGGCTACTCACAGTGTGGTAGCTTAGGGCTGTATACAGTGAGGCAGCTTAGGGCTGTACACAGTGAGGTAGCTTAGAGCTATACACAGTGAGGTAGCTTAGAGCTGCGCATAGTGAGGTAGCTTAGAGCTATACACAGTGAGGTAGGTTAGAGCTAGACACAGTGAGGTAGCTTAGAGCTACACACAATGAGGTAGCTTAGGGCTGTTTCCAGTGAGGTAGCTTTGAGCTACACACAGTGAGGTAGTTTAGAGATGTACACAGTGAGGTTCCTTAGAGCTACACACAGTGAGGTAGCTTAGAGCTGCACACAGTGAGGTAGCTTAGCGCTACACACAGTGAGGTAGCTTAGAGCTACACACTGTGAGGTAGCTTAGAGCTACACACTGTGAGGTAGCTTAGAGCTACACACAGTGAGGTAGCTTAGAGCTGCACACCGTGATGCCGCTTAGAGCTTCACACAGTGAGGTAGCTTAGAGCTACACACAGTGAGGTAGCTTAGAGCTGTACACAGTGAGGTAGCTTAGAGCTACACACAGTGAGGTAGCTCAGAGCTACACACAGTGAGGTAGCTTAGAGCTACACACAGTGACGTAGCATAGCGCTACACACAGTGAGGTAACTTAGAGCTACACACAGTGAGGTAGCTTAGTGATGCGCACAGTGAGGTAGGTTTGAGCTACAGACAGTGAGGTATCTAAGGGCTGTACACAGTGAGGTAGCTTAGAGCAACACACAGTGAGGTAGCTTAGAGCTACACACAGTGAGGTAGCTTAGAGCAACGCACAGTGAGGTAGCTTAGAGCTGCACACTGTGAGGTAACTTAGAGCTACACACATTGAGGTAGCTTAGAGCTACACACTGTGAGATAGCTTAGAGCTACACACTGTGAGGTAGCTTAGAGCTACACACAGTGAGTTAGCTTAGAGCTACACACAGTGAGGTAGCTTAGAGCTACACACAGTGACGTAGCATAGCGCTACACACAGTGAGGTAGCTTCGAGCAACACACAATGAGGTAGCTTAGAGCTACACACAGTGAGGTAGGTTTGAGCTACAGAAGTGAGGTATCTTAGGGCTGTACACAGTGAGGTAGCTTAGAGCAACACACAGTGAGGTAGCTTAGAGCTACACACATTGAGGTAGCTTAGAGCTGCACACAGTGAGTTAGCTTAGAGCTGCACACAGTGAGGTAGCTTAGATCTACACACAGTGAGGTACCTTAGAGCTACGCACAGTGAAGTAGCTTAGAGCTACACACAGTCATGTAGCTTGGAGCTGCACACAGTGAGGTAGCTCAGAGCTGCACACAGTGAGGTAGCTCAGAGCTACACACAGTGAGGTAGCTCAGAGCTACCTACAGTGAGGTAGCTTAGAGCTACACACAGTGAGGTAGCTTAGAGCTACACACAGTGAGGTAGCTTAGGGCTACCCACAGTGAGGTATCTTAGAGCTACACACAGTGACGTAGCATAGCGCTACACACAGTGAGGTAGCTTAGAGCTACACACAGTAAGGTAGCTTAGAGATGCGCACAGTGAGGTAGCTTTGAGCTGCACACAGTGAGGTAGCTTAGAGCTACAAACAGTGAGGTAACTTAGAGCAACACACAGTGAGGTAGCTTAGAGCTACAAACAGTGACGTAACTTAGAGCAACACACAGTGAGGTAGCTTAGGGCTGTAGACAGTGAGATAGCTTAGAGCTGCACACAGTGACATAGCATTAGAGCTGCACACAGTGAGGTAGCTTAGAGCTGCACACAGTGAAGTAGCTTAGAGCTACGCACAGTGAGGTAGCTTAGAGCTACTCACAGTGAGGTAGCTTAGAGCTCCACACCGTGAGGTAGCTTAGAGCTACACACAGTGAGGTAGCTTAGAGCAACACACAGTCAGGTCGCTTAGAGCTACACACAGTGAGGTAGCTTAGAGCTGTATACAGGAGGTAGCTGAGAGCTACACACAGTGATGTAGCTCAGAACTTCACACAGTGAGCTAGCTTAGGGCTGTACACAGTGAGGAAGCTTAGATCTACACACAGTGAGGTAGCTGAGGGCTGTACACAGTGAGGTTGCTTAGAGCTACACACAGTGAGGTAGCTTAGAGCTACACACAGTGAGGTATCTTTGGGCTGTATACAGTGAGGTAGCTTAGAGCTGCACACAGTGAGGCAGCTTCGTGCTACACACAGTGAGGTAGCTTAGAGCTACACACAGTGAGGTTGCTTAGGGCTAGACACAGTGAGGTAGCTTAGAGCTGCCCACAGTGAGGTAGGTTAGGGCAGTACACAGTGAGGTAGCTTAGAGCTGCACACAGTGAGGTAGCTTAGAGCTACACACAGTGAGGTAGGTTTGAGCTACAGACAGTGAGGTATCTTAGGGCTGTATACAGTGAGGTAGCTTAGAGCTACACACAGTGAGGTTGCTTAGAGATATACACAGTGAGGTACCTTATGGCTGTACACAGTGAGGTATCTTAGAGCTACACACAGTGAGGTAGCTTATAGCTACACACAGTGAGGTAGCTTAGAGCTGCAGACATGAGGTAGCTTAGAGCTACACACAGTGAGGTAGCTTAGAGCTGCACACAGTGAGGTAGCTTAGATCTACACACAGTGAGGTACCTTAGAGCTACACACAGTGAGGTAGCTTAGAGCTACACACCGTCATGTAGCTTAGAGCTGCACACAGTGAGGTATCTCAGAGCTGCACACAGTGAGGTAGCTCAGTGCTACACACAGTGAGGTAGCTCAGGGCTGTACACAGTGAGGAAGCTTAGAGTTGCACTCAGTGAGGTAGCTTAGGGCTACACACAGTGAGGTACCTTAGAGCTACACACAGTGAGGTAACTTAGAGCTACACACAGTGAGGTAGCTTAGAGCCACACAGAGTGATGTAGCTTAGAGCTACATTCAGTGAAGTAGCTTAGAGCTACACACAGTGAGGTAGCTTAGAGATACACACAGTGAGGCAGCTTAGAGCTGCACACAGTGAGGTAGCTTAGAGCTACACACAGTGAGGTAGCTCCGAGCTACACACAGTGAGGTAGCTTCGGGGCTACTCACAGTGTGGTAGCTTAGGGCTGTATACAGTGAGGCAGCTTAGGGCTGTACACAGTGAGGTAGCTTAGAGCTATACACAGTGAGGTAGCTTAGAGCTGCGCACAGTGAGGTAGCTTAGAGCTATACACAGTGAGGTAGCTTAGAGCTGCGCACAGTGAGGTAGCTTAGAGCTATACACAGTGAGGTAGCTTAGAGCTACACACAGTGAGGTAGCTTAGAGCTACACACAGTGAGGTAGCTTAGAGCTACACACAGTGAGGTTGCTTAGAGCTGCACACAGTGAGGTAGCTTAGAGCTACACACAGTGAGGTAGCTTCGAGCTACACAAAGTGAGGTAGCTTCGGGGCTACTCACAGTGTGGTAGCTTAGGGCTGTATACAGTGAGGCAGCTTAGGGCTGTACACAGTGAGGTAGCTTAGAGCTATACACAGTGAGGTAGCTTAGAGCTGCGCACAGTGAGGTAGCTTAGAGCTATACACAGTGAGGTAGCTTAGAGCTGCGCACAGTGAGGTAGCTTAGAGCTATACACAGTGAGGTAGCTTAGAGCTACACACAGTGAGGTAGCTTAGATCTGCACACAGTGAGGTAGCTTAGAGCTACACACAGTGAGGTAGCTTCGAGCTACACACAGTGAGGTAGCTTCGGGGCTACTCACAGTGTGGTAGCTTAGGGCTGTATACAGTGAGGCAGCTTAGGTCTGTACACAGTGAGGTAGCTCAGAGCTATACACAGTGAGGTAGCTTAGAGCTGCGCACAGTGAGGTAGCTTAGAGGTATACACAGTGAGGTAGCTTAGAGCTACATACAGTGAGTTAGCTTAGGGCTACACACAGTGAGGTAGCTAAGGGCTACTCACTGTGAGCTAGCTTAGAGCTTCACACAGTGAGGTAGCTTAGAGCTAGACACAGTGAGGTACCTTAGAGCTACACACAATGAGGTAGCTTAGGGCTGATTCCAGTGAGGTAGCTTTGAGCTACATACAGTGAGCTAGTTTAGAGATGTTCACAGTGAGGTTCCTTAGAGCTACACACAGTGAGGTAGCTTAGAGCTGCACACAGTGAGGTAGTTTAGCGCTACACACAGTGAGGTAGCTTAGAGCTACACACAGTGAGGTAGCTTAGAGCTACACACAGTGAGGTAGCTTAGAGCTACACACAGTGCTGTAGCTTAGAGCTGCACACAGTGAGGTAACTTAGCGCTACACACAGTGAGGTGGCTTAGAGCTACACACAGTGAGGTAGCTTCGGGGCTACTCACAGTGAGGTAGCTTCGAGCTACACAGAGTGATGTAGCTTAGGGCTCCACACAGTCTGGTAGCTTAGAGCTGTATACAGTGAGGTAGCTTAGAGCTACAAACAGTGAGTTAGCTTAGAGCTACACACAGTGAGGTAGCTTAGAGCTACACACTGAGGTAGCTTATACCTACACACAGTGAGGTAGCTTAGAGCTACACACAGTGAGGTAGCTTAGAGCTACACACAGTGAGGTAGCTTAGAGCTACACACAGTGAGGTAGCTTAGAGTAGTACAAAGTTAGGTAGCTTAGAGCTACACACAATGAGTTACCTTAGAGCTACACACAGTGAGGTAGCTTAGAGCTACACAGAGTGAGGTAACTTAGAGCTACACACAGTGAGGTAGCTTAGACTTACACACAGTGAGTTAGCTTAGAGCTATACACAGTGAGCTAGCTCAGAGCTATTCACCGTGAGTTAGCTTAGGGCTGTATACAGTGAGGTAGCTTAGACCTGCACACAGTGAGGTAGCTTAGAGCTACACACAGTGAGGTAGGTTTGAGCTACAGACAGTGAGGTATCTTAGGGCTGTATACAGTGAGGTAGCTTAGAGCAACACACAATGAGGTCACTTAGAGCTACACACAGTGAGGTAGGTTTGAGCTATAGACAGTGAGGTATCTTAGGGCTGTATACTGTGAGGTTGCTTAGAGCTACACACAGTGAGGTAGCTTAGAGATATACACAGTGAGGTACCTTATGGCTGTACACAGTGAGGTATCTTAGAGCTACACACAGTGAGGTAGCTTATAGCTACACACAGTGAGGTAGCTTAGAGCTGCAGACATGAGGTTGCTTAGAGCTACACACAGTGAGGTAGCTTAGAGCTGCACACAGTGAGGTAGCTTAGATCTACACACAGTGAGGTACCTTAGAGCTACACACAGTGAGGTAGCTTAGAGCTACACACCGTCATGTAGCTTAGAGCTGTACACAATGAGGTATCTCAGAGCTGCACACAGTGAGGTAGCTCAGTGTTACACACAGTGAGGTAGCTCAGGGCTGTACACAGTGAGGAAGCTTAGAGTTGCACTCAGTGAGGTAGCTCAGAGCTACACCTAGGTAGGTAGCTTAGAGCTACACACCGTGAGGTAGCTTAGAGCTACACACAGTGAGGTAGCTTAGAGCTACACACAGTGAGGTAGCTTAGGGCTACACACAGTGAGGTACCTTAGAGCTACACACAGTGAGGTAACTTAGAGCTACACACAGTGAGGTAGCTTAGAGCCACACAGAGTGATGTAGCTTAGAGCTACATTCAGTGAAGTAGCTTAGAGCTACACACAGTGAGGTAGCTTAGAGCTGCGCACAGTGAGGTAGCTTAGAGCTATACACAGTGAGGTAGCTTAGAGCTACACACAGTGAGGTAGCTTAGATCTGCACACAGTGAGGTAGCTTAGAGCTACACACAGTGAGGTAGCTTCGAGCTACACACAGTGAGGTAGCTTCGGGGCTACTCACAGTGTGGTAGCTTAGGGCTGTATACAGTGAGGCAGCTTAGGTCTGTACACAGTGAGGTAGCTTAGAGCTATACACAGTGAGGTAGCTTAGAGCTGCGCACAGTGAGGTAGCTTAGAGGTATACACAGTGAGGTAGCTTAGAGCTACATACAGTGAGTTAGCTTAGGGCTACACACAGTGAGGTAGCTAAGGGCTACTCACTGTGAGCTAGCTTAGAGCTTCACACAGTGAGGTAGCTTAGAGCTAGACACAGTGAGGTACCTTAGAGCTACACACAATGAGGTAGCTTAGGGCTGATTCCAGTGAGGTAGCTTTGAGCTACATACAGTGAGGTAGTTTAGAGATGTTCACAGTGAGGTTCCTTAGAGCTACACACAGTGAGGTAGCTTAGAGCTGCACACAGTGAGGTAGTTTAGCGCTACACACAGTGAGGTAGCTTAGAGCTACACACAGTGAGGTAGCTTAGAGCTACACACAGTGAGGTAGCTTAGAGCTACACACAGTGCTGTAGCTTAGAGCTGCACACAGTGAGGTAACTTAGAGCTACACACAGTGAGGTGGCTTAGAGCTACACACAGTGAGGTAGCTTCGGGGCTACTCACAGTGAGGTAGCTTCGAGCTACACAGAGTGATGTAGCTTAGGGCTCCACACAGTCTGGTAGCTTAGAGCTGTATACAGTGAGGTAGCTTAGAGCTACAAACAGTGAGTTAGCTTAGAGCTACACACAGTGAGGTAGCTTAGAGCTACACACTGAGGTAGCTTATACCTACACACAGTGAGGTAGCTTAGAGCTACACACAGTGAGGTAGCTTAGAGCTACACACAGTGAGGTAGCTTAGAGCTACACACAGTGAGGTAGCTTAGAGTAGTACAAAGTTAGGTAGCTTAGAGCTACACACAGTGAGTTACCTTAGAGCTACACACAGTGAGGTAGCTTAGAGCTACACAGAGTGAGGTAACTTAGAGCTACACACAGTGAGGTAGCTTAGACTTACACACAGTGTGTTAGCTTAGAGCTATACACAGTGAGGTAGCTCAGAGCTATTCACCGTGAGTTAGCTTAGGGCTGTATACAGTGAGGTAGCTTAGACCTGCACACAGTGAGGTAGCTTAGAGCTACACACAGTGAGGTAGGTTTGAGCTACAGACAGTGAGGTATCTTAGGGCTGTATACAGTGAGGTAGCTTAGAGCAACACACAATGAGGTCACTTAGAGCTACACACAGTGAGGTAGGTTTGAGCTATAGACAGTGAGGTATCTTAGGGCTGTATACTGTGAGGTAGCTTAGAGCTACACACAGTGAGGTAGCTTAGAGATATACACAGTGAGGTACCTTATGGCTGTACACAGTGAGGTATCTTAGAGCTACACACAGTGAGGTAGCTTATAGCTACACACAGTGAGGTAGCTTAGAGCTGCAGACATGAGGTTGCTTAGAGCTACACACAGTGAGGTAGCTTAGAGCTGCACACAGTGAGGTAGCTTAGATCTACACACAGTGAGGTACCTTAGAGCTACACACAGTGAGGTAGCTTAGAGCTACACACCGTCATGTAGCTTAGAGCTGTACACAATGAGGTATCTCAGAGCTGCACACAGTGAGGTAGCTCAGTGTTACACACAGTGAGGTAGCTCAGGGCTGTACACAGTGAGGAAGCTTAGAGTTGCACTCAGTGAGGTAGCTCAGAGCTACACCTAGGTAGGTAGCTTAGAGCTACACACCGTGAGGTAGCTTAGAGCTACACACAGTGAGGTAGCTTAGAGCTACACACAGTGAGGTAGCTTAGGGCTACACACAGTGAGGTACCTTAGAGCTACACACAGTGAGGTAACTTAGAGCTACACACAGTGAGGTAGCTTAGAGCCACACAGAGTGATGTAGCTTAGAGCTACATTCAGTGAAGTAGCTTAGAGCTACACACAGTGAGGTAGCTTAGAGCTGCGCACAGTGAGGTAGCTTAGAGCTATACACAGTGAGGTAGCTTAGAGCTACACACAGTGAGGTAGCTTAGATCTGCACACAGTGAGGTAGCTTAGAGCTACACACAGTGAGGTAGCTTCGAGCTACACACAGTGAGGTAGCTTCGGGGCTACTCACAGTGTGGTAGCTTAGGGCTGTATACAGTGAGGCAGCTTAGGTCTGTACACAGTGAGGTAGCTTAGAGCTATACACAGTGAGGTAGCTTAGAGCTGCGCACAGTGAGGTAGCTTAGAGGTATACACAGTGAGGTAGCTTAGAGCTACATACAGTGAGTTAGCTTAGGGCTACACACAGTGAGGTAGCTAAGGGCTACTCACTGTGAGCTAGCTTAGAGCTTCACACAGTGAGGTAGCTTAGAGCTAGACACAGTGAGGTACCTTAGAGCTACACACAATGAGGTAGCTTAGGGCTGATTCCAGTGAGGTAGCTTTGAGCTACATACAGTGAGGTAGTTTAGAGATGTTCACAGTGAGGTTCCTTAGAGCTACACACAGTGAGGTAGCTTAGAGCTGCACACAGTGAGGTAGTTTAGCGCTACACACAGTGAGGTAGCTTAGAGCTACACACAGTGAGGTAGCTTAGAGCTACACACAGTGAGGTAGCTTAGAGCTACACACAGTGCTGTAGCTTAGAGCTGCACACAGTGAGGTAACTTAGAGCTACACACAGTGAGGTGGCTTAGAGCTACACACAGTGAGGTAGCTTCGGGGCTACTCACAGTGAGGTAGCTTCGAGCTACACAGAGTGATGTAGCTTAGGGCTCCACACAGTCTGGTAGCTTAGAGCTGTATACAGTGAGGTAGCTTAGAGCTACAAACAGTGAGTTAGCTTAGAGCTACACACAGTGAGGTAGCTTAGAGCTACACACTGAGGTAGCTTATACCTACACACAGTGAGGTAGCTTAGAGCTACACACAGTGAGGTAGCTTAGAGCTACACACAGTGAGGTAGCTTAGAGCTACACACAGTGAGGTAGCTTAGAGTAGTACAAAGTTAGGTAGCTTAGAGCTACACACAGTGAGTTACCTTAGAGCTACACACAGTGAGGTAGCTTAGAGCTACACAGAGTGAGGTAACTTAGAGCTACACACAGTGAGGTAGCTTAGACTTACACACAGTGTGTTAGCTTAGAGCTATACACAGTGAGGTAGCTCAGAGCTATTCACCGTGAGTTAGCTTAGGGCTGTATACAGTGAGGTAGCTTAGACCTGCACACAGTGAGGTAGCTTAGAGCTACACACAGTGAGGTAGGTTTGAGCTACAGACAGTGAGGTATCTTAGGGCTGTATACTGTGAGGTAGCTTAGAGCTACACACAGTGAGGTAGCTTAGAGATATACACAGTGAGGTACCTTATGGCTGTACACAGTGAGGTATCTTAGAGCTACACACAGTGAGGTAGCTTATAGCTACACACAGTGAGGTAGCTTAGAGCTGCAGACATGAGGTTGCTTAGAGCTACACACAGTGAGGTAGCCTAGCATTACACAAAGTGATGTAGTTTAGTGCTACACACAGTGAGGTACCTTAGAGCTACACACAGTGAGGTAGCTTAGAGCTACACACAGTGAGGTAGCTTAGAGCTACACACACTGCTGTAGCTTAGAGCTGCACACAGTGAGGTAACTTAGAGCTACACACAGTGAGGTGGCTTAGAGCTGCACACAGTGAGGTAGCTTCGGGGCTACTCACAGTGAGGTAGTTTCGAGCTACACAGAGTGATGTAGTTTAGGGCTCCACACAGTCTGGTAGCTTAGAGCTGTATACAGTGAGGTAGCTTAGAGCTACAAACAGTGAGTTAGCTTAGATTTACACACAGTGAGGTAGCTTAGAGCTACACACTGAGGTAGCTTATACCTACACACAGTGAGGTAGCTTTGAGCTACACACAGTGAGGTAGCTTAGAGCTACACTCAGTGAGGTAGCTTAGAGCTACACACAGTGAGGTAGCTTAGAGCAGTACAAAGTTAGGTAGCTTAGAGCTACACACAGTGAGGTACCTTAGAGGTACACACAGTGAGGCAGCTTAGAGCTACACAGAGTGAGGTAACTTAGAGCTACACACAGTGAGGTCGCTTAGACTTACACACAGTGTGTTAGCTTAGAGCTATACACAGTGAGGTAGCTCAGAGCTATTCACCGTGAGTTAGCTTAGGGCTGTATACAGTGAGGTAGCTTAGACCTGCACACAGTGAGGTAGCTTAGAGCTACACAGAGTGCGGTAACTGAGAGCTACACACAGTGAGGTAGCTCAGAGCTACACACAGTGAGGTAGCTTAGGGCAACACACAGTGAGGTACCAGAGCTACACAGAGTGAGGTAACTGAGAGCTACACACAGTGAGGTAGCTCAGAGCTACACACAGTGATGTACCAGGCTACACACAGTGAGTTAGCTTTGAGCTACACACTGTGAGGTATCTTAGGGCTATATACAGTGAGGTAGCTTTGAGCTACACGCAGTGAGGTAGCTTAGGGCTGTATACAATGAGGTAGCTTAGAGCAACACACAGTGAGGTAGCTTATAGCTACACACAGTGAGGTAGCTTAGGGCTGTATACAGTGAGGTAGATTAGAGCTACACATAGTGAGTTAGCTTAGAGCTACACACAGTGAGGTAGCTTATAGCTGTAAACAGTGAGGTAGCTTACAGCTACACACAGTGAGGTAGCTTAGAGCTGCACACAGTGAGGTAGCTTAGACCTACACTCAGTGAGGTAGCTTTGAGCTACACACAGTGAGGTAGCTTAGAGCTACACACAGTGAGGTAGCTTAGAGCTACACACAGTGAGGTAGCTTAGAGCAGTACAAAGTTAGGTAGCTTAGAGCTACACACAGTGAGGTACCTTAGAGCTACACACAGTGAGGCAGCTTAGAGCTACACAGAGTGAGGTAACTTAGAGCTACACACAGTGAGGTCGCTTAGACTTACACACAGTGTGTTAGCTTAGAGCTATACACAGTGAGGTAGCTCAGAGCTATTCACCGTGAGTTAGCTTAGGGCTGTATACAGTGAGGTAGCTTAGACCTGCACACAGTGAGGTAGCTTAGAGCTACACAGAGTGCGGTAACTGAGAGCTACACACAGTGAGGTAGCTCAGAGCTACACACAGTGAGGTAGCTTAGGGCAACACACAGTGAGGTACCAGAGCTACACAGAGTGAGGTAACTGAGAGCTACACACAGTGAGGTAGCTCAGAGCTACACACAGTGATGTACCAGAGCTACACACAGTGAGTTAGCTTTGAGCTACACACTGTGAGGTATCTTAGGGCTATATACAGTGAGGTAGCTTTGAGCTACACGCAGTGAGGTAGCTTAGGGCTGTATACAATGAGGTAGCTTAGAGCAACACACAGTGAGGTAGCTTATAGCTACACACAGTGAGGTAGCTTAGGGCTGTATACAGTGAGGTAGATTAGAGCTACACATAGTGAGTTAGCTTAGAGCTACACACAGTGAGGTAGCTTATAGCTGTAAACAGTGAGGTAGCTTACAGCTACACACAGTGAGGTAGCTTAGAGCTGCACACAGTGAGGTAGCTTAGACCTACACTCAGTGAGGTAGCTTAGAGCTACACACAGTGAGGTAGCTTAGAGCTGCACACAGTGAGGTAGCTTAGAGCTGTACACAGTGAGGTAGCTTAGAGCTACACACAGTGAGTTAGCTTAGATTTACACACAGTGAGGTAGCTTATAGCTGTAAACAGTGAGGTAGCTTACAGCTACACACAGTGAGGTAGCTTAGGGCTGTATACAGTGATGTAGCTTAGAGCTACACACAGTGAGGTAGCTTAGGGCTGTACACTGTGCGGTAGCTTAGAGCAACGCACAGTGAGGTAGCTTAGAGCTACACACAGTGCGGTAGTTTAGAGCAACACACAGTGAGGTAGCTTAGAGCTACACAGTGTGAGGTAACTTAGAGCTGCACACAGTGAGGTAGCTTAGAGCTACACACTGTGAGGTAGCTTAGAGCTACACACTGTGAGGTAGCTTAGAGATACACACAGTGAGGTAGCTTAGAGCTGCACACAGTGAGGTAGCTTAGAGCTTCACACAGTGAGGTAGCTTAGAGCTACACACAGTGAGGCATCTTAGAGCAACGCACAGTGAGGTAGCTTAGATCTACACACTTTGAGGTAACTTATAGCTACACACATTGAGGTAGCTTAGAGCTACACACTGTTAGGTAGCTTAGAGCTACACACTGTGAGGTAGCTTAGAGCTACACACAGTATGGTAGCTTCGAGCTGGACACAGTGAGGTAGCTTAGAGCTACACACAGTGACGTAGCTTAGAGCTACACACAGTGAGGTAGCTTAGAGCTGCACACAGTGAGGTAGCTTAGAGCTTTTCACGGTGAGGTAGCTTAGAGCTACACACAGTGAGGTAGCTTAGAGCTACACACAGTGAGGTAGCTTAGAGCTGTACACAGTGAGGTAGCTTCGAGCTGTACTCAGTGAGGTAGCTTAGTGCTACACAAAGTGAGGTAGTTAGAGCTACACACAGTGAGGTAGGTTAGGACTGTATACAGTGAGGTAGCTTAGAGCTGCACACAGTTCGGTAGCTTAGAGCTACACACAGTGAGGTAGCTTAGAGCTACACACAGTGAGGTAGCTTAGAGCTACACACAGTGAGGTAGCTTAGGGCTGTATACAGTGAGGTAGTTAGAGCTACACACAGTGAGGTAGCTTAGGGCTGTATACAGTGAGGTCGCTTAGAGCTACACACATTGAGGTAGCTTAGGGCTACACACAGTGAGGTAGCTTAGAGCTGCACACAGTGAGGTAGCTTAGAGCTACACACAGTGAGGTAGCTTAGAGCTACACACAGTGAGGTAGCTTAGGGCTGTATACAGTGAGGTCGCTTAGAGCTACACACATTGAGGTAGCTTAGGGCTACACACAGTGAGGTAGCTTAGAGCTGCACACAGTGAGGTATCTTAGGGCTGTGTACAGTGAGGTAGTTTAGAGCTACACACATTGAGGTTGCTTAGGGCTGTATACAGTGAGGTAGCTTAGAGCTGCACACAGTGAGGTAGCTTAGAGCTACACACAGTGACGTAGCTTAGAGCTACACACAGTGAGGTAGCTTATAGTTGTACACTGTGAGCTAGCTTAGAGCTACACACAGTGAGGTAGCTTAGAGCAACACACAGTGAGGTAGCTTTTAGCTGTACATAGTGAGGTAGCTTAGAGCTACACACAGTGAGGTAGCTTAGAGCTGCAGACAGTGAGGTAGCTTAGAGCTACACACAGTGATGTAGCTGAGAGCTACAAACTGTGAGGTAGCTTAGAGCTACACACTGTGAGGTAGCTTAGAGCTACACACAGTGAGGTAGCTTAGAGCTGCACACAGTGAGGTAGCTTAAGGGTACTCACCGTGAGGTAGCTTAGGGCTGTACACAGTGAGGTAGCTTAGGGCTGTATACAGTGAGGTAGCTTAGAGCTACACACTGTGAGGTCGCTTAGAGCTACACACAGTGAGGTATTTAGAGCTACACACAGTGAGGTAGCTTAGAGCTACACACAGTGAGGTAGCTTAGTGCTGCACACAGTGAGATAGCTTAGAGCTACACACAGTGAGATAGCTTAGGGCTGCACACAATGAGGTAGCTTAGAACTACACACAGTGAAGTAGCTTGCTTGGTTGAGGAATACCCTCTCAAACTTAATGCACAGCAATTAAGGAGACATTAACTGTAACTCATAAATAATGATTGCCAATAGATATTTGGCAACAGGTCTGAATTCAGCCTGTTCCTCCCCATGGTGTGGTTTGCATTCCACCATCACATTTTAACCTGGCAGACACCAGTTGTGTTTCTTGTGTAGCATTTTGTGCCTTCACCAGATGTAAAATAAAGTCTTAAATTTTCCATTATTGCCATCTCTGCATCAAAATTTATGCTGTTTCCAAACAGCTCCTGTTCGGCGTTACTGGGAATTTAGGGGCTGAATTCAGTCATCATTTCCAGCAACTTTGCAATGCTGCCAAAAAACCCAGTCCATTTTAAATGTGGTTTCGGCACCTTTCCCTGACTCCCCTCAAACGTTTTGGGGCTTGTTTTGCTGTCAGCCATGTCCCAGTTGGGAGGTCCCTCTTCCCTGAACCACAAAGTGCCACTCCAGGACTTGAGCAGGAAAATCAAAGCTGAATCCCGTTGCAGTACTGAAGGAGCACAGGCCTTTCAGATGAGATGTTAAACCGAGGCCCTGTCTCCTCTCTGAGGTGGATGTAAAAGATGGTTTCGAAGAAGAATAGGAGGCCAATTATCCCTGGTATCCCAGCCAATATGTATCATTCAATCAGCATCACAAAAACAGTTTATCTGGTCATTATGACAATGCTGTTTGTGGGAGCTTGCTGTGCGCGAATTGACTGTGGCCTTTCCTACCTTACAACAGTGACTACACTTCAAAAGTACTTCATTGGCTGTAAAACACCTCAGGACATCCGGTAGTTGTGAAAGTTACTGCATAGATACAAGACTTTCTCATTTGCAAACTGTCCCAATGGCAGTTATTTGATCCTGAAAGTTTTGGGATACAGCAGGGGCCACTGTCTGGAAGTTGGGCTCCAATCTCTGTCTCTTGAGTAGTCTGTGCTTCCTTGGAGGTAGAACCCTCTCTGACTATCTCTTGCCTGAAGTCCTGCTGCTGTTTGCAATGAAGCTGCTACTAGCTTCAAGGGTGATCAAATTTCCAAGATGCCACTGCAAAGGAGAGTTGTAGATTCCAGACAGCCATGCTTGCCAGTTACTGCTACATCTTGGGCGATGTCACCTGGAGCCTGTATCATTTCCGTCAAACGTCCTTTATTTTTTAAGAACAGAAGAAATAGAAGCAGGAGTAGGCCATTCAGCCCCTTGAGCCTGCTCCACCAGTCAATAAGATCATGGCTGACCTGATGTGGTCTTAACCCCACTTTCCTGCCTATCCCCCATAACCATTGACACCCTTGTCAATCAAAAATCTGTCTAACTCAGCCTTGAATGTATTTAATCGTGTAGCCTCCACTGCTCTCTCAGGTAGAGAATTCAATACACTAATGACCTTCCTAGAGAAAAAAATTCCTCCTCATCTCTGTCTTAAATAGGAGGGCCTTTTTTTTTGCAGGTGAGTACAATGAGTTCAGGGTACACTGATCTCTGCCACATCCTCTCCTACTCCTCCAAGTCCCTGTGCTTGAGGAATCACCCAGTGCCAATTCCTCAGTATTATCTCAGTGGGAGTCTGAGTTTCTGCCAGACGTGAGTTGTTTTATTCATAGGATGTGTGTATTACTGGCAAGGCCAGAATTTATTGCCCACCCTAATTCCCTTGAGAAGGAGTTGGTGAGCTGTCTTCTTAAACTGCCGCAGTCCATGCGGATTGCAGTTTTTTGTAGCAGTTTTGATACAACGGGGTGGTTTGCTAAACCAGAATTAGAGGATCACAGATACCCTGGAGGGTTGTGGGACTGGAGGAGATTACAGCAATAAGGGTTTGAGATTAAGGGAGCCACTGTAGATCCTGGTGCAAGTAAGGACATGGAAAGCAGAGTTTTGGATGATTTCAAGTGTAGAGATGTTAAAATATGGGACGTTGGCCAGGAGTGTGTTAGACTAGTCAAGCTAGAGGTAGCAAATATGTAAATAAGGTCAGTAGATGAGGTGAGGCAGGGCAAAGTTGGGCGATGTTACATAGGTGGAAATAGGATGCCTTAGTCATGGTGCAGCTACATGGTTGGAAGCTGATCTCGGAGTCAAATATGATCTTCAGGCAGTTGCCAGGGAGAAGGGTACATTCAGTGGCGAGGGACTAGAGTTTACTGGGACCAAAGACAATGACTCTGGTCTTCCCAAAATTTCACTGGAGGAAATTTTCCTCTTGCACTGCCTGATGTTAGACAAGCAGTCTGACAATTTAGAAACAGTGGAGGAGTTGAGAGAGGTGGAGCTGAGAGGTTTCAGCAATAAATTTATCCCAAGATGATCATACTCATCCATGCTTTCATTCCGCCATCTTTTCCAACTGTGGCTCAGTGTAGCATTCCCACTTCTGACTTACAGGATTGAATGGACTTTGGGAAGAAATCTCCTCCTGATCTGCAAAATAATGCCATGGGATCCTTTACATCCATCTGTGAGAGGAGACTTGGTTTAAGAACTCAACCGAAAGACTGCCTCCCTGACAGTGCAGCACTCCCTCAGTACTGCACTGAAGTGTTAGCCTGGATTTCTATGTTCAAGGCTCTGGAGTGAGACTTGAAGCCACAGTTGAGACAGTAGGGAAGGACAGCAGAAAGGAAAAACGGATGACCATAACCACCTTGGGTTAAAGGAAACCTAGAAAAGAGATTGAAGTCTGACTGTGTGTACTGCAGAGGCCAAAGTCATAGGAGCAAAGGGCTGACAACTTCAGCATGTGCCATAACAACGTGTGCCCATTTATTGTATGACCTTGTCCTCAAGGTAGTTGCAAGGGACCTGAAGATGGGAATGCCCCCTCCAGTGACCTCCCTTTGTCGACCATTGAGTGCCAAGTTTTCTTACAAAGAAATAAGAAAATAAAGTTCGGATTGACAGGTAAAGAATGTGTAACAAGTGGGAGAGGTAGGGCAATGTGGGAGTATTACATGGAGAAAAGTATTTGGTCTGGTTTAAGTCAGTTGCTGTGTGCTGCAGAAAGTGTGTAGCTATAGGCAGCCAATATAGCCAATTAGAGGCACTCTAATTGGAGTACAGTGCATTGTGTTGTAAGAGTGTGATGATCCAAGAATGAAAGGGAGAATGTGGTGAATTTGTTCCTTGGAATCCTCGTCAAGTCATTAAACCTTTTTGGCACTGTTCTGGGAGTGAAGGAATTGATAGCCATGCCAGTATACATTCATTCAGATGGCATGACTGACATTTTGGCTGGCTCAGTGACTTGCAAGCCCAGGAGTCCATGCCTCCTGCTTTCAAACACATCCAGGAAGGATTAGAGATCTTTAGAGAAGTTCTGTGTTGTTCATGTGGTTATAGACCCACCCTGCTAGGCCGCTGGGCACAGATGGCATTTGACTGGTCATAATACTGCCAAAACATAATCCAGATTATATGCACTGAGGTAATTCAAGAGTGAAATGAAGGAGAGAAAGGGTGTTTGTGACTTGATCTGTTAAGCTCCTGGAGTGCTGCTCGAGTGCAGGCCAAACAACGCTTGTAAAAAGCAGCAAAGAAATCTCCTGGACGGTTATCTGCTTCCATCCATCTTGCACAGGCTTTGCACCAGTACTTGCGCCAATGGCTATGCGAATGAGAAATCTTCCACTACTCAAGGCCAGTTACCAATGGAGCACTTTTGTCTTAAAGGTGCAGCAGTGGTGTAGGTCAAATTGAGGAAATTCTGGGCCACGGCGTACTTCTTTGCTTAGGGTGCAGTGGAAGAATCGATTTTCTGCAGTTGAAGTCAAGAAGTGTTCAGTGTGTCTCTGGTAACAGACATGTATGAAGTTCCTTTTTTTTAACAAAGATGCTAATCTGTTCGTGTGGTTAGAGGACAGGCGGGTTTCACATAAAGGCAATGTTACAAATATTATCAGAATGTTACACAGCAAACTTAAATCCAGAAGAACGTTAAGGACTAACCACAGTGATGTCTGGCAGCTCTAAAACGAGGACCATATTTATTTCCCCACCATAATGATGATTTATTGATGCAAGAATTGCAATCAATCTTTTACCACGTCACTTTCTCCCCGCTACTTGAAATTTCCTGGTACTCTGGCAAATCAAGTATTTCCCAAACATGAGTTGCTTTTTATTGTCTAATGGCCAGATTGGTTCAGAAACAGGTTTCCTTAGAAATAGGCATCTGGTTGATCCTGCCAGATGTATTTCGTAACTTTTTAGAAGCATTGAGTATCCTATTGGCTGTGACATATCCTGTTTACAATGCTTTGATTGATTCTCAGAATTATCTTCCAGTTGCATGTCATGCGCGGTCCACTCTGTGGATCTAAGATATGATGCAAATCAACACTAAGTGATATTCAAAGTGAAGTAGATTCATAAAATCATAGAATGTTTACGTCACACAAAGAGGCCACTTGGCCCATTGTGTCTGTGCTGGCTGATAAACAAGCTGACCAGCCGGATCCCAGTTTCCAGCATTTGGCCTGTAGCCCTGCAGGTTACAGCACTTCAGGTGCACATCCAGACACCTTTTAAATGAGTTGAGGGTTTCTGCCTCCTGCCCTTTCAGGCAGTGAGTACCAAACCCCCACAACCATCTGGGTAAAAAGGAAATTCCTCATCTCCCCTCTAATTTTCTACCAACCACTTTAAATCTTTAACCCCTAATCAATTAACTCTATGCTAAAGCAAATAGGCCCTTCCCATCCACTCTATCCAGGCCCCTCACAATTTTGTCAATCAAATCTCCCCTCAGCCTCCTCTGTTCCAAGGGGAACAACCCCAGTCTATCCAATCTTTCCTCATAGCTGCAATTGTCCAGTCCTGGCAACTCCCCCGTAAATCTCCCCTGTACCCTCTCTAGTGCGATTACAGCCTTTCTGTAATGAGGTGACCAGAACTGCACACAGTAGTCAAGTTATGGCCTAACTTGTGTTTTATATAGTTCCAGCATAACCACTCTGTTCTTATATTCTGTGCCTCAGCTAATAAATGAAAGGATTCCATATGCTTTCTGAATCACCTTATCAGTCTGTCCTGTTACCTTCAGGGATCTGTGGACATGCACTGCATTGTATCGTCCCATTGTCATCTGCAAACTTCTTGATCATGCCCCCTACATTTATGTCCAAATCATTAATGTATACCCCAAAAAGCAGGAGACCTAGTACTGAGCCCTGCGGAACCCCATTGAAAACAGCCTTTCAGTCTCAAAAACATCCATCAACAATTACCCTTTGTTTACATGTGAGAATAAGATAGTGTTAAATGTCAGAGCAGCCACACTACAACAAATGGAGGAAATATTAAGGGGTGTAGCATCTTTGAAAGTGGATAAATCATGGGCCCAGAAGGAATGTCTTCAGGCTGCTAAGAGAAGAAAGGGAGGAAATAGCAGAGATTCTGACCATCATTTTCCAATCTTCTCTGGAAACAGGCGTGGTACTGAAGAATTACTAACATTGTACTGTTGCTTAAAAAGGCAGGAAAAGGCAAATTGAATAAATACAGGCCAGTCAGCCTAACCCTGGTTGTGGACAAATTATTGGAAAAAGTTCTGAGGAATAGTATATAAATCATCATTTAGAGAGACACTGATTAATCAAGGACAGCCAGCATGGATTTATTAAGAGAATGTCATGTCTGATTAGCTTGACTGAATTTTTTGAGGAAGTAAAGGAGGAGGGTCAGTGAGGGTAGTGCATTTGATGTAGTGTACACAGGTTTTAGCAAGGCTCTTGACACAAACCTACATGGCAGTCTGGTCAGAAAAGTAAAAGCCCATCACATCCAAGGGAAAGCGATAAGCTGGGTCCAAAACTGGCTCAAAGAACAAAGAACAAAGAAAAGTACAGCACAGGAACAGGCTCTTCGGCCCTCCAAGCCTGCGCCGATCATATTACCCGTCAACTAAAACATTTTGCACTTCCGGGGTCCGTATCCCTCTATTCCCATCCTATGCGTGTATTTGTCAAGCTGCCTCTTAAACATCACTATCGTACCTGCTTCCACCACCTCCTCTGGCAGCAAATTCCAGACACTCACTACCCTCTGTGTAAAAAACTTGCCCCGCACATCTCCTCTATAGTTTTCTCCTCTCATCTTAAATCTATGTCCCCTAGTAATTGACTCTTCCACCCTGGGAGAAAGCTCAGTGGCAGGAAGCAATGGGTTATGGTTAACGGATGTTTTTGTGATTGGGAGTTGTTTTCAGAGGGGCTCCACAGAGTATGAGGCCCCTTGCTTTTCATGGTATATATCAATGTTTTATATTTAAATGTATGATTAAGAAGTTTCCAATGATACAAAAATTGGCCGTGTGGTTGATTGTGAGGAAGAAAGTTGTAGGCCACAGAAAGACATAAATAAGCTGGTCAGATAGACAGAAAGATGGCAAATGGAATTCAGTCTGGAGAAGTATGAGATTATGCATTTGGGGAAGATAAACAAGGCAAGGGAATATACAGGTGGGATACTGAGAAATGTAGAGAAACAAGGAACCTTGGAGTAAATATCCAAAGATCCCTGAAGATAGCAGGACAGGTGGATAAGATGGTCAGAAAGGAACACGGGATGCTCTTTTTTATTAGCTGAGACTTAGCTGAAGTTGGCTCAGTTGGCTAGATAACTAGCATGTGGTTCAGAATAACACCAACAGGGAGGGTTCAATTCCTGTTTTCATTGAGGTAGACTTGGAACTTGCCTCCTTGCACTACCCCTGAGAGTAGAAGGCAATGGCAAACCAACACTGACAAGAACTGCCAAGAACACAGCTCAGGTTGAAGCAACAGCAGACACTGAGCCAAGGACCTGCCTTAGGCCAGAGCACATGCGATTGAGAATATAAGGGCAGTTTGGTTATGCTAGAACACTATCAAACACTAGCTAGGCCACATCATAAGAGCTGCATACAGTTCAGCTCACCATATTACTGGAAAGATGCGATCACACTAGAAAGAGTGCAGAGGGAATCGACAGGGTTTTACAAGGAATGTAAAACTGCAACAGTTGATGTGAAGATCCGAGGCTTCTTTGGCTTATTTTAGCTTTAATGGTTGGTCATCCCTCAAGGTCCACAGGTCAATCCCTTCAAGAGTTAATGCAGCAACTTCATTTAAGATTAATGAGCTGTTGCTATTTTGCCATTACTGGTGCTGAGGTCACTGCACTGTGCAACACTGTACATTACATCACCGCAATTGGGACTGACCCATTGGAGTAGCTACACCTACAACTGACAGACTGACATCTACCAGATGTTAGAGAATTGCCAAGATTTCATTTCTGAATTGAATTGAACGGCTTCTCTACTTGGATAGTGGTGACATCACAAAACCATGTCCAAAACATAGGAGGGAATTTAATGCCCCCCCAGAGGTGAGTTTGGAATGGGGAGGGGCGGTGTCATCAGGCGGGAGGGTATAGGATGGGGACCCCACCACCTCCCTACCTCCCCTCAGTTAAGTCTGGGGTGGGAAGGCTCAAAGGTAATCTTCCTGCCCAAATGCCAACTGAGGCCCTTTAGTGGGCAATTATTAAGAGCCTCATCCTGCCACCATTGGTATTCAAACAGTGAAGGGCAAGGAACTCACCATGCAGGTGAAAAAGCCTGCCAGGTTTGCTTGCCGCCTACTGCAATGGGGGCCCTCATTCAAAGGCACTCAGTGCCTAATTGAGGGACCCAGCATAGGAAAGAGGGCACCCAATGAGAGCCACACACTTAACTTTCCTCTGATACTTTTCAACCCCACCCCTCACCAGTCACCCCCTCCCCGCGACCCCCATCCCACCCTCACTTACTTTTCTCAAGGGATCCAATGTCAATCCCTGGTGAAGGCCCAAGTGTATCACCGGCAACAGCCACCGCCCCCTGTGGCGCTGCTGGTAATGGAGAGCTACTGGCCTCTGATTGGTGGCAGCTCTCGGGAGTGGGATTTCCATCCTACTGACAGAAGTCCTGGAATCAAATGTCCCCCATGGAGCCTGCACACATGGTGGCAGGGTTCCTGCTGCCAAGTAGGGGCTTAATTTCCTCGGGACTCCCAGGAGATCAAGTTGGGTTGGGTGCTGTTATGTATTGAATGTCTTGTTTAGCTTGCCGTACTTTGCAAGCCACTGCATTATGTGATCGCAGAATCCATGTTGTTTTTGGTTAGTTCGGTTACTGCAGTCAATAAACGAAACACCTTGTTCAACCACCTCTGCGCCTACGTGAATGTTTATCAATCTCTAAAAGGTTATCGGCAAGTGCCAATATTAATATATAACAAACTGGCGATGAGGACGATGGACCTTTGCAGTAGTGCCACTTGAACAATGAAACAGCTGGTGAAACGAAATTACCAGTAAAAAAAAAGTGCGCCTGCCGATACTCCAGGAGCACAAGGTTCAAAAACAACAAAGTTCCTGTAGCGTTAATTAAAAATAAAGAAAGTTAACAAAAAAAGGCAATCAGGGCAGTGTTGCAGCTCTGGATTTAAAGAATAAACGGGCTCGATCTGAACAGCTGAGAGTTGAGCCACACACTTAAATTTCCTCTGATACTTTTCAACCCCACCCCTCACCAGTGCTCCAGAAGGACAAAAAAAAAGACAAAGGCAAGAATAAAAAGAAAGGACCATCCCAGTGAAGAATGTGCTGCAATAATGTTTTTTTCAAGCGCTTAAAGGAAAAAGAGACCCACGGTCGCAGGGATCCTAGGAAAAATACAACGACAGGGCCACCGGCTGCAGACAGCCTTCAAAGTTCTAAAACAGGACCAAAGGTAAAAGGAAAGAATCCCAGGGAAAAGAAGTGCTCTAACCTTGAAAGTTTTAAAATGTTTAGAAAAGAAGGCCCATGATCACTGGGAGCCTGCCAAAACCAGAAATGCGCAAGTAAAACCACAGAGACATAACTAGCAGCTACTGACAGCCTGAATAAAAAAAAATCAGCTACCGCTCTTAAAGCTGTAATAGCATTTAAAGTGGCAACTACAAAGAAAAGGAAACAATATTTAATAAAAATAAGAGAGAATAAAAAGGTGGAAAATGACTACACTTATCAGACCTATGGGGCATTGCAATGATACTGTGGAACAGTGGAGCTCCTACAATGAAGGCTTTGCATATTTTGTCCTTGCAAATGGAATTGAAAATGATAGAAACGTGGCAACTTTCTTAAGTGCGTTGGGAGCTAAATCCTTTGGTTTATTAAGAAGCTTAGTGCAGCCTGACAAACCTGGCACAAAATCATACAAGGACAATGTAAAAGACCTAGAGATGCATTTTTCCTCTAAGCCACTTGTCATAGCAGAAAGATTTAAGTTTCACAAAAGAAACCAAGAAGAGAGGGAAACAATTACGCAGTGTGTTGCAGTACTTAAAAAGCTCACTGCACATTGTAAATTTAATGAAGCTCTGAACAAAACCCTCTGTGACAGGTTGGTCTGTGGCCTTCATATTGAAGCAACCCAGAAATGCCTCCTGACAGAGGCTAGCCTCACTTTTCAGAAAGTCATAGAGATTGCAATCTCCATGGAGCTGGCTGCAAAAGAAGGACAGCAGTTGAGTGCAGCAGCTCGAGTGCATAACGTGACAGTTGAGCATGCACACCAGATAGCAAGCAGCCCCGAGAATGTTACCATTGTGGAAAGTTTGGTCACCATCCATCTGAATGTTGGTGCAGAGACCTTGAATGCCGTCAGTGTGGCAAGAAGGGACACGTTGAGTGTGCCTACAAAAACAAAAAAGTAGCAGTGAATCAGGAAGGCAAACCAGAGAAAAAGGTATCTGCTGTCTGGCATAACAAGAAAACTCTGCATGTCATACAGCAGGAATGGGAGGACCAGAGTGGCACTGAGTTCGAAGAAGAAGTACCCCTCCACACCTTGTCAGTGGCAGGTGGCTCACAGGGCTACTGGGTAACACCGCTGCTGGAGGGCCAACCAACACGTATGGAACTGGATACAGAGGCAGCAGCTTCCCTGCTCCCAGATGCTGTCTATTTGGTGAAGCTTAAACCCCTCCCTTTGACACTTGCAAAAAGTTGTTCTGAAGGCATATACAGGGGACTCTGTGCCTTTAATGGGCAGAACGGAAGTTAAATGGACAGACTGCTAAGCTACCAATCTTTGTGGTGAAAGGCAACTCTCCAGCTTTAGTTGAATGGTCATGGCTTGGGAAGGTCTGGTTAAACTGGGCAGGAGTACGCAGCATTGCAAAAGAAGAAACTGTTCTGACAGCTGTTAGAAAAAAACATGCTGTTGTTTTCAAAGGAGATTTGGGAAGCATGAAGGGAATTACCATAAAATTGAATGTCGAAGTGGACTCTCAACTAAACTTTCTGAGAGCCAGAACTGTGCCTTATGCCATACGACCAAATGTCGAAGCTGACCTGGAGCATCTGGTCAAGATAGGAGTCTTGGTACCTGTCTCCCATAGCGAATGGGCAGCACCCATCATTTCAGTGCTCAAGAAAGACGGCTCCATACGCAACTGTGAAGATTTCAAGGTTCCTGTTAACCCTGTGTTGTGTGCTGAACAATATCCATTTCCCCATATTGAGGACGTTTTTACTGGTCTGGCTGGTGGACAGAAATTCAGCTAACTAGATCTATTCCAGGCCTTCTTACAAATGCACGTTTATGAGGAGTCACAAGAATATCTGACCATCACAACACACAAGGGACTGTGCAGATATTGCCGTTTGCCTTTTGGAATAACATCAGCTTCAGCCTTGTTTCAGAGAGCCATGGACCAGATCCTGAGCTCAGTGCTACCTTGATGACATCTTGGTAACAGGCAAGACTGATGAGGATCATCTCAAGAACTTGGATGCCACCCTACAAAGGCTAGAGAAGCATGGCTTACGGGTTTGCAAAGACAAATGTGAGTTTTTTCAGCACTCTGTCACGTCATTGATGCTGCTGGGCTTCACAAAGCACCCTCCAAGTTCGAGGCTATTAGGGATGCTCCAGCTCTTCAGAATACCAGCCAGCTTCGCTTGTTCTTAGGGCTATTGAATTATTACAGGAGATTTATTCCACAGCTGGCAATCCTGCTGAAACCTCTGCATGAGCTTCTGTGTCAGGACAAAACCTGGAAATGGACAGAAGCCTGTGATGCTGTGTTCAAGAAGGCTAAAGCAGCACTGACAAATTCCGTGGTACTGACACACTTTGATCCCTCCTTACCTCTACAACTTGCACGTGACACATCGCCTCATGGAGCTGAGGCCGTCATTTCACACATAATGCCCTCAGGTGTGGAAAGGGCCGTAGCGTTCACTTCAGGACTTTAAACAAAGCAGAGAGCCAATACGCTTGTGGCCGACAATGGACCTCAGTTTGTCTCCCAGGAGTTTGAGAATTTTTTTGAAAAGTAACATACGTTATACATTGAATGTCTTGTTTGACTTGTTGTACTTTGCAAGCCAGTGCATTATGGGATCACATAATCCATGTTGTTTGGTTAGTTCAGTTGCTGCAGTTAATAAACAAAGCACCTTGTTCAACCACTTCTGTGCCTACCTGAGTGTTTATCAATCTCTGAAAGATTATCCGTAGCACCAATATTAAAATATAACAGGTGCCACCAGTTTTGGTGGCGGACATCAGGCCCCTGCCACGAAATTGAATTCTGCCCATAGAATTAGATATAACGTACAGTACAGAAACAGGCAATTTGATCCAACAGGTTCACGCCGGGTTAATGCTACATACACATCGCCTCACACCTGCCTTCAGCTCATCCTTTCAGCATATCCTTCTATTCATTTCTCCCTCATGTATCTACTTAGCCTCCCCTTAAATGTTCCTAAACTATCCACTTCAACTACTCTGTTCTAACCACTCTCTGTTTTCTCCTGAATTCTCTATTGAATTAGTTAGTGAATTATCTTACACTTATCACCCCTAGTTTTGGTTGGGCTGTGTCAAAAATTTTCTTTATAACATTTATGCCACACAAGCCATTTGGAAAGCAAAAAACAGACAGGATCATTTGGGGCTCATCACAATCCTGTCAAGAATCCAAGAAATCTACATGTTTCACCTTCTCTGCTTCCAATAAATTCATTCTGGACAGTGACTACTGTCCTAAAAATCAAATCACAAGATTAAAAAGAAAACAAGATTAAAGAAGACCCTTCCTCGTACTCCATTGCGTCTACCAGAAAATCAACCCTATCATTTTCCTACTACAGCAACTACCTGTTTTAACTGAATCAAACTTAGGAAGGAGAAAATTTAACAAGCTCAGTGAAGCTAAACCACTGTTAGTCTCTCCATCCATGGTGAAAAATCACCGAGGGACATAGTGGGGGGGCCATTGAGCCCCTCATGCCTGTTCTTTCATTTAGTTAGATCACAGCTGATCGGCATCTTGACTCCATCTACCCTCCTTGCTTCTGTAAACTTTAATACCCTTTCCCTAACAAACAAAAGCTGTCCATCCCATGAAGATTGGTGAATACCTGTACTGTCTCAGCCACAGTCAAGGCCCAACGTTCACATTTTGCCTACTTGGCTTCCCCATTGAAGTTAGGTGTGAAATAATGGCCACCCTGTTGGCAATTTTCCCCACACTAACCTCGATTAACAGGACCTTGGACTTGTCCATTGTCCATTAACTTAGGCAATGCAAAATAAATGAAGAAAAAATATCGAGGCAATATGCTGAGCTGAGTAGGAACCCGTGATCCAACAATTTGAGTGATCTTGGAAAACGGGACACCCTTCACCTTTTCAAAGTGAGATGGAAGTTATCAGACGGGATCACTCAGTCAGCGGTCTTTCCATTCTCACTTTTACACAAACATTTCCCAGATTGCAAATATTAAATCCTCAAACTGAATCATGTTGACTAGTTTACACTGAATTCCAGTGAGGCATCATCAGACGTTTTGTGTGAAATATGTTGGGTCACATTCCTTTTGACAGGATTGAAGCTTGTTATTCTTAAACAGAACTGTTCTTTCTGAGACAGGACTTGTCTGTTTTTAATATAAGTAGCTGCAGTGGCCTTTTGTTTATTACTGGTACAGCATTTTCATTTCCTTTATTTTAAAATGGTTAACAACACAGTTAAAGCAGCTCAAAGTGGAATTTAACAGGAGTGTGTTAAGCAATGTGCTAAATAAAAAAAGAGCATACAGAGGAAATTAAAACCCCAGACATTGTTTTTTGACTCCCTCTAATTGTTCTCCCAGCCCTGATGAGCCACTAGTTTGTATAGTGTTACGTTTCCGCACATTCCAGTCTTCAGTACCTTGTCCAAATGGCCAGCCTCATATGTGACCCTTGCTGACATCCAGAACACCAACTTGCATTTATATAGCACCTTTAATACAGTAAAACATCCCAATGTGCTTCACAAACAATGATTTGACACCGAGCAACGTAAGGAACTATTTGAACAGACCACCAAAGATTTGGTTAAAGAGGTAGGTTTTAAGGAGTATCTTACAGGAGGAGAGTCTAGAGATGGCAAGGTGGGTAGGCTTGGGAAGGGTATTCCAGAGCTTAGGGCCCAGTTTGAGCACAATGGTGGAGCATAGAAAATTGGGATGCACCCGAAGCCAGAACTGGAGTAATGCAGAGACTTCAGGCAGTTGTAGGACTGGAGGAGATTACAGGGGTATGGAGGGAGAAGGCCATGGAGGGTTTTAAATACAAGGGTGAGAATTATAAAAGCAAAGTGTTGCTGGACCATGAGCCTGTGTGGGTCAGCAAGCAGCGAATAGATGTGCGAATGGGACTTGATGCCTGTTAGGATAGGGGCAGCAGAGTTTTTGATGTGCTGAAGTTTATGGAGATTGGAAAGTGGGAGGCTAGCCAGAAGAACATTAGAAAAGGTCTCCATAATTCTTCTTTTGTGAGCCTTGTCAAGATCACGCTTGCATTTTCCAATCGGGTTTACTGGATAATGATCAGTGCCATAAACCTTGGTTGATTTCCATGATGATGACAAAATGTCTGAGTTGCCAATGTAAAAGAGGTGCTTACATCATTCAAACAATAGCATCTAATGAACAAAAATCTGTTACTCAGTCTAATTCTTTCATCTTCATGATACACAGCTCTCTGACTCAGTCTTGTTGTCCCTTTGTGGAGAAACAGTCGAGGGTTTTTTTTTTCAGAATTGGCCAATGCTGCAGTTACATTTTTGTGCTGCTGAATTTTATTTTTCAACTGCATTGTGAACCCCCCGTTACCTTATGTTCAGAGTTTGGGTCACAGGATATGAAAGTTGCCCATGAACGGTTTTCCCAAAGCAACTCGGGCACCACGAAAGGGGCCCACCTTGAGAGGTCCCCCTTCTGGAGTGTTTGGGTGAAAACATTGGGTGGGAATCTTTCAGTCCCGCCAGCAGCAGGGAGCTGAGGCCAAAAATCAGTTTCCCAATGAACTTTGGGAATTATGTTCTCAGGACTTTAAAGGTGGGTTAAAAGCAGGCTGAACTTCCCAACAAACAATGTCGGGAAGCCCTTTTGCATGCATTGTCATGACTCACACATGCTTATTAGAAGGCCGCCTCATCAGAATTAAGATCCCCTTTCAAATCAAGTGCCCAGCCAGCGAGAATTTACAACGTCCACGTTCACAACTGCACATGTGGTGCTCGCCTGGCGAGGTAGACTTCTTGCATGATTAACAGTGAGTTGCCGCTGCATTGTCCTCTTTGGAGATAAATGCCAGCCGATGCTTGAGACCGGATGGTGGAAGTGCAGTGGGTGACCAATGAAGGGAGGGAGGATAATGGGGAAGGGTGGAACAGTGGTTGGATAAAGGTGGAAGGGATAATGCAGGCTGTCTGGGTGTCCGTTAAATATGTTCTTCGAGCCCATGAGGTTTATGGTGGGAATGGCCACTTCATGTCCGCCCAGGCATGGGAATAAACGAGCTCCTCATGGATACATATTTAATGAGCTGAACAGTGCAAGATCGCATGTGGTCAGCCATCCCGCCACCCCCTTTCCAGCTGAAATCACTCCCACTTCCACTCCCATCACCAAACTTAGACGCCAGAACGGAAGATTCCGGCCATTGTCTGGGAACCTATTAACAGAAGCTTTACTGGGACAAACTGACAAACAAACAGGTAGTACACTGGCAGAACTGAGCTTCAGGTTGAGAGTTTTCTGTCATAAATTCACAAAAAGCTAAAAGGATCACAACACCGCAGCCATTGGCCACCACAGCTCATGATCATGCAACTTATTGAGAAAGTTTCCCTTATCTGAAGGGTGGTGTACAATATAGCTGCTCTGGTAACTGACGTTTTTGGCAGATACTGTAACACACTCCCTTTAGCTTAACTCTTGACTAAGCTTATAAGTTACCTGTCCTGTTATCTCCTTCTTTGGCTCAGTGTCATTGTTTGATTACACTCCTGTAAGCATCTTGGGATGTTTTACTGTATTTAAGGTGCTATTAAGGCGCAAGCTGTTGCTTTGCCATTTGGCAAAGGTATTATTTATTCAATAAAGTGAATGATTTAACCAGAACTACAGTGTTGCCAGGCGTAAGGGGGGACGGGCAGAAACTCTCTAATAAAACATTCTCCTATAGATGTATCGTTTTCTCCTTCAGTCGTCTCAAGATGGCCTGTGAGGAAGAGACTTTTAAATGCAAGATGTAACAAAAAGACTCAATTGGGACATTGAGTGAATTTTCAGTCTTCAGATTGGAGCATGCGTTACATTGTTGGCGATAAAATAACCGCAGATATCCAGAAATAATCTACTAGTCATACTTTGCATCCTGGAACACTTAGGAACAGTTTATTAAGTCATTCTTGGACAACTAAAAGTTTTTTTTAGCTTTCAAGGTATGAAAGTATTTTCTGAAGTATGACATCTGCAACAAAAGGATTTTCTTTGCATTCCTAATTTTAACCACCAGACTAGAGAAATGTGAGAATCCAAATATGTAATAGCTTTCAATTTTTTTAAAAAAAAGTGTGTCTTACCACAAATTTGCAAGGTCAGTGTTCAATCTCAGGATTTCTGTAATTGGCCTAACAGGTATAATGAACATTTATCTTATTTAAAAGCAAAATACTGCGGATGCTGGAAATCTGAAATAAAAGCAGAAAATGCTGGGAAAGTTCAGCAGGTCTGGCAGCGTCTGTGGAGAGAGAGACAGAGTTAATGCTTCAAGTCAAAAATGACTAGGTCTTTTTCTAAATTCGTCCTTGGGATGTGAGCATTGCCGGCAGTGCCAACATTTGTTGCCCACCGCTAAATGACCTTGAGAAGATGGTGATGAGCCATCTTCTAGAACCGCTGCTGTCCATATATTGTGGGTACACCCCCAGTGCTTCATCCCCACTGCTGTGCATCTGGAGTGACACATAGGCCAGATCAGGTAGGGATGGCAGATTTCCTTCCCAGGACATGAATGACCTAGATGGGGTTTTAAACAGCAATATCCAATAGTTTTGTGATGATTATTACATTCTAGATTTGTTAATTAATTAAATTCCCTAGTTGCCTTGGTGGGATATTGTCTCCAGAGCACTAGTCTCAGCCTCTGGATTACAAGTCCAGTAACATTACCACTATGCCAGTAGCATCTATAAGTGGTATCAACCTCTTGGCAATTAAATGTGGGATTGTGCATTCATTATGACACTTTGTAAACTGGATTTTTAGCCTTCCAAGTTAAACATCACAGAAAGGAGCCAATATGAAACTGGGACAGCAAACCAATGTTCTTAAAATGTCAACGAGCTTGTTGATTTTTCTAGATACACATTGCTGTTCTTCCTTATATCAAGTGTGAAGCAGAAACTGGTACTGTTGTAGAAGGGGTTCACAGTGCCTGGTGGGTTTTGGCAGTCCTGACCATGATGACATTATCTATAAACCTATCCTTTAAAGCTCAGTGGTCGGTTTTGCAATGAGGAGATGGACCCATGTGATCCAACTCCATAACCTGAGATTGGAGAATTGAAGTTGCCACTACCCACGTCTTTTCATAGAATCATAGAACAGTTAGAGCACAGAAGGAGGCCATTTGGCTCCACTCATCCATTCTCTTTTGATAAGAGAAGATGGGACTGCTTTCCTTAGAGCAGGGAAGATTAAATGGAGCTATAACAGAAGTATTCAAAATTATATAGGGTTTTGGTAAAGTAGGTAGTTTCCATTGACATGTAAGTTGGTAATCGGAGGACACAGATTGATAAAAGATTAGGGCAGGTGGTGGGGAGGAGTGGGGATGTAATGAGATTTCTTTGCCAAGCAAATGTTTATGATCAGGAATTCACTTCCTGAAAGGGTAATGGAAGCAGATTCAATAGAAATTTTCAAAAAGGAATTGATATTTCCTTAAAAGAAGAAATTGGAAGAGTTATGGGAAGGAGCAAGGGAGTGGGATTGATTAGATGGCCCTTCCAAAGAGCCAGCACAGGCATGATGGGCTGAATTATCTCCTTCTTTGTTGTATGTTCCTATGAAAAGGAATATAATTTTGCACACGTGAGCAGACCTGAGTTATACTGCTGGCTGTGAACACATTGCGTTTCATGACTTAGGATCTCTGCCCAAATGTACTTGTGTGAGTGTGTAGTGCTCTGGGGCAAGGGAGTTTAAAAGCTGGAGTGGGGAAGTGGATGTCTTTGTGTGTTAAAGAAAGAAATATAAGAAGCTAGGCTGAGGAGCCCGAAGACTACATGGATCTGTAGAGAAGCTGGTCATGTGGTTTAATTGATGTGACATAGAATTACACAGCATTTTAAAGTACACAGGCCATTCAGCACAACTGGTGTATGCTGGGATTTATGTTCCACAGGAACCTCTTCCTCTCACCCAAGCAACATCTCCTTCTACTCCCTTTTCCCATGTGAGTTTATCTAGCTTCCCCTTAAATTCATCAATGCTATTCATCTCAATCACTTCACAGATTCCAAATTCTAGGAACTCTAGTTGGGGTCAGCCAAAGCTGACTCCATCTCTTCCCATCTGAGCAACCATTAATTTCCAGCTTTATGGCCAAACAAACTTCTCTAGTACTTTTGCAGCTTTTCCCCCTTTTCTTTAGTTGTTTGTCCTTCTGTAATTGTTTTTTCCTTTATTCTTTTACAGGATGTGGGTGTCGCTGGCAAGGCCAGCGTTTGTTGTCTATCCCTAATTGCCCTTGAATTGACCTTGCTAGGTCATTTCAGAGGAGCAGTTAAGAGTCAACCATATTGCTGTGGGTCTGGAGTCACATGTAGGGCAGGCCAGGTAAGGATATCAGGTTTCCTTCCCCAAAGGGCATTGGTGAACTAGATGCATTAACGATGATTGATGATAGTTTCATGGTCACCATCACTAAGACTAGCTTTACACTCCAGATTTATAAATTCCACCAGCTGCCAAGGTGGAATCTGAACCCGTGTCCCCAGAACATTAGTCTGGGTCTCTGGATTACGAGTCCATTACCACATTACCACTATGCCACTGTGTAGTTTATCAATATCACAATGAAAGCTAATGGTTCGAATCTCCATTATCACTAAATAAAGTACCAATATGGACAGTTTAACTGCACATGATTGAAAAATTTTGAACTAGAAGCTTGGAGAATTATGAATCTGTCTCAGCTGGTATGACTCATGTGGCTTCCTGTAGAATGTTCTTTAGTGGAGCCACAATTGGCTGGAACTGGTAAACTATTTTATTGCTTCATTTTTCAGTCACCCAGGATAAATCATTGTCAGATTGATCTGAAAATAGAGAACGAGGAGGAGAACGGGATTTATGAATGGAATTTTTTCCACTTTCCTATTTTATAGATAATTCATCTGACAGAATGCTGTAATCATGATGTTCCCTTCAAGATTGTTCCCTTATAGTTATTTATGGAGCTGAATAACCCAAAGTTACCTCTGAGATGCAGCTGAAGTACAATATGGATCCCTGGTTAATTTTAGCGCAGCCAAGCACAATTCTGGTCCAATTCAGTGAGGTTATGATGCAGAAGTCTAAACCACTATGTCATAATCAGCTCTGGTGTGTGTAATCCTGGCCAATGAGTAACCTGGATTGGCTTCAATGGTAGATAGAGTGAGTGCAGGTGGAAACTAAGTCACAAACTATTTGCAGGCTATCTTTTTTCCCTTCTGAGACACAGGTTGAAGTCTAGCCTAGATTGACAGATAATATAAAATTTATGGCATAGAAACAGCCATTCAGTCAAACTGGTCTAGCTGGTGTTTGTGTTCCACATGAGCCTCCTCCCCCACCCCACCCCACCCCTCCTTCATCTCACCCCTATCAACCCTATTCCTTTCTCCCTCTAATAGTTATCTGAGCTTCCGTGAAATACATTTATCCTATTTGCCTTCATTACTCCATGTGGTAGTGAGTTCCGCATTCTAACTTCTCTTTGGATAAAGAACATTTGAACACATGAGCAGAAGAAATAGGAGCTGGAGGAGGCTATTTTGCCCTTTGAGCCTGCTTCACCATTCAATAAGATCATGGCTGATCCTCTACCTCAGCTTCACCTTCCCCCCCACTGTCCCCACCCCCCACCCTCCCACTGCCCCCATTTGTCTTGATTTCTTAGTATCTAAAAATCTATCAGCCTATACCTTGACTATACTCAATGACTGAGCATCCACAGCTCTCTGTGGTTCCAAAATTTCATGACGCTTTGAGTGAAGAAATTTCTTCTCATCTCCATCCTAAGTTTCTCCTGAATTCCTTTTCAGATTTATTAGTGACTGTCTTGTGTTTAGGGCCCCGAGTTCTGGTCTCCCCCACAAGTGGAAATATCTTCTCCATTTTTACCCTATCAAATCCTTTCAGAATTTTAAAGACTTTGATTAGGTCAATTCTCAGACTACTCTTTTTTTAGCAGGTTTGGAACTCTTTCTCTCTCTGCCAAGTTAACAAAAACAAGTCTGCATAACTCTTAACCCAGTTCATTGCAGGCAGAGTGCAAAACTGCCCAATAATTCAGAACAAATTGGCACTAAGCTAACAATGTACCTCGTAAAGAAAGCTCATGTGGGAAATATAAAATCCACACTGGCACAGCAGGAGATGGGCTGCTAGGGTGTGCTGCTAGGAATGCACTTAGGGAAGATTGTTCACCTGACCTGTGCAGTACCTGATCTGGGAATCCTTTGGTGCTGGCATTGGGTGCCAAAAGTCGAAAATTGTCGAATTCCTCAGCCCTGATGTTCCATACTTTGATAAATAGAACATGTTGTCTTCCACTCCCCCCCACAACAGACATTACAGAAATATGAAAGTGGGAGGAAGTTTCAGCTCATGCAATATGTAGAACATTGTCTGGATGCAGCAACTGCGTCATGGTTGCGTAGAAAATGGTGCATTCCAGACCTGTTGTGTCACTTGAGTCAAGAGCAGAAAACATTCTGTTTGTCTCCCAAAAAAAAAATTAACTCCTTGAATTGAGCAATTCTGGCTCGACTGCTGATCTCTTTGTGAATAAGCAGTTGCATGCTCACCTTTAGTCACCATTAGAATCAAGTGAAGCATAGATATTGGCATGTGCTCACTGGGCCGAATGGCCTCCTCTGCATTGTATGTTCTCTGGCTAAGTTAGGCTCACCATAAGAGAACATTTCCCAATGTAATGGCTTCACTCAGTGATGCTAAAAATGTTAGAGGACATAACACAGGGCAAGCAGGAATAGAAAGGAGTCCCATCATATGGTCCACTCTCAAATCAAAGTTACTGCATTCAAAATATCTGATAATATTTTAATGTTAAATTCACACATTGATGTGTTATTTACATTGCTTAATTCAGATGCTTCAGTGAATTAATGTGTTTAAGCACCAACAAAAAAGAACTTTGAATTATAAACAGTGGGCTGCAGAGTGGAAGGAATTCTTCTACATACACTAGATTAGGGTAGACACTGAAGCCTGGATTTGCAGTTAGAGATATTATTGGACCATTTATTGAACAGTATTATTTCTTCCTACTAACAATACTTTGCGCTATGGTCAGTGGAGGTGTTAATCCAGTGGAGGTGTTAATCGAGTGGAGGTGCTAATTGAGTAGATGAGCTAACCCAATGGTGGTGTCAACCTAGCAGCTGTGTTAATCCACTGGAGGTGTTAACCAAGTGGCTGAGTTAATCCAGTGGAGATGCTAATCCAGTAGATGAGTTAACCCAGTGGAAATGCTAGTCTTGTGGGTGAGTTAATCCTGTTGAGGTGTGAACCCATTTAAAGTGAGGGCCAATATGTCTCAGAAGTACTGTGAACAGCTTTGGTCCCCTATCTAAAGAAAGATACACTGGCATTGGAGGCAGCCCAGAGAAGGTCCACTAGGTTGATCCTGAGTATGAAAGGATATTCTTATGAGGAGAGGTTGAGTAAATTGGGCCTGTACTCAATGGAGTTTAGAAGAATGAGAGGTGACCTTATTGAAACATATAAGATTCTTAGGGGGCTTGACAAGGTAGATGCTGAGAGGTTGTTTCCCCTTGTGGGAGAGTCTAGGACCAGAGAGCATAATCTCAGAGTAAGTTGGGGGGTGGCATTTAATACAGAGATGAGGAAGAATTTCTTCTCTCAGAGGGTAGTGAATCTGTGGAATTCTTTATCACAGAGGGCTGTAGAGGCTGGGTCGTTAAGTATATTCAAGGCTGAGATAGACAGATTTTTAATCAGTAAAGGAATCAAGGGTTATGGGGGAAAGGCAGGAAAGTGGTGCAGAGGATTATCTGATCAACCACGATCTCACTGAATGGCTGCGCAGACTCGATGGGCCGAATGGCCTACTTCTCCAACTAACGTCTTATGGTCTAAGTGATGCTGCAGGAACGGATCAAGCAACTGCTGTCCAATAACACTTCCTCGCAGCACATTCCGAGGTTTAAAGCTGCTTTTACCGTATCTGCACAAGTGGCCACATTTCTCTGGGCAATACTTACAGGGGCACATTTGCTGCTAGCGATGAAAAAAAAAAATCTGACAGATTTGATGAGAATGTCGGTCCGAGTACATGGTCCATCTGAGCGACTCCTCATCACAATCCATTGTCAGCAATGCACGCAGAACAGCGGAGGGGAGAGCAGGCAATGCAGTCTCTTCAAGCTAACTTGCCTGCGCTCGGCGACTATTACGTTAACAGAGATTCCCTGTATACCAAGCACAAATCTGTTTTCATATATTACATGAATAACCCACTTTAGCGGCGTGTACACATTCATAATGAATGTTAATGCGTAAATCATTTTTTCGCTTGTAAAGCGGGATATTGAAAACTTGGCTGTGACCCTGGGACCAGCCTCCAACACTAACCGGGCACAGAAACTTTTGAAGGTAGAAAAAAAAGTGTTTAAATATCTTGCAAGGCAGTTTCATTCAGCTGGGCAAAAATTAAATGCACTTGGGAACAAATAGATTTGTTTTTAACCAAAAAAAATGCTAAAGTATATGTGTGTGTGTGTGTGTGTGTGTGTTCATACATGTGGAGTTATCTCTCCCATTAAGCCGACTGTTAAATAAATCACTTGGGCGAAGGGGAGAGTTCAATTTAAACTTGCGATGCCTCCCTGCCCTCCTCTCCACCTGAGAAGGGGCTGGAGTTCTCTACAATCCGGCGCGGGTCCTTTTTTTCTCTCTCTCTCTCTGTCTCTGTTACTTAAGTTCCAATATCCAACATTCATGTCAGAATGTGTGTGTCTGCCCTTCACACGCGAGGGGCTGCTCACTCCTCCCAGCTCTGGTCCACACCGTGAAAGGGTGGTCGGTTTCCAGACGAGGAGGGGAGGGGGGGGGGGGGGGGCGGTGGGGGGAGTGGATACAGAAGGAAGTGGGGGTGAGGGGTGAGTAACAGGGAGGCTGTAACCCAGGTTGTACCCGCAGGTAGGTGGTGCAAACAGGGGAAGCTGTGGGTTGTGCATGAGGCGCACGGGCTGGGCGGGGAGGGTTATGTAACTGCCCTGAAAGACTGAATGAGGCAGCACTTCCTCTCCGGGTGATTGACAGCACCCTCCATCAAGTGTATATATAAAGGACAGGGTGAGGTGCGGTCCACTATTTCAAGTTGCTACACAAAGGCAGCGCCTCACGATTTGTCACCCCAGAGCGCAGAACTGGGGAACCAAGTCCCTGACACACTCCCTACACTGAGAGCAGAGCTGCACTCTAAAACTGGACAAATTGCTGCTTCTTAAGAAGATCCGACGCCAGGTGAGACAGTTACATTTTTACTTCGTTACTATATAGACACAAATTAATGTTACACGCAACAGTTTAAGAAAAAATAAAACTTTGTTTTATTTCCAATTTTTTGCCCAGTTAAATGAAACTTCCTTGCAAACATTAAATCAGGTCTCTGCACATTTTTTTTTGCCTTCAGAAGTTTCTGTCCGCAGTTAATGCAGGAGGCTGGATATAGCTGTGAGTCACAGCCAAATACGAGCGAACTGTTAAACGACTTCTGCAGCTCGTTTTCGGTGCGAAATTGAAGTTGGATCACTGTCACAGTCTCTGTCATTCACCAAAAAAAAAGTTTCAAAGCACAAAATAATACAGAAATCTCTTAAGTAAGGAGTTGTTTCAGATGTTCATATTCATTTTAATGTGCAATTCTTGAGTATATGAGGATGAAATATTGAAGCAGGCTTGTCAGCGGGGGGACCGGTTTGTGGGGCTCCCGATTTGTCCGCTCTGATTGCTTGTTAATCCGGCTTTAAACCGCTGAAGATCCGCTGTTCTCTTCTTCCCAGGACTGATGTTGTGGAGGAATGGACTGTGGTGGCTGCTGCCTGTGTTGCTGGCACTGGGAGCCAGGAGTCAATCCCTCGGTAAGGAACAACTCCGTGTTACAGCACATTCGTTGACAAGTGTCATTCCTCTGTCTATAGTAACCTCTATAGCACCGCTAGTCAGTCAGGTTAACTCTCTGATTATCTGCTGTCGTTGGATCGTTTTAATAGTTTTCTTTCCCCCTCCCCTCCCCGTTGTCTTTCAGCTGTTGCCCGGGAAGAGGAGGCTGTCTTCGACCTGTTCGCGATCAGCAATGTGAACAGACAGACTACAGGAGTGAAGCTATTTCGAGGTCCCGACCCCAGCACTCCGGCTTTCCGCTTCTCCAGGTTTGACAAGATTCCCGCAGCCACGGGCGAGAAGCTGCAGGAGATCATCAGACTCATGCAGTACAATGAGGGCTTCATCCTGATGGCTAACCTGAGGCAGGACAGGAGGAGCCGGGGTACCTTACTGGCCATCGAGGGCCCTGGCTACAAATCCCAGCTGGAGATCATATCCAACGGCCTGGACAACACTCTGGACTTTCAGTACTCGGCGGATCAGTCCCAGAACCTGGTCTCCTTCCAGGATGTGGACATTGCCGATTCCCACTGGAAGAATATCACCATCCACGTGAATGGGGAGAATGCTTACCTGTATGTGGGCTGTGAGCTTGCAGACAGCTTCATCCTCGATGACCCTTTTTACGAGCAACTGAGTGCAACCAACAGCAAACTGTATGTGGCCAAAGGACTAACACCAGCGAAGAACTTCAAGGTAGGTTAGTCCCCTAGGGGACTAGCAGAGTTAGTAACAAACCAGAAGTCAGATTATCGATTGCAATCCAGTAATGATAACGAATGAGTAATTAATAATGAATTCTGTTAATTAGACAGGATGAATGTGTCCGCTATTCAATAATTACAAGTATTTTATCTGATACTTTCCAAAACGATGTTAATGTCACAAGTGACCAGTTTGGATTTTCACAACCTAGTCCTGATCGGTATAGATTAATGGTGTTGCTATTTTGTCCTCAGGGCTTCTTGCAGAATGTCCGCTTTGTATTTGGTACTTCCATGGTGGATATTCTCCGAAAAAAAGGTTGCCTCCAAACAGGTAAGGTTGAATTTTCAGTCCACTTCTAAGACCTGTTTGGTGACGGTGGTTTTCAATTGGTTTGCAGTTTGACCTTGTTCTGCTCTGAAATATCAGAGATGACACAGAAGATTCTGAAGGGTAGGAAAGGGTAAATAGTGAAAGGTTGTTTCCCTGGCTGGGGGGATGTAGAATGCGGGGCTCTCAGGATAAGGGGACCCATCATGAAGAGAAAATTCCTCACTCAGCGGGTTGTGAATCTTTGGGATTCTTGACTCCAGAGGGCTGTGGATGCCCCATCAATGAACACATTTAAGGCTGAGATAGATTTTTGGTCTCTCAGGCAAGCAAGGGATATGGGGAGCAGGCGCGAAAGAAGTTGAAGCCTAAGATCAGCCATGAGCGTATTGAATGGTGGAGCAGGCTCTACACCTGCTCCTATTTCTTATGTTCTTATAAGACATAACCTCAAAAAGGAAATTGTTCTGCACTTCTCATTAATCACGGAGGCCAGTACCCAGTAATGTTTAAGGTGGTTGTTACACGGGCGTAACTGGAAGCGTAGTCTGCTGTCGGATTGAGTGGAGCCTTTTTACCCTGCTCACACTTACAAAGCTGACAGCTGCTGCCATAGAACAACAATAATCACATATTTAATTCCATTCCACAAACAAAGGGATTTGGAGCATGCTTTAACATTGGGGTTATTTTGAAAAGTGTGCGGAACTAAAGAAAGGAAACTGCTACCTCCAGATCGGAATGAATGAACGTTATCAAAGGATTCACTTACTTAAGTCACTTGAGAAGAGATGTTTGAATTGTTACTTTTTGTTTGAAGGCATGATGGTTTGACGGTTGCAGAGAACTCGATTGGAATAGTATTTGACAAACATATGTGCTAACTGGATCATTTATATCAAAATTTTTGCCAAAATATTAATGGCAGAATATAATGATACTACATGTATGTATTGTAGAAAACTACAGCTATTGTAAGTGTACAACTTGAGAATAATCTCCACAGCCACAATAGCTTTGCTTCGATCTCAATAAGGGAAATATTTTCAGCCATAGATGGTGGGATAATCAAAGATCAATAATGGGATGGGAGGAGAGAACAATGTGGAGGTCAGAGACATAAATGTTGCTTTTCAGTTCACTCAGCTCATATAGGTCCTTGAACAGGAGCTAGCTTGGGCTTATTTCACCTACCAGCTCTTATAATGAGGAGCTCATTCATCAAACTTCCCACTGGCTCAGGAATTAGGCCATTTATTATTATTTTTTAAACTGGTTTAACCATTCCCTGCGCTAGGTGGCAGACAACTCCATAAAGACAAAGCAACATGCTGCAGATATTAGAAGTCTGAAGTTGAAACATCTGTGGCACTGGAGGGTAGAGTTAATGTTTCAGGTCCGTTTTTGATGAATGGTCATCGACTTGAAACACTGCCCTTCTGTTTTTCACTCTGACGATGCTATCTGACTTGTTGAATGTTTCCAGCATTCTTGGCATTAAGTAGCTCATGAATAGCTCAAACCATCATTAGTTTCTAAAAATGTCTGATTGCTCGTTTCAGATGGGTGTCATTGCAAAAACTTGAACCTTGTTGCCCATCAGGGATTTTTTTTCTTTCCCCAATGTGGACAAACTTAATTTCCTCTATTCAGAGGAACACACAGCACTGAGGAGACCTTTTGGCCCATCCTGTCTGTACCGGCTCTTTGAAAGAGTCATCCAATTGGTCTCATTCTCCTGCACTTTCCCCATAGTCGTGGAATCATTTTAGAAACAGCTGAATACTTTGAGAAGGGGCTGGATATTCTTCCAAGTTCAGAGGCTGGGAATTCTGCGATGAGTAACTCGCCTCCTGACTCCCCAAAGCCTGTCCACCATCGACAAGGCACAATTCAGGAGTGCGATGGAATGCTCTCCACCTGCCAGTATGAGTTTGGCTCCAACAACACTCAAGAAACTCAATATCATCCAAGACAAAGCAGCCGACATGATCGGCACCCCATCCACCACCCTAAACATTCACTCCCTCTTCCACCGACAAACAGTGGCAGCAGTGTGTACCATATGCAAGATGCACAGCAGCAACTCACCAAGGTTCCTTCTACAGCACCTTCCAAACCCATGACTACCCCAGAGGGACAAGGGCAGCATGGGAAACATCACCACCGCAAGTTCCCCCCAAGCCACGCACCATCCTGACTCAGAAATATACCACTGTTGCTGGGTCAAAAACCTAGGACTCCCTGCCTAACAGCACTGTAGGTATACCTACACCAGATGGACTGCAATGATTCAAGAACAGTGAGTGACTCATCACTACCTGCACAAGGGCATTTAGGGGTGGGCAACAAGTGCTGGCCTTGGCTCACATTCCATGAAGGAATAAAAATAATGGTTGAATTACCTTAGCCTATATATCTATATTGTCGATTTGTGATTAGAAATGTTTAGCCTTGTATATCCTCGTGGGCCACGTTATTATTGTAGAGTTCACTAAGTTTGATGTCAAGATAGGGAGGGGTCAGGCAGAGACTATCCCCCAGGCTCAGAGCCAAATGGCCTACACCTTTAAAGTATTGTGAAATTTTTTGATGGATTTCGCAGGGTCTCCCAGGAGAACAAGCCACCTTAGAGATGGAATAAAAACAGGAAGTGCTGGGAAAACTCAGCAGGTCTGGGAGCATCTTTGGAGAGAGAAACAGAGTTAATGTTTCGAGTCAAATATGACTCTTCTTCGCTTTAGAGATGGTTTGGGGTATGTCAAAGGTGCAGTAATACTCAGTTTATAATCTCAACAGAATTCATTAAGTGCGCAACACCCTTAAAACAAATTCCTAGCTTTCTATTGTTCTCTGCAGAAGAAATATGTTTTTGTTTCCTTACAATATCATTGAAAAGGTTCCCGTTTGTAAAACTACAGTACCGTTTGATGCTGTTTTTTTCTGGTTCAATATCACCGATTTGCTGTATCTGTGTCTGTATTAGTTATATTTCTGCTAAATTCGCTACAGTAAAAGGAGCAGACAGTGTGATGCAGATCAGGGAGATAAAATCAGAAGTACCAACTGCCTCCAGATATCCTCAAGGACTTTAAATGTTTTATTTTTCTTGTGAAACCCTTGTGACATCTGACTTAAAACACTTGGAGCAGCAAGTCTGTATTACCAAGAACCTGCTCTAGGTAGGCACCAGCAAAAGGTCCTCAGTCAAAACAAATTATAGCAAGTAGCTGTTAGACAGGAAATATAAAGAACTAGATTCAAAGATATTGATACCAGCTTGAGGCTCAGGTAATGTTCTTGAACCATTCAAACTGGACCCTCCTGGATTACGATTCACTCAAGCAACTCAGTGGAGCACAAGATCTAAGGTCAAATCTTGCAGGATTTCGGCACTTGCAGCAGAAATTTGCAAAGGAACATAGATAGATAAAGTAAATGGGCAAAAACTGTGGCAAACAGAGATCAACACAGGGAAGTATGAGGTCCTCAATTTTGGCCCTGAGAAAGATATATAAGGTCAGGCAGCAGTGGTGGAGAGAGAAGCAGAGTTAACGTTTCAGGTTGATGACCTGTTGTCAGAACTCTTAGGTCATCAACCTTTGCCTCTCTCTCCACAGATGCTGTCTGACCTACTGATCATTTCCAGAATTTTCTGTTTTTAGGAATATAAGAACAGTAGGCCATTCAGCCCCTCGAGCCTGATCCACTCATTCAACTAGATTATGGCTGACCGTCTCTGATCTGATTATTTCAGACGCCCAGTATCTGCAGTACTTTGCTTTCGGAAAGTTAGGTCAGAGTATTTTCTAAAAAGAGAAGTGGGGAAATGTAGAGAAACAGAGATTTTAGGAGTCCAAGTACAGATATGATTTAAAGCTAATGGACAGGTACAAAACTGTAATGAAATGGCTAATGGAACGTTAGCCTTCATCTTAAGTGGGCTGGAATACAAAGGAGTGGAGGTTGTACTGTAGTTTGTACAAAGTTAAGGTTAGACCACTGCTGGACTACTGCATTCATTTTTGGGTGCTGTACCTCAGGCAGGATATACTGACCATAGAGGGGGGAACAGCACAGGTTTACCAGAATGATATTGGGGCTGCCATTTGTTAATAAGCAGATTGCAATCATTGTGTAGAATCCTACGACTTTCCCAATCTCAGGGCCTGTGTGAAAATCCCTTACATTAGCAGCTGAGTAACTTAATGAATTGTATCAGTCTGTGCCTGGTGCTCATAAGTTTATTTCCCTTTCTGTCACTGGTGTTATTTTTTTCTTTCATGCTCTTTTCTTTCTTCAGTGGTTGTATTTTGCCATGCTTTCCCTTCTCCTGTTTTCCCTATTGATTTAATGATTCTAGTGCCCCAATTCCTAATCCAGAGATTTGACCTCAAGGTCTTCAGTGCAGGACTGAGGGAACCCTGCACTGCCAGAGATACTGTTTTGCGAGTGAGATGGTAAATCGCCTGCCTTCTCAGTTGGACATAAAAAATTCCTGAGCACTATTTTAGAGAAGAGCAGGGGAGTTGGGAAGTATTTAATAGAAGATGATAAACAGTTGGAAGATTGCTGTGAAGGAGAGCTGAGGCCAGAATATTAGACGTTCTGCTAGGAGCTAGCTAATGGGAAGAGAGCATGATTGATATTCTGGAAAGAAAAGATCAAATGGGCTATAGGGCCTTCTTGATTCAACCCATCTTGCAATCTTGTATTTTCTATTTTCTCCTGATGCACATTTGTTGACAGCACTAGTAGCACCAATCTTACCTAAGATCACAAACTGAGCTCAACCCCTAAGGTCAAACCAGGAAATGTTCTGGTCTGAACAGTTCAGTCCTCGTTGGATGGTGCACTTAGTAACTGAACTCAGTGTCATTGCTGGAACTCACCGAAAACAAGAAGGTTCAAACCACCACCCATAGGCAGTAATTACACTGCTCTGCCTGAGCGTTACTGCCAGAACCCCATCAGGCACATATGCAAATGAAAGAGACACCAGTTGTTGCCAACAATTACTCAGTGTCATTCTTTGCGGATATCAACAGCAGTTGGCATTCAGCTTGTGTCTCAGCTGTGGAGCCCAGAGATGCTTCACACTGCAAATTGGATCGCGTGCTCACCACACTTGCTGGAAGTGGAGCTGTTCTTGTGGCAGTGTGGTTCATGAGGCTGTTCGTAAGTTCCAGTGATGGAGCTCATGCCAGGAAGAGAACAAAGCTGTTTTGTTTGTTTGCACTGTGCCATACCAGCCTCTCTGCCTGATGGAAGATGAGCTGCTTCAGTTCAAAAGGTTAATAAAAGGAAATTGCTGCCATTACAGGAGGGAAAGCCCATTGGGGATGTCTATCACAATGAGACCCTTTCTCCCAACCAAGTACTGACTCACGTCACAAGGTTATCTCCAATACAGTGAGCTTTTACTTTTTGGCAGTCATCTCCTGTGCAGAACCTTGTCAAATGCCTTTTTGCCTTTTACAAGTCCATATAGACAGCATCCACGGACACTCCCCTATCCACTGTGTTAGTGATGTCCTCAAAAATCTACTAGATGGGTCAGACATGGCCTATGTGTCACAAATCCAGGCTCAGAATACAGTAAAGAACCAAGCCAAATACAAAAAGTACCATAGAGAACTCAAAGATAAACAAGAAGGGAGAAGATAGTACACAAGAATAGATTAGTAGGTAACTTAAAAGGGAACTCAAAAATTCTTTTAGAAATAGTAAAAGGATGGTCAGGTGAGGCCAATTAGGGACCAAAAAGAGATTGATCTTCTGATGGAGGCCAAGGGGAAGACTGAGGTACCAACTGAGTTCCTCGTATCTGTCTTCTTTGAGGAAGATGCTGCCAGTGTCATAGTAAAGGAGGAGGTAGAAGAAAATTGGACAGGATAAAAATCGATAAAGAGGATGTACTTAAAAGACTGGAAGTACTCAAGGTAGAAAAGTCACCTGGTCAAGACGGGATATATCCTCGGTGGGAGAGGAAAATAAAAGTTGAAGGAGATGGAAGCTCTCTCCACAATCTTCCAAATCATCCTTAAATTTGGGAGCAGTGCCAGATGACTAGAAGATTGCAGTATAGCACTGCTACCAGTGAATATGCTGCTGCACTGGACAGAGGGAGGCGACATGGGCATTAAAGGGATTTCATGATAAATTTGTGAGAAATGTGTTTGGAAACAGTGAAATTAAATACATTCTGATCAGGGAATTCTGAAGCATTGAGAGCAGTGTGATAGAATTGTTTTGTCTGTGACACATTCTAAATGAAAAAAAAATTAAAATCTTAACAGATTCTCCAAAGCTCATTCAGCATTAACACAATCCTAATTTCCATAAACGTTAGGATAATTTTGGGAAAAGTGCAGGAGGGGATCCGATATTCGAGAATGCAGAGTTTGAGTTCTGGCTCAATGGAATTTCTACATTCACATATGCACTGCAAGATGCACAGCAGAAACTCACCAAGGCTCCTTAGACTACACCTTCCAAACCCACGACCACTACCATCTAGAAGGACAAGGGTAGCAGATACATGGGAAAACCACCACCTGGAAGTTCACCTCCAAGGCACTTGCCATCCTGACTTGAAACTATATCGTCGTTCCTTCACTGTATCTGGGTCAAACTCCTGGCACTCCTCCCTAACAGCATTATGGCTGTACCTACACCATAGGGACTGCAGTGGTTCAAGAAGGCAATTCACCACCACCACCTTCTCAAGGGCATTGAGGGATGGGCAATAAATGCTGACCTGGCCAGCAATGCCCACATCCCATAAATGAATTTTAAAAAATGCCAGGTACCAGGACAGGAGGACACAGGTTTCAGGTTGTGAAAGGCTTGCCTAAGTGAGATTCCAGGAAGCATGTGCTTGCACAGAGCATACGCATCAACTGAAATGATTGGCATGGCTATCGAGATACTGGACTCAATCTTAGAAGCAGCTAGATGCTGTAATGGGAAGACCAGAAAGATGGGAGTAAATTTAACACTGCTGCCAGGAGTAACTTATTAACTCAAAGACTGATCAACATCACAATGGTCCTCTAGCTAGGTTACAGGGAGCAAAGTTCAATCAGGATCCAATAGATGAACTACTGGTAATGTGTGAATTTGATCTTCATGATGGAGAAGTTGGACTGGCATTGTCTTTTTTTTATTCATTCATGGGATGTGGGCGTCGCTGGCTAGGCCAGCATTTATTGCCCATCCCTAATTGCCCTCCAAGCTATTTGCCATCCTGACTTGAAACATTTAAGAGCCAACCACATTGCTGTGGTCTGGAGTCACATGGCGAAGGCAGCAGATTTCCCTCCCTAAAGGGCATTAGTGAGCCAGATGGGTTTTTACACAATCAACAATGGTTTCATGGTCATCATTAGACTTTTAATTCCAGATTTTTATTGAATTCAAATTCCACCATCTGCTGTGGCGGGATTCAAACAAGAGCATTACTCTGGGTCTCTGGATTACTAGTCTAGCAACAATACCACTACACCATTGCCTCCCCTATCATCTTGTAAATGCACTGAGCCTACCTAGTGAACACACTAGGCTTCAATCCATTGCAACAAGTTATGAATTTCAAGTTATACCCTTGTATACACATGGAACTTTCCTCCAGTATATATGGAACTCTGTCCAGTAATGGAGGCCTTCTGAGGGAAAATTCAGCAAAGCTGTGCTCTTGGAGACAGAAATACATGTTGGAGATAGGGGTATAATGATAGGAGGCCTAATTCTCTGAATGGTGCTCCCAAATAGCGAGACTTTGATCCAAGAGCGTAGTGTCCCTGAATTAGCCATTTGGTATTAAACTCCTTGATGCATTAACTGCTGTTCAGTGGAAAAAAACATTGTTTGCCAAACAGTAACATAACAGTTGCCCAAATAGGTATGAGTAACAGGTAGCCTTGTGAGTAGCAATATCTAATCCTTGTGGGGTGTAATACAGACTGGTGTTTCCTTAATGCCCCATTCAGAAGACAATCTTAAATGCCCCCCACTAACCTTCATATGAAGCCCAGGTTTTTTTTTGGTGGGATTGGAGTAGATGCCTTTACCACTTGGAGAGCGATTTCCTCTGTTTAAACCAAACCTACTCTTTATAAACCAGTTTACAATTTAATTTCAAGTACAACAAAAAGGTATATTCTCCTAAACTGATATTGTGATGTTATCATTATCCCGGGATATTGTGATGTTATCAATCCCCCAGCTTATCATTTGGATATACCTAGAAATAGAAGTTACAACATAGAAACTGACCAGTAGATTAAACTTGTCCATGTTCGATTAAATAGGTCCAAACACATTTACTCATCCAGCTTCCATATCCTTTCCACCCTTTTTTCTGCATCCACCTGGCCAATCTTACCTTCAGTGTTGACAAATACCCAGAGTTTCTTCAGTGCTGTACAAGTTCCACGGCCTTAAGCCAGAAACCAGTCTGCATTGGAGTCCCAAGCTTGGAGATGCTCTGAAAAAATTCCGGGGCAATGGTTCCCCTTCCATCATTAACCCTGGAAGTAAATTCCACATCCTCAGAACTTTGCCTTTAAAGTTTTCTGAGCCAACCTCTCACCTTTAGTTTTGTGTCTATGGTGATTCATTCTACACCCTTCAACAACTGGAAATGGCGTGCTTCTTAGCTACCCTGTCGAATTCTACCATATTGTCACAGACTTTGCAATGTTCGAATAAAAAAGATCCATGCTCATGTTTCGATTTCTCATGAATCTTATAAAACTCTTGTATTATAATTCCCCCAGATTATCATTGTGATAGTCACATATGTGATGCAGTAAATGGACTGGATTTTGACCAGGGATGATCACTTCCATTTTAGTCCATGTGTATGTGCAGCATTCCCTAGCCACCTGCATTGGCATCAGTCTAGCTAATCAAACCCATGCATGAGACTCCTCCCACGTGATGACACCCTTACCGCACATGTGCACTGCACATGGTCTTCCAAAATCAACTCGCTGCCAATCTGCTTGGTACATCCTGTCTGCTAGTCCTAAATTCCATCGCATCGGAAATCAATTCTTACCTGAACTCACAAGTGTTAGCATTGCGCCTTATCCGAACTCCTGAGTGTTAGCACTGTTATCTGAATACATAAATTCCTGAATGTTAGTGGTGTGCATTGTCTTAACTCCTGAGTGTTATCTTGTTAATTAAACTACGTTGTGTCATTAAGCAGTCTATTAATAATTCCCCACGGTCTCATTGCGTTAAGTGCATTCCTTCAGCATATTATTGTAAGATTTACATTACTTCAGAGTATCATTATGATATTAGAATTCCCTGGAGTATTTGTGTTATATTACCTTGGGGGAAAAGTATTATTGTGATATTTTCAATTCCTGCAATTGCAATATTATCAATTTCCCCAAGTATCATTGTTCTTCTTGCAAAGTTGATGTTTCCTGGCTTTTTTAAAAATCTGGGTATATCCAGTTGCTATCACAGACACAAACCTTTTTCAGCCATCTGATCTACTCCCATTGAAGATGCAGCTCTGGGATGTTACAGAGAGAGAGAGAAAATAAGCCATTTTTCAGGTGCGATATTGGACATTAGGTGCCTCCATTTGTACAATACAATTCTTTCAATATTACGGCAAACCTAATGAAGGCCGGAGGAACAGGAATTGGATAGATTTTTGCAGGAAGAAGCTGTAGCTCTCGTACCAATGAACTGGCATTGTAAAATCTACCGGAATGTGAACAGGACAAGGTAAGAGGGCAACATGCAGAGAATGGCAAATGAAGAGAAAGATCTGGATATGGAGGTGGATTTAATGAAAGGGAAACATTAATGAGGTGCGCAGTAGTGGGGGAATACAACTGTTTCTGTTCAAAATGAATGGAGTTCCTAAGATACTGGAACCAACAACTTTGAAATTGACATTAATGCACATGGATAATAGCTATTGGTCTTCTGGTCAATCTCGGTGGCTGCCGGTTTTAACTCCGGACATTGCAAGCTGTGGAGATTGTATTATCAATTCCTTATTGCAATTTTACCAATTCGCCAGTGTATTTTTGTGATATTATCAATTAACATGGAAAAGTAAGAAACAGGAGCTGGAGTAGGCCTTTCGGTCCCTTGAGCCTAGTCCAACATTCAATATGATCACGGCTGATCTTCGACCTCAAATCCCCATTCCTGCACTATCCCCTTGTCCCTTAATTCCCTTCGTATCCAAAACTCTGTTGACACCTGTCTTGAATATATTCAATGATCGAGCATCAACAAATGATAACAGAAGATGATTGACGCGATGCTGGAGTCAGAAAAAGGATGGAGATAGCCAGAAATAATTTTGAGAAGATGAAAGATGTGTTGACAACAAGAAAACTCAAGCTTGTAACAATGAAAAAACTCGTAAGATGCTGCATTCTATCGACCTTCCTGTAAACCACAGAACCTGAACAATAAAGACCTTTGAAATAAAATAAAGGCCCTTGAAATGTGGATGCTAAGATGTAAGTTTAAAATTCAATATACCGACCACAGGGTCTATGAGAGGAAATTACAAAAGCAAAAAGAACTCTTAAGAGTGACATCCAGAAAGGAGAATTTCAGTATTTCCACCATTTGGTCAGAGCTGAAAAGTTAGAGAGATCTCTCCTAGAGGACAAAGTGGAGGTCAGCAGAAAGAGGGTCAATGCGTTCCAGTGGGTGTGTGAGGATGGCGCAAGATAGACAAGTATGACATACCATGACAGCAGATCTTCTGATAGGAGTAGCTATAAACAGAGGCAGAGAGAATATCCACAGCCTTTGCCAAAGATGCATAATTCTTTGATTGAAGACATTTCTTTTGTCTTAGTGCTAAATTGTGAGACTCCAGAGTATAGTTATGATATTATCATTCCCTATAGTATCATTGCGAAATTATCATTCTGACATTAATAATTCACCAGATTATCATTGTGACATTACCAATTTCCTTAGAGTTATATTGAGATATCATCTCCCAAGATAACATTAAAATATTATCATTCCTTGTTTGTATCATTCTGTTATCAACAATTCTCCAGAATACCAATGTCATTCCCCAGAGAGTTACTGTCAGATTATCATTCGTCAGAGTTATCATTGTGACATTCTCAACCTATCAAAGTATCATTGAGATATTGACAATTCCCCAGAATGCCATTGCAGTATTATTGTTATTTATATTATATTATTGGGATAATATCAGTTTCCTTAGCATGCAGAAAAGAAAAATATGAAAATCAGTGCTCATCAGTTTACACTTTGACTTCCCTGACTTTATTTGTCTAAATTCCTTTTTATTGTGTTGAGAAAATGTCATTGGTAAAACAAGTGTTAGGGCCCAGTGCAAGTCGATGAGAAACAACAGCAATGTCTACACTTAACACAGATTGCAGGACCCATAAGGACATGAGAATATAAGAAATAACAGCAGAAGTAGACAATAGCAGCCTGTCAAGTCTGCTCCAGTATTCAATATGATCATGGCTGATCTTCAGTTTGAACTCAACTTTCTTGCCACTTTGCACATCAGTGTCAGCCCTCCTAATATAGTACTCCCCCTTCCTTCCTACCCATCTGCTCTCCAAAGCCCACCGGCACCAGCACCACCCCCCCCCCCCCCCACCCCGAGCTGGCCATCCACACAATACCCTGGACTTGCTTCGCTCTAGGATCCTTTGGATCTTCTTCTTGGCACTGGTTGTAGTCCAAGCACTGCCCATGACTGAGGTCTTGGCACTGCCAGGACTGCTGGATTTGCCAGCAAATCTGATTGGCCAGCAGCTCCCAAGGGCAGGACTTCCTCCTCGTGAGGGGCAGATTTCCCATTGTTAGCCAATTTAGCCCACCCACAGCATATTATGGATGTGAGATGGCCTTGCATGGGGTAAGTTGGCTTCCAGCCAACTTTCCTCCCAAGTTTTGGGGGCTAATGGGTGGGTGAGCCTTCTGCTCCCCTGTAAAATGCAGCCACTGGAATGGGGCATGAACCCACAAGCTCTTGACTCAGAGGTGAGTGTGCTACCAGTTGAGCCACAGCTGACAGACACAGGAATAGACATTAGCCCAGTTTTAGGTTCTACATTGGTGTCAGAGCAATGTTTGCATCACCACTTCTAGATGCCGGGGTATTATTTAGCCGGCTGCAAGCCAATTGTAAACCTACCAGGACTCATCCAGACCTGCAGGAGGGAAGATTGTTAGTAGACATTGCAAGTCATTCTGATTTTACACTTGGCCTGCAGCTTGATGTTGGAGGACCCTGTTTCTGCAGACAGCCCACAGACACTGATTTGAAAGTAGCTTCTCGCTCAGTCAGCCTAATCTCTCTGTCTGTTTTCAGCTCTAGGATAGAGCCCAGTTCTTCAATAATAAGTCAGTGACAATAATAAAGAATAAAATAATAAATAATAAAAATCTTGAGGGGACAGGGCGGTCGCTGAAAGGATGTTTCTCCTTGTGGGGCAGACTAGAACTAGGGAACACAGTTTAACAATAAGGGGTCTTCCATTTAAGACAGAGATGAGGAGAGATTTTTTCTCTCAGGGAGTCATGAGTCTGTGGAATTCTCTTCACCAGGGAGCAGTGGAGGCTGGGTCATGAATATTTTTAAGGCAGAGGTGGATAGATTCTTGACTAACAAGGGAGTCAAAAGTTGTCGGGGGTGGCAGAATGTGGAGTTGAGGTCATAATGAGATCAGCCATGATCTTATTGAATGACGGCGAAGACTCAAGGGGCCAAATAGCCTATTCCTGCTCCTAATTCATATGTTCGTATGTCAGCATTTTTTAGACCTTAACTTAATATATTAACTTGGCAGATATGGTTCATTAACCATTGGGTTAATGGATTTGCACTGTGCTGCATGTTTTTCCATTTAGCCTGTTTAAATTGGCTCCATAATCATATATGGAGAACAGAGCGAGTCATTGAGTTCACAATTACATTACATTTTATATCATCCTTCAGGAAATAAATAAAGAGGCAAGAAAAAAAAGTCTTACATTTATATCACATCTTTCACAACCTTTAGAACATCTTTACAATCAGTGAAGTACTTTAGTGAAGTGTAGTCACTGATGTGAAGTAGGTAACATAGCTGCCCAATTTACACACGGCAAGGTCCCATAAGCAGCAATATGATAATAATGACCAGATAACCTGTTCTTTAGTGATGTAGGATGAGGGATAAATGTTGGGCCAGGACACCAGGGAGAACTCCTTTATTCTTAGTTAACTAGTGCAATGGAATCTTTTACGCCTACCTGAGAGAGCCTCGGTTTAATGTCTCAACTGAAAGACAGCACAGTGGCAGGACAGCACTCTGTCAGTGATACATTGTGAGTGAATAAGGATAGATGTAGTGGAGAGAAAAGACTGAAACTGTATGAGAGAGAGAGCTGGATGTCATGTTGGGTGGACGTGAAACCTTTCTTGCTGGGATGGATTGAATGCCCTTTCTGAGCCATTTTTCTATCTTGTGGTTTCATTTTCATTCTGGTGTGGAAGCGACTCAAAAATAATAATCTTAGCAAAATAGCAATCTCCATAAATAAGGATATTGATGTAATGGTTTGGTGGTTTTCCTTCTCTGAGGGGGCTCATCAGCAATAATGTAATGTGTTGTCAGTGGCAATATTTCAGATTTAGCAGGGGGACTGAAGTGTCGAAAGGATGGTGTGTGTTGAGTTTCAAGCCGTTGGCAGTGCAGGAGTCCCCACATCTGGGCTGCGCTTCTGTAAAAGCATCTGCCATCATTTTTCCATCCTCATTACACTTTCCAGTCCCTAGCTGTGATTATTTTGGATGCACGCTGACTCTGGAATCTGTTCCCTAATGATTCTACTCCTAATGTGAGAACTTTATTTGTGAAGTTGACGGCTCTGATTGGCAATGAGGCTGTCGCCACAGATTCATCGTGCTGAGTCCATTAAAATTCTGCTGATTCGGTTCTTGAACATGTTCTGTAAAAGCAATCACCTGGCAACTGGAAAGAAAACATCAACAACTGTTGCTGGGTGGCCATTTTGAGGATTTAAAAAAAAATTCAGTCTCAAAATACGGCAAGGCAAACATTCCTTCTGCCTAATCGCCCTTGAGAAGGTGGTGGGGCACCATCTTCTTGAGCCACTGCGGTCCATGTGATGCAGGTATATCCATAGTGCTGTATCCTGTAGCAGCTGGATATAACTGAGTGGCTAACTCGAACATTTAAGGCTCAACCACACTACCTGTGGTCTGGAGTCACATCCCAGAACAAAAAAACAGTAAAAACTGGGAAATAAGAATACTGCTCTGGAATGGTCTTCCATACCTTAAAATGGAACACCAGTAAAAACTGGGAAATAAGAATACTGCTCTGGTATGATGGTCTTCCATACCTTAAAATGGAACACCAGTAAAAACTGGGAAATAAGAATACTGCTCTGGTATGATGGTCTTCCATACCTTAAAATGGAACACCAGTAAAAACTGGGAAATAAGAATACTGCTCTGGTATGATGGTCTTCCATACCTTAAAATGGAACACCAGTAAAAACTGGGAAATAAGAATACTGCTCTGGTATGATGGTCTTCCATACCTTAAAATGGAACACCAGTAAAAACTGGGAAATAAGAATACTGCTCTGGTATGATGGTCTTCCATACCTTAAAATGGAACACCAGTAAAAACTGGGAAATAACAGCACTGGTCTGAACTGTTTTGTCTTTCTGTGAGATAGGCCAGACTAGGTATGGACAGCAGGTTTCCTTTCCACTAGGGAGACCAATGGGTTTTTAACAACAATCCAATAGTTTTACAATCATTATTGATGAGACCAGTACTTGTTCGTTAATTGAATTTAGATTCCCCCTAGCTACTATGCTGGGATTTGAACTCATATCTCCAGAACATCAGTCCCAAACTCTGATTACTAATGCGGTAACATTTACCACCATGCTGCCATCACAGCCCCCAATCCAATTTTGAAAACGGCTTTAGTGCTACACGTGGTGACTATTCTGTTGTTTCATTTTCATGGCACAGCCGAGGAAACCAACAGCAAAGAAAACCAAGAGTTTGCCGGTGTCAGCCCTGCCATCAAGAGCGATTTCATCGGCCACAAAACCAATAAGGTTGTGGACTTTTGCGACCATTCCTGCAGTGATATTGGGAACATGTTTAAGGAGCTGCATGGCCTGAGGGTTCTTGTCAGCAATCTGGCCGATGGACTGGTCAAAGTGGTACGTGTCATAGACCTTAGTATTTGCTGTTTTTGAAACAAACTACACGTCACACTGTTAGCAAAAGGGGAATACAAACACCGAGGAGTATACCTCTCAGTATAGCATTGTAAAACTTAAATGCTACATGTAGATTCAATAACACTGCTATGCCTGGAAAATCTTTTTTGCAGACGGAAGAAAATGTAATCATTCGTGACATCCTGGACGATGCTTTAAAGAACTTTCAACCAGGCCAGTGCTGGCATAGTGGCCGTCTCTTTGACAACAAGGAGGAGTGGACAGTGGACAGCTGTACCAAGTGCACCTGTCAGGTGAGTCTTGCTTTCAAATACATTCTGGGCAAATGATTAGATTGTTGATATGTTACTTTGTTTTGACAGTTAATATTTTATTGTTGTAACGAGAGACATGTGACTGAAGCTGCCCATCTTGCACTCAATTTCAGACAATCACAACAATTTATACTGCAGGAGAAAAGGGTGCTGGTTGGCTGGCAAGTCGTTTGAAATTTGGCATTCTTGCATTTGTCCTGATGAGTGCAGGACGAAAAGCATCAGCAACATGTCTCTCTCTTCAGCATGATTCAAGCTTTGTACTATCCAAGTGACAGTTAATATTTTGTGCAATTTTAATTTCCTAAATTGACAAGGTGGAAATTATCCAAAGTTTGTGAAGTGCAATCACAAATGCAGTTCATACTGTAGTCAGGAAACATAACTATTTTGTATACATTTTATTCAGTCACTGCTAAGCATTTGTCAATATTGTTTTAAAATTATGTCAAAGGTATTATCACCACTGGGTCAATCCATTTAAAACACGTTTTAATGGAGCACTGTTCTCAGGAGAAAAGCGTTTAACTCAGCTCCTTTGGTGAAGGCATTCAATTCCTGCTCTGTGCTGAGCTAACTGGTCTCAGCTGAGTTCAATCATTGTCCCTGGTGTCTCTAGGCAAGGGAGGAGTGGGAGTGGAGTGGGGAAAGAAACATAGGGTTGCTGGAGAGTGTAATTGTATGGAGATTAGGTGGAGACAGAATTGGCTCAATTGTGATGCTCTCCACAGTCAAACAATCATCCAGTCCTCACCCTATGGGCTCAATCATGAAGCAGTATCACTTAGGACAAGTCTACCTAGCAAAGAGTCAACAGTCCTGGGAATGTCAGGACAATCAGAACAGAGCATGGTGCATTTTCAGCTGTGGATAAGTGACAGGATTCAATGGCATTCATGTTATCCCAATGCATTTTGCCAACCAGTGGGGAGGTGGGTGGCAGGAGAAAAGATTTGCCAAACGTATTTTTCCATAACAGCCACGTCCCTTTAAGACCATCATTGAAAGTTAAGGAGCTGTGATTCAGGAAGGCCACTTAAAGGTCCAGTACCTTAACTCACTTGTCAGAATATGACCCAGCACACAGTTTGGCGTCTAACATCCTCCGAGATCCCTTCACATTTCCTCTGTAGGATGGGACACTGGCCCTGGCCTCTAGGCTGTAAAGTACTTGATAGGAGACTAATAAAATGCAAAAAATAACAAAAAGTACAACATAACCCCTGGACTGGTTCAGGTGACTACCCCACCGCACCCACACCCCCACCTCTTTTCTAGAGAAATGATCCATAGCCTTTTCAATATTTCCTGATAGAAACAACCTCTCAGTCCTGGAATCATTCCGGTGAATCCTTTCTGCAACATCTCTAGTGCATCTATATCCTTCCAGTAATATAGAGACCAGGAGGATTCGCAGTATTCAAAGTCTAAGGTTCTTTACAAGTTTAACATAACTTCTTTGCTTTTCAATTCTGCCCTTACATGAATGAACTCCAGTGTTTTGTTAGCATTTTTAGGACCATATTAACCTGGTTCACTACTTTTAATAATCTGAATATCTGTACACAGATTCCTCTTGTAGCCAGTTAGACATTTATTTTCCAAGCAGTATGAGGCCTCTTTTTTTCTTCCAATCAATGCCCTCTGTTTTGCTGGTATAACATGACAGATATGCCTGCACCCTCCCCATACTGAGAGATCCCTGCAAGCTCCCCACACTGAGAGATCACTGCACCCTCTCCTCTCTGAGATCCCTGCACACTCTCCACTCTGAGAGATCCCTGCACACTCCCCACACTGAGAGATCACTGCACCCTCTCCACTTTGAGAGAAACCTGCACCATCTCCACTCTGAGAGATCCCTGCACCCTCTCCACTCTGAGAGAGTCCTGCACACTCCCCACACTGAGAGATCCGTGCACCCTCTCCACTCTGAGAGATTCCTGCACACACCCCACACTGAGAGATCACTGCACACTCTCCACTCTGAGAGAAACCTGCACACTCCCCACACTGAGAGATCCCTGCACCCTCTCCACTCTGAGAGAAACCTGCACCCTCTCCACTCTGAGAGATCCCTGCACCCTCTCCACTCTGAGAGATTCCTGCACCCTCTCCACTCTGAGAGATCCCTGCACCCTCTCCACCCTGAGAGATCCCTGCACCCTCTCACTCTGGGAGATCCCTGCACGCTCCCCACCCTGAGAGATCCCTGCAACCTCTCCAACCTGAGAGATTCCTGCACCCTCTTAACTCTGAGAGATCCCTGCACTCTCCCCACTCTGAGAGATCCCTGCACCCATCCCACTCTGAGAGACCCTGCACCCTCTGCACTCTGAGAGGTCCCTGCGCCCTCTCCACTCTGAGATCCCTGCACCCTCTCCACTCTGAGAGATTCCTGCACCCTCTCCATTCTGAGAGATCCCTGCACCCACTCCACCCTGAGAGATCTCTGCACACTCTCCACTCTGAGAGATCCCTGCACCCTCTCCACTCTGAGAGATCCCTGCACCCTCTCCACCCTGAGAGATCACTACACACTTTCCACTCTGAGAGATCCCTGCACCCACTCCACTCTGAGAGATCCCTGCACCCTCTCCACTCTGAGAGATCCCTGCACCCTCTCCACTCTGAGAGATCCCTGCACCCTCTCCACTCTGAGAGAGTCCTGCACCCTCTCCACCCTGAGAGATCCCTGCACCCTCTCCACCCTGAGAGATCCCTGCACCCTCCCCACACTGAGAGATCACTGCACCCTCTCCACTTTGAGAGATCACTGCATCCTCTCCACTCTGAGAGATCCCTGCACCCTCTCCACTATGAGAGATCCCTGCACCCTCCCCACTCTGAGATCCCTGCACCCTCTCCACCCTGAGAGATCCCTGCATCCTCTACACTCTGGGAGATCCCTGCATGCTCCCCACCCTGAGAGATCCCTGCAACCTCTCCAACCTGAGAGATTCCTGCACCCTCTTAACTCTGAGAGGTCCCTGAGCCCTCTCCACTCTGAAATCCCTGCACCCTCTCCACTCTGAGAGATTCCTGCACCCTCTCCATTCTGAGAGATCCCTGCACCCACTCCACCCTGAGAGATCTCTGCACACTCTCCACTCTGAGAGATCCCTGCACCCTCTCCACTCTGAGAGACCCCTGCACCCTCTCCACCCTGAGAGATCCCTGCACACTCTCCACTCTGAGAGATCCCTGCACCCACTCCACTCTGAGAGATCCCTGCACCCTCTCCACTCTGAGAGATCCCTGCACCCTCTCCACACTGAGAGATCCCTGCACCCTCTCCACCCTCTTCACTCTGAGAGATCCCTGCACCCTCTCCACTCTGACAGGTCCCTGCACCCTCCCCACTCTGAGAGATCCCTGCACCTCTCCACCCTGAGAGATCCCTGCACCCTCTCCACTCTGACAGATCCCTGCACCCACGCCACTCTGAGAGATCCTTGCACCCTCTCCACTCTGACAGATCCCTGCACCCACTCCACTCTGAGAGATCCTTGCATGCTCTCCACTCTGAGAGATCCCTGCATGCTCTCCACCCTGAGAGATCCCTGTACCCCCTGCACTCTGAGAGAACCCCACACCTTCTCCACTCTGAGAGATCCCTGCAACCTCGCCACTCTGAGAGATCACTGCACCCTCTCCACTCTGAGAGATCCCTGCACCCTCTCCACCCTGAGAAATCCCTGCACACTCTCCACTCTGAGAGATCCCTGCAACCTCTCCACCCTGAGAGATCCCTGCACCCTCCCCACTCTGAGAGATCCCTGCACCCTCTCCACTCCGACAAAGCCCTGCACCCTCCGCACTCTGAGAGATCCGGCACCCTCTCCACCCTGAGAAATCCCTGCACCCTCTCAACTGACAGATCCCCGCATGCACTCCACCCTGAGAGATCCCTGCACCCTCCCCACTCTGAGAGATCACTGCACTCTCCCCACCCAGAGAGCTCCCTGCACCCTCTCCACTCTGAGAGATCCCTGCACCCTCCCCACTCTGAGAGATCCCTGCACCCTCCCCACTGAGAGATTCCTGCACCCTCTTAACTCTGAGAGATCCCTGCACTCTCCCCACTCTGAGAGATCCCTGCACCCATCCCACTCTGAGAGACCCTGCACCCTCTGCACTCTGAGAGGTCCCTGCGCCCTCTCCACTCTGAGATCCCTGCACCCTCTCCACTCTGAGAGATTCCTGCACCCTCTCCATTCTGAGAGATCCCTGCACCCACTCCACCCTGAGAGATCTCTGCACACTCTCCACTCTGAGAGATCCCTGCACCCTCTCCACTCTGAGAGATCCCTGCACCCTCTCCACCCTGAGAGCTGCCTACACACTTTCCACTCTGAGAGATCCCTGCACCCACTCCACTCTGAGAGATCCCTGCACCCTCTCCACTCTGAGAGATCCCTGCACCCTCTCCACTCTGAGAGATCCCTGCACCCTCTCCACTCTGAGAGAGTCCTGCACCCTCTCCACCCTGAGAGATCCCTGCACCCTCTCCACCCTGAGAGATTCCTGCACACTCCCCACACTGAGAGATCACTGCACCCTCTCCACTTTGAGAGATCACTGCATCCTCTCCACTCTGAGAGATCCCTGCACCCTCTCCACTATGAGAGATCCCTGCACCCTCCCCACTCTGAGATCCCTGCACCCTCTCCACCCTGAGAGATCCCTGCATCCTCTACACTCTGGGAGATCCCTGCATGCTCCCCACCCTGAGAGATCCCTGCAACCTCTCCAACCTGAGAGATTCCTGCACCCTCTTAACTCTGAGAGGTCCCTGAGCCCTCTCCACTCTGAAATCCCTGCACCCTCTCCACTCTGAGAGATTCCTGCACCCTCTCCATTCTGAGAGATCCCTGCACCCACTCCACCCTGAGAGATCTCTGCACACTCTCCACTCTGAGAGATCCCTGCACCCTCTCCACTCTGAGAGACCCCTGCACCCTCTCCACCCTGAGAGATCCCTGCACACTCTCCACTCTGAGAGATCCCTGCACCCACTCCACTCTGAGAGATCCCTGCACCCTCTCCACTCTGAGAGATCCCTGCACCCTCTCCACACTGAGAGATCCCTGCACCCTCTCCACCCTCTTCACTCTGAGAGATCCCTGCACCCTCTCCACTCTGACAGGTCCCTGCACCCTCCCCACTCTGAGAGATCCCTGCACCTCTCCACCCTGAGAGATCCCTGCACCCTCTCCACTCTGACAGATCCCTGCACCCACTCCACTCTGAGAGATCCTTGCACCCTCTCCACTCTGACAGATCCCTGCACCCACTCCACTCTGAGAGATCCTTGCATGCTCTCCACTCTGAGAGATCCCTGCATGCTCTCCACCCTGAGAGATCCCTGTACCCCCTGCACTCTGAGAGAACCCCACACCTTCTCCACTCTGAGAGATCCCTGCAACCTCGCCACTCTGAGAGATCACTGCACCCTCTCCACTCTGAGAGATCCCTGCACCCTCTCCACCCTGAGAAATCCCTGCACACTCTCCACTCTGAGAGATCCCTGCAACCTCTCCACCCTGAGAGATCCCTGCACCCTCCCCACTCTGAGAGATCCCTGCACCCTCTCCACTCCGACAAAGACCTGCACCCTCCGCACTCTGAGAGATCCGGCACCCTCTCCACCCTGAGAAATCCCTGCACCCTCTCAACTGACAGATCCCCGCATGCACTCCACCCTGAGAGATCCCTGCACCCTCCCCACTCTGAGAGATCACTGCACTCTCCCCACCCAGAGAGCTCCCTGCACCCTCTCCACTCTGAGAGATCCCTGCATCCTCCCCACTCTGAGAGATCCCTGCACCCTCCCCACTGAGAGATTCCTGCACCCTCTTAACTCTGAGAGATCCCTGCACTCTCCCCACTCTGAGAGATCCCTGCACCCATCCCACTCTGAGAGACCCTGCACCCTCTGCACTCTGAGAGGTCCCTGCGCCCTCTCCACTCTGAGATCCCTGCACCCTCTCCACTCTGAGAGATTCCTGCACCCTCTCCATTCTGAGAGATCCCTGCACCCACTCCACCCTGAGAGATCTCTGCACACTCTCCACTCTGAGAGATCCCTGCACCCTCTCCACTCTGAGAGATCCCTGCACCCTCTCCACCCTGAGAGATCCCTACACACTTTCCACTCTGAGAGATCCCTGCACCCACTCCACTCTGAGAGATCCCTGCACCCTCTCCACTCTGAGAGATCCCTGCACCCTCTCCACTCTGAGAGATCCCTGCACCCTCTCCACTCTGAGAGAGTCCTGCACCCTCTCCACCCTGAGAGATCCCTGCACCCTCTCCACCCTGAGAGATTCCTGCACACTCCCCACACTGAGAGATCACTGCACCCTCTCCACTTTGAGAGATCACTGCATCCTCTCCACTCTGAGAGATCCCTGCACCCTCTCCACTATGAGAGATCCCTGCACCCTCCCCACTCTGAGATCCCTGCACGCTCTCCACCCTGAGAGATCCCTGCATCCTCTACACTCTGGGAGATCCCTGCATGCTCCCCACCCTGAGAGATCCCTGCAACCTCTCCAACCTGAGAGATTCCTGCACCCTCTTAACTCTGAGAGGTCCCTGAGCCCTCTCCACTCTGAAATCCCTGCACCCTCTCCACTCTGAGAGATTCCTGCACCCTCTCCAATCTGACAGATCCCTGCACCCACTCCACCCTGAGAGATCTCTGCACACTCTCCACTCTGAGAGATCCCTGCACCCTCTCCACTCTGAGAGACCCCTGCACCCTCTCCACCCTGAGAGATCCCTGCACACTCTCCACTCTGAGAGATCCCTGCACCCACTCCACTCTGAGAGATCCCTGCACCCTCTCCACTCTGAGAGATCCCTGCACCCTCTCCACACTGAGAGATCCCTGCACCCTCTCCACCCTCTTCACTCTGAGAGATCCCTGCACCCTCTCCACTCTGACAGGTCCCTGCACCCTCCCCACTCTGAGAGATCCCTGCACCTCTCCACCCTGAGAGATCCCTGCACCCTCTCCACTCTGACAGATCCCTGCACCCACTCCAATCTGAGAGATCCTTGCACCCTCTCCACTCTGACAGATCCCTGCACCCACTCCACTCTGAGAGATCCTTGCATGCTCTCCACTCTGAGAGACCCCTGCATGCTCTCCACCCTGAGAGATCCCTGTACCCCCTGCACTCTGAGAGAACCCCACACCTTCTCCACTCTGAGAGATCCCTGCAACCTCGCCACTCTGAGAGATCACTGCACCCTCTCCACTCTGAGAGATCCCTGCACCCTCTCCACCCTGAGAGATCCCTGCACCCTCTCCACTCTGAGATCCCTGCACCCTCTCCACTCTGAGAGATCCCTGCACCCTCTCCACCCTGGGAAATCCCTGCACACTCTCCACTCTGAGAGATCCCTGCAACCTCTCCACCCTGAGAGATCCCTGCACCCTCCCCACTCTGAGAGATCCCTGCACCCTCTCCACTCCGACAAAGCCCTGCACCCTCCGCACTCTGAGAGATCCGGCACCCTCTCCACCCTGAGAAATCCCTGCACCCTCTCAACTGACAGATCCCCGCATGCACTCCACCCTGAGAGATCCCTGCACCCTCCCCACTCTGAGAGATCACTGCACTCTCCCCACCCAGAGAGCTCCCTGCACCCTCTCCACTCTGAGAGATCCCTGCACCCTCCCCACTCTGAGAGATCCCTGCACCCTCCCCACTGAGAGATTCCTGCACCCTCTTAACTCTGAGAGATCCCTGCACTCTCCCCACTCTGAGAGATCCCTGCACCCATCCCACTCTGAGAGACCCTGCACCCTCTGCACTCTGAGAGGTCCCTGCGCCCTCTCCACTCTAAGATCCCTGCACCCTCTCCACTCTGAGAGATTCCTGCACCCTCTCCATTCTGAGAGATCCCTGCACCCACTCCACCCTGAGAGATCTCTGCACACTCTCCACTCTGAGAGATCCCTGCACCCTCTCCACTCTGAGAGATCCCTGCACCCTCTCCACCCTGAGAGATCCCTACACACTTTCCACTCTGAGAGATCCCTGCACCCACTCCACTCTGAGAGATCCCTGCACCCTCTCCACTCTGAGAGATCCCTGCACCCTCTCCACTCTGAGAGATCCCTGCACCCTCTCCACCCTGAGAGATTCCTGCACACTCCCCACACTGAGAGATCACTGCACCCTCTCCACTTTGAGAGATCACTGCATCCTCTCCACTCTGAGAGATCCCTGCACCCTCTCCACTATGAGAGATCCCTGCACCCTCCCCACTCTGAGATCCCTGCACGCTCTCCACCCTGAGAGATCCCTGCATCCTCTACACTCTGGGAGATCCCTGCATGCTCCCCACCCTGAGAGATCCCTGCAACCTCTCCAACCTGAGAGATTCCTGCACCCTCTTAACTCTGAGAGGTCCCTGAGCCCTCTCCACTCTGAAATCCCTGCACCCTCTCCACTCTGAGAGATTCCTGCACCCTCTCCATTCTGAGAGATCCCTGCACCCACTCCACCCTGAGAGATCTCTGCACACTCTCCACTCTGAGAGATCCCTGCACCCTCTCCACTCTGAGAGACCCCTGCACCCTCTCCACCCTGAGAGATCCCTGCACACTCTCCACTCTGAGAGATCCCTGCACCCACTCCACTCTGAGAGATCCCTGCACCCTCTCCACTCTGAGAGATCCCTGCACCCTCTCCACACTGAGAGATCCCTGCACCCTCTCCACCCTCTTCACTCTGAGAGATCCCTGCACCCTCTCCACTCTGACAGGTCCCTGCACCCTCCCCACTCTGAGAGATCCCTGCACCTCTCCACCCTGAGAGATCCCTGCACCCTCTCCACTCTGACAGATCCCTGCACCCACTCCACTCTGAGAGATCCTTGCACCCTCTCCACTCTGACAGATCCCTGCACCCACTCCACTCTGAGAGATCCTTGCATGCTCTCCACTCTGAGAGATCCCTGCATGCTCTCCACCCTGAGAGATCCCTGTACCCCCTGCACTCTGAGAGAACCCCACACCTTCTCCACTCTGAGAGATCCCTGCAACCTCGCCACTCTGAGAGATCACTGCACCCTCTCCACTCTGAGAGATCCCTGCACCCTCTCCACCCTGAGAAATCCCTGCACACTCTCCACTCTGAGAGATCCCTGCAACCTCTCCACCCTGAGAGATCCCTGCACCCTCCCCACTCTGAGAGATCCCTGCACCCTCTCCACTCCGACAAAGCCCTGCACCCTCCGCACTCTGAGAGATCCGGCACCCTCTCCACCCTGAGAAATCCCTGCACCCTCTCAACTGACAGATCCCCGCATGCACTCCACCCTGAGAGATCCCTGCACCCTCCCCACTCTGAGAGATCACTGCACTCTCCCCACCCAGAGAGCTCCCTGCACCCTCTCCACTCTGAGAGATCCCTGCACCCTCCCCACTCTGAGAGATCCCTGCACCCTCCCCACTGAGAGATTCCTGCACCCTCTTAACTCTGAGAGATCCCTGCACTCTCCCCACTCTGAGAGATCCCTGCACCCATCCCACTCTGAGAGACCCTGCACCCTCTGCACTCTGAGAGGTCCCTGCGCCCTCTCCACTCTGAGATCCCTGCACCCTCTCCACTCTGAGAGATTCCTGCACCCTCTCCATTCTGAGAGATCCCTGCACCCACTCCACCCTGAGAGATCTCTGCACACTCTCCACTCTGAGAGATCCCTGCACCCTCTCCACTCTGAGAGATCCCTGCACCCTCTCCACCCTGAGAGATCCCTACACACTTTCCACTCTGAGAGATCCCTGCACCCACTCCACTCTGAGAGATCCCTGCACCCTCTCCACTCTGAGAGATCCCTGCACCCTCTCCACTCTGAGAGATCCCTGCACCCTCTCCACTCTGAGAGAGTCCTGCACCCTCTCCACCCTGAGAGATCCCTGCACCCTCTCCACCCTGAGAGATTCCTGCACACTCCCCACACTGAGAGATCACTGCACCCTCTCCACTTTGAGAGATCACTGCATCCTCTCCACTCTGAGAGATCCCTGCACCCTCTCCACTATGAGAGATCCCTGCACCCTCCCCACTCTGAGATCCCTGCACCCTCTCCACCCTGAGAGATCCCTGCATCCTCTACACTCTGGGAGATCCCTGCATGCTCCCCACCCTGAGAGATCCCTGCAACCTCTCCAACCTGAGAGATTCCTGCACCCTCTTAAATCTGAGAGGTCCCTGAGCCCTCTCCACTCTGAAATCCCTGCACCCTCTCCACTCTGAGAGATTCCTGCACCCTCTCCATTCTGAGAGATCCCTGCACCCACTCCACCCTGAGAGATCTCTGCACACTCTCCACTCTGAGAGATCCCTGCACCCTCTCCACTCTGAGAGACCCCTGCACCCTCTCCACCCTGAGAGATCCCTGCACACTCTCCACTCTGAGAGATCCCTGCACCCACTCCACTCTGAGAGATCCCTGCACCCTCTCCACTCTGAGAGATCCCTGCACCCTCTCCACACTGAGAGATCCCTGCACCCTCTCCACCCTCTTCACTCTGAGAGATCCCTGCACCCTCTCCACTCTGACAGGTCCCTGCACCCTCCCCACTCTGAGAGATCCCTGCACCTCTCCACCCTGAGAGATCCCTGCACCCTCTCCACTCTGACAGATCCCTGCACCCACTCCAATCTGAGAGATCCTTGCACCCTCTCCACTCTGACAGATCCCTGCACCCACTCCACTCTGAGAGATCCTTGCATGCTCTCCACTCTGAGAGATCCCTGCATGCTCTCCACCCTGAGAGATCCCTGTACCCCCTGCACTCTGAGAGAACCCCACACCTTCTCCACTCTGAGAGATCCCTGCAACCTCGCCACTCTGAGAGATCACTGCACCCTCTCCACTCTGAGAGATCCCTGCACCCTCTCCACCCTGAGAGATCCCTGCACCCTCTCCACTCTGAGATCCCTGCACCCTCTCCACTCTGAGAGATCCCTGCACCCTCTCCACCCTGGGAAATCCCTGCACACTCTCCACTCTGAGAGATCCCTGCAACCTCTCCACCCTGAGAGATCCCTGCACCCTCCCCACTCTGAGAGATCCCTGCACCCTCTCCACTCCGACAAAGCCCTGCACCCTCCGCACTCTGAGAGATCCGGCACCCTCTCCACCCTGAGAAATCCCTGCACCCTCTCAACTGACAGATCCCCGCATGCACTCCACCCTGAGAGATCCCTGCACCCTCCCCACTCTGAGAGATCACTGCACTCTCCCCACCCAGAGAGCTCCCTGCACCCTCTCCACTCTGAGAGATCCCTGCACCCTCCCCACTCTGAGAGATCCCTGCACCCTCCCCACTGAGAGATTCCTGCACCCTCTTAACTCTGAGAGATCCCTGCACTCTCCCCACTCTGAGAGATCCCTGCACCCATCCCACTCTGAGAGACCCTGCACCCTCTGCACTCTGAGAGGTCCCTGCGCCCTCTCCACTCTGAGATCCCTGCACCCTCTCCACTCTGAGAGATTCCTGCACCCTCTCCATTCTGAGAGATCCCTGCACCCACTCCACCCTGAGAGATCTCTGCACACTCTCCACTCTGAGAGATCCCTGCACCCTCTCCACTCTGAGAGATCCCTGCACCCTCTCCACCCTGAGAGATCCCTACACACTTTCCACTCTGAGAGATCCCTGCACCCACTCCACTCTGAGAGATCCCTGCACCCTCTCCACTCTGAGAGATCCCTGCACCCTCTCCACTCTGAGAGATCCCTGCACCCTCTCCACTCTGAGAGAGTCCTGCACCCTCTCCACCCTGAGAGATCCCTGCACCCTCTCCACCCTGAGAGATTCCTGCACACTCCCCACACTGAGAGATCACTGCACCCTCTCCACTTTGAGAGATCACTGCATCCTCTCCACTCTGAGAGATCCCTGCACCCTCTCCACTATGAGAGATCCCTGCACCCTCCCCACTCTGAGATCCCTGCACGCTCTCCACCCTGAGAGATCCCTGCATCCTCTACACTCTGGGAGATCCCTGCATGCTCCCCACCCTGAGAGATCCCTGCAACCTCTCCAACCTGAGAGATTCCTGCACCCTCTTAACTCTGAGAGGTCCCTGAGCCCTCTCCACTCTGAAATCCCTGCACCCTCTCCACTCTGAGAGATTCCTGCACCCTCTCCATTCTGAGAGATCCCTGCACCCACTCCACCCTGAGAGATCTCTGCACACTCTCCACTCTGAGAGATCCCTGCACCCTCTCCACTCTGAGAGACCCCTGCACCCTCTCCACCCTGAGAGATCCCTGCACACTCTCCACTCTGAGAGATCCCTGCACCCACTCCACTCTGAGAGATCCCTGCACCCTCTCCACTCTGAGAGATCCCTGCACCCTCTCCACACTGAGAGATCCCTGCACCCTCTCCACCCTCTTCACTCTGAGAGATCCCTGCACCCTCTCCACTCTGACAGGTCCCTGCACCCTCCCCACTCTGAGAGATCCCTGCACCTCTCCACCCTGAGAGATCCCTGCACCCTCTCCACTCTGACAGATCCCTGCACCCACTCCACTCTGAGAGATCCTTGCACCCTCTCCACTCTGACAGATCCCTGCACCCACTCCACTCTGAGAGATCCTTGCATGCTCTCCACTCTGAGAGATCCCTGCATGCTCTCCACCCTGAGAGATCCCTGTACCCCCTGCACTCTGAGAGAACCCCACACCTTCTCCACTCTGAGAGATCCCTGCAACCTCGCCACTCTGAGAGATCACTGCACCCTCTCCACTCTGAGAGATCCCTGCACCCTCTCCACCCTGAGAGATCCCTGCACCCTCTCCACTCTGAGATCCCTGCACCCTCTCCACTCTGAGAGATCCCTGCACCCTCTCCACCCTGAGAAATCCCTGCACACTCTCCACTCTGAGAGATCCCTGCAACCTCTCCACCCTGAGAGATCCCTGCACCCTCCCCACTCTGAGAGATCCCTGCACCCTCTCCACTCCGACAAAGCCCTGCACCCTCCGCACTCTGAGAGATCCGGCACCCTCTCCACCCTGAGAAATCCCTGCACCCTCTCAACTGACAGATCCCCGCATGCACTCCACCCTGAGAGATCCCTGCACCCTCCCCACTCTGAGAGATCACTGCACTCTCCCCACCCAGAGAGCTCCCTGCACCCTCTCCACTCTGAGAGATCCCTGCACCCTCCCCACTCTGAGAGATCCCTGCACCCTCCCCACTGAGAGATCCCTGCACCCTCTTAACTCTGAGAGATCCCTGCACTCTCCCCACTCTGAGAGACCCCTGAACCCACCCCACTCTGAGAGATCCCTGCACCCTCTGCACTCTGGGAGGTCACTGCGCCCACTCCACAGAGATCCCCACACCCTCACCACCCTAAGAGATTACTGCAACCACTTCACCCTGAGAGATCCCTGCAAACTCTCCACTCTGAGAGATTCCTGCACCCTCTCCACTCTGAGAGATTCCTGCACACTCTCCAACCTGAGAGATCCCTGCACCCTCTCCACCCTGAGAGATCCCTGCACCCTATCCACTCTGAGAGATCACTGCACCCTCACCACCCCGAAGGATCCCTGCACCCTCTCCACTCTGAGAGATCCCTGCACCCTCTCCACTCTGAGAGATCCCTGCACCCTTTACACTCTGAGAGATCCCTTCACCCTCTCCACCCTGAGCGATCCCTGCACCCTCCCACTCTGAGAGATCCCTGTACTCTCCACTCAGAGAGATCCCTGCACTCTCTCCACCCTGAGGGGTCCCTGCACCCTCTCCACTCTGAGAGATCACTGCACCCTCTCCACTCTGAGATCCCTGCACCCTCTCCAAACTGAGAGATCCCTGCACCCTCTCCACTCTGAGAGATCCATGCACCCTCTCCACACTGAGAGATCCCTGCACCCTCTCCACTCTGAGAGATCCCTGCACCCTCTCCACTCTGACAGATCCCTGTACCCACTCCACCATGAGAGATCCCTGCACCCTCTCCACCCTGAGAGATCCCTGCACCCTCTCCACCCTGAGAGATCCCTGCACCCTCTCCATTCTGAGAGATCCCTGCACCCTCTCCACTCTGAGAGATCCCTGCACCCTCTCCACCCTGAGGGATCCCTGCACCCTCTCCACTGAGATCCCTGCACCCTCTCCACCCTGATAGATCCCTGCACCCTCTCCATTCTGAGAGATCCCTGCACCCTCTCCACCCTGAGGGATCCCTGCACCCTCTCCACTCTGAGAGATTCCTGCACCCTCTCCGCTCTGAGAGATCCCTGCACCCTCTCCACCCTGAGAGATCCCTGCACCCTCTCCACCCTGAGAGATCCCTGCACCCTCTCCACTCTGAGAGATCACTGCACCCTCACCACCCCGAAGGATCCCTGTACACACTCCACCATGAGAGATCCCTGCACCCTCTCCACCCTAAGATATCCCTGCACCCTCCCCACCCTGAGAGATCCCTGCACCCTTTCCACTCTGACAGATCCCTGTACCCACTCCACCATGAGAGATCCCTGCACCCTCCCCACTCTGAGATCCCTGCCCTTTCTCCACCCTGTGAGATACCTGCACCCTCTCCACAGTGTGAGATCCCTACACCCTCCCCACCCTGAGAGATCCCTGCACCCTCCCCACTCTGGGAGATCCCTGCACCCATCCCACTCTGAGAGATCCCTGCACCCTCTGCACTCTGAGAGGTCCCTGCACCCTCTCCACTCTGAGATCCCTGCACCACCCTAAGAAATCCCTGCACCCACTCCACCCTGAGAGATCCCCGCACCCTATCAACTCTGAGATCCCTTCACCCTCTCCACCCTGAGCGATCCCTGCACCCTCTGTACTCTGAGAGATCCCTGCACACTCTCCACTCTGAGAGATCCCTGCACCCTCTCCACCCTGAGAGATCCCTGCACACTCTCCACTCAGAGAGATCCCTGCACCCTCTCCACCCTGAGAGATCCCTGCACACTCTCCACTCAGAGAGATCCCTGCACCCTCTCCACCCTGAGGGATCTCTGCACCCTCTCCACTCTGAGAGATCCCTGCACCATCTCCACCCTGAGGGATCTCTGCACACGCTCCACTCTGAGAGATCCCTGCACCCTCTCCACTCTGAGAGATCACTGCACACGCTCCACTCTGAGAGATCCCTGCACCCTCTCCACACTGAGAGATCCCTGCACCCTCTCCACCCTCTTCACTCTGAGAGATCCCTGCGCCCTCTCGACTCTGACAGATCCCTGCACCCTCTCCACACTGAGAGTTCCCTGCACCCTCCCCATGCTGAGAGATCCCTGCACCCTCTCCACTCTGAGAGATCTCTGCACCCTCTCCACCCTAAGATATCCCTGCACCCTCCCCACCCTGAGAGATCCCTGCACCCTCTCCACTCTGAGTGATTCCTGCACCCTCTCCACTCTGAGAGATCCCTGCACCCTCTCCACACTGAGAGATCCCTGCACCCTCTCCACTCTGAGAGATCCCTGCACCCTCTCCACACTGAGAGATCCCTGCACCCTCTCCACCCTCTTCACTCTGAGAGATCCCTGCGCCCTCTCGACTCTGACAGATCCCTGCACCCTCCCCACTCTGAGAGATCCCTGCACCCTCTCCACCCTGAGAGATCCCTGCACCCTCCCCACTCTGAGAGATCTCTGCACCCTCTCCAATCTGATAAATCCCCGCACCCTCTCCACTCTGAGAGATCCCTGCCCCCTCTCCACTCTGAGAGATCCCTGCACCCTCTCCACCCTGAGATATCCCTGCACCCTCTCCACCCTGAGAGATCCCTGCACCCTCTCCATTCTGAGAGATCCCTGCACCCTCTCCACCCTGAGGGATCCCTGCACCCTCTCTACTCTGAGAGATCACTGCACCCTCTCCACTCTGAGAGATCCCTGCACCCTCTCCACCCTGAGGAATCCCTGCACCCTCTCCACTCTGAGAGATCCCTGCACCCTCTCCACCCTGAGATCCCTGCCCCCTCTCCACCCTGAGAGATCCCTGCACCCTCTCCACTCTGAGAGATCCCTGCACTCTCTTCACCCTGAGAGATCCCTGCACTCTCTCCACTCTGAGAGATCCCTGCACCCTCCTCACCCTGAGAGATCCCTGCATGCTCCCCACTCTGAGAGATCCCTGCACCAACTCCACTCTGAGAGATCCCTGCACCCTCCCCACTCTGAGAGATCCATGCACCCTCTCCACTCTGAGAGATCCCTGCACACTCTCCACTCTGAGAGATCCCTGCACCCTCTCCACTCTGAGAGATCCCTGCACCCTCTCCACTCTGAGAGATCCCTGCACCCTCTCCACCCTGAGAGATCCCTGCACCCTCTCCACTGAGAGATCCCTGCACCCTCTCCACCCTGAGATCCCTGCACTCTCTCCACCCTGAGAGATCCCTGCACCCTCTCCACTCTGAGAGATCCCTGCACCCTCTTCACCCTGAGAGATCCCTGCACTCTCTCCACTCTGAGAGATCCCTGCACCCTCCTCACCCTGAGAGATCCCTGCATGCTCCCCACTCTGAGAGATCCCTGCACCCTCTCCACTCTGAGAGATCCCTGCACCCTCCCCACTCTGAGAGATCCGTGCACCCTCTCCACTCTGAGAGATCCCTGCACCCTCTCCACTCTGAGAGATCCCTGCACCCTCTCCACCCTGAGAGATCCCTTCACCCTCTCCACCCTGAGAGATCCCTGCACCCTCTCCACTCTGAGAGATCCCTGCACCCTCTCCACCTTGAGAGATCCCTGCACCCTCTCACTCTGGGAGACCTCTGCACCCTCTCCACCCTGAGAGATCTCTCTGCCCTCCCCACTCTGAGAGTGCCCTGCACCCTCTCCACCCTGAGAGATCCCTGCACCCTCTCCACTCTGAGAGATCCCTGTACCCTCTCCACTCTGAGAGATCCCTGCACCCTCCCCATCCTGTGAGATCCCTGCACCCTCTCCAGCCTGAGAGGTCCCTGCACCCTTTCCACTCTGAGAGATCCCTGTACCCTCCCCACTCTGAGAGGTCTCTGCACCTTCTCCACTGTGAGAGATTCCTATACCCTGGTTGTGGAACCAGCACCAGCAAAGCACAATAGGCCAACTGGCTGCCTCCTGTGCTATAATTTGTACAAATGGTTGCCTCGTTAGATCACAGACCCTTGTGCCGTTTTCTATACTGCTTTCTGTTCTGTAAAGCTCTGTGCCCCCCCCCCTGTTCCTGCATCCGGGGCGCTTTCTGGTTTCCTTCCTGCTGTTCTGTTTGAGAAGTCTTGTTAGGTTGGAGAAAGTGCCAAAAAGATTCACAAGGATGATACCAGAGCTGGGAGGATACACTTACTAAAAAAATCTGAACAGGCTGCACGGGCAGCTTTTCTCAAAGAGAAAAGAAAGGGTTAACCTGATAAAGCTCTTCAAGATAATACAGGGTATTGCAAGGGTAGACAAGAAGAAATGGTTTCGACTTGTGGGGGAGACCAGAACTAGGGACTATAGATATAAGATGGTTACCAATAAATTCAAAAGAATCTTTATGCAGAGAGAAGTGAGAATATGTAACTTGCTGCCATAAAGATTTAAAGCAAAAACTGCAGGTGCTGGAAATCCGAAATAAAAACAGAAGTTGCTGGAAAAGTTCAGCATGTCTGGCAGCATCTGTGCAGAGAGAAACAGAGTTAATGTTTGAAATCCGCAAGACTCGTCTTCTGTTTCTCTCCCTGTTTCTCTCTGGGTACATTTAAGGGGGAACTGGATAGACACATAAGGGAGAAAGAAATAAAGAGTGCGGGAGGGCATCCAAGGAGCAGCACCAGGCATACCTAAAAATAAGGTGTTAACCTGGTGAAGCTTCAACTCAGGACCACTTGCGTGCCAAACAGCATAAGCAGCAAGTGATAGACAAGAGCTAAACGATTCCACAACCAATGGATCAAATCTCAGCTCTGCGGTCCTGCCACATCCAGTCGTGAATGGGGATGGACAATTAAACAATTCACTAGAGGAGGAAGCTCCACAAATATCCCCATCCTTAATGATGGGGGAGCCCAGCACATCGGTGCAAAAGATAAGGCTGAAGCACTTGCTACAATCCTCAGCCAGATGTACCGAATTAATGATCCATCTCGGCTTCCTCCGGAGGTCCCCAGCATCACAGATGCTAGTCTTCAGTCAGTTCGATTCACTCCACTTGATATCAAGATACATCTGAAGGCACTGGATGCTGCAAAGGCTATGGGCCCTGACAATATTCCGGCAATAATACTGAAGACTTGTGCTCCAGAGTTTGCTGTGCCCCTAGCCACAACATTGGCATCTACCTGGCAATGTGGAAAATTGCCCAGGTATGTCCCATCCACAAAAAGCAGGACAAATCCAACCTGGCCAATTACTGGCCCACCAGTCCACTCTCGATCATCAATGAAGTGATGGAAGGGGTCATCAGCAGTGCTATCAAGTGGCACTTGCTTAGAAATAACCTGCTCTCTGACGCTCAGTTTGGGTTCCGCCAGGATCACTTAGCTTCTGGCCCTACTACAGCCTTGTTTCAAACATGGACTAAAGAGCTGAACTACAGAGGTGAGGTGAGAGTGACTGCCCTTGACATCAAGGCCGCATTTGATCGACTGTGGATCAAGGAGCCCTAGCAAAACTGGAGTCAATGGGAATCAGGGGAAAACTCTCCGCTGGCAGGAGTCATACCTGGCACAAAGGAAGATGGTTGTGGTTGTTGGAGGTCAATCATCTCAGTTCTAGGATACCACTGCAGGAGATCCTCAGGGTAGTGTCCTCAGTCCAACCATCTTTAGCTGCTTTATCAATGACCTCCCTTCCATCATAAGGTCAGAAATGGGGATGTTCACTGATGATTGCACGATATTCAGCACCGTTCATGATGACTCAGATACTGAAGCAGTCCATGTCCAAATGCAGCAAGACCTGGACAATATCCAGGCTTGGACTGACAGATGGCAAATAACATTCACGCTACACAAGTGTCAGGCAATGACCGTCTAACCATTGCCCCTTGATATTTAATCTAACCATTGCCCCTTGATATTCAATGGCATCATTATCACTGAATCCCCCACTATCAACATCCTGATGTCACCATTGACCAGAAACTGAACTGGACTAGCCATGTAAATACTATGGTTACAAGAGCAGGTCAGAGGTAGGAATTCTGCGGCAAATAACTCATCTCCTGACTCCCCAAAGCCTGTGCACCATCAACAAGGCACAAGTCAGGAGTGCGATGGAATACTCTTCACTTGCCTGGATGGGTGTGGCTCCAACAGCATTCAAGAAGCTCGACACCATCCAGGATAAAGCAGCCCGCTTGATTGGCACCCCATTTGCAAACATTCACTCACTCCGCCACTGACGCACAGTGGCAGCAGTGTGAACCATCTACAAGATGCACTGCAGGAATTCACCAAGGCTCTTTAGACAGCACCTTACAAACCCAGAATTGCTTTTATCTAGAAGGACAAGGGCAGCAGGCACATGGGAACACCACCACTTGGAAGTTCACCTCCAAGCCACTCACCATCCTGACTTGGAAATACGTCGCAGTTCCCTCACTGTTGCTGGGTCAAAATCCTGGAACTCCCTAACAGTACTGAGGGCGTACCTAGACCTTGTGGGCTACAGCAGTTCAAGAAGGCTCACCACCACCTTCTTAAAGGCAGTTAGGGATGGGAAATAAGTGTTGGCCTAGACAGTGAAGCCCATCTCCCATGAGTGAATTTTAAAAAATGCAAGGATATGCTGATAGGGTTGGCTAGAAGAGGGATAGGAGGCTTATGTGGAACATAAACACTGGTATAGGCCAGTTCGGCTGATTGGCCTGTTTCTGTGCTATAAACTGTATAGCCGGTCCCACCAATGTGAACGGAGATTTCAATGGCTCGCTGGCCCCACCATGGGGAAACCCGCCATGGGGGTGCTGGAAAATTCCAGCCTATGCAACTATGCTCAAAGACATTTGGATCCATTCTCCCTGAATGACTTTGTTTCTTCTTGCTACCCAAGCCGCGTTTCCTGCACGTGTTTTATGCTCAGTTATGAACTCAATAAACAGGCCATAATTGGTTTCATCTGCACCATCAGCCGGGCTCCTTGGGGTTTTTTGAGGATCCACTGTGAAGCTGGAGCTGGGAGGCACCACTGAGAGAGTTAGTGTAATACACACACCATCAGCTCCTGGCCTCCAATGAAAAACCGCACCAAAGAGTGAATAATGACTTTTAAAATCAGATTTGTAACAGATGTAATTGAAGTCTGTGAAAGGTTTCAATCATGATGGTTCTAATCAGTCTTAAGAGAGTCCTGGCAGAGGCAGATCCTCGACTGACTGTGTGTTTAATCATTAGTGGGGCGGTGATCTAAATGCATCTGTTCCCCAGTGTCCTGGCCAATATTTATCCCTCAACCAACATATGATCTGGTCATCTATCCCACTGAAGATTGTGGAAGTTTGCTGTGCACAGATTGGTTGCTGTGACTACACTTCAAAGGAGATTTTCATGAACTGGAGCCCAGTGGGGGCAGTTTGAGGTTATGAAAGGCGAGTTATAATGCAGTTCTTTTCTTCATTATTCTTAGCCCCCTGTGCATTAAGGCCTAGTTTGCAGCATGGGCGAGGCTGATAGACATCAGTTCTTAGCGGTTTCTCAGCTAAAAGCAGTGCCGAAAGTGGCGATAAACTGCTCCTCTGCTATGGTTTCATCCAAGATCAGCCCGAGGAGTGCTGATATTTTCTTAGCCCATGTACCTGAACAAAAGCTGAAGGAATGTAGAAACAGGCTCTCATAGAATCATTAGATATTACAGCACAGAAGGAGGCCCTTTGTGCCATTGCCTGCTCTTTGAAAGAGCTGTCCAATTAATTCCACATTTCCTTGCTTTTTCCTTCCGCAGCCCTGCAAATTTTTCCTTTCAAAGTGTTTTTCTAATTCCCTTCTAACAGTTACTCTTGAATCTGCTTCTACCCTCCTTTCAGGCCATAAATCCCTCATCATAGGAACTCACTGCATAAAAAAACTTCTTTTCAAATCTCCCTCTCTCTGGGTAACCTCCTTGTGAGTGGGAAACCCTAGCAGCTTTTCTATTTTAACATGCCTCTTGTTAGACTGACTTCACTCAGTGAACAGCAAGCACGTGGAAGTGCACTGAAAGGAACAGCGCACATACAGGACATTTGGCCCAAGAGTTCATTTACCATCCGCGTTTGCAAACAACCCTAATCATATTTTACCCGTCATATTCTCATAGGTGGCTCACCAGAGAGCATCGTACAAAATCTCTGCCATGGATTCTCTGTTATCTGCGCTCATGTTCCCTCCCCAAGTCTTCACCAGATGGAGCCTTGAGTGCGATGTCGTCCTGTGACATGGCCCGCCAGCTCCTTTCTCCTCCTTTCTTGTCTAAATCGAGTTCACTGCGCATGTAAGCTGAGATTCCATTGACATGATTTGTGTCACACTGGTCTTCACTCCTGGGCTGACAGTATTGTTCGCATCTTATGGGCAGGAGTTAAAGCTGGAGAATCTCAATTGTGGAATCGCTTGGCAGAACAGAACTTGAGCACTGCTGTAAAAAAAAGAGACTTGCTTTGGAAGCTTTTCATTTTGCACGCATCAGGACAGACGCAAGGATGCCAATTTTCCCTTTGAAATTTGGCATTTTTGCATTTGTCCTGATGTGTGCAAGATGAAAATCTTTAACAGCATGTCTCTTTTTTCAGCAGACTTACAATTATTAGGCTCAGCTCCTTTTATCCATAGAACCATAGAAAAGTTATAGCACAGAAGGAGGCCATTCAGCCCATCTTGTCCATGCCAGCCCGAGGATACCCAGGTGCCCTTTATAATCCCAACTTCCTGCAGCTGGCCCATAGCCCTGCAGCTTACAGCATTTAAGGTGCAGATCCAGGTACTTTTTAAGAGTTTAAAGTTTCTGCCCCTACCACCAACTTGGGCAGGGTAGTCCAGACACCCACTACCCTCTGCATAAAAATATTCTTCCTCATGTCCCCCCTACACCTTCTACCACTTATCTTGAATCTATGTCCCCTGGCTCTAGAATTCTCCATCAATGGAAACAGTTTTATCCTGTCCACTCTATCTATTCCCCCCATAATTTTGTACACCTCAATCAAGTCACCTCTCAGCCTTCTTTGTTCCAGGGAAAATAACCCCAACCTATCCAATCTCTCCTCGTAGCTATGCTTTTCTAACCCTGGCAACATCCACTGAGATTCTACTCTCCTACGGCAGGTAGCAGAGGTCTCAATATTCAGGCCAAATACTATGGCTTTGAATTACCTGCTTGGGCACATCTCGGATGCTGGACCATTCTCAACATGCGTTGCCAATCTACTCAGCCTGAAAGATGGGCATAAATTAGAGTAAATATTTGGGGCCTGAGAAAAGTGCCAAACTCACAGAATCTATTTCTTCCTTGGGTATGCACGTTAAAAGTTCCAGCGATTGTTCAACTGTCAGTCATTCATGTTTGGCACCACATGTTTAAGAATTTGAGAAGCTTTACAATTTTTAATGTGTGTCATACTGACACCATAAAAACTCTTTCAAAGAAACAGATAATAAAGAGCAGATCTCAGTGGGGCTAAATTTGAGAGAGAAAAATACTCAAACAATTGCAATAAAACATCAGTTTCCTGTTTTGCCTGAAAATCTGGTGGTAATTTGAGGAGAGACTCCCAGCGAGTGCAATTGCAGGAAACCGGGGTATGAGGCTCTGCACTTCAGCATGGGGACAGTTTAATGGGCAGAGGAGGTGGCAGGATTGATAGGCAGTCATAAGAGACTGATGAGATTTAGTCACATTATATTTGCGTGCACCACTCAAAAATTCCAGTTTATTTAGGTAGCATACTTGATTTATAATCAGAATGTATTTGCTTCCACGCATGGCTACGCAAGAAATTTGGGTCTCTCTGGTTATACAAAGGTGGCCTACGTTAGCTTTTAAACATTTCCTCTTCCGAGCTTGTTTCAGAAATGAATCTCTTCCTGCTTCAGCCATCCCATTTCAGCGTCCTCAGCTGTGGAATAGCAGAGTTGCTTGCAGACTGTAGCTCCCATGACTTTGCCCAAACAATAAGCCTATGCACTGGCCTCATGAGAGCTCTGGATTGCACAAGTGTGATGGGTTTCTCTCCATTCCCCATACCTGCCATCCTGTGTGTTCCAACAACAATAGCAACTTGCATTTATACAGCGCCTTTAACATAGTAAAACATCCCAAGGCTCTTCACAAAACCGTTATCACACAAAATTTAACACCGAGCCACAGTTTCTTTTATTCATTCTTGGGATGTGGGCTTTGCTGGCAATACCCGCATTTATTGCCCATTCCTAACTGCCCCAGAGAAGGTGGTGGTGAGATGCCTTCTTGAACCACTGCAGTCCATGTGGTGTAGGTATACCACAGTGCTGTTAGGAAGGGAGTTCCAAGATTTTGGCCCAGTAACTGTGCAAGAACCACAATGTAGTTCCAAGTCAGGATAGTGTGTGGCTTGGAGAGGAACTTGCTGGTGGTGGTGTTCCCATGTGTCTGCTGCCCTTGTCCTTATAGTTGGTAGAGGTCATGGGTTTGGAAGATGCTTTCGAAGGACCCTTGGAGGTATTAGGACAGGTGACCAAAAGCTTGGTCCAAGAGGTAAATTGTAAGCTTTTAAGATGGAGAGTTGGAGAAGTTTAGGGGCAAAATTCCAAATCTAAGGGTTTAGGCAGCTGAAGCCAATGGTGGAGTAATGAAAATTGGGGATGTGCAAGAGTCTAGAATTGGAGAAACGTGGATATCTCAAAGGGCAATAAGGCTGGAGGATGTTACTGAGGTGGGTGGATAGGGGGTGGCGTGGGGCCATGAAGGGTTTTGAACACCAGGGTAAGAATTTAAAACTGAGGCCAGTATTAGGTCAACAAGCACAGAGGGTGATGGATGAATGGGACTTGGTGTGAGTTAAGATATGGGGCAGCAGAAGATGAGAATGAAACATGAAGTGCTCCCCTCAAATTACGTTACTTCACAAAATGCAAAACTGTAATATGACCTACACTGTAGTTACACAGCCAGAGAATGATGGTCTAACAGCATTTGAAGCTTTGGAATAGCAATGTACAAAGATTCACATTCAGTATGACAGTGTTTCTCAAGCTTACATTGACAGGAAGATGGCATTTTTTTTCCCCCATCGCAGGATTTCAGCATCATCTGTCGCCGGATCACCTGTCCGCCAGTGTCATGTGCCAATCCCTCTTTCATCGAAGGCGAGTGCTGTCCCTCGTGTCTCCGTAAGTGCACACTTGAAGGATTTGTGCTTTTAAATTGTGTTGCCATGTCTCGTGCTCTGTAGGCTTTGTAGGGAACAGAAGCACATACCACGGTTTGGGGCGAGGGACAGAGGGGGAAGCTACCAGTCCAGTCTTAACAGAGAGAGCGGCCTAATGATATGACCCTGCTAGATATGACTTTAAATCCTCTTCTCTGTCAGGTGGATGTAGCAAACCCCATGGCAACCGTCTCTGTTCTGATCAATATTTATCCCCCAGTTATCATCAGTAAAAGAGATTACCTGATCATTTATCTGCAGAAGATCCTCCCCAACTCTGTGAGGCTCCTGGAGTTTTTAGCTTTGGCATTTATTTCATTAAAAGTACATGTTCCAAATTACAACACATGTGCAACTTGAGAAATGCTGTGCTGCCCTTTTTCTGATTATGCTCTTGTTATTGATGTCATGAGGTTTTTAGTAGGAGTTTATTTTCATTGCAATAATAAAAAGTGTTTGGGAGGGGTGTTGTTGGGGTCAGTCAGTGTAGGTCATGAGGGGTCTGTGGAGAATGTTGCTTTGCTGGCAGTTTCAGAGGTTTTAAATTTCTAAGCATTGTCTTTGAGCCAGGGCGAGAGTCACAGAGAGCTGGTAAACGCCTGGAGCATTCCATGTGTTTTATCAACTCGTGAATCATAGAGAACCAGACAGGAAACAGCTGAAAGGAATTGAGAGAGAAGATGGTGGGAAGAGAGGAATGAAATAGAACAGTGAATAGAGAAGCAGACAGCAGAAAGGCTGGGAAAGAGAGAAACATCTTGTCTCTATAGTTCAAGCATTGTTTTGTGGCATTTTTATATTATATTCACCTGATATATTTTCAGTTAGCAGACTGGGATGCTCAGGGCTGTCTCCATGGTGATAGCCAATCAGTGAGCCTCTTAAAACAGGATGGGCACTGGCAGTCAAGAGTTGGAGCACTGGACTGCAGTGATAAGTTTGTTCAGACATCTGAGCAATAGTGGATGTCCAAGGACCACCTACAGCCTCCCAAGCCCAGGCAACTGTACTATTTGGACTTGTGTTTCTAACTGGCTTGTTTGTCCTGTGAGGTTCATATGGTTTAGAAAGAGCAGTTCTTAGTACTGGTGAGTAAATGCTGCATCAAAACATCAGAAATGGTTAGTATTAGTAACTTGCGATATTTAAAATGCTTGGGAGATACCTTGGAATATGTATGTATCAGCTCCTGGGCTGTGGATCTCATGTCTGGAAATTCTACAGTGAGTAACTCACCTCCTGACTCCCTAAAGCCTGTCCACCATCTAGAAGGCACAAGTCAGGAGTGTGATGAGTGCAGCTCAACACCATCCAAGACAAAGCAGTCCTCTTCATCAGGACCCCATCCCTGACCTTAAATATTCACTCTCTCCACCACCAATGCACAGTGGCAGCAGTGTGCACCATCTACAAGATGCACTGCAGCAAATCGCCAAGGCTCCTTCAACAGCACCTTTCAGGGAAAGACTTTTGCTTTAGAAATTGGAAGGCAACAGCACAATAAAACGGCAGGCAGCCTCCAAAAACATAAAGTGCCTTCTATAATATTGGAAAGGAAGGGACCTGCATTTATACAGCACTGCTCACAAACTCAGGATGACCCTTTACAGCCAATGAATACTTCTGAAGTGTTGTAATGTTGGAAATGTAGCAGCAAACCTCCCACAAACAGCAATGAGGTAATGACCAGATTGTCTGTTTAGGTGGTGATGGCTGAGGATAAATATTCAACCAGACACCGGTGGGATCTCCCATGCTCTTCTTCAATATAGCATCCTGGGATCTTTAACGTCCTGCTGAGAGGGGTAGATGGGAGCTTGATTTGACATCTCAGTCGAAAGGCCCTGCAGCATTCCCCCGGTGTTGTGCAAGAAAGCACATCAAACTCAATCATTTCAGCTCAGCTATGGGTCAAGATTATGACCAAAATTGGATGCAATGTAGGGCACGTCAAAACCTTCCAAAGAACTTGGCTGTTTGTCCAGCCCTTGCTATTATTGAGGCATTGCGGTTCATAATACGCAGAAAGCCCAAATCCTGTCAAGACTTATAATTAATGACTTCTTGCATAATGGATGACATAACTGGTTAGATTGAAACATTCTAGAAATAAATCTGTGATTATGCAATCGAGGTCATTAGCGCACAGGCTGATTCATATCTCAAACCCTGATTGGACAGACCCACAGTCATTAATTATCATCTCAGACACTTGGATTGGAAGCAGTTTCAAACCTTTTAAGCTGCCGAATTGAAAGAAAATAATTTGAGGCCATTTGCCAAATTGCAAACATTAAACAGAAAAGGAAAGATCACAAACCTTACCTTAAGCTAAAAGGCAAAGTTGCTGATTCTTTCAGGATAGGATGAAATGGGCCTCTTTTTTCTTGAAAAGAGAAGGCTGAAGGGTGACCTAATAGAAGTCTTTAAAATTATGTAAGGTTTTGATAGAGTGGATGCGGAGAGAATGTTTCCTCGTGTGGGGAAGAGCATAACTAGAAGCCATTAATACAAGATAGTCACCAAGAAATCCAACAAGGAATTCAGAAGAAACTTCTTCACCCAAAGAGTGGTGAGAATGTAGAACCCGCTGTTAATGTCTTTTCAATTACATTGTTAAGGTTAAGAGAAACAGGCAATGGGTATTAATTATATTTGAGCACAAATAAATAGGGGACAGCTGGGGCACTGGGCTGAGTGGGAGGAGAGCTGTGAGACTGAACAAGTCAATAAACTCTCAATAAGGAAAAGCTCTGTGTCTTGATTTCACCTCACCAACAGGTTTGGATCCTCTTAACATGCTACCATAGGAGCAGTTGAAGCAAATAGTATAGATACATTTAAGGGGAAACTAGATGAAAGGAATAGAGGGTTATGCTGATAGCTTTAGTTGAGGAAAGATGAGAGGAGGTTCAAGTGATGTACAAACACTGGCATGAATTTGTTGGGCTGGATGGCCCGTGTACTAATGGCTGTCGTGAGTGATCTGGCACATATTCTACTGGAATAAAGCTTTTGCTTTCTGCTTCATCTCTTGTTTTATCAGTGTGCCATCTTGGTTACTCTTCCTTCTTCCTGACTTTCATTGCATTACCAAGAAGAGTCACTGGACTGTCTCCTGCTCTAATCAGTCTAATCAGGATGGAAAACTCCCTCAACCTGTCCTTCCTCCTGCAATCTTCAAACCCAGACTAAGCACTGTGCACTCTCTGTGATTCCTGTTTTCCCATTTCTACTTTATTCAGCTCAGATGGTGTCTTGCGCTGTGACCATGAGCCTTTCACTTTAGTTTCTCAATAATAAAATTATGTTAAGTTGTTGTTCTGTTGTTGACTACACAAGAGCTGTTTTGTATTCTCTCTCCAGTTAAGGACAGTGAAGACGGTTGGTCTCCTTGGTCTGAATGGACAGAATGCTCCGTGTCTTGCGGCATTGGAACGCAGCAACGGGGAAGGTCTTGTGACCCCACCAGTAGTCGTTGTGAGGGCCCATCCATCCAGACTAAATCTTGCCAGTCAGTGGAATGCGACAAACGGAGTAAGTTTCACTCGGTGGATGTCTTGGATGCCTCTCAGGTTGTCAGTTGTTCTCACTGTAATAACGAACGAGGTGTAGCAGATTTTGCAACTGGACTAATCTTAGCTTCTAACAGGACCAAATCAACATGCTATCTGTTTACCATAAACATATCATGCACAAACTATAACAGGTGAGCTTGCCTATTAGGCTTGGCTGGGAAATGCATTCATGGCACCTCTAAAACCTGCGACTTCTGTCACTTACAAGGAAGAGGGCAGCAGGTGCCTGACAGCACCATCAGCACCCAATCCACCGCCAGGTCAAACCCAACCCTGACCTGGAAATATATCCGTTGTCCCTTCGTGATCGCTGGGTCATAGTGCTGGAACTCTCTCCTGACAATGGGAGCACAGCGGTTCAAGAAGGACACCCACCACCAACTTCTCAAGTGGCAATTGGGAATGGGCCATAAATGGCAGCCTTGCCAGTGACGCCCACATCCATAAATTTCTTTTCAGCTGAACCAGTCAAGCCACGAGTTCTCATGTTCAGTTCCTGGTCTTGCTAAATCAATCACCTCAGCTTGGCAGCTGCACCATGGCGATGAAAGGTGGAAATTTCCCATGTAATTGAAAAGCTTGCCTGGGCACACCCGTGATAATTGGCCGCGTGGGGGAGAAAGTGCCTGATGTTCTCAAAATTGCACCCTCACCAAGGGTAGCCATGCCACGTAAAGAAGATGAAAAGGAAAATTAGGGGAAGACATGGGATTGAAAAGTGTCTGGCGTAGAACTTGATTTTGCACAATGGTGCAAAACAGACGATAGTGAGCCCGTACATCTCTCTCAACTTTTAAATCCATTGAAGTCAAGATAGACAGATATGAATCACGCTACTGCTGACTTGCTATTCATGGTTTTACACTCTCGCCTGAAGCCTGAGAGCTACCCCTCCTGTTTATTCTCAATGTCAGCTCCTTACCTCTGCTGTCAGATATAATCGGAGTATCTGATGAATTTGGATAGCAGTGTGGAGTCCCTCACTTTGGAATATTTGCAAAGAGCTCGAGGTGGCATGTCAGACACAGAGGCTGATTTCAGACAGTTGTTGTCTTTCACCTGCCTCTGAGGTTCTTGTGAAAGACCTGATTTGGAGTGTGACGGAGATATCTGATACCTCCCAGAACATTCACTCTGCTTTTGTTATCTCTGCATCTGTATGTCAAGAATATATTTTACAATCAGCTGTGAAAGGAAGCTGCTGTTGATATTATATGTCAGGGCCCTTTAACTTATCCATGTTGGAAGGGGCTGCCTGTTTTATAGCTCACATCACTTAAAGATGATCATAACCATGTTAAAATGTAACAAATGTAGCTTTGGAATTTCAAAATGATGGGAGTCATTGTTTTACATTGCAGTCAGGCTTGAGGGGCTGAATGGCCTACTCTTGTTTCTATGTACCTGACCTCCATTCTCCAATTATCCAAATTTTTCCAGGACACAATCTTAATTTTTATTTTGGGGGACGGGTGGAAAATAGACATCGGCCAACCTTGTACAACCTGTCTGATAATTCATTCCATTGGCATCAGTAGGTAGAAAAATTGGGCCCATTTCTTGCCACCAGCTCAGGTTGAAATCAGACTTGCTGTCACTTTGCAACACAACTAACACCAAGCAGATGTAGGCCATTCAGTCCCTTGAGCCTGCTCCATCATTCAGTAAGTTCATTGTTGACCTTCTACCTCAACTCCATTTTAACCCCCATCCCCAAATCCCTTGATTTCTTTTGTCTCAAAAAATCTACTGATCTCTGTCTTAAATATACTCAACCACTGAAAATCTGGATTAGAGAATTCTAAAGACTTACAACCCTTTGAGTCATCATATCTCAGTCCTAATTGGCTGACCCCTTATCCTGAGACTATTCTTTAAACTGCTTCTATTTCTGGACCCCTGCTGGGATAAATAGTCAATCAGCATCTTTCCCATTCAGACCTCTTTGAATTTTATACATTTCAATAAGATAGCGTCTCATATTTCTGAACTCCAAGGAAACTCCGTTCTACTCAATCTCTCCTCATAAGATAATCCTCTCTGACAGAACATGGTGTAAGAAAGATTCAAATTTTTTTTATAATTATTCATTCATTCTGGGAATGTGGGAATTCCTGGCAAGGGAAGACTTTACAGCCCATCCCTGATTGTCCTTGGGAAGCTGATGGTGTGTAAACTTCTTCAAGAGCTGCAGTCCGGTGTAAGTACTCCCATATAGTGCAGTTAGGAAGGAGTTCCCAGGATTTTTACCCAGCGACCATGGAGGAACAGCAATATACGTCTAAGTCAAGGCGGTTTATTTGTATCGCAGATGCCTTTCTGCTCATGTTTAGGTTATAGTTCTACCCTTTGTGTAAAATAAATGTTTGGGGAGTCTCAATTATCAGCCAATTTCTATTGTCCATTGATCGATCTATTATCAGCCCCATGTCTTTCAATTTGGGGAGCACTGCCATTTCTCACCGTCTGATTCCCTCTACTGACATTAATTTTTGTGCTTTCAGTTCGTCAGGATGGTGGCTGGAGCCACTGGTCGCCCTGGTCTCCATGCTCGGTCACCTGTGGCGATGGCATCACCACCCGCATCCGTCTCTGTAACTCGCCCGTGCCACAGCTCGATGGCCAGGACTGCCAGGGTAATGGACGGGAGACAAAGCAATGTGTGAAGGCTCCGTGCCCCAGTAAGTCCACTCATGCAGCTCCTTGGCTGGCTTTCAAGCTGGCTGTTGCCCCTTTATGTATTTGCTTGGAACTAACGGATTGGTTTTAGCTGATGTTTTCTGCCGTGAACTAGCAGTCAGCCCATGACATAAGAGGTTACCTTCTTAGCTACGGGCATCATGGTCTGTAAATGAACCCCTGGCCACTCTGCTGCAATTCCCGGCACCACACTTCTGGGAAGATGTCAAGGCCTTGGAGAGGGTGCAGAGGAGGATTACCAGAATGGTATCAGGGATGAGGGAGAGGTTGGAGAAGCTGGGATGTTCTCCTTACAGCAGAGAAGATTAAAGTAGACTTTTGACAGACGTATCCAAAATTATGGGGGCTTTTGATGGAGTACAGAGAAACCTCTGGCAGAAGGGCACAAACAAGAGGGCACAGATTTAACATAACATGAATGATGTGGAGATTATATGAGGAGAGTTGTTTTAAGCAGCAAGTTATTATGACCTGGAATGTGCTTTCTGACAGGTTGATGGAAGCAGATTCAATACTAACATTCAAAAGGGAATTGGATAAGCACTTGAAGGGAAAATATTTGCAGGGCTATGGGGAAGAGTGGGGAGCAAGAGTGGGGACAGGGCTATGGGAAGCAGGGAGAGTGGGACCAATTAGATAGTTCTTCCAAAGAGCCAGCACTGGCACAATGGGACCAAATGGTAGTCTTCTTTGCCGGAAGGTTCTATGATTCTGTGTCGGAAAGTGCTGCGAACATGCAGCAGGTCTACCAACATCTGAGAAGAGAAAAGACAAGCCTAGAATTCTGAGCAGATTTCAAAAATTTGTAAGAAAGCAAAGGTTGGGAAAAATTCAGGACACGACAAAGGCAACTGAAGATAATCCCTCAAACCTAACTCGTCCAACATTGCATTCAAATATGATTTAGAACCGCCAAAGTCTTTTCGTCCTGCCAGAGTGTTCCAGATATTTATCCCCTTTGACTTCTGATTTTTAATTAACTTTTTATTCATTCAGACTTTTGAGTTTAGAAATGCTCGCATTTGCTGGTGATGGGGGAACGCAGCTGGGGTACAATTCCAGCAGGTGGGAGGGCTATGACTTAGGGTGTAATCCAGAGCTGCTAGCTCTCTACTCCTGTTAAGCACAGAGAAAAATTGCTCTAGGGCAGGGTGATGGTGGGTGGGAGTGTAGCTGGGGGTGTGTTTGGGGTGGTGGTGAGAGAATTACTAGGACCCCCCCACCCCCCCACCCCCACAACTTCACAAAGTACTTCTGAGTCCATTGGCAACCTTGCAAATGGCTGCTTCCTGATAGGAGCAATGGCTGCTGTGACTCAGTTTGTAGCACACTTGTCCCTGAGTCATCAAGGTTTTGTGTTCAGGTCCCACCCCAGGGGTGTAAATTTACAGCCGCTCCCACCAGCCGGATTTTCCGGTCATGCCAAAGTCAATGGATCTTTGAATGGTTCGCTGTAATTTATGGTACCACACACGCCAGTGGCAGGGCTGTAAAATTCCGCCCCAGGATTTGAGCACAAAAATCAAGGCTGACATCCCAATGCAGCACTGAGGGAGGGTTGCACTGTCAGAGGTGCTATCTTTCAAATGAGACATGAAAATGAGGCCCTGTCTGCCTTCTCTGGTGGATATACAAGATCCCATGGCACAATTTTGAAAAAGGGGTGGTGAGTTATCTTCCAATATTTATCCCTCAACCAGCTTCACTAAAACAGATCACCTAGTTGTTGTCATCTTGCTGTTTATGGGAGATTGCTATGGGAAAAATTATCTGTCACATTTCCTACATTACAACAGTGATTCCACTTCAAATTTACTTCATTGGCATCTTGAGATCCCCGTGATTGTGAAATGTGCTATACAAGTGCAAGTCTTTCTTTATGAGATCGGGGATAGATCCATTGTGAACCCTCAGGAGGTTCCATTCCTGCAGTAAAGCAGAGCAGCGGTTCCCTTTACCAACTTGCTTCCTCTGTCGCCTGGGCCGCACTTGAAAAGTCATTGCTTTATGCTGGTTTTCTTGGCCCGACGTGCTTTCTGTCCCCCTACCAGGCCTTGATTCAAAATGCTTCAGGAGTCCGCTCCCTTACTCGCCTCTGATATCTGGCTGACTGACTGTCTTGTTCCTTTGCAGTTGACGGTAACTGGAGTCCCTGGTCCCCATGGTCAATTTGTACTGTTACATGTGGCGGCGGACTGCATGAGCGCAAGCGGAACTGCAACAACCCAGTGCCCAAGTATGGAGGGAAGAAATGCCTGGGGGATGCCAAGGACACTAAAATATGCAACAATGATCTCTGTCCGATAGGTAGGTGGGCACGCATGAGATATTATTTTACTTGTTTGTGAGATATATTGCTAATTTATTTGTAAGGTTTGACTGTATTTATTGACCCATCTCCTCATAGGTCTTCTTGATTCACTTGCTCAGCTACTTCTAAGGTCAGTTAAGGGTCAGTCACACTTGTGTGGGACTGGAGTCACATATAGTCCTCCTACCAAGGAGGTAGATGCTACCCAGGCAATGGTGACAGACGAGGGAATTCTGTCACTAGAAGGGCTCAAAACTGATAAGGAGGAAGTGTTGAATAGACTGTCGGTACTTAAAGTTGACAAGGACTGGATGAGATGCATCCAAGGATATTGAAGGAAGTGAGAGTAGAAATTGCAGGGGCACTGGCCATAATCTTTCAGTCTTCCCTAGGCTCAGGGGTGGTGCCAGAGGGCTGGAGAATTGCAAACATTACGCCCCTATTCAAAAAAGGTTGTAAGGATAAGCCCAGCAATTACAGACCAGTCAGTTTAACTTCAGTGGTGGGCAAGATTCTAGAAACAATTATTCGGGATAGAATTAAGTCACATGGAAAAATATGGATTGATAAGGAAGAGCCAGCATGGATTTCTAAAAGGGAAATCATGTTTAACTAACTTTCTAGAGTTTTTTGAAGAGGTAACAGAAAAGGTCAATGAGGGTAATACTGTTGATGTGGTGTACGTGGACTTTGAAAAGGCATTTGATATATTACCACATAACTGACTTGTGAGAAAAGTTATTGCTCATGGAATGAAAGGGACAGTAAAAATGTGGATACAAAATTGGCTGAAAAATAGGAAGCAGAGAGTTATGGTCAATGGAAATTTTTTGGGCTGGAGGAAGGTTTGTAGCAGAGTTCCCCCGGGTCGGTATTAGGACTGTTGCTGTTCCGATATATATTAATGATCTAGACCTTGATGTGCAGGGAACAATTTCAATGTTTGCAGATGATAATGAAGCTTCGGGGTGTTGTGAACTGTGAGGAGGATGGTGTGGAACTTCAAGAGGACATAGACAAGTTGGTGGAGTGGGCAGATAGGTGGCAGATGAAGTTCAATGTGGAGAAGTGTGAGGTGATGCATTTTGGTAGGAAGAACATGGATCGACAATATAAGATAAGGGTGAAATTTTGAAGGGGGTGAAGGAGTAGAAAGACCTGGGTGTATATGTGCATAGATCATTGAAGGTGGGAGGACAAGTGGAAAAAGCATTTAATAAAGGATATATTATCCTGGGCTTTATTAATAGGGGCGGAGAGTACAAGAGCAGGGAGGTAATGCTGAATTTATATAAGACACTCGTTAGACCTCAGCTGGAATATTGTTACAGTTCTGGGCACCATATTATAGGAAAGATATGAAGACATTGGAGAGGGTGCAGAAAAAGTGTACAAGAATGATTCCAAGGATGAGAAACTTCAGCTATGAGGATAGATTAGAAAGGTTGGTACTGTTCTCCTTGGGAAGAAGGCTAAGAGGAGATTTGATAGAGATGTTCAAAATTTTGAGGGGGCTGGACAGAGTAAATAGGGAGAAGCTGTTCTCACTCGTAAAAGGATCAAGAACGAGAGGGCACAGATTTAAAGTGAGTTGCAAAAGAAGCAAATGTGACGTGAGAAAAAGCTTTTTCACACAACGAGTGGTTTGGGTCTGGAATGCGCTGCCTGGAAGTGTGGTGGAGGCAGGTTCAAGAGGGCATTAAATGATTATTTGAATAGAAACCATATGCAATGGTACAGGGAAAAGGCAGGGCAATGACAGTAGGTTATAATGCTCATTTGGAGAGCCAGTGCAGACACAATGGGCCAAACGGCCTCCTTCTGTGCCATTAAGATTTTGTGATTCTGTTTCCTTCCCTAAACATTATTGGTAAACCAATATCTTCCAACAATCCGACATAGTTTGTAGGTGAACTCGTGAGATGCTTCTGACAATGTGGTTCTCTATTGTTAGTCCTAATTACTGTGCTGTCACTAGAGCTTTTACCTTCATCTATCGCAGATGGGTGCCTATCCAATCCATGCTTTGCTGGCGTAGAGTGCAGCAGCTCTCCAGACGGCTCTTGGGCTTGTGGCCCATGTCCTTCAGGTTATCGAGGCAACGGCACATTCTGCGAGGACATCAATGAGGTATGAGAACATTGAGGAGTTGGTAGCTCAGCAGTTTGGATTCTAAACATGGTGGCCAAAGATCCCTTGTCAACCTATTGACTTTGCCTTTCTGTTTGCCAGTGTGAAGAGGTCTCTGATGTCTGTCACCAAGTGAATGGAGTTCAGAGATGTGTCAACACTGAGCCTGGGTTCCACTGTCTGCCCTGCCCACCACGCTATCGAGGGAACCAACCCTTTGGTCTGGGAATTGAAGCAGCCAAGACTGACAAGCAGGTAAGGAGCACATAAAATGAGTCTGTTAAAGATGAAGTTTAATCTTCAATTTTACGGTTGGGTAGATTAATATGGCCTAGAAACTAGATCGGTTTTTCAGGCAACTAGATGGCCTACCAAGTCCTTGAAATGGAGGGCAGGATGTATGTGCATAAAACCAACTGGATGCGGATTTCCCATCGCGTGGGGCCTGGACAATCAAGCTGTGCAGTTAATGGGCCTAATGCCTGAGTGAGATTTCCTCCCCGAGGTTGGTAGCTGACATATGGACCCTGCAACAGCCCCATTCCAAGTGCCTGAATTTCTGGGTCTAAGTTTCTAACATCATTCGCCAGCATTCTGCGTAGTAAATGGAACTCAGGCAGTTGAGTGACCGGTCGGTTTTTGGATTCGAAACAAGTATAGATTTACTGGATAAAATTAGCACTAACATCTTAAAATGTGCTAAATACAGAGGTTCAGGGCCTTAGTGATGTTTATCTTACCAGTGCAATATCAACAGTGGAAACATGAACCCTTGCTCAATGGGCTGGATTTTATGTGCCTCCGCTGGATGTGCTTTTGGAATTTTCTCCTTAAACCTCTATGCCTCATGACTCTCCACTCCTTTTAATATGGTCCTTAAATCCTACCTCTTTGACCAAGTGTTTGGTCACCGGTCCTACTATCACCTTACATGGCTGTCCTTCACAGAAGGAAGTGGAGGCATTGGAGAGACTGCAGAAAAGATTCATGCAAATGGTTCCAGGGATAAGGAACTGCAGTTATGAAGATAGATTGGAGAAGTTAGGACTGTTTTCAGTGGAGAAGAGAAGGTTGAGAGGAGATTTGATGAAGGTATTCAAAATCTTGAGGGTTCTGGACAGGGCAGATACTGTTCCCACTTGTGAAAGGACCAAGAACGAGAGGACACAGATTTAAGGTAATTAGTAGAGGAGGAAAAGATGATATGAGGAGAAATGTTTTCATGCAGCGAGTGGTTAGGGCATGGAATACACTGCCTGAGAGTATGGTGGAGGCAGGTTCAGCTGAAACGTTCAAAAGGGAATTAGATTGTTATCTGAAAAGGAAGAATACGCAGAGTTACAGGGAGAAGACGGGGGAATGCCATTAGGTGAGTTGCTCATTCGGAGAGCCAGTGCAGACACGTAGGCCGAATGGCCTTCTTCTGAGCTGTAACAGTTCTATGATTCTGTCAATTTTCACCTGCCATTGCGCTTGCGAAAGGCCTTGAGGAAGGTTTATTACCTTAAAGGCTCTACGCAGCAAGTTGTTGCTATTATTTGTGACTCTGCACCGTTTGCCCCTGCAGGTGTGCGAGCCCCATAACCCGTGTAAAGATGGGTCACACAACTGCCACAAGTACGCCAGATGTATCTTTCTGAGCCTCTTCAGTGACCCTGTATACAAGTGCGATTGCCGGATTGGATACGCCGGGGACGGCATTGTTTGTGGAGAAGATTCTGACTTGGATGGCTGGCCCAATGAACAGCTGGCCTGCTCAGCCAATGCCACTTACCACTGTAAGAAGGTAAGGAAAAGGAACATGGGTAACCCAGGGCATTCAGAACATGAGAAGAACATGTCAATAAACATGCAAGGAGGGGCTCTCATGGATTTCAGAACAGATGAGCATTTGGTGGTGTATTTTGGAAGGAAGAATAAAGAAGCCCCCCTACTGCAAGGGTAACAAGAGTCGAATTGGGGTAGAGGACAAAAGGATCTAGGGGTATAGATGCACAAATCATTAAAAGTAGCGAAACAGATTAAAAAGGTCATAAAAATGCAAACAAAACTCTGGCGTTCATTTCTAGGGGGAGAGAGAATTGAAAAGCAAAGAAGTTATGCTGGACTTATATAGAACTTTGGTTAGACCATACTTGGAGATCTGTGCTCAGTTCTGGGCTCCATATGACATATAGAGGCACTGGAGAATGTGCAAAAATAATTTGCAAGCATGATACCAGAACTGAGAGGCTACAACTGTCAGGAAAAAGTGAACAGGCCAGGGCTCCTTTCTCTAGAAAACAGAAAGCTGAGGGATGGCCTAACAGATGACCTTTAAATTATGAAGTGATTTGATAGGATAGATATGGAGATCTTTCCATTTATGGGGGATATCGAATATAAATATAAGTGTAAGATAGTCACAAGTAAATCCAATAAGTAATTCAAGAGAAATTTCTTTACCCACAGGGTACCACAAGGAACAGCTGAGGGGAATAGAATAAGTGCATTTAAGGAGGAGGAATAAGACTTGAGGGACAAAGGAATAGAAGAACATGTTGATCAGTTTAGATGAAGATAGGTGGGAAGAAAAAGACCAGCATAGACCAATCGGGTCAAATGGTGTCCACCCACGCTGCAAGTTTTGTGATGGTCCATTAAAATGGCACACAAAGAAATTACACAAGAGTGTATTAGCAGATCGTGTGAGTATTCAAACAGCCTAATCCCAAGGTAATTGTGGCCAGCAATAGGATGCTGTACACATTACACAATCTGTGTTGTACTTGGTGTGTATTTTGGAATTATACTCACAGATTAAGCTCGGGGTAAGACATTAACTACAAGACACCCCAACTTGGCAATGAACACTCTTCACTGACGCACGCAATCCTGACCCAATTGTACATGGTGGAAGCCTAAAGGTCATTAGTATTTTTTTAAAAAGTCATTCAACTAAGTTGTTTCTAGAGAAAAAGGAAATGTGCCCGGAGCTTGAGAAATGAAGAGAAAATCCGCAACCCTTTTGTTATCATGGAGAGGTCTAAATATGTTCCTAATTTGAATGGAGAGTTTTGACCTCAGTCACATCACTGGAGAATCTCACAGTCGGCTCACAAATCTTCCCCCAGGCAGTAATCTTACACCCAGCAGTAACATCAGAAAAAGCAAAGCTTATGCGCAAGCATGATTTAAAAAAAAAAATTCCCCACTAGATTTTTCACCTGTTAATGATTATGATTCTCTCTCTCTTGCTTTCTCCCTCTATCTCTCTTACTCTGCTTCTCTATTGCTTGCCCGCTATCTCCCTCACTTTATCTATCTTTCTCTCTCTTACCACCTTTTTCTCTCTTACTCATTTTCCAACTCTCCCTCCTTCTCTCTCCCATTATCTCTTAGTCTTCCCCCCACCCCCCATACCCTCTCTCTTTGCTTATCTCTTTCACTCTTTCTCACTCCCTTGCTCCCTCTATCTGTCTCTATATCTCTCATATCTCTATATGTCTCTTTCCTTCCATTTCTTACTTTCTCTATGATCCCTCTAGCTGGCTCATTTGTGCTCTCTATCTTTCTTTATATCTCTCACTGACTCCCTCTCCCTCCATCTCTCACCTTCTCTCTCTCTCTATTGATCTATCTCTCTCGCAAGCCTTGAATTTATTCAAGCAAGTTTAGCTCTCCCCACTTTACTAAAATGAGAAGTTAATGCAGGTGATGTTGCATTCTGAATGTTTATGAAATTATGTATGTTCCTCTCTTTTAAGCGACGTTGCACACCGACAGTGACCTCTACCTTGTAGACGTTCACTGTTAATATCTATGAGGGGGTTTAAAGCAGACGTTCCCAGCTCAAGTTCCAACTCAGGCATCAGAACAATGACCTCCTAAATTTCTATGAATGCTGCCATAAACATTTCTCCAGTTTAAAAAATAAAATCAGGCCATTAAATGCTGGGATCCATGAAGCTGTCGGATTGTTGTAAAACCCCAACTGGTTCACTAGTGCCTTTCAGGGAAGGAAATCTGCCAACTCTATCTGGTCTGGCCTAAATGTGACTCCAGGCCCACAGCAAAGTGGTTGACTCTTAACTGTCACTCAGCTGTATCCAGGCCAACCACAGATGGGCAATAAATGCCCTGTCTTGCCAGTGATGTTCACGTTCCCAACAGTGAATTTAAAAAAAAAATGCTTTGTCAATGGCTCTCAGTCGACTGCCTCATGCTAATGGATTTTATGACAATTGTTACTATACAGCACTAAGCTTTGAACTTTAACATACTGGAGTCTGATGAGTGTCGTGAGTAGAAGCTATCACATTTCATTGATTGAGGAACAGAATCAGCTCTGCTGCTGGATTGATAGACTGTCACATTTGAGGAAGGTAGGATGTCCGTGGATTGTATCAAAGCTGAGATCCAGAGGGCCATGGTTGTGTATTGAGACTAAAGCCTCCTCAAGTCCTAACAGCAAGCACAGCAGATAATGGCAGCAATAATCATCCATTAAAATGTCACCAGTGCTGGAAAAGCTCCCTGAAGTAGGCCAGACTTATGAAGAAAACTCTTAGTGGAAGGTTCCCAAGGCAGTTTCTTTCTCTTTGAGCTTTCCAGAACATTTTGGGCAAATCAGAAAACAGGCCTGCAGAACTTCATGACTTGAACAATTCACAATGAGACAACATTTGGGCTATTTCCCAACTGTTGGTTGAAAACAAATCGGGCCTTCCTCACACACCCATTTTGTCTGTGAATACAGCCATGGTGCTTGGCATCCTAGTAGCTGTTCTTTTTTTCACCTCGTGAACAGGATAACTGCCCTCACCTACCCAATTCTGGACAAGAGGACTTTGACAAGGATGGAGTGGGTGACGCTTGCGATAAAGATGATGACAACGACGGCATAAATGACGAGAGGGTGAGTCCCAGAACCTTCCTTTTGCTTCCCCCAACCACCAAAAATGTAATTGTGACATGTCTGCCAATGTGCCTTGAATGCCCGAGGATAAAATGGGGACCATCCCTCCATATTTTTTCCTTCCAGGACAATTGCCCTCTGCTCTACAACCCCCGTCAGTTTGATTATGACAAGGATGATGTGGGTGATCGCTGTGACAACTGTCCCTACGACCACAACCCGTCACAGATCGACACAGATGGAGATGGTGAAGGCGATGCCTGCTCAGTTGACATTGATGGAGATGGTGAGTGTGGTGGCAGAGTAATGTGCCAACTCTCTCGGAACTGGGTCGCACCTCAGTTTGGTGCATGCGTGTGGGTTCTAGAGGTGTCACTGGATATTGGAGTGAAAGTAAATCTGAAAAGTTATAACTATCAGGAAGGAATGGGGGCCCTTGCTCTAGAACAGGGAGGGTCAATCAGTGACTTGATAAAGGTTTTTAAGATTATGGAAGAGCTGGACAGGGTAGACAGAGAGAAGGTGTGACAGAGATTAAAACTAGGGGCCATAAATGATGAGATAGTCTCTGCTAAACATAACAAGGAATTCAGGAGCAACACCTTTACCCAGAGAATGGGGAGAATGTGGAACTCGCTAACACAGGGAGTAGCTGACGTGATTAGCATGGATGCATTTAAGGGGAAGCTAGGTAAGTACATGAGGGAGAGAGGAATAGAAGGATATACATATATGGCTCTTTGAAGTAGGGTGGGAGGAGGTTTGTGTGGAACATAAACACTGGCATGGACCAGTTGGGCTGAATAGCCAGCATCTGTGCTGTAAGTTCTACATTTTTCTGTTTAGTGCTCAGCACAGTGAGGGATGGAGAATGAAGTGTGTTCCCATTTGGGACTGCATGTCAAGATTTGGCACTCTGGCCAGAGAGAGAGCACAAACAAATGCTCTCAGCACCATATCCCGATAATGTGCCAGATCCCCTTTCTCAGCAGGGTACTCTTTCTGTTCCCCTCCTCTTGACTAATTCTTCATCACATTAAGAGTGATCATCATTTGGAATGGATCTCCAGGTGCATTCGTGCATTTGTTAACCCTGGAAATATTTGTTCAGAGTGGGAGATTGATGGGAATCTTACAGAATTGATGTGCTGTGGATAGACCAATCAGCTGCACCCATTCTGTGACCTGAAGCTGATTTAACCTTTATGTTGAACTGCAGTGTGCTGTCATTGTTATCTTAATAATCTTGTTCCGATGTCAACAGATATCTTGAATGAGAGTGACAACTGTCCTTATGTTTACAACACTGACCAGAGAGATACCGATCAGGATGGGGTTGGAGACATGTGTGACAACTGCCCCCTTATGCATAACCCTGACCAGGTAAGAAAGAACATTTGCTGCTGCTGTAGTACCTAGAATGAGAGGGCAGGATTTTCGGGCTGGCGGGCGGCCACGATCAGCGGGCCTGGGAACAGCCAGGAAATGGCCCATCGCCTGGGAACGCTGCCTGCGATTGGCCTCCACCCGCGATTTCATGCTGGCTAGCCAATTAATGGCCAGCCAGCATCAAAGGTGCACTGATAAGACCCAGTGCTGCTGGCGTGGAGGCAGGAGGGCAGCATGGGGCACTGGGGAGTGCCCAAAGAAAGCTTCCTGAAGGCAGAGAACTGCCCCAGGGAGCTGAAGAATTTAAATTCAATAAAAACAGATTTTAAAATCTGTTTAAAAAAAAATGCCCACGCATCAGCATCAGTCACCTAAACATATGGATGCTGAAACCTGTGTCCAAACATTTTTATCTTTTTTTAAATTAATCTCGGAAGCTTCATCCCACCCTTGGGTGAGGTTTCCTGAAAAATGCAAAGGCCACCTGGCTGATTCGCCTGCCCGTCAACCAATGAGGTTTGTTGGTTGGCGAAAAACCCTAGTTAATTGCGCGTTTAATGGGCTTAATCGCCCTCTTAATTGTCAGCAGGCGCGCTGCCGATTATCGCACGCACCCGCCAACCGAAATATCGTGCAAGCGCGCGATGAGGTCGGGACACTCGCTCAATGTCGTCGCGCGCTATTTCACACTTGAGCATGTCGGGCGCGCGCACGCATGGTGAGCGAAGAGTTTTGGCCATAGTGTAATACATTGGTGTAACGGGCATTGGCAGTGTAATGCACATTGGCAGTGTAATGGGCATCAACAGTGTGATGGGCATTGATGGTGTAATGGGCATTGATGGTGTAATGGACATTGATGGTGTAATGGGCATTGGCTGTGTAATGGGCATTGGCTGTGTAATGGACATTGGCTGTGTAATGGGCATTGGTGGTGTAATGGACATTGGCAGTGAAATGGGCATCAACAGACACCACTACATCCTCAGTGCAAACAGAGGTGGGCAACAAAAACTGACATACCAGCAATGGCCACATCTCAAGGACAAGTAAAAATCTGTGTTACCGCTAAAACTGCAACATTCATCAGACCAGCTGAGATTACATGATAGCTGTAGCTCAGTTGATGGCACTCTCATCTCTGAGTCAGTACGTCATGGGTTTGTAATCTTACTCTAAAACACAATAATGTAGGCTGACAGTCCCATGCAGTTAGGGAATGCTGCACTATCAGAGGTGCTGTCTTATTGAACGAGTCATTAAACAGAGTCCCTGCCTTCTGTCTCAGGTGGATGTAAAAGATCTGTTGGCCGATATTTTGAAGAAGAGCAGGGGAGTTCTCCTGGCTAATATTTATCTCTCAGTCAATACCACTGATGTAGAATACTTTATCATTATCACATTGCTGTTGTGGGACCTTGCTGTGCGCAAACTTCTGCATTGACCACACTTTAAATGTGCCTAATTATTTATAATAAAGTGTCTAGGGATGTCCTGGGGTTGTGAAAGGTGCTATATAAATGCAAGTCTTTCTTTTTATGTAATAAAGGTTACTCATGTAATATTGTCCTGCAGGAAGACTCTGACTCTGACCTGGTGGGTGATCAGTGTGATGACAATCAAGATATTGATGAAGATGGGCACCAAAACAACCTGGATAACTGCCCGTATGTCGCCAATTCCAACCAGGCCGATCATGACAAGGATGGAAAAGGAGATGCCTGTGACCCTGACGATGACAATGATGGGATCCCCGACGGGAGGGATAACTGCCGTCTTGTCCCCAACCCTGACCAAACCGACTCTGATGGTAAGAGTTTCTCTTTATTGGCCTGTTGACAGACCAGATAACAGTCTGAGGATTGGTGATGGCAGATGACAATCAACATGCCAACACTAAGGGCAGAATTTTCCCCTCGGCGATTTGGGGGTGGGGCCTGCTCGCCGACAGGAAAATGATGTGGGATGACGTTGGGAGGAACCCCCGACATCATCCCGGCCCATTTAAACTTTGAGGAAGGTGGGTGGACAGCGAAATCAGCTGTCCACCCGCCGACCTGTCAATGGCCAACTGAGGCCATTGACAGGATCATTAAGATAATTAAAGACCCTGCCCGTCCAACCTTAAGGCTGGCGGGCAGGCCAGGAGCCCCAGCGGGCTCCTGATTATTCATGAAACCTCATCCACTGGCGGGATGAGGTTTCATGTCTGTTTTCAAAAACTTTAATAAAGTTTATGTCCTTTTTATTAACATTTCCCATCTCGTGTGACATGTTAATAACTTTTATATTTTTCTATTTTTAATGTTTTTGACACTGTCAGTGATCTCCCTGAGACAGCACTTAGTCTCAGGGAGCAGTGCGCTCAGCGCACTTTGTCAGATGGGGAATCCCTCCAACCCCTGCACAGGAAGCCTGTCGGGCAGGCCGCTGGGTGGGCCTTAATTGGCCCGCCCACTCAAAATGGCAGCAGGCCCCGTTTCGCCGGCGGAGTTCGGCTACTCACCCGCCACCGAGCCAGTGGCGCCCGCCCACCCATCGAGGTAAAAATTCTGGCCTTTGACAGGGGTATCCTACTGGTGGGTGGCCAAAGCAGCTGCCTGTTTCAGGCAGTAGGGTCCTTTAAATATGTAAATCAGGATTCCACGCCGTATAGGGAGACGGTGGTGTCGCGATCAAGTCACTCGACTAGTAGCCTAGTGACACAAGCTAACGCTGTGGGACACAGGTTTAAATCCCACCATGGTAGCAGGTGGAATTTAAATTCAATCAATAAATCTGGGATATAATGTTTGTCTCAGTAATGGTGACCATGAAACTGTTACGTTTTGTTGTTTAAAAACCAATCTGGTTTAAGGAAGGAAACCAACCGTCCCTACCCAATCTGGCCTACATGTGACTCCAGCAATGTGGTTGATGTTTAACTGCCCTCTGAAATGGCCTAGCAAGCCACTCAATTCAAGGGCAAATTAGAGTTGGACAACACATGCTGGCCTTGCCAGCAACACCCGCATCCCATGAAAGAATAAAGAAAAAAAAAACGCAAGCACTGAAATAAGCTTCTAAATCCTCAGTGTCTGGGCCCAGGTGTGAGGATTGGCCATGTAATGAAAGCATGTTGGAAGTGAGTAAAATAACTAAAGATCACAGCTTTGAAGGAGGCCATTCAGCCCATTGTCCCTGGGCTGCTCTTTGACAGAACTATCCAATTAGTCCCACTCATTTGTCCTTTTCCCAGAGCCCTGCAATATTTTCCTCAACAAGAATTTATCCGATTCCTTGTTGAAAGTTACTATTGAATCTGCTTCCGCCACCCTTTGAGGAAGCACATCCCAGATTATAACATTCCAGATTATAATTCCCTCTGTTAAAAAAATTCTCTTTACCTCACCTCCGGTTCTTTACTCGATGACTTTAAATCTGTGCATCACATCAACTCCCTGGCACATTTCCACCTCCCAGCAATCTTACCAGTGCCGGGGTCACCATGACGCCAGATACCCACCTGGCCAAGGTAAGTAGATAATTAATGGCCCATTTTGTGGCCGGTCGAGGACACTGCTGGAATCTTCAGCTCGTCCCCTGAGTCAGCTGGCCAGCGGCATCTTGGAGGTGCCCTCCCGGCGGCCCTCTGATTGGGCCCCGCGCCGCGGGAACTGGCCTCTCATCCTTAATTGGATGGCAAACGTGGAGAGGCCTGTTAATTGGCCACCTCCCAGAGATTCTGCACACCTCTGACTCATGCAGCTTGGCGCACAGGAATAATCCTGACAGGAGCCTAAAGATAGCAAGAAAGTTCAGCCCAATGTTTTCTAATAGGTCCAAGACACATGATGGACATTCATTCCCCTGCGCCATTTTGAAGCCTTTGGCCTTTGACTACTCTTTCTCAACTGGTTGGACTGGGCTCCAGGAATTAACTGCTTTTAAATGTTCCTGGCAGGTGATGGCAGAGGGGACGCATGTAAGGACGACTTCGACAATGACAGCATCCCAGATATTGATGATGTGTGCCCTGAGAACAGCGCCATCAGCGAGACTGACCTGAGGAAATTCCAGATGGTCCACCTAGATCCAAAGGGAACAACGCAGATTGATCCTAACTGGGTAGTGCGTAACCAGGGCAAGGAGCTGTTGCAGACAGCCAATTCTGATCCCGGTCTAGCCGTTGGTAAGCAATAATGAGGAGCCAGTCTGAGGTGCTTCAGGTGCCTGTTCCCCGAGTTAGTGGACACCAAGGCTTGAGGCCTACTTGGAGTCTAATTCACCTTATACACACCAGTGTGGTTGGCCAACACATTTTGGTGGAATGGTTGTGTAGCATCAGTCATGTCAGGATCATGGAGGCCTCAGAACTCATAGCAATTAACAGTGCTTCTAATGATGCTGTTGCCATGCCTAAGCAATGCACCAATCACTCAGTAACCATTAGCAACAGGCACAGAAGGAGAGGCCTAATGTAAATTTTTCTTCTGGGCAGCCTTGGTTTTATCCTATGACCCTTTGCTCCCTCGTGAGCTGCTCTCCTAATGCAGCTAGAGCCTGTAAAAGGTTCTTAATTTCCTGGGGCTGTGTCCATTTCCTAACCACACCATACACCTAGCACTGCCACCAACAGCACCCCCCCACCCCACCCAAAAGTATTTTCTAGTTTAAGCTGTGCTGAGTTGTAAACACATTTTTACTATTATAATGAGCCACCCTTGTGTTTTGGGATGTGGTTATTATCTTCAGACCAATGACCTCCCAATGCAGCACAACCTGGATGGTGTTACTGAGCTCAGTCTGAGTGCTCACTGATATGGATCAGGAACTCAATGACAGAACGCTGAGTGAAAATCCTGGAACACTCTTCTCAATCCATCCACCTCCACCTCTCCCCACTCCCCAAATGCCTAACGACACTGTGGGAGCACCTTCACTGCATGTACTGCAGCGGTTCAAAAAGACCTCACACCACCACCTTCTCAAGGGATGAGCAATCAATGCCAGCCTTGCCACATCTTGAGAATGAGCAAAAGTGTCAGGCGTCGCCCATTTGAAACGAATGTACTGAAATGATCTATTCTGCCTCTTGAGTTGCGATTGAGAGGAAACATCTCCCTTGATAATCCGCAGGCTTCGATGAGTTCAATGCTATCGACTTCAGTGGCACCTTCTACGTCAACACGGACCGCGATGATGATTACGCTGGGTTCGTCTTTGGCTACCAGTCCAGCAGCCGGTTTTACGTGGTGATGTGGAAGCAGGTCACCCAGACCTACTGGGAGGAGAAGCCCTCCAGAGCACATGGTTATGCTGGCGTTTCCCTTAAGGTGGTGAACTCCACCACAGGCCGGGGAGAGCACCTGCGGAATGCACTCTGGCACACCGGGAACACCCCCGGACAGGTAAGCACTGCCCAGCTACAATGATCTGTCTGTGACCTTCAAAATCTTTATGTCTGTTTACTCATCAGCTCTGCATGGGCAAAGGATTAGATTGCACAGAATATACAGCACAGAAATAGGCCATTGGGCCCCATGCATCTTCTATGCTGGTATTAATGCTCCAAATGAGCTTCCTCTCGCCTTACATCATCCAATCCTATCAACATATCCTTCTGTTCTTTTCCTTTAAAGGCATCGATGCTCATCACCTAAACTACTCCCTGTGTTTGAGAGTTACACATTCTCGCCACACTGGGAAACGTGCTGTTTCCCCTGAATTCCCCTTTGGATTTAATATCTATTTTTGGCCCTTAGTGTTAGATTTCCCCATAAGTGAAAACATCTACACCTACCCTATTGAACCTATTACCAGGTCATCCATCAGCCTTGTTTTACTGGAGTAAGTGAGTACAGGGGTGGCTGGGGGTGGGGGAGTGCAGCACAGATTCATAGACTGCACAGAAGGAGATCATTTGGCCCATAACATCTGTGCTGGCCCTCTGTAAGAGTTAATCCCACTTCCCCGCCTTTTCCCTGTAGCCCGACATTTTTTTTTCTCTTCAGGTGTTTATCCAATTCTCTTTTGAAAGCCACAATTGACTCTGCCTCCACCACACTCTCAGGGACTGCATTCCAGATCCTAAACACTCACTGCATAAAAGTCTCCTCCTCATATTCCGGTAGCTTCTTTTTCCAATCACCTTAAATTGGTGTCTTCTGGTTCTCAACCCTTCCACCAATAGGAACAGTTTCTCCCTATCTACTCTGTCTAGAAGCCCCTGTGATTTTGAACACCTCCACTAAATCACCTCTCAACCTTCTCTTCTGTAAGGAGAACAGCCCCACTTTCTCCAATCTATCCACGTAACTGAAGTTTCTCATTCCTGGAGCCAATGTGATAAATCCTTTCTGTACCCTCTCTAAAGCTCTCACATCCTTCCTAAAATGTGGTCCCCAGAATTGGCCACAATACTCGAGTTGAGGCTGGACCAGTGTTTTACAAAGGTTCACAATAACTACCTCGCTTTTTTACCGATGCCTCTGTTTATAAAACCCAGGATCCTGTATGCCTGTTACCTGTTTTCTCAGTCTGCCCTGCTACCTTCAATGATCTCTGCACAAATACCCCCCAGGTCTCTCTGTTCCTGTGCCCCCTTTAGAACTATATGCTTTATTTTATATATTGTCTCTCCTCATTCTTCTTACCAAAATGTATCACTTCACACTTCTTTGCATTAAATTTCATCTTCAACGTGTCAACCCAGCCTGTCTGTGTTCTCCTGAAGCCCATCACTATCCTCCTCACAGTTCACAATACACCCAAATTTTGCATCATTTGCAGATTTTGAAATTGTGCCCTGTACACCCAAGTCTAGGTCATTAATATAGGTTAAGAAAAGCAGTGGTCATAGTCCTGACCCTTGGGGAAACTACTGTATACCTTCCTCCAGTACGATAAACAGCCATTCACCACTACTCTCTGCTTCCTGTCACTCAGCCAACTTCGTATCCATGGGCTCCAATCTCTTTTGGAAGTCCATTTACACCACATCAACTTCATTACCCGTATGAACCCTCTCTGTAACCCTACAAAAAACTCTAGCAAGTTAGCTAAACATATTTTACCTTTAATAAATCTGTGTTGGCTTTCCTTAATTAATCCACAATGATACTTGGGACTAAAAGGGTTAAATTATGAGGACAGGTTGCTTAGAATAGGCTTGAATTCCCTTGAGTCTAGAAAGTTAAGGGGAGGTCTGAATGAGGTGTTTAATTTTAAAACTGAGATTACTAGATTTTTGTTAGTTGAGGGTTATGGAACCAAGGCAAGCAAATGGATTTCAGGGGGAGAATTTTTAGCTTGGCAGGTGGGCATGCACCCAACCCAACCGAGCGTAAACTGACGCACGATGATATTGGGCGATGATGTCATCACGCACTTGCGCAATATTTCGGTCGGTGGGCGCGCTGCCAGTAAGGCCATTAAAAAGTTAATGGGGAGAAATTTTTCACTGCCTGTCCGACCTTACAGTTGGCGGGCATGCTTGGCCAACATCAATGCGCGTCATTTCACACTCGCGCCCACCCGCCAAATGAAACTTTCTGCCCCTCGTGTAACGCTGTGTCAGATTCGTCTTTGATAACGCTCCTGTGAAGCATCTTGGGGATGTTTTACTGTGTTAACAGCACCACGTAGATACATGTTATTTGCTTGGGCACATGTAGATACACAAAAAGGTGTTTGTGCATGCAAGCATTTTATTTTAATACAGCAACCTAAAAAGAAAAATGGCCTTTTTAAATAATGAACGAAATTAATGATGGGCCATTGCCAGCAGAGCGAGTGCAGGAGGTAATGGTGGGTAGAATTAATTGGTATAACATTCTGAACAAGCACACGGCCAGTCACTGAATAGAACTTTCCTATATTGTAATTTAGAACCACGCTGACTGTAAGGGCACAGATCCATGGTTGCAATTTATTCCGAGGATATAGCCAACCCCAGCAATGCAGCCCATACTGTACAGAGGGATCTGGGTGCCCTGGTTCATGAATCACAAAAAGTTACTATGCAGGTATAGCAAGTGATTAGGATGGCAAGTGGAATGCTGGTTCTCATTGCAAGGGGAATGGAATATAAAAGTAGGGAAATGCTGTGTTCATTTCTGGTTGCCGTGAGGGTCAACCACAGAATGTGGGTCTGAGGCCAACTCTTTAGCCAGATTGGCTAAGGAGGGGCCAGTTCCCTCAACAACTTGGATTTCTATGATAAGCCAGCAGATGTCATGACCTTACATCTGGTGCCAACCCACAAAGTACCACATCCTAAATGCACCATCACACATTGGCATTGGAGTGGGATTTGAACTCATGACATCTGGGTTCCCATAAATGCTGGGCTAGCATAGCCTAGTTTCAACCCACACTTAGCAGGAGTAGCCTCCCCCTCATTCACCCCACGTCAGGGATATATTGTGCCAGTAGTGCTGGAGAGCAAGTGGGTGTGGTTGCATATCAGATGTGGACAGGGTAGGATTGTCTGTGATTGATTTTTGTTCAGTAATGTTATTATAGGACTGGGAACCAAGGCAGGTAAATAAAGATACAGATCAGCCATGATCTAAACAATGGCGGAGAAATGAAATATGTGTTAACTTTAAAGAAAGTGAACCTGAATCTTAGGAAAAGAATGCTGAGGTGCTACATTTTGTCATCTCTGTTATGCCTCAGAGTCATGGACAACAAACAAAGAGATTGTTGATAAATCGAATGTATTTGGGATGTGGACATATAGGAGGGTGTTCTACATATCCAACACAGAGAGAAAGACTAATGAGGAAGTATTGAAAATGGCTGGAGAAAGGGGGAAATGAGTCTTGTAGGTTTTTATATACAGAGTATTTCAATTTATCTTAACTCTTAATTATTCAATTATCTGACTTCAAATTAATCCAATAAAATCCAATAAGTGTTTTGGGTCGACCGTAAGGTGAGAAGGACTCTCGAATAGCAAATTAAAAGAGAGAGTTTATTTTCAAAGGAGAAAGTATAATTAAAAACATAAAATAGACTTTACAGCTACAAATGAGTGATCAGGGTCGTTGAAGAGAAAGGTTGTCCTCGTGTTTCATCGTTGACAGCAATTTTTTTCAAATTCTGCCTCGGGAGCATCCAGTATGAGACTAGCAAGCAAAGGTGTAACTCAAAGCCTTTATTTTTATCCCCTAAATTATCAATACCTCATCTCAGACCACAATTGGTTTGTTTTAATTGGATAAAAGCAAAATACTGGGGGTGCTGGGAATCTAAAACAAAAACAAAAATTGCTGGAAAAACTCAGCAGGTCTGACAGCATCTGTGAAGAGAAAGACAGAGTTAACGTTTCGAGTCCGTATGAATGATGAAGAGTCATACGCACTCGAAACATTAAATCTGTCTTTCTCTCCACAGATGCTGTCAGACCTGCTGAGTTTTTCAAGCAATTTTTGCTTTTGTTTTAATTGGAGTTTGACTACCTATGTACATTGTTTCTTTAGAAGTGTCTTTTGTTACCTGACTTTGCACAATTGTCTCTTGTCCATTTGGTCAAGGTTTATGTGCTTAGCACAAAATGTCTGATTTGATGTGCATCCAAAGCAGAAATCTTACAGCACTGTTTAAAAGCTTTTAAATCTAGCCTTCTAAATCTAACAACTTGATTAATTACCATTTCTTCAATTACAACTTAATTGAGGTATATTATTTGGTTATCATCTGTTTCTGGCTGGTTCTCAATTACATAACCCTTAATTAATACATGTGAATGTTTATAAAATATAGATACAAAATGACTTTGATTTCCAGTGTTAGCACAAAATGGCATTTTGACCTTGTTAGCTTATCACAAATAATATAAGATGAAATTAATATAAAAATAGTCAAGTTACACTAAAATCTATTACCCAGGCCTACTTACACTGCATCCATATTTTGATCACAATGTTGGACCAAATGATAGACAGAGAGTTATTGGAGAGGAAAATCGAAGTTAAGCATAGAAGGGGGAAGCAGAGGAGAAAATGGATGACGGATATAATGGACTGGATGCAGTTGACTGATGTGGAATGTGTAAGGGCAGCACAGGACAGACAGACATGGAGACCCGTGGCAGTCAATCTTCTGGGAAGAAGATGACACCAACAAACAAATGAACTCTGTCAATCTAAACCACTTTGGTGCAAACACATTTTCCGTGAAAAAATTTCCTGTGATGTTAATGTGAATCTGTTTGTGTTTCAGGTACGAACCTTATGGCACGACCCCAAGAATATTGGCTGGAAGGATTACACCGCCTACAGGTGGCACTTGATCCATCGACCCAAAACAGGCTTCATCAGGTAAGTAGCAAATTATGCCCAGACTGCTGGCCAGGAACAGGAGAGAAGGTGACTGAGTTCTGGCAAATCCTAAACACGTCTAGGACATTCCCTCCTCTTGGTGAATAGAACACAGGTTGCGCAGAGGCAGGTATTAAGGCTTGGGGGAGTTACCCTATGGTGGGGTGGCAGAGACTCAGGCTGGTCTGTTCTTACCTTTTTTGTAAGCTGGTTAATAATTTTGCCAGGAAGAACGAGAGAGCTTGCAGAAGGGGTTTGCTAATATGATATCGGAGACAAGGGACTTCAGTTATACGGAGAGACTCGAGAAGCTGGGACTGTTCTCCTTAGAGCTGAGAAGGTTAAGAGGAGATTTGATAGATGTATTCAAAGTTATGACAGATATTGATTGATTGATTCATTCAATCTGTCACAGAATCAGAAAATTGTGTTACAACACAAAAGGAGGCCATTCACTCATGTCCATTTGGGCTCTCTGCAAGAGCAAATTAGCAAGTGCCATTCCCCTGCCTTTTCCCTGTAGCCGTGCAAGCATTTTCTCCTCAGATAATTATCCAATCCCCTTTTGAAAGCCACAATTGAATCTGCCTCCACCACACTCTCAGGCAGTGCATTCCAGATCCTTACCACTCAAAGCATAAAAAAGATTTTCCTTACATCGCCTCTGATTCTTCTGCCAATCACCTTAAATCGGTGTCTCTGGTTCTCAACCTTTGAGTCAATGGGAACAGTTTCTCTCCAGCCACCCTGTCCAGTTCCCTCATAATTTTGAACACCTCTATCAAACCGCTTCTCAACCTCGTCTTCTCTATAGAGCACAACCCCCAGCTTCTCCAATCTGTCCACGTATCTGAAGCCTCTCATCTCTAATATCAATTGTCCTCCTTCGAAATGAGTAGAAGGGAAGCTACTCTTAATATTATAAATGAGACAAATTGATGAAACTTTGAAAAAAAGCACGTGGTACCTTAAGTCCTGATTAGACAGGAATAGTAAAGTGTAAAAGGAGTATAAAAGCAAAGTGGTATTATGAGGAGTTTTGATATGTTAAATCGAGGAAACCTGGGGTAGGATTTTGTGGCCCTGCCTACCACCATCCCCACTGAACATCAATGGGCTTTTGGCCGGGTGGCCCAATCTCCCATGGTGGGTCCCGACACAACAGGGCTGGAAAATCCTGGCCTTAATTTCACAAGTTCATAGGTCAACGATCAGAGAGGATAGCTTAAGATGACCAGTAAAAGAACAAGAGGAAAGTGAATAGAATTTTTTTTTTTACAATTGCTTGTTAGGGCCTGGAATGCCTTAGCAGAATTGATGATGGCAGCAGAATCCATGACGGCCGGGAAAAGGAAGCAGGATAAATATTTTGAAAATAGAGGAAGTTAAAAGGGATGGGGAGAGGCTGGATGAACGGGCATGGGTGGATTAGCTCTGGGACAAATTTTGTAGTTCAAAAAAACAAAATTTTTTAACTATGATGTAGCAATTTGTGAATATAGCAACAACTTATAGTTATATCGTGCTTTTAATGCAAGGAAACATGCCAAGGCGCTTCACAGGAGCATTATAAAGCGAAATATGACACCAAGCCACATAAGGAGATATTAGGTCAGGTGAACAAAAGCTTGGTCAAGGAGGTAGGTTTTAAAGAGCATCTTAAAGGAGGAGAGCGAGGTAGAGAGAATATATTTATATATACTCTTTAACAAACCGCTGACACAGTCATATGAAATTCTTCTGTTGTTGTTTTAATGGAGGTGTTCACCGATTAATTTTAACTAGGTTGACACTTTTATTGAAATAGTGGACAAAGGAATCTCATAGGAATGCAAAAAAAAATACTCTCAAGGCCCAAGTATGAAAGGTGAAAGGTGAAGGTATCAGTCAGTGCCCAAAAAGTAAGCAAGTTGAGTTATTACTATTTGATGAAAAAATGTTTTGAAATCTAAAAAGGAAAAGTCGATATGAAAGAAATCATGTGAAGCACAAAGTGAAATTCTACTTGAATTTCTCCTCTCTTTCCCTCAAGACAATCGTTAAGATCCACTCTTTTGACCAAGCTTTTGGCTGCCCTAATGCCTCATTATGTGGCTTGGTGTCAATTCCCATTTAATAACACTCCTACTAAGCACCTTGGCACAGTTCATTATGTTAAAGGTGCTATATAAATATAAGTTGTCATTGCTGTTGAAGCCTTCACATCGTGAACATGTCATTATGACACACAGTTCACAAATGAGACAGAGAGAGGGATCTCTGTGGGTAGGCAGTTTTCTGACTTCTTGCAGAGAAATTACAAATGAATCTTTAGTATATTTGTGTGACTCTTCTTCTTCCCTCTGAAATGGCCTAGCAAGCCACTCAGTTATATTCAAGAACACTGCTCACCCTTACCTTCTCCAGGGCAATTAAGGATGGGCAATAAATGCTGGCCTTGCCAGTGACGTCCACATTCCTCGGACAAATGAAAAGATAAACTTCCATTGAGGTGTTTGGCCATTTCAATTGAACTGGTTAATGTCTCCATTAAGATGGTGACAAGTGGGGATATCATTCGAATACATTATGGGATGAATTTTTGAATATGCAGTCGCACTGGACTCATCATTGCCAACAGCTCGCACTTTGAAAGGTGTGATTCCACTAGGTTTATCAGCAACATGGGGCGAGAATCTTTCCGTCCGTGAGTTGGGGGCGGGGCCGGCTTGCTGACGCGAAAATGATGAGGGATGACATCAGGGGGAACACCCGACATCATCCAGCCCCATTTAAATATTCAGGAAGGCGGGCGGACAGCGAAATCAGCTGTCCGCCCGGCGACCTGTCAATGGCCAATTAAGGCCTTTGACAGGATAATTAAGCCAATTAAAGGCCCTGCCCATCCAACCTTAACGCTGGCGGGCAGGCCAGGAGCCCCGGCGGGCTTCTGATAATACATGAAACCTCAACCACTGGCGGGGATGACGTTTCATGTCCGTTTTAAAAAACTTTAAAAAGTTTATGTGATATTTGTTGACATGTCCTGTCTTGTGTGACATTGTCACATGAGGGGGACATGTTAATAATTTTGTTATTTTTCTATATTTTAAGCTTATAAAACTTTCAGCGCTCTCCCTGAGACAGCACTTAGTCTCAGGGAGCTGTGCACTCTTTCACACGCATGCGTGAAAGAGTGCACTTTGACAATTGGGGAATCCCCCCTCCACAGGAAGTGCATAGTGCTTCCTGTCAGGTGGCCCACCCACTCAAAATGGTGGCGGGGCCCGTTTCGGCGGCAGCGATTGGCTGCCCACCCGCCACTAAGCTGGTGGGGCCCGCCCACCCATCAAGGGCAAAATTCTGCCCCTAGTATGAATCTAAACACAAACTGCAAATGTCAGAAATATAACAGCAAAAAAACCCCAGAAAGTAGTCAGCAGGTCCATCCGTATCTGAATAGAGGGGAGATGGAAATGATGAATGTTTCCCTTGTCTGCATCAGTGAACTTAATGACAGCGAAGGGCAGACATTCTCTTTAAAGCAGAAGTAAAATTAAAAGGCAGTACACTTCACTAAGTACTGCCCTTAGTCTGTACAAATGTATATGTCGAAAATATATATGTATATAGTTTGAGATATACTCATAAATACTCAGATCTGGGTTAGAGAGAGAAGGACATCTACATCAAGCATAAATAGTCTAGTTCTCTGTCACACAGTTCTCTACAGAATCTGTTTTGATGCAGGTACATTTATGTTCCATCCACATATGTTTGCAGATATTTGAAATCTATTTCATGTTGTATATGATATGTGTAAGTTATGGTTTTTAGGAGCGATCCTCAGTTCTGCTTCTGTTTCTGCAGAGTGGTGGTCTATGAAGGAAAGCAAATCATGGCTGATTCTGGCCCTATCTATGATCAGACGTTAGCCGGCGGACGACTAGGACTCTTTGTCTTCTCCCAGGAGGCCGTCTACTTCTCTGACCTCAAATACGAGTGTCGAGGTAAGCCTGCCCACTGCCCTTGTCTCTGTATGTCCACAATATTGTAATCCACAATAGGCACAGGGCATCCCATATCCCTCGAACTGTGGCACCAACCATAATATTTGGTTCAACTTAGGTGTGGGCCGGGATTTTACGGTCCCGCCCGTGGTGGGAATTGGCACGGCCGGGACTGGAGAATTTGGAGAGCAGCCAAAATTCCGTTGATTTTGGGCAGGAATTTCCGGTCCCTGGCGGAACTGGAAAATCCAGCCCATGGTCTTCGCAGGACCCTGTCATTAGCACTGTCCATCACAATGGTTGAAGAAACCTGGACAAATAGATATAGATATGAATAGATTTTTTGCAGCCTATATTACATAGGTTGATATCAGAGATATGTACACATACACATTACAATTACAGTGCAATGTATTTTACTCCTGTATATTTTATTTATATGTATGTAATAATGTGTAAATGTGAGTATATAATATTGATAGATTGCAAACAAATAAATCCCTCTAGGTCATTGAGCTGTCCTGTTCTGATTGTGGTTCAGAGCATAATCTTGTCGCAATGTTTAACGTAGGAACAGGAGGAGGCCATTCAATCCTTCAGGCATGTTCCACCCACCATTCAGTGAGATCCTGAATGATCTGTGACCTAATTCCATATCCCTTAATACCTTTGGTTATGAAAATCTATTAATCTCAGTTTTAAAACTAACAATTGATCCAGCATCAATTACCATTTAAAGAAGAGATTTCCAAACTTCTACCACCCTTTCCGTGTAAAATTGTTTCCTAATTTTGCTCCTGAAATGTCTGGGTTTAATTTTTAGGCTCTGCCCCCGAGTCTAGACTCCCCAACCAATGGAAATAGGCTAGATAGAGAGAAACTATCTGTTCCCCATAATATCTTGAATACTTCAGGCAAATCACCCCTTAACCTTCTAAAATCCAGGGTATATGGCCCTAGTTTGTGTAATCTCTCCTCGTAATTTAACCCTTGGAACCCAGGTATCATTTTGGTGGCCCTCCCTCTCAGGTCAATATATCCTTCCAAAGGTGTGGTGCTCAGAGCTGCTCACAGTACACCAGGTGTGGTCTGACCAGAGCTAAACACGTCATCCCTTCCTGTCACAGGATCTGACCTTTGATTGGCTTGGCAGCCAGGCTTGAGAAGCTGTTACTTATCCACTGGGTCTCCTGCCAACACACTATGACCGTGCAAGTAGGCTGCCGATACCCATCTGAGCATGTGCACTGGACTGCGGAAATCCAATGATATTACTGCTGCAGCCTGCAGCCAGGAACTCAGGGTGGTAGGGGGGATGAATGAGGAGAGGCAATATAGTCAGATATTCATAGCAACCTACAATCCATTTACATTACTGACATTGTGAGACAGAGTTTGGAAACACTGGCCAACATGACTGCAGTAAAATATCCCACACGGAAAAGATTTAGTTCCTGTCTGCAAATCCTTCCCTTCTAATGAGCTTCCAAAATCCATCACCGTCAGTCCAGGACAGAAATACACAATGTTTTCTGCTCCTGCTTCCAGGGCCAGTGATGACCACTCATGTGCCCTACTGCATATTTTCCCCTTATAAAGCTGGCAACCACTCATGAATCTGGCTCCCCATTGCCCCCTATAAATATGGCGTTAACCTGGACCTACCATCAGTCGGCAACTACCTATGCACTGCACTGGCGGCAAATGCAGACTTTACCTATCCATGCCATATTCCAACAATTGTTTAATGCCTTAGAGTAATTATATACAAAATAACAATGCTTTATTGGGAGTATGTCCGTCAATGCTCCTGCTATATGCGCATGCCCGGTTGCACAGCAGGCTTGTTCTGGTTAAATCCCGTGCATTGAAAAAAGCGGTCACGGGGCAACAATTAAATTTTATTGGGGTCATTGGTTACAAGCGGTGATTCAACATTGGTCCTTGGAGTTCTTTGATTCTATTAGAAGCCCTCTGTTACACTCCAGGCTCGTATGCTCAAGTTGGTCACTATTCTATGACATGTATATTAATTTTAATGGTAAATTCCTAAGAGCCACTTACCTCAATATAAACACCCGGCTTTTTACAGCAATCAATCCCATTTACCGATTCCCTTCTCTCTCCAGAAGCAAATCTAGTTATCTCTTGGACCCATTAATATAGTTCACTTCAATGGCTTGCCCACTACCACAGTCCATGTTGCAGGTTGACCCTGAGGCCTTCCCTGTCAGGTGGTTTAACCACACCAAGCAGCATAAATATCAAGCAAAACCTGCTCAGGGAGCCTGAGGAACAACATCCCTGATGCGCTAAAATGCCTGCGAAGAGCAGACGCGGATTTTTCTTTTCAGAATTTGAGCATTGCTGAAGAAAGAGACATGCTGTCAAAACGTTTTTCATCTTGCACTCATCAGGACAGATGCAAGAATGCCAAATTTCAAAGGGAGCAACAATTTATACTGCATGGAAAGGGTGCTGATTGGTTGGCAAGTCAACTCTGAATAGTTGAAGTGTTGCCATGGAAGAATACAGGAGGAAGGTTTTGCACCTTTTGTGAATTAAATAAAAGAATGGGGAGACAATAGTTCCATGGTGCATTCTCCCTAGCAATGCCTCAACCAATCAGAGTCACCTTGCTAGCCAGTCAGCATCCTTTTCTCATGCAGTATGAATTGTTGCTCCCTTTGAAGTTTGGCATTCTTGCATCTGTCCTAGTGAGTGCAAGATGAAAAGCTTCAACATCATTTCTCTTTTGTCAGCAACATTTTTCTTTTCCTTCAAGCTTGTGCAAAATGAGCTGCCATTTCGTGAATTTACAAAAAAAAAAATCATGGCCTCCAAACAGAGAGAATTTCAATGTGATGCAATGTCTTGTTTTCACAGATAACTGAGCATCTGCCTGCAGCACACGTCGTGGGAGTCCTGAACATGCTGTGCAGCCTCATCACCTCAATCGGACTGGGAGTCCCGATTTACGCCCACTTTTTCCTCGCTGGCTTCCTGAGTGTAACCTTTGACCCATCCCTCCCTTTCTCCCATCCACCTACCCCCCACCCCACCCCCACCCCTACCCACCTTCGGCCGACTGTGGTGACTCTGTGCACCAGCTCTCTGGACGGCCTGGTAGAAATGCGGCAACCGAGACGCTAATCGGCAGGAAGCTGACTGTATCTCAAACAAGTCTCGCACCGTGGCTATACCTAGATAGAGGGATTAGTGAACATTTAACAAACTTATCATACTGCAATATAAGCCTGCCGTTACTATTTTCTAAATAAGGCTGTTGTCGAGGAAACCGAGCAGCGGACTGTTTTTTTTAAAAAGAAAGCCTGATTTAACAATGTTAAAAATGACATCTTCTGGGAAACAATAATGAATTACAAAAAACATGTTTTAAAACCACTTTGTTTACAACTTTTTCTATCACATTTCATTGTATATAAAAGCTTTTCAGCTATTGGTATTACCGGACGGCACAGCTATTACAGTAATGGCATACGAATCCTATAAACACTATTATGTACCATTTAATCGATTAACTGACATGCCAGTTGCTTTCCCTCAGCTGAGAAAAAGCTACGACTGGTATTCGGGGGGTTGTTGGGGATGAAGTAAACCGCAAGCAATAATGTATCGGCTTAATCTGAATATATGTAGATGTGTATCTATATATATTCCATATATCGTATATCATTTTTGTTCTGGTTTTTTTACACACATTGCAGAGTCTTTCAATGTTAGTGACAGCTATAAGAAACTCTTTCTTATTTGAGAAGCAACCAACTCCTCCCTTTGACTTTCCTATATCTCCCCCTCCCTCTCTACTGCAACCCACCTCCCTTCCCCCTCAACCCGCCCCCCCCTTTTGGACGAGGAACATCCAAGTGGTTCCACAGGTCATCGCAAAGTGCAACCATCTTTCAAGGAAAGAAAAAACAGTTTGCAGAGGGCGAGGGGGCAAAAGATGTGAATATTTAGATTGTATCATATTTTGCTATTTAATTTATTTATGGTTTTATTCTCTCTCTCTCCCTTTTCCTTCTTAAAAAATTGTTTGTGGGAAGCAGTGAATTTTGCCAAAGATTGTAAATAATTTATTTATTTGTTTACACTGAAGCAATATCGAAATTTGAAAGAGAAACTTGGCCGACAAACCCTAGTCTATATTTTTTGATTAATGTTAGGCAAATAAACTATCAAAAAAGGCTGAAACAGTGTTCTGTGAGTTAAACCAATTTATGTTTATACACCATATTTGTTAATTAAATAAATTTGCTCTACCTTGTTTCCTTTTAAACTGTAAATAGATCTGGTATTCTGCAAAGCAGGAGAGACCAAGGCTTTTATTGTGGCCTGGTGATTCCCTACAATACTGTGCAGCCCCTTAAGACACATGCAGCATTTAAATCCACCTCTCCATTAATCTGCTCTATATCCGAAGCAAGTAGCGCTAACTGAGCTTGGCCATTCTGATTTAATATTTGCTCAAACCACAAACCCCAACCAACCACCCACCCCCCACCCCACCAGCCCCACCTTTTCCTGGCAAATTCAAACTGGGCAAGCCTGCCAGTAACAAATGGGCCCCGCTGGACCAGGCCTCTAGGCCTCGCAGCCTGCACGTTGGGTCAAAGCTCACGGTTCAGCCACTCCATTGCTGGCGACAGTCAATTCCCACATTTTTCATCACTCCACTCTAGTTGTATTTTATTACCTCAAACGCTTCACAATGTACATGGAGATATGTCCCCTTAGAACAGCAAGATAAATGTGTTACAAAAACAGAATTACCTGGAAAAACTCAGCAGGTCTGGCAGCATCAGCGGAGAAGAAAAGAGTTGACATTTCGAGTCCTCGAAACGTCAACTCTTTTCTCCTCCGCCGATGCTGCCAGACCAGCTGAGTTTTTCCAGGTAATTCTGTTTTTGTTTTGGATTTCCAGCATCCGCAGTTTTTTGTTTTTATCTCTGAGGATAAATGTGTTGCTTGATCCAAAATCTTGCCACACCAATGCATGTCTTCACATTGTATAGCTGTTGAGTACCGCAGAATAATTTGTTTTCCTTTATCAGGTTTTGATGCTTGTCATGTTTATTGTGTTTTTTTTGATATATAAATATATATATACGCACACACAAGTTTAGCATATTAACTGTACATAGCTAAAGGGTGCAGTTGTTAATGAAGCATTTAATAAAATTACTCAGCTTTACGTTTCAATATTCTTGTATCAGAATTGCAGCAGGCGTCTGCAGGAAATGATTGTGGTTTTAGAGGCTCTCTCCTGTACAACAATATGTTCAAGACAGTGATAAACCAAACCTGAGCCGATCTGCATTGTTTTCTCCCTGGAATGGGAGGTGTCTTGCCTGCAGCATATCTCTGTCATTAGGTCAGCCAGTGCATAATGATCTACAGAGTACGGCGAGAGAAAATATCAGCAGCTCATAAGAGGCCTTAAGGAAAAATAAATTGCATTTATGTAACAACTTCAGGATGTCCCAAAAGCATTTTACAGCCTACGTACTTTTAAAGTGTTTCCACTGTTGTAGGAAATGCAGCAGCCAATTAGCACACAGAACGGTTCTTCAAGCAGCAAATGGTAACAACCAGGTAATCTGTTATAGTTATGCTGGTCGAGGACAAATATTGTCCAGGATATTGAGAGAACAAGCCCACGTTTCTTCAAAATAGTGCCATGGGATCTTTTGCATCTACTCTAGAGGGCAGATGGGACCTTAGTTTAACATTTCATCTGAAAGACAGCATATCTGACAGTGCAGCACTCCCTCAGTACTGCACTAGAGTGTCACCAGAGCTGCTGCGCTTAGATCTCTGGAGGCAGGTCTTGAATCCACAAACTTCTGACTCAGAGGCAAGAGCGGCACCCACGGTGCCAAGGCTGACATCATCAGGGCAGGATCTTCCGAGCGGGGCCAGGGCCCGCTCACCAACATGTAAAATGACGCGTGAGGATGTCGGGCAGAACTCACGACGTCACCCCGTCTCATTTAAATTTTCAGGTCAGCAGGGGCACAGCCGAATCAACTGTGCGCCTGCTGACCTATCAACAGCCTATTGAGGCCATCTAAAAAATACTTAACATAATTAATGGACCTGTCTGTCCAATCTTAGGATCGGCGGGCAAGCCAGGAGCCCTAGCGGGCTTAAGATAAAGCAGGAAACCTCATCCACGGGCAGGATGAGGTTTCATGAGGGTTTTAAAATATTTAATTAAGGTTTCACTAAAAGTGATGGACACATCCTAACTCCAACTCATGTTGGGATGTGACAGCGTCACATGAGGGGACATGACAGGGAAATTTTGTTTTTGTCTCTTTAACATTTTTAAAGTTGGAGCCGATCTCCCTGAGGCAGCACTTAGCCTCAGGGAGATTAGTGCGCTCTTTCGCATGCATGCGCAAAAGAGGGCACTGTCGGCTGAGGGAATCCCCCCACCGCCTGCACAGAGAGCGCATAGCGCTTCCTGGTGGACATCACACTGGGTGGGCCTTAATTGGCCCGCCCACGTAAAATAGCGGGGCGCGCCTGCCCGCACCCGTCCCCGAACTTCCACCACCACCCCCCCCGCCCCCCCCAACACCCCCACCCCCCTGACATGGAGAAGATTTTTCCCTTAATGTTGAAACATAGGTGCCTGGAAAAATTTTGATTTATACTAATTATGTACTACTGCTGACTATCTAATATTGCTTTCCAACAGAGTCCATTGAAGTAAAGATTGAAGGAAAGTTAAATGAATGCAACATCTTCCAATGTTGCATTTAATTCTACATTGAAAATTTTTAGGCCTCCCATAAAGCCTGCTCTTCATAACTCAGCTTATCAGCCCTATCCCTCAATCCTCCCCCTATCAAGAAGCACTTTCAATTGTTCCTTGAATTCATGTCTGCTTCAGAGTTAATGTATTCCAAATTTACATTGCCCATTGAGGAATAAAGTTCATTTCGCAGGGTTAAGAATCCTTACTCTGGGCCTCTTTCTCCAAGTTCCTTTCACCTTGGATATACTTTTAGGATTCAATGAAGATGGGTTGGGAGGGAGGCTCATCTGGAGTATAAATATCCACATGAACTAATTGGGCTGAATGGCCTGTCTGTGTTATGTACTCTAAATAGTGGACAGTAGCTGCCTTCACATTTTCACAATGCACCTTGACTTAATTGTACTTTTGGACTGAACTACGGCCTACAGGAAACTGCTCTGTGATAAGAAGCTTTGTTTTAATGCAGCCAGTTGTTATGATTGGGAATACACTGCCTGAGAGGGTGACGGAAGCAGATTCAATTAAAACTTTCGGAAGGGAATTGGATGAATAATTGAAAAGCAACAAGTTGACGGGCTATGGAGAAAGAACAGAGGAGTGAGACTAATTGGATAGTTTTTTCAAAGAACTGGCACAGGCCTGATGGGCCGAATGGCCTCGTTTTGTTTTGTTTGATTCTATGATACTCTATGTCAGTCTTTGAAAGCAGACGATAGGTTTTAACTCCTGGGCAGGAAGCTAAGTGTGTGGGGCAGGAGCCAAAACTTTTCAAGACCAGATGCCAAACAGAATCACCTTCAGTGCATGGAATAAGAGTTTGAGTTCTGAGCTTGGATTGCCTGGTGAGTAAGACATTCAGGAGGGTGTTCAGGAGTGTGAAAAACATTCAAGAATACTGGGGGTGTCTGTGTTAGATAAGTTCACCCCTAGATAAATCATGAGCAACCGTTATCTGGAGCTTATTATGGAGGGATTTCTCCCAGAAACTGCTCCTGTAGTTAGTAATATTAGAGGGTGGGAGGCTGAACAGAAACTCACAGAGTCAAATGGAATGTCTGAGCACTGATAGACCTGGCAATCTTTCCTTGGCCTTCTTATCTTTGTATGTTCGAAAGTTCATTGAAAGCCTTGTAAGCCTGATACGAAGTATCTCCCCATTGTGGAACACAGGAATGAGTGGCTGCTGTATAAACACTCTTGGTATTTGGTTTGACGTTTCAGAACTTCTCAGCTCAGAAAAGCTGAATGGGCAAAGCCAAGCCCAGGTCAGAATGTGAGTCCTGACATGGCTTCCTGCACGTAACTGTGACCCTGTTCCAACTCACGTCTGAGAGGAGTGGAGAAAAAGCGCACCATTGAAAAGTCATTAAGATGGACCGGAGCGATCTTCAACATGAAACACCTGTCCTGACTCACTGCCATGGAAACCAAGCCACAACGACCAAGACTGTTAACTCCATCAGTACACATTCACCAGGGGCAGGATATTCCTCATGGAGGCAGGAAACAGGAGCCAGGACTATTTTCGGGTTCCTAACCCTTGTTGTGATGCAGCAGATGATGTGTGTCAGGCACATCAAATCCACGAAGGAAACTTGATCACGTGGTCACAACGATTTCGCAATTTGTATTTTATTTTAAGGTGTGCCCTGAATTCAGTAGTAGAAAGTCCACCAAGACTCTAAAGATTTTTACAAAACTAAATCAAACATTTATTAACAAAATAAAAGATTTCAAGCACATACATAGGTCACAAATTACTATTATAATAACTCCTAAAACCCCAAATTAATCTGGCTCCCAGTTACACCGCCGTTAAGGCAACAGTAAAAAGAAATAAATTTAAACAGATCCAGGCAAGTCAACACAATACCCTGGACAGTAAAATTCAAAGCTGCTTTTCTCAGCTTTGGTTTCTGTAGACAGCAAGCTTGATGCACAAATAGTGGAGGCTTTTTAATACTTCTGGTAGATCTTGTAATGCCTTTCCTAACACATAACCTCAATCTCCTTTATACATGTTTCTCCCTTTTAATGCAAATTCCACTGTTCCCATATGTCTTTGGAACTTTACTTTTTTCATAATATAAATGATTGCATGGTGCTAATATTATCAGTAAACTTTGGGAAAAATAAACACACTGCTTGGCCTAGTTTCTCTGGCCAGGCGTGACATCCAAATTCAAACTACCCTGATTTATGTAAAAATGCAAATTCACCTCACCTCACATTCCAAAATTTCAGGCATGTTTACATATGTAACATTCCAGACTTAGCTTCTTTTGATGAATCAAAGCCTCCAGGCCAGCTGTCTTCAATTCAATTAAATCCCACACACACGCACACACGCAGAAACTATTCAAACCCCACTATTAAACTACTTTTACAATAAATCACAATAATATTATGAGAATTATTATACTTTCGTGACACCCTCTTTGAAAGGGAACCTGATTAATGTTAAGATCTTTAGATGGCATGGGGACAAGTTCACTGCCTAATTAAGGTTGGCAGTCAGGGTCTCTAAACTGGAGGGCCAATTAGAGACCTTCCAGCTCCATAGGAGCACCCGGCTGCAGTGAGGGGTAAGTAACGGAGAGGGCACTTCACCAAGAACTTGTTAAAAACTTTGCTAAAAAAATACAAAACGCAGTCAGGCCGCCACTGGGGTGGGGATTCTATCTACAGGATGGCCTTTGCTGCAGCTACACCCAGGCAGGCATGGAGGGCCTGTAGGCCTGCCAGGAAGGCTGGCAACCCAGCCTCCCACAGGGTGCCCACCTTTTTTTTATTCATTCATGGGATGGGATGTGGGCTTCGCTGGCTGGGCCAGCCAGCATTTATTACCCATCCCTAGTTGCCCATGAGAAGGTGAAGTACTTCATACTTCATGAAAAGAGAGTACTGATTGGTTGGCAAGTGAACTATGATTGGTAGAGGTGTTGCCATGGAGAATGCACCAGTTAATGGTTACTTCCATATGAAGCTACATAATACAAATGGCCCTGTTCTTTGCAGACGGAAAGCGAATATACACACATTGCACTTGTTTCAGCTAACCGCTTGAAACGCTGCAGTCCATGTGGTGTAGGCACACCCACAGTGCTGTTAGGGAGGGAGTGCCAGGATTTTGACCCAGCGACAGTGAAGGAACGGCAATATATTTTCAATTTCAGGATGGTAAGTGACTTGGAGGGGAACTTTCAGGTGGTGGTGTTCCAATCTATCTGCTGTCTTTGTTCATCTAGATGATAGTGGTTGTGGTTTTGGAAGGTGACGTTGAAGTGAATTCCTGCAGTGCATCTTGTAGATGGTACACAATGCTGCTACTGTGAGTCGGTTGTGAAGGAAGTGAATATTTGTGGATGTGGTGCCAATCAAGCAGGCTGCTTTGTCCTGTATCAAGCTTCTTGAGTGTTGTTGGAGCTGCACGCATCCAGGCAAGTGGGGAGTATTCCATCAGACTTCTGACTTGTGCCTTGTAAATGGTCAACGGGCTTTCGGGAGTCAGGAGGTGAGTTATTCGTCGCAGGATTCCCAGCCTTTGACCTGCTCTTGTAGCCACAGTATTTATACGGCTAGTTCAGTTCAATTTCTGAATGATGGTAACCCCCTAGGATGTTGATAGTGGGGGATTCAGTGATGGTAATGTCATTGAACATCAAGGGGCGATGGTTGGATTCTCTCCTGTTAGAGGTGGTCATTGCCTGACACTTGTGTGGCACAAATGTTACTTGCCATTTGTCAGCCCAAGCCTGGATATTGTCCAGATCTTGCTGCATTTGCACATGGACTGCTTCAGTATTGGTGGAGTCGTGAATGGTGCTGAACATTGTGCAATCATCAGTGAACATTCCCACTTTTGACCCAACGATGGAAGGAAGGTCAATGATGAAGCAGCTGAAGTTGGTTGGGCCGAAGACATTACCCTGGGGAACTGCTGCAATGATGTTCTGGAACTGACATCAGGGAAGCAACAACTTCATACTGCATGAGAAGACAGTGCTGATTGGTTGGCAAGTGAACAATGATTGGTCGAGGCATTGCAATGGAGAATGCACCAGTTAATGGTGACTTCCATATGAAGCTACATAATACAAATGGCCCTGTTCTTTGCAGACAGAAAGAGAATGTACACACATTGCACCTGTTTCAGCTAAACAAAATGAATGATAGCTATTTGCTGGTTCATTCCTTAGGGCAATGACTTGACCAATTAGAATCAAGCTGCCTAGTTTAAATTTCAAATAATGGTTGGCAGTTAACTGTCAATCACATTAACTGGTGCATTCTCCTTGGCAATACCTCTACCAATCATTGTCTATTTGCCCACAAATTAGCAGTCTATTCTCATACAATGTTCCTTTGGCATTGATGTTCTTGCATTTTTCCTGATGAGCGCAAGATGAAAAGCTTTGACAAAATGTATTTTTTCAGCAATACTCAAATATAGGGTTAGGCAGCAAATCAGCCATTATTGAATTGAAAGGCGAAATGCCCTCGGGAGGGTATGGAACAGCGATATGCTTCCAAGTCAGGATGGTGAGTGGCTTGGAGGGGAACTTCCAGGTGGTAGTGTTCCCATCTATCTGCTGCCCTTGTTCTTCTAGATGGTAGTGGTCATGGGTTTGCAAAGTGCTGTTGAAGGAGCCTTGGTGAATTCCTGCAGTGCATCTTGTAGATGGTGCACACTTCCTATGTCTCTATGTTCCTACACAGAAACACTGACCCATGTTCTTGGGTCGGTGGGAGGAGGGAGTTTGGAATTGGCCATGGAGGGTAGGCTGCTGGCAGAATGGTCACTGATGCAAGAGAGTTGACCCTCCAGGACAAAGCTGACTTTGGTCTCCTGCAACAAACAGTGTCAGAGGACAGAATCCTGTGTCCTTCCCCTTAATGTTTGGTGACTGGAGGGTGTTTAATCAGGTGGGAGGGTGGCAGGTGAGCCTCCACCTCAATTAAGTCTGGCCTGTGGATGGCCTTCCCGCCCCGTCATCAGTTGACCCGATTTAGTGGGGTGCTAATGTCGCTGGAATATCAATCCAGGGGTCCAGACCAATGGCCTAGGGACATGGGCTTAAATCCCACCAAGGCAACTGGTGGAAATTTCAATTAATAAATCTGGCATTCAAAGCTAGCCTCAGTAATGGTGACCATGAAACCATCATTAATTGTTGTAAAAATCCATCTGCCCTTTAAGGAAGGAAATTGGCTGACCTTACCTGGTCTGGCTTACACATGACTCCTGTCCCACAGCAATGTGGTTGACTCTAAACTGCCCTCTTAAATGACCAAGCAAGCCATTCAGTTCATGGGCATTTAGGGGCGCACATCAAATGTTGGCCTTGCCAGTGACGCCCACATCCTGTGAAAGAAATAAGAAAAAATTGTGCTTTTATTTCCCTGCAATATTGGCTTGAGATATAAATATTGACTATAGGACATTGTTTGCTGTCCCGGACGAGGTTTCAACAGGCTTTTAAAAGCAAAGCACGCCAGCTGTAGTTGGAAAGACAGTTCTCAAAGGAGGAAAAAGTGGTGTTACACAGGGAGCAAGGAATGAGGAGCAACCCAGATTCAGAGGTCTATGTGGATTTAGATTATTGCAAGTGAGATACAGAGGTTGGTGGGAGTAGTGAGGGCCATGGCGGGCTTCCTCTTGCACAAACATACTGAATTTTACCCTCAGGGCGGGCCCGGGGTCGGTGTGGCTGGAAGCGGTCGTAAATTCGGCTCCCGGCCGAGATCGCGCTATGAACGTGATCTTACGCTGGCTGGTCAATTAACAGCCAACCACCGTGAAATGCACCTGGAGAAAGGCTCAGCACTGCCGGGGTGGGGGCAGGAAGAGGTTGGGTGATGAAGTCACCACAGGCACGGGCGAGCGCTCCCACTGAGCCTCAGGGAGCTGCAGACCCCCATAGAATAAACCAAACAACAAAAATGCTGCAAAATATAACCATGCAGCACAATAAAGCACCTGAAAGCATACCTAAAAAAAAGCAGTCCCCAGATATTTCTATTTATTTTAAATCCTAACGGAGATTTCATCCCACCATTGGATGAAGTTTGAGCAAAAGTGTAAAGCCTGGCTGGCCGACTGGCCCGTCCACCAACTGTGAGGTTGAACGGGGCCACGAAAAATCACTGACAATTGGACCATTAACGGGCTTAATTGGCCGCTTAATTGTTGGCAGGTGCACTTCCGACTTTTGCACATGCCCGCTGAGTGAAATATCGCGGGAATGCATGAGGACGTTGGGATGCTCGCCCGATGTCATCTCGGGCGACCTTATGCATGTTCGGGCCAGGCATGTATCCAACCCCGGGGCGCAAAATTCTTTCCTGAAGCCAACTCCACAAGCATTCAGGCAAAACTCCTGCAAAATCAACTTCGATGGACTGGACACTGTGTCCGGATGACTGAAAAGCATCTCCCACACAGGTCCTGTTTTAACTCTCAAAAGCCCAGAGTTTCAGGAGACAACAAAGAAAATGCTTCAGAGACACTCTGAAGCTCTCCTTGAGGTGCGGCAGCATTGACATTAATAACTGGGAGGAGCTTGCTACCAATTGTTCAAAATGGCAACAACTTGTCCAAGAAACTGCATCACACTTTGAGTCCAAATGCCTTAATGATGAAGTAGAACGGCGACAGAGAAGGACAGAGAATGAAGCAAATCCTGAACTCCGGATCCCAGTGCCTCGTGGGACATCTTGCCCCACGTGCCCAAAGACCTATGGATCGAGAATCGGCCTGTTCACCCCGCATGAAGACCCATGGCAGAAACTAGCAAACCTGAGTAGACGTCAGATGCAAACTGAAGAACAGCAGATGACGAGGCCATGTGAGACTTGAACATGACCGCAGTGATCTTATAATTGATCTTTCGGGGTGGAGCAGTATGCAGTGGAACCTGGCAAAAATCTGAAGGGCGGGGAGGACAGGGCGATGATGGTGAAGGAGTTTGCACCTAAGTGCATTTCTTAGCCCGTTTCACATTAAAAGCACCTATTTGCAGGCTGGCAACAGCTGACCAGCAATGCATTGACACAAAAGTCAAAGTTCTAATTGCCAAGTAAAACCTTTCTTTCAAAATACAAAGGGTAATTTTACGCTACTGGGGTGTATTTCAAACAAAATTCTAGCATGTTTTTAATCAAAGCTCAGGCCAAAAGGGGAAAAATCACTTGACTCCAAATCTTTAGATAAAGAGATCTGGGAGTGGACACCAATTGATAGCCCGACATTCCTGAGGTTCCTCACTTCAGCCACACAGCCGCACAGACTTAAGCTCAGGCACGTGGTGCAGAGGATGATTCTACCCTTCTCACACATCAGTCATCAGCTCCCTGTCAGCACTCACTGCCGGGGTCGAGAGAGAACACTGCTGCTGACCTCACAAAATAATCTTCAATCTTCAAATTCACCTTAAAAGCTTACTGAAAGAGAAACATATTAAAAAATTGATGCCCTACTCACCTCCTCTTCCCCCTATAATAAGGCCCAGATTGTCTCTGCATTTTATTTAAGGTAAGGCAAGCTTTTCCTTGCCTTTGAAATTACCCATTGCACATGTTAATCCATCTGCCCAGCTACATCCTAAGGGACCCACATTAGCTGATCTGCATTTTGCCTGCACAAGCAGTTGCTCTCTGCTTCAGGATTGAAGAGTAGAAATACCAGTTTTACAATGACAAGCCAGGCTCCTCGACCTCCGCTAATTAACTGTTGTCCAGTCTAAAATAATGAATTTCTGTCAGCCATGCAGCTACGGATGAGAGCACAAGATGCAAATGCTCATCACAATATTAAAATGCAATTACCAATTACAGTTTGCCTATTTACTTCATGAACAGTCAGTACATTCATAATTGCAGCTGCTCCAGGGGAGAGCTGACCGTTTAAAAAGGCAGATAATGCCAGCTACGAATTTAATTTATTGAGGGCATTGCTACCTCAGTGAAACACCCCCAAGCATTTCACACACTCAGTGACCTTGGCCGAGAAGCGACTGTTAGATGCCATAACATCTCACCACCATCAAACTTGATTGATAAAACAACCAGAGGCGACATGAGGAAGAACATTTTTACATGAGTAATAAGAGTTTGGAATGCGCTGGCTCATTGGGTGGTGGATACAGATTCCATGGCAGCCTTCAAAGGGATAAGTGCTTAAAGGAGAAAAATTGCAGGGATATTAGGAATGAGCCAGGGAGTGAGGGTTAATTGGATTGCTGTTTGAAAGAGCTGGTGCAGACTCGATGGGCTGAATGCCCTCATTCTGTGCTATTTTGTTCTGTAATTCTAAACAAGTTGAACGTTCAATGATATGGAGGGGGTGGGGTGGGGTGGGGGTTGGGGATGGCAGGCATTGGTGGTGCCAGTTGAGGGAGGAATTTTGATCTAGGGAAATTTGCCCTTTCAAAAACCACGACAGAACAATGGATTGCCTTTAAAGAGGAGATGGTTTGGTACAGTCAAGGTACATCCCCATAAAGGTCAAAACAAAGGCCAGAACTCCCTGGATAACAAAAGAGACAGTAAAATGATACAGAATAACGGAACACATGACAGATTTCAGGCTGATAATACAAATGAGAACCAGGCTGACTTGAAATTTCAAAGGAAAAGTGAAAAAGAAAATGAGAGGCAAAGAGGGAGTATGAGAAGACCCTGGCAACTAAGGTTCAAGGGAATCCAAAAGTAATCTATAGGCATATAAATGGTGAAAGTGTGGTAAAAGGAGGAGTGGGGTTGATTAAGGACCAAAAAGTGGATCTATGCATGGAGACACAGGGCATGGCTGAGGTATTGAATGAATGTTTTGCATCTGCCTTTACAAAGAAAGGAGATGCAACCAACATCATAGTGAAGGAGGGGGTAATTGAGATATTGAATGGGCTAAAGATTGACAAAGAGGTATTGCTCTACTTAAAATTGATAAATGACCAGGGTCAGATTTGAAGCATCAGAGGATACTGAAGGAAGTAAGGGTAGGAAGTGTGATAAATGCATAAAGGTAGGAGCAGGAGTAGGTCATTCAGCCCATCAAGCCTGAACTACCTACATAAGGTCATGGCTGATCTGATTGTGGCCTTAACTTTATTGCTTGTCCCCCACAGCCCTTGACTCCCTTATAGATCAAAAACCTGTCTAACTCAGTCTTAATTATATTCAATGACCCAGTCTCCACTGCTCCCTGTAGAAAAGAATTTCAAAGACTAATGACCCTTTGAAAGAAGAAATTCCTCCTCATCTCTGTCTTAAATTGGATGTCCCTTATTAGTGCCCCCTAGTTCTAGATTCCCCCAAGAGAGGAAGCATTCTCTCAGTCTACCCTGTCAAGCCCCCTCAGAATCTTATATGTTTCAATAAGAGCTCCTCTCGTTCTTCTAAACTCCAATGAGTCTTGGTCCCAACCTGCTCAACCTTTCCTCACCAATGCCCTGTAGCAAAACTTCACTACTTTTATACACCATCCTCTATGCAATAAATGCCACCTGAAGAGACACTGACCATAATCTTTCAATCCTCCTTAGGTACAGGGGCAGTGCCAGAGTATTGGAGAATTGCAAATATACTACATGACCCGCCCTGCAGTGATCCAATTTGTTGATCCTCATGGAACCCACCTTTTCATGCTTAATTGAATATGAGCAGGTTCTTCATTGTGTAATTGAATGATTCTTGACCTCTATCTCCATGATAATTATTAAACAAGGGGAAATACTTGCAGCAGTGACCAGGAGATTCTGCAATTCCTGGAGACTCCAGACTAATCCTAGAGGATTGGGAACTCTACATGGTGAAGTTTCCAAGCTACAGTGGGACAAGGCACTGGCAGAACTGTCAAATAAGCATGAAATTTTGATCTCAATGAGCTAGCTATTGGGGAACCTGTTGAGATTGGCAACAACAGAAAGACAACAGTAGTAAAATGTACCAAGGAGCACTAACAATCAAAATTTGACACCGAACCATGTAATTATTGAACCATGAAGATATTGGACAGGTGACCAAAAGATTCGGTTGAAGAATTAAGTTTTAAGGAGTGTCTTGTCTTAAAGGAGGAAAGTGAGGCGGAGAGGTTTGGGAAGATAACTCCAGGTTTGAGGCCTAGACAGTTGAACATGAAGCAATGAAGATCGCGGATGCGCCAGAATTGGAGAGGAGCTGAGATGTTGGAGGGTCATAGGACTGGAGGAGGCTGCAGAGATAGGGAGGGGTGAGGCCATGGAGAATTTTAAAATCGAGGCATTTACTGGACTTCCAAGGGCAGGGACAATAGATAAACTGGACTTAGTTCAGGACAGGAAGTGGCCGACAGAGGCTTTGAACGAGTGAAATTTAGCAATGAGAGGACCAGTGAAATTGAGCCTGGATTTAGTCAGGATGGAGGTAACCAGTAGGTTTGACACTAAACCATGTAATAATTGAACCATGGAGATATTGAACAGGTGACCAAAAGATTCGGTCATGAGGTAGGAACTGTGTATAATAGTTGTGAAAGCAATTTGTGTCATTAAAGACATTAAGAAAGCCAACCTGTTATTTCTGTATTTAAATATATCAAAGCTGTTTCTGGCTTTATAGGATTGTTATTGGTGTCAGTTCCCAAAAGGTAGGAGTTGTGCAGACAACAGCAACCCCAATTTAAAACACTGGTCCTATTTGTTCAAACAGCAGGCGCTGATACTCCCTCTGCTGTTGCCATTTCCAATTCCCCTAGATCCATCTTTCATTTCCTTACCTGACCTGCTGAGTATTTCCAGTATTTTCCATTTTAATCACCCATGTAAAACTGCCTTATCTACCATATCTAGACAGACCCTAAGGAAATAGGATTCTCTCCCTCGTAACCAGGTCTAGCAAATCTGACATGTTTACATTGGCGTGGCCATTGGTTGCACAAGATGCGTATGCTGGGAACCAGCGGATCAAACACTCCTTTAAAGCCTACATTAAAGAGCAGTCAAAAAACTTGCATTTAATTAAATTCTGGCAGCAAACTATAGTGTGCTTGCATGTTTTCATAATAAGTCCCAATGTTTTTCTATGCACTGTTTCAGTTGCAGGGTTGTGTGAGACAATGTCAGACTCTGCTTCTGGCAGGTCCACTCTTCCTGGATGGAACAGCAAGGAGATGACAAGTAATCATCTCTCCTCGGCTGCAAGTTATCAACCTAACCATTAACACTTCCATTGAACCAAAAGTAACCTCGTCCCAATGCACATTCATGAATTGGAAAGACTGAGCTGTATGAAGATGTAAAGGGATTCTTTGACATGATATGACATGACAGCCAACACTCTTTAATATGATTGATTAATGGCTTCACATTAACTTGGACACAGAGTGAAACCCGCCTTTGTGTTACTGCATTCACATTGAGATATCACCCCATAACAGGATGAGGACTCGAGACAGGGTTTACATTGAAAGCAGCATCTATTACAATCTGTGCTACTCCGTGTATTAAGAAGTTAACATTGATACTAACTATCTCTGATCACACACCACATTCTTACCCATAACCTCACTTATTTCCAGGCTCAAGTCTAGGGGAAAGCATTAACTCTTTTCGTCCTTTTTTGGTTTGCGCCTACTTCTTAGCCTGAAGGTTCATATGGACACTAAACACACTGGATCAGACCAGATAATGGAACCAATGATCTGGAACTTGCAGCTTATGAGGGCGGTAGCAGCAGATATAATGAATGATTTCAAAAGGATACTGAATGGGCACTTGAGGGAAATAAAATTGCATGGCTATGGGGGTAGAGCGGGGAAATGGGATTGATTGGATTGCTCTACAGTGAGATGGTATGGGCTCAATGGGCTGAAAGTCCTCCTTCTAATGCCTCCATTAAAAACTGGCAGACAAAACAGCTTTGGGACTGACACATCGAGCTTTCATCCAATAATAATGTCCAAACTCAGGTCTTTAAGGCAAAGCTTAGCTTTGGCATCTCTTAATCACCACTTTGTATTTATCTTATCATCTCCTTTGGTATTATTTAACCTTGACGCCTTTTGCATAAGGGCTTGGGCCTTCACTCTGGCCTCCATAGAACCATAGAAAAGTTACAGCACAGAAGGAGGCCATTCAGTCTATCTTGTCCATGCCAGCCCGAGAACACCCAAGTGCCCTTTCTAATCCCACCATCCTGCACCCGGCCCATAGCCCTGCAGATTGCAGCACTAGGTGCAGATCCGGGTACTTATTAAAAGAGTTTAGAGTTTCTGCCTCTACCACCAACTTGGGCAGCGAATTCCAGACACCCACTACCCTCTGCGTAAAAAAGTTCTTCCTCATGTCCCCCCTACACCTTCTGCCACTTATCTTGAATCTATGTCCCCTGGTTCTAGAATTCTCCACCAAGGGAAACAATTTTATCCTGTCCACTCTGTCTATTCCCCTCAATTTTGTACACCTCAATCAAGTCACCTCTCAGCCTTCTTTGTTCTAAGGAAAATAACCCCAACCTATCCAATCTCTCCTCATAGCTACACTTTTCTAACCCTGGCAACATTCTTGTAAACCTCCTCTTCACTCTCTCCAGAGCTATTACATCCTTCTTGTAATGTGGTGACCAGAACTACACACAATACTCCAGTTGTGGCCTCACCAATGTATTATACAATTCCAACATTATATACTTACTTTTATATTCTATACCTCTGCCAATGAAGGAGAGCATTCCATATGCCTTCTTTATAACCTTGTCTACTTGAACTGCTGCCTTCAGGGACCTGTGTACTTGTACGCCAAGATCTCTCACTTCATCTACCCCTCTTAGTATATTCCCATTTATTGTGTAATCCCTGTAACTGTTTGACCTCCCTAAATGTATGACCTCACATTTTTCTATGTTAAAATCCGTCTGCCACTTTACTGCCCACTCCACCAACTCATCTATATTGTTTTGGAGATTATGGCTATCCTCTACATCATCTACTACTCGGCCAATCTTTGTGTCATCTGCAAATTTCCCAATCGTGCCCCCCACATTCACATCCAAATCGTTAATATATAACACAAACAGCCAGCCCTGTGGAACACCAGTTGAGACAACTTTCCATTTGCAAGGGCATCATCCATCGACCATTACCCTTTGTTTCCTGTTACAAAGCCAACCTTTTATCCAGTTTGCCACATTACCCTGAATCCCATGGGCTTTTACTTTCCTGACCAATCTGCCCTGTGGGACCTTGTCAAATGCCTTGCTAAAATTCACATACACAACATCCACTGCACAACCTTCATCAACCCTCGTCACTTCCTCAAATAATTCAATCAAATTTGTGAGGCAAGACCTTCCTTTAACAAATCCATGCTGACCATCCCTGACTAGTCCATGCCTTTCCACATGACAGTTAATCCTATCTCTCAGGATTGATTATACTAATTTGCTCACCACCGATGTAAGACTAACTGGCCTGTAATTGTTTGGCATTTCCTTTGATCCCTTTTTAAACAATGGAACTACGTTTGCATTTCTCCAGTCCTCCGGTACCTCCCTGTATCTAGTGAAGATTGGAAAATCATCCTCAGAGCATCTGCTATCTCCTCCCTGACTTCCTTCAGCAGCCTCAGAAACAATCCATTTGGCTCTGGTGACTTATCAACTTTCAAGGATTTCAACCCTCTTTATGACTATCCCGTCTAATATCTCGCAGTGTTCCTCCTGGACTACTGTATCTACATCCTCCCTTTCCTTTGTAAACACGGAGACAAAATATTCATTCAAAACCCTTCCCACAGCCTCTATATCTAAACACAAGTTTCCATCTTCATCTCTGATAGGTCCCACTTTTTCCTTAACCAACCTTTTAGCATTAATGTATTGGTAAAACATCTGTGGGTTATCTTTAACTTTACTTGCTAATCTTTTTTCATGTCCTCTCTTGGATTTCCCTTATTTCCTTTTTTACTTTGTCCCTGCGCTTCCTATATTCGTCTGGGCTACCTGCAGTGCTTAGTTCTTTGTGCCTATCGTACGCTTTCTTTTTCTGTTTGATCTTCCTCTGTATTCCTCTAGATAACCGGGGGGATCTAGATTTGGCAATACGACACTTATTTTTGTATTTTGTAATATATTTTGGCACACTGCATTCTAGTGTCAGCACCATATCAGTGAATGACAGCTATCTCAAACGCACTCTGCACATTGCGTTCCCCATGAGTTGTTATTACTTGATTGCAAACATTCAAGGCTGCCGTATTGGCTAATGAAAACAATGAAATATTTGAAGGGAAAGCAGTAACGACAGTGGTCCCAGATTTTAAAAATGGGTCCAAAATGAGGTGAGATTCAATCAGGCCAAGACTGAATGGGGTTTGTTCAAAGACCTTGGCTTTCTTAGAATAAGATTCAGTCCTTCTATCAATGCATTGGCACATGCAAATTTACACTAAATACACACAAATTAATGCATATATAAAAGACACACATCTAAATCTATAACTAAATACGAACAAACATGTATATCAATGTATGGTAATGTTGAGGTAATGTCACTGGACTAGTAATCCAAAAGCTCAAGCTTGCTCTGAGGATATGGGTTCAAATCACACCATGACAGCTGGTGGAATTTAAATTCAATTAATAAATCTGGAATATAAAGCTAATCTCAGTAATTGTGACTGCCGTTGATTGTCATTAACCCATCTGGTTCACTGATGTCCTTTAGTGAAGGTAATCTACTGGTCTGGCCTACATCTGACTCCAGAACCACAGCAATGTGATTGACATTTACCTGACTCTGAAATGGCCCAGCAAGCCACTCAGTTCAAGGCCTATTAGGGATGGACAGCAAATGCTGGCCTTGCCAGTGATGCCCACACCCCATGAAAGAATTAAGGAAAAAAATAGAAACAAACTAGCACCTATACTGTGGTAAAGTGAGATACCCTGTCCTTTTCAGAGAATGCAAGTGTACTGATTACGTGACAGCACTGACAAATCACTGTACAGCGTGGGCAACTGGGAAATTTAAGTCTAGCTCTGGAGGTTTCTGAGTGAGCACATATGATCTGTTACACTGCCCTATGTCTCAATAAAGCACCACTGTTTATTTTTTACATCTCCCTGTTATTGATTGCAAGCAGCAATTGAGGAGAATGTAGGAAGGTGTGCAGTTAGAGTTCGGTTGGCCAACAAACTCATTTACCCAAGACATAAAAATATAAATATAAATATTTATATTAACATGAGTATATAAATATACTCATAAATATGTAAGAAAACATAATTCATAATGTTAGTGCTATTGTTGTGCTATGGTAGCTCATGGAGACCTGTTTCCTCACCTTGCCCCACTCTGGTGGAGTGGTGTCCCTCAAGTTGTCTATAACCAACTGCCTCTCTCTAATGGAGAGCAATACCTATGGTCCTTTGTGGATTGTGGCTCACCTACTTTATGGACTGCAGTTCTGCCAGCAGTAACACATGGTTAATCTTTTCCTCTACTGTTGCCATTTTAAACAGTTTCAGTGCCTGAAATGAAAGGAAAAGAACATTAACACAGCATTAACAATAACATTAACAGCAAAAGAACTTTATGAATTATGCTTTCATATGCCATTCGCAGTTTGCTTCTATCATGGGCACATCCAAAGCTATTAAACGTTGGAGTTGCACAAGGACTTTATAAACATAATTATGAACAACCAATTTAAGATAATCAGTTGAGCTCGTAATGTGGTTCATTTACACTTGCTAGAAGCAACATACCTTCATACATGGACCCATTCTCTGCAAACAAAAAGAATATGTTCAAGCCGTATGCATTTTTGAATTACCAGGGAGCTTGGGGATCCTATAGTTCCCCGTTGCTTTCTCCGTGGCAATGCCTTGGCCAATAAGTGTCGACCTGCCAACAAATAAGTACCCTTTTCTCCTGGAATATAAATTAGTGTGATTGTTTAAAATTTGGCATTCTTGCCTTTGTCCTGTTGTGAGCAAGAAGAAAAGCTTCAGCAACATGTCTCTCTTTTCAGCAAGATTCAAACGATAGTTGTCTTCAATGGTAGTGGGAAATGAGGGATATTGCATCGGGACCTGCTTTTACAATTTTCTTTCCCAATGATTTTTGAAGTTGAATGTCACCCTCCACAGACTGTAACAAAACTGTAGCCTGTGCTATATTTTTTAAGCTTACAAGTTTCCACAATGCTAGGTTCAGCATGTCACAGCTACTCACAGCGCCAAATCCCAGCAATAAGCCGGCAGCCTAGACTTTACCTGGTCACAATAATGAGTTGAAATCTTAACACACACACACACAGTGCCATTATGCGGTGATTTCTTTCTTGCAATCGTTCTTGCTGAGGGCAACTCAACCACATAGTGGGAGGTTTACTTCGAATAATGCTTTGGAACTTCCTAGCTCCAAATCAAATGATAGGTTGTCACCCCAGGATAGTAACTTTGATGAAAGGAAAGACTTGCATTTATATAGCATTTTTCAGCACCACTGGACATCTCAAAGCATTCTAACAGCCTGTGAAGTACAGTCACTGTTGTAATGTAGGAAACACAGCAGTTAATTTGAACTCAGCAAGCTCCGACAAACAGTAATGTGATAACAGACAGATAATCTGTTCTTTGTAATAATCTGCCTGCTTTTTGTTGAAACAGTGCTGTGGGATGGTTTACATTCACCCAAGCAGGCAGATGGGACCTCTGTTTAATGGCGCATTTGATGGAGAGCACCTCTGACGGTACAGCACTCCTTCAGTACTGCCCTGGAGTGGGCAACCTTGTTTTTATCCTCATGCCCTGAAGTTGGACTTGAACGCAGAATCTTCTGACTCGCAGGTGGTGTGCTACCAGCTGAGCTACCGTTAATGGACAGATCAGTGGGCTGGGCCCCATTTCACAGGTTTGGGGAGATGTTGAGGGTGGTGGTCAGAATCTCAAATATTGTTAGGTCAGATCATCTAACCCACTGTTGTCCTTACATTACTTGAGATTGTGAGTCCATTACCAACTAAGCTACTGAGGGACCCATAGATGTCAATAATTCCCTTGAGCATCCTCTCAATTTCTGGGGATCGATGAAAATGCTGGAGAAATGGCATAAACAGCCTTTGCTGCCATTCCTCTGTGATCCTGTCTGATCTTCCAATGAAGGTAGAGCAGAAATTCAAGGAATTCCTGTGGGAATTATCCCTGAGTATTCTTGTATCTATCTTCGCTCCTTCACTCCTTACTAGAAGGGAACCCATTTCGAATAATATAAGGGAGGCCTGTAGCTTTAAATATAACTGTGGATAGAACAAAGGAGCCTGAATATTTCAGGGAAACATTATTCCATTATTACTCATAAACCTCTTACAAGAATCTCAGCCAGCATTATGCTTGCTAGCCGAGGGTATTGTTGTTTCATTTTTAGGCATTACAGATGTTCACAGTGCGTGTGTGGTCATGTGCAATTTTTCCATAATATTTTCAGAAAAATAACTTAATCATTGCTAGCACGGCTTTAGACGGGAAGGAACGGTTCATGACTGGAAGGCCAGCTCGACCGTGTCTCGATTGCGTTTAGCTCTGTTCTTAATAAATATGCAAGTATGTCTCTTGAAAAGAGCCTAGTTCTACCACAAAAAGAGAATGTAACTCATAGGTAATGGGATGAAAGTATCAAAAAGGGGAAATTTAAAAATCAAACTATTATTTTCTGACCAGTTCCTCCACTCTACAATATGGGAAGACCCACCATAATCTCCTCTTCTTCCCTCTTGCATCTTCAGGAGCTCTAATTTGGTAATAAAATTTGCCCAATGGGAGTGGGACAGCTTTGTGTTGGGTGCCCAATAAACCTGGCCTGATTTTGACTCCAGTGGAAAGTGAAATCGGGTGGGGTGTAACTCGGGCACCCCACCCAAACCCCAAGCCCATGCCATTCTCAGCAGGCACAACAGGTTAAAATCAGAGCTAAAGGAAGGGTTTGTCAGTCTGCACCATTCTTGTAAGACCACCACCGCCTAGAAGGGCAAGGACGGCAGAGGAATTTGAACACCAGCACTTGCAAGTTCTGCTCTGAGCCACACACTGTCCTGGTGTGGAAATAAATCACTGTCCCTTCACTATGGCTGGGTCAAAATCCTGGAACTTCATCCCTTACAGCACTGTATTCCTATACCACAAGAAACGCAGTGGTTCAAGAAGGCGGCTCACCACCACCTTCTCAAGGGCATTTAGGCATGAGTGACAAGCAACAATAATTAAATTAATGAGCTGTTGCAAAATTCCTCAAAATGAGTTAAGATGAGCGCATGAATAAATTGCATGAGTGCATTTGTACAACAACAGTGCCAGCTGGGAAATCTATCCCAAGACATATTATGCCAGCCTTTTTTATACACCTATTAACTATTTCCAACTCTACCTCACAGTTTCCCCAGGGCTTAAAATTGTAGAATTTCTGACGTCGGTTGTCTCTTTGTTCTACAATCTTCATGCTTTTTAAACCCAAATATGGTGTTATCCAGTTACTGCTCCTCCACTTACCTCAACTTTTCTTGAACTTTTACAAAATGAGAACTTACCTGGTTCCAGGTGGAGGTCAAGGACTCCTGGCAGAGTCAAGTGTTTGTGGCATGCATGGAGAACAACAGTGTGACAGGCTGTGCGTGCTCCGTTCTAGTTTTGTTTTCTCGGTTAAGGGACTCAGCCAACTTGGAAATCTAGAGTTCGCCTGCATGGTGCAAAAACAATATTCACAGGACCTGGTTTTGGCAACATAACCAGGGGGGTCCTGGGACAGAGGGAGAGAATCTGGGGAGAGGACCCAGAGAGGGAGATCACAGGGGAAAGGAACCACTGGGAGGAGACCACCAGTCGGAACCCTGGGGAGAGAAACAACTGGGAGAGGAGGCTGAGGGAGAGGCTGCAGGTAGCAAAAGCGCTGCTGTTGGCAGGCTCCAGGTAGCGAGGGCTCAGGAGAAGCTCTGGAAAGCTGAAAAGGCAGCAGAGGTTCAGTGACTCCGTGCTGCAGGCTGCTGGGGTAAAGGTAACCCCTTGGAACTCCGCTTGGTGTGGCTGAAGAGCTGGAGTTGGCCCTGTGAGTTGGTGCTGGAGTGTAGCCTCCGGAAGCCAGCGGAATTCAAGGTAGAATCAGCCCAGGTTTGCATTAAGTGTGGTAGCCGACGGGTAAAACAACGTTTTAACGTCTGCCACAACGGTGGCTTTTCACACTGTGTCATCCCAAACCTGCCACTTTAATTATGCATTCCCAGGATACATGCGTTTTGATGGCGGGCGGGCTCCAATTCGCCTGCCAAGCCGTCATGCCAGGCACCATATTTAAAGTCCAGCTGCGCTCAGTGTTTCCAGCCCAGGACTGCAGCAAAGAAGACATGGCCCCTAAAGGCACGAAGACTGCAGCCCTCAAGCGCCTTTCAGAAACTGTGAAGGCTTGCTGTGATGTCCCCTACATGCACCCTGGCTGCAAGAGGGACAGCTACATTATCACTCCAGCTTGGTAATCGATGGCGGTGGTGGTCACTGCCAATGCTGCACAGAAGAGGTTGGCCATCCAACGTAGACAGAGGATGAATGATCTCATTTGTGCATCTGGGGTAAGGCAACCACCTCATCACTCTGAACTCATACGTTCAAGCCCATCACACATTCACTGGCATCTCACTCACTGCCAGCTCAAGGGACATCACCACCCATTCTCACACACATACCCTCACAATCCATCTGACCTCATCTCCTCTGGACCCTCAGTCTTCACCATCTTGAGGTCACTTGCACAGATCAACATGTGCCCCCACACAAACCCTGGGATACCCTCCTTCCCCAGTAGAGCCCTCATCCTGCAGCCTCTCCCCTTGCCTGAGGCCACTTTCCCCCTTCCCCAAACAAGCCCTAGTCCTGCAGCCATTGAAAGCCACCCAGATAAGGCTTATCTGGTAGGTAGAGACCTGCCTGTGAACCCGCCTAAAAGTGATGTGGTGCTGTCTGTGAAGCCTGGCGCTGATGACTGCGAGTGCTGACTGAAGCAAGGTAGTCAAACAAAGCCACGAGTGAAGTGCAGCTCACCAAGTGCACGCTTTATATATGCTGTTGTGAAACACATCGGCGTGTTTTCCCACCGATGTGGGAGGACGACCCAGCGAGGGAGGGTGAGTGTGGCGGGCTGGCCTTATTGGTCAATGGCCAATTTTGGAACAGCTTGCAGCAAAAGAAAATGTGGGATAACAGGTCTGTAAACATTTAGACCTTGGTTGAATTTGAAATCATCACAGATTTGTGTAGTTTGGAAGGAGGCCATTTGGCCAATTGTGCCAGTACTGGCTCTTTGAAAGAGTTAGCCAATTAGTCCTACTCCCTTGCTCTTCCCCCATGGCCCTGCAAATTTTTCTTTTTCAATTATTTATCCAACCTCCTTTCGAAAGCTACAATTGAATCTGCTTCTACCACCCTTTCAGACAGTGTATTCCAGATCATAATAACTCATAAAGAAAATTCTGCTCATCCCACACGCCTCCCACCCTTCACCCCCACAATTCTGTCGCCAATCAGCTGAAAAGCATAATAAAAACAGAAAATGTTGGAAATACTCAGCAGATCTGGCAGCATCTGTGGAGAGAAACAGAGTTAACTGTTCATTTTGACCACCATCCATCAGAGCTGAGAAAAGTTAGAAATCTCAAGTGAAAGGGGGAGAGTGGGAAGAACAAAAGGGAAGGTCTGTGATAGGGTGGATGGCAGGAGCGATTAAATGGCAAAAGGCTTCATGGTGCAGGGCCAAGGAAAGTGGTAATGGGCCAAGCGAAGAAACAGAAGATGTGTCTAGAGGAGGTGTGAATGGTAGGGTAGCAGTTGTGCAAACACAAAATAATTCAGAAAGAAGCAAGAAAAAAACCAACAAAAAAAGAAGCAAAATGGAGGCAGAGGTTATGATCTAAAATTGTTGAACTCAGTGTTGAGTCCAGAAGGTTGTTAAGTGCCCAGTCAATAGATGAGGTGCATGCTGTGCCTCAAGCTGGCATTAATGTTCATTGGAATACTTTAGCAGGCCAAGGACAGAAAGGTCAGACGTTGAGCAAGGTGAAGAAATGAAATGACAAGTGTTGGAAGCTCAGGGTCACGCTTGCAGGCTGAACAGGGACGTTCCGCAAAGCTGTCACCCAGCCTATGCTTGGTCTCCCCAGCGTAGAGGAGACCACATTGTGAGCAATAAATACAGTATACTCCAATATACTAAGTACAAGTAAATCATTGTTTCACTTGGAAGGAGTGTTTAGGGCCTTGGGCAGTGAGAAAGGAGGTGTAAAAGAGCAGGTGTTGCGTCTCCTGTGCTTGCATGGGGAAAGGAACCGTGGGACAGGGAGGAGGTTTTCAGTTGACTATGGAGTGGAACAAGGAACTGCTGAGGGAACAGTCCTTTCACTCTATGTCTGCAGTTTACCATCCTATCCTCCAGTGGAAATGGTTACTCCTTACTTACTCTACAATAGCCTCTTGTAATTTCGAACACCTCTATGAAATCACCCTTAAATCTCCTCTGCTGTGAGAAGAGCAGTCAGTGTAAGTATTAAGCATGAGATTGGAGCAAGATTTTGAATGTCTTTTTTGAGAGTCTTTACGCCCATTGAGAAAGCACAGCTGGACTTAATTCCTTCAGCTGGATAGACTGGAAATCCAGTCAGAAGGAACCACGCGCTGTTATTCTAGAATTCGGTCTTGTAGCAACATCACTCTGAGGACGAGCTGCTGGGTCAGACACATCAGCAGTTCCTTTTATTAAGCAGTTTTGTTATTTTTGGAAGCTTTTATCGATGAATTGAAAATATGTTTGATCACTCTAAGCCTGAATGTTTCAATCCCTTGTTTCTGCTACGTGTCCCATTAGTGTTAGTGATGGTAAGAACTGTGTAACTGGCTGTATTTTATCTTTACTTTCAAAGCCACTTCTTCCAATAAACAACAACAATCCTGTGGCTTCTTCATTAGTTTAGGAATTATATTGGCTTAATTGCTCTGAACCCCAAGCTTCTCCTAAAGCACCATTGCATCCCATTGCTAACAGCAGGTTTAGCTTAAAACTGTATTTTATATGATTGTTAGTTTACTGCTGCCTGGGCTGCTTCTGCAAGATAAGCAAAGGAAAAAAAATAGGGAATAAAGAGCAGGGAGAGAGACAATGGAGATAACGAGGGAAATTGGTGAACATTTCTGCCAAATAATCTACATCAGGAAAGAAAACACCCCCAAACTCAATCAATCATTCTTTATCAAATCCCAGTTGTGCACTTACATTTTATTGTAGGATAAGTGTGTTAAGGTGTTGCAAAAAAGGCCTAAGGAAAATCGATAACGAGTCAAAGAAGGAAATATTAGGAGGAGGTGACCAAAATTGGATTAAAGGATGAGCGTTTTTAAGAAAAGCCTTCAAGGAGAATAGAGGAATGGGTGGGTTTTAAGAAAGGAATCTGAGTGTGGAATTTAAGTCAATGATGGGGCGAAAGAAATGGGGCTGTGCGAGATCAGAGTCAGAGAAGAAAGAACTAACTTGCACTTATATAGTGTCTTTTACAACCTTAAGCATTTCAAAGCTGTTACTTCTGAAGTGTAGTCAGTGTTATTTTGTACGCAAACGTGGCCAATTTGTGCATGTTGGAATGTGGCTTAGAGTGCTGCTCTTCTTCCAATAACGTCACAAGGTCCTGAACGTCAGTTAAGTGACCAGAACACTTTCCATAATGGTGAATAGAATTATCTGTCCACTTAGAAAGTAGGCAATAAATCTTGGTCAGAAGGAGAGCTGACCAGTAACTGATCTGTGGTCCACATTGAAATTCCTAGCTCCCTGGTGCTGGCAGACCACTGTTTCTCTCTCCTTTTCCCAAAGTTGACCACAAGGACATAATTCATTAAGTCAACTCGTCAGATCTGTAGACAAGCATAAAGTTGCAATCATAAGGAAAAGGAACACCAGCCGTTATTCATTTTTGTGGTTTGGGTAAAGCAATTTTAACTACTCAAATGTTTTGCATTTAACTAAAAAAGACATTGCACATCGCAAAAGAATGACAGAAACATTAATGCAATTAACTTCAATTATTATTTATGCTGCAAAATAGATATTCTACATACACTGTTACTGGAGTGCATAGTTTTTTTGTAAGGCTTGAGTTATTTATTGCAGATGTCTCACTTGTTCAAGAAGTTGCTCAACAAATTAGTCCGGCTATGATTTGCTTAGAAAGTTGGAAGGGAACCAGAGGTCTTATTTACTTAGAGATGGTTTAACAAACAGGAAAGCTGTAACATATCTCCAGCTTGCAGCACTCAACATCCAATCTCTGGAAGCCCCACACACTAAAGACTCCCAACGTTTCTGATAATAATGATCCGGTGGCCAACAAGAGATGAAAGGTTTTCAGTGAAGTTGAAAGTTACAGATAAATACTGAGGTTCAGTTTTGCTGTCACTGGTGAATCATAGAATAATACAACAAAGTAGGAGGCCATTTGATCCATCAAGTTCATGCCCGCTGTTTTGAAGAGCAATCCAGTTAGTCCCACTCGCCCACTCTTTCCCCATATCCCTGCAATGTTTTCTCTTTCAAGTATTTATCTAATTTCCTTTTGAAGACGACTATTGAAGCTGCATCCACCACCCTAACATGCAGTGCATTCCAGATCATAGCTGCTCATTAACATTAAACCTTCAGTCTCTTCCTTCATCAATGCAGCAATTCATTTTTCACCCATTCTCTCCTGTGAGTCCTTACTCCTATTATGAATTACTGAACTGCATTCCCAGTGAGTAAATTAAAGATTAAATAAAGAAAAGTAATATATTGCATTTTCTTGCATTTATCATTGGTGTGTAATTTTTATATATCTTTGAGCAATGCAGAGATGACATGAGTTTCTAAGTATGCAATAGGTTTATTTACAAGAGTTTTAAAATATATCTACAATCACGTAATGTCTGCACTCATGCTTACAGATCTGCTTCTAATAGTTTCTGCAATGTCTGTTTACTTTGCTGAGTCAACACCCAGGCTTAACCAATCAAGCACAGTGAGCATAGATCAGTTACCAGACTCACAAAATCAAACACAGAACAACTGAACCATTGAATACTCAGGATGTCCTAAAATGCTTTGCAACCAATTAATTACTTCTGAAGGGTGATCACTTCAATATTATGGATAAATATTTCTGAATCCAGCCACATTATTCCTCATTATTTGTCTTCCCTTCTATTTTTGAATTTCAGGAGTTTGTTTCATCTTGGTATACAAGTCTAAATGCTGAGAAGTTCTCAGACAGTATCTTAATAACATATTTTGCTGGATACAGGGCAGCTCTAAATTGTTATGAACTGCTGTTTGTTGTGCATGATAAGGGAACCTTTTATGCTAATCTATACCTTTGGACTAAAACAAGCTCCACACATAGTGGTGATAAGTGCCATGGGATATTTAGCTGATGTAATAAGCAGTGAAAAAGGAAACTGCAAAATCACATGTTGCGCATGTTCTTACAAAGCTCTGCTGGCTTCCTGTGCCTAGAAAAGGAGCCTTGAATGTTTAACCCTTGCCTTCAAATCCCTCCATTGCCTTGAACCCTGCACTACCTTCTAAGCTGGGTTTCCTGCTTATTCCTCACTTACTCCATTCCATCATGAGAAGTCAATATTTCATTCTTATGCCTCTGTCCTCTGGAGCTCACTAAAACCACTTTTATTTATTCTTTCATGGCATGTGGGCATCATTGGCTAGATCAGCATTTGTTGGCCATCACTAATTCCCCTTGAAAAGATGGTGGTTGAGCTGCCTTCTTGAACTGCTGCAGTCCATGTGGTGTAGGTACACCCAGAGTGCTGTTAGGAAGTGTAATGGGAGATTCGAGCACACTGAATACACAAAGGTTATAAAACAGGGTTCTTTTATTCTACTGGCATCAAATCTTTATAAACGTTAAGTGAAAAGCTTAACTTAGAGGAGCAGACTATTTACAATGGATATTCGCGATCAATACTCCAGATCCACCAGGAGAGCATTGGGAGCGCAACTCCTAATCTTTAATCAGCTGGATATCAGAGTTCAGTTGGTGAGGTCCTATCGCTAATTTCCCATGATCATATGAACCAGATCACCTTGTCTCCCAGAATCGAGGGAAATCTGCCTCTTCTTGGGACTTCTCAGACTCACGGTGCTGCCCAGGCACTGTATGCCTGCTCCATTTCCACTTCCCGTTTCTCTAGCTACCGTCAGAAGCTTCAAACGCCTTATTCATGGCCTTATCATGCTGCAATTGACAAGTCCTGGACTTCTGCTCCTTGCTGCACTCTCCTTCACTAAATGGCATCTAGTTCTGCCTCTTAGCCTGCCAAAGACACCGCTCCCTCCACAGGGGCCAACCAGTTCCCGTGCTCAATGCTCTTCTCCATCACCACCTGCTGGCAGAGACCCCACTACAGAAGGGAGTTCCAGGATTTTGAGCCAGCGACAGCGAAGGAACGGCAATATATTTCCAAGTCACGATGGTATGTGGCTTGGAGTGGAACTTGCAGGTGGTGGTGTTCCCATGAACCTGCTGCCCTTGTCATGGTTTTGGAAGATGCTGTCAAAGGAGCCTTGGTGAGTTGCTGTAGTACATCTTGTAGATGGTACACACTGCTGCCAATGTGCATCAGTGATGGAGTGAATGTTTAAGGTGGTGAATGGGGTGCTACTCGAAAGGACTGCTGTGTCCTAGATGACGTCAAGCCTCTTTTGTGTTGTTGGAGCTGCACTCATCCAGGCAAGTGGAGACATTGCATTGCTGTATCTTTCTCTGCTTCCCAAGGATCCCTTTTCCTGTGTATTCAGGCTACCCCTGTTCCCACCTTAAAATCTATTTATTTCCTGACTTGTCAAGCTTTTGGTCACCTGTACTAATCTCTCTTCCTTTGGATCAGTGTCTGTCTTTGCCTTTATTCCTCATCGACACCTGCCTCACTTAGAAGTCTTGTTGAGACTTGATCCCACTGACATCAAAGCCGGGTGTAACAATGACCCATGCAAATGGGCTCGGTTTAAGCTTGGTACTAATATTGTGGGATGTTTGTGTTTGTGAGTTTGAGAAAATAGTGAAAATATTCAAACAGAAAAGAGGAACGAGAAAAGCCCCTAACTTGCTTCTCACAGCAACCTTTCATATTTCGAACAATTCCAATGTTTTCACCTTTACTACCCAGCCTGACAGGTCATTCCAAAGCATCCCATTCTTTGACTAAAGACATTCTCCCTAAAAACTGATTGAAATTTGCTTCTGAAGAATAGCCAAGCGTGCTCTCTGGTCCCATTTTGCTGGCTGAATTTCAATGATTTTTGGCCCATTTAAGAGCAGAAAATTGAGAGTTCAACTCTCACTCCTGGACCTATGTATGTAATTTAGGTTGAAACTTCTGCGCAGTGCTCGGGGACTGCTACACTGTCAGAGGTGTGGTGCCATCCTTCAGGTGAGGTGCAAAAAGCGAGATTCCATATAGCTCATGAGGCACAGTTCAGCAAAGAGCAGACCTCTCCTTGTGTCCTGGCGAATATTCCTCCCTCAAATACATGCCAGGGTCACTCAGCTTCTGACCTCATTACAGCCTTGGTTTAAACATGGATAGAAGACTGAGCACCAGAGGTGAGGTGCGAGTGACTGCCCTTGACACCAAGGCAGCATTTGACCAAGTGTGGCATCAAGGAGCCCTAGCAAAACTGGAGTCAATGGGAATGAGGGGAAATCTCTCCACTGGTTGGAGTCATACCTAGCACAAAGAAAGATGCTTGTGGTTGTTGGAGGCCAATCATCTCAGTTCCAGGACATCACTGTAGGAGTTCCTTAGGGTAGTGTTCGAGGTCCAGCCACCTTCAGCAGCTTCATCAATGACCTTCCTTCCATCATAAGTTCAGAAGTGGGGATGTTCACTGATGATTGCACAATGTTCAGCACCATTCACGACTCCTCACATATTGAAGCAGTCCATGTCCAGTTGCAGCAAGACCTGGACAATATCCAGGCTTGGGCTGACAAGTGGCAAATAAAATTGGTGCCGCACAAGTGACAGGCAATGGCCGTCTCCAACAAGAGAGAATCTAACCATTGCCCCTTGAAATTCAATGGCATTATCATCACTGAATCCCCCACTATTTTCATCCTGGGAGTTACCATTGAGCAGAAACCGAACTGGACGAGCCATATAAATATTGTGGCTACAAGAGGAGGTCAGAGGTTAGGAATCTTGCGGCGAATAACTCATGCCCTGACTCCCCCTCTATGAGGCACAAGTCAGGAGTATGATGGTATACTCTCTAATTGCCTGAATTAGTGCATCTCCAACAACGCTTAAGAAGCTTGACACCATCCAGGACAAAGCAGCCTGCTTAATTGTCACCCCTTCCACAAACGTTCACTCCCTTCACCACCGATGAACAGTGGCAGCAATGTGTACCATTTACAGGATGCACTGCAGAAACTCACCAAGGGTCCTTAGGCAGCACCTTCCAAACCCACAACCACTACCATCTAGAAGGACAAGGGCAGCAGCTACATGAGAACACCACCACCTGGAAGTTCTCCCCCAAGCCACGCAGCATTCTGACTTGGAAATATCGCCATTCCTTCACTGCCACTGGGTCAAAATCCTGGAATTCCCTTCCTACACTGTAGGTGTATCTACACCACAGGGACTGCAGCAGTTCAAGAAGGTGGCTCACCACCACCTTCTCTAGGGCAATTAGGGATGGGCAATAAATCCTGGCTTAGCATGTGACACCCACATCCGGTAAGTGAACTTTTAAAAAACGGAATATAGATTAACTGGTCATTCATTCCATTGTCGCTTGTAAGGCATTACAATGTGCAAAATGCTGCCATGTTCCGCTATGTAGCAATAGGAATAGAAACTAGTGTTGGGTGATGGGGCAAGATGAACAATTGTCAGCCCCATCTTCAGTAAAGTCAATTTGAAGGAGTAAGCACCATTTTCCATTTTGATGCATCCCACAAGAACAATTTTACCTCAATGACCAACTTGCTGCAGTAATTTGTCATATGTGAAACAGCATCATAAGTTGGTTAGAGCACAGAAAGAGACATTCGACCCATTGTGTCTGCAAGAGCAAATCAGTTAGTCCCACTTCCCCACCCTTGCCCCATAGCCCTTCAATTTTTTTCTCCTTGGATAATTATCCAATTCCCTCTTGCCATGATTGAATCTAGTAACATACTTTAAAAACGAAAGCAATTTCCTTTCTTGCTCTTGAGAATTGTAAAATCACTCAACGCAGGAGGCAATTTGGCCCATCAGAGTCTGTGCCAGCTCTATGAAAGAGCTATCCAATTGGTCCCACTTTTGAATGTTGCACGCACAGAATGGCTGACGAGTTATGGTTTCAATGCACTCCCAAAATAATGTGTTTAATTTGAGAAGTTTTCACAACATAATAAAAAGCAACAAAACGCACTTTTAGAAAAAAACTTTGAATTAATAATCTGATTTCCCATAAGGCTGAGATTCCTGAGACAATTGAAGCTTTCAAGACTGAGATTGATAGATAATTTTTCTGATGAAGGGTCATCGTGTCATCGACCTGAAACGTTAACTCAGTTTCTCTCTCCACAGATGCTGCCAGACCTTCTGAGTATTTCCAGCATTTTCTTTATGTTTCGGATTTCCAGCATCTGTAGTATTTAGGTTTTGTGTTGATAGATTTTTGTTGGGTAAGGATATCAAGGGATATGAAGCTAAGGTGGGTAAATCGGGTTGAGGTACAAATCAGCCATGGTCTAACTGAATGGCCAGCTAGGCCCGAGAAACTGAATAGCCTCTCCCCATTGCTATGCTTTCTAAGCCATGTAATATTTTGCACATTTTGAAGAGGTTCCCTCTAATTTTTAGACTGCAATGCTTATCTTCCCTTGCCTTTTCTCATACTTTATCACTTTTACATTAGAATTCAGTCCGTTGCTCTCCCCTGTTCCTTTCGCAATTCAATGTGTTGTGGTGATGCTGACAAAGCACACGACACACTAACTATAACTAAAAGTTGGCAAGTTGCATCCAGTCTGGCCTCCACTACTAACACTGAAGAACCACGTAACACTGATGTGTGGGGAGAAATCCTGGCAGCACTTTTGTGTGCTCAGTACATTCTGTACGAACCAACTCCAATATTGTGGTCTTATGCATGGTCTATTTTTTTTAAAAAAAGAAAGACTTGCATTTTTATTGTGCCTTTCATGACCACCAGATGTCCCAAAGTGCTCCATAGCCAACGCAATAGTTTTGAAGTGTAGCCACTGTTGTAATGCAGGAAACACAGCAGCCAATTTGCAAACAGCAAGCTCCCACAAAGCAGCAATACAATGATGACTTGTGATGTTGACCAAGGGATAAATATTGGTCAGGGCACCAGGAACAACCCCCCTCCACCCCCACCTCACCCCCCACCCCCCGCCCCAGCTCCTGCTCTTCTTCAAAACAGTGCCACAAGATTGTTTCCACCCACCTTGGAGGCAGATGGAGCCACAGGTGAATGTGTCATCTGAAAGATGGCACCTTTAACAGTGCAGCACTCCCTCATTACTGCACTGATGTGTCAGCCTTGAGTTTTTTACTCAAATCTTCGAGTGAGAATTGAACTCTCAACATCCTGACTCTGGTACAGGACTACTACCAGCTTAGCCACAGCTGACACAAAAGCTATGGCAGCTATCCCTCTTGGCTTAAATAGTTTTAATAAGTATTGCCCCTCAGTATCTGTAAAACACAAAGACCACCCAGATCATTGTTGGAAACAAGTACCAAGGGACTGTTCAATCTATCTCACACTTGTCTCTGTCCAGATGTACAACCAGTTACGGTGAGTTATTGCATCTTCAAACCAATGGCTAATGGTTTTCAGGTCTGGCAGCATCGGCGGAGAAGAAAACAGTTGACGTTTCGAGTCCTCATGACCCTTCGACAGAACTAGGCAAATCCCAGGAAGGGGTGAAATAGAAATATTTTATTTTTCACCCCTTCCTGGGATTCGCCTAGTTCTGTTGAAGGGTCATGAGGACTCGAAACGTCAACTCTTTTCTTCTCCGCCGATGCTGCCAGACCCTGCTGAGTTTTTCCAGGTAATTCTGTTTTTGTTTTGGATTTCCAGCATCCGCAGTTTTTTGTTTTTTGGCTTTTTTTGGGCTAATGGTTTTGTTTTATATATTCATCCATCGGATGTTAGTGTCACTGGCTAGGTCAGCATTTATTGCCCATCCCTATTTGCCCTTGAGAAGGTGGTGGTGAGCTATCTTTTGGAACTGCTGTAGTCCATGTGGTGTACACCCACAGTGCTGTTAGGGATTGAGCTCCAGGATTTTGACCTAGCAACAGTGAAGGAATAACATAGTATTTTCTAGTCAGGATGTGTGTGGTTTGGAGGGTAACTTCCAGGTGGCGGTGTTCTTATGTGTCTGCTGCTCTTGCCCGTTTAGATGGTAGTGGTCGAGGGTTTGGAAGGTGCTGTCTAAGGGGTCTTCGTGAGTTCCTGCAGTGCATCTTGTAGATGGTACACACTGCTGCAACTGTGCGTTGGTGGTGGGGGGAGTGAATGTTTGTGACAAGGGTGTCAATCAAGCGGGCTGCTTTTTGCTGGATAGTGTCAAGCTTCTTGACTATTATTGGCGTTCCACTCAACCGGGCAAGTGGAGAGTATTCCATCATATTCCTGACATGTGCCTTGTAGATGGAGGACAGGCTTTGGGGAGTCAGGAGTTGAGTTACTCGCCACAGGATTCCTAGCCTCTGACCTGCTCTTGTAGCCACAGTATTTATATAGCTATTCCAGTTCAGTTCCTGGTCAATGGTAACCCTCAGGAGGTTGGCAGTGGGGGATTCAATGATAGTAATGTCATTGACTGCTAAGGGGTGATGGTTAGATTGTCTCTTGTTGAAGACAGTCATTGCTTGGCACTTGTGTAGTACAAATATTACTTGACACTTACCAGCCCAAGCCTGGATATTGTCCAGGTACTGCTGAATATGGGCATTGTAGGAAACTAGGAGCAGTTTTAATAAGTTGTATTTGTATTTGTGGATGTTATGTATAAGCCATTGTGTTAAGTTTCAGTTTAATTTATATTTCAGTAGTTGTGTGTTAAGAAAGGGGGAACCTGAGTTTTGGTTTCTCTTTAAAGAGTTACCTATAAATCTGAGGGATTTGTTTGCATATCTGCATTTTAATTAGGTTTTATGACCATTGAAGAGGAAAGATGTATTATCAAGGGGGGCAGTGGTTTAGGGAAGTTAAAACAAAGTAGAAAAAACTGGGCTGTTTCCTAGCAACAGGAGACCAACAGAGACACAGGGAAACAGAAAGCAGTTTTAGTTCAGTTGAAAGGAGGTGGTTGGAAAGCTGGACACAGGGGAGGGTACTGCAGAAAGCAGATTTCCCATAAGAGCATAATAAAGTCCAAAGAACAAGGGAGTGGGACAAAAAGAAAACCCCAGGAATACACTCAAATTAAGGAACAAGAACAGGAAGCTGAACAAGCTCTGGTTCAGTGAAATTGAAAGCAAGGAGTGGAAGGAAAGTCTCCAAATTAAGGGGAGGAAACTGCAGCGAGCAGACTTGGAACAAAGTGGATTTGCAAGAAGCCAGAAGATCCAAGGAGACAGCCAAAGGTTGGTTACTTCTTACTATGGGCCTGTGAAGCAGTGGTGTTCTGTTGGCATGGCTGATCTCTGAGAGGGGGTGTGGAAGACAAAGTTTCAATGCTCATGGCAATCTAGGGGAAAGGAACATCAGAAGGAGAGGTTGAAACCCTGAAGGTGGACCCTTGTGGGAAGATGACCAAGTGAAAGCATTGTTTGGGAGAAGGTTCCAAAGTGAGTTCTTCAAGAGTGGGGATTGGAAACCCGCATGTGAAAGACAGAGTTCAGTGAGACCGGTTGGCTCATGATGTGACAAGTGTCTAGGGGGGAGTTGATGAGAGAGCTATAGCATTTATTTCAGGTGACATTTGACACTTGGGCCGGGATTTTCTTGGCACGCCGGCCTCAGCTGTGCCTGGTGGCGTGAGCAGACAATATGGCATGATTGGTTTCATGATGGGGAAGGAGAGTAACCCAGGGTATGTGTGGGGGGGCACATGTTGATCTGTGCAAGTGGCTTCAAGATGGTGAGGGCTGAGGAGGCAATCTCCAGAGATAATGAGGCCAGGTGACATTGTGAGGCTATGTGCATGAGAATGGGTGACGATGTCCCTTGAGCTGGCAGTGAGCGAGATGCCAGTGAACGTATCATGGACTTGAGTGTGACTTTAGAGCGATGAGATGATTGCCATCCCTGGCTATATGGATGAGATCATTCATCCTCTATCTGCATTGGATGGCCGACCAGTGCAGCATTGGCACTGATCACCGCTGCCATTGCATAACAAGCCAGAGTGGTAATTTTGCAGCCAGAGCAGGGGTAGAGGACATCACAGCGGGCCTCCACGGCAACCAAAGGACAGCAGTCTTCTTGCCTTTCGGGGCCATGTCTTCTTTGCTTCAGCCCTGGGTTGGAAGCACAGAGTGCTGCTGAACTTCAAATGTGGTGCCTGGCGTGATGAAGCAGTGAGGTGATGGTGTGACAGGCGAATTGGAGCCTGGCCATATTTCCCAGCAATGCATAAATAATGTGATGGGTTTAGGACGATACAGTGTGAAAACTGTTGTTATACCTGCCTGCTACAACACCTGGTACAAATCTGGGACAATTCCGCGCTTCATTTCAGAGGGTGGAATGTCTGAAGACAGGTTGTCAATTGGTTTATATGGACTGTGTACTTACTGTGAACATTAGACTACAAGATAGCTTTTGTATCTTGTGTTATCTTTTTGAATCCGGATATATCTCTAAAGGCATAATTGTGGATGAAGGAGTATTGTAATATAATTCATCTTTTCTTGTTTAATAAATGCTTTTTTTCTTTTGTTGAAAGTTCATCAGCTGACTCCTCTGATTCTATTCAGTTGCTGCCCTCCATGTCTTTAAACAAAAGATAAAAGTTAGGATCTATCAAGCTGGATTCCGCCCTGGAATCTGACTTGTCCAGCACTAACATCAGCTTGGATTATAACAACAAGGACTGCTTCAGTATCTGAGGAGTCATGAATGGTGCAGAACATTGTGCAATCATCAGCAAACACCCCCACTTCCGACCTTATGACAGAGGGAAGTAGCTGAAGATGGTTGGGTGTAGAACACTACCCTGAGGACTCCTGCAGTGATGTCCAGGAAATGAGATGATTGACGTCCAACAACCACAACCATCTTCCTTTGTGCCAGGTATGACTCCAACCAGTGGAGAATTTCCCCCCAATTCTTATTGACTCCAGACTTGCTAGGGCTCCTTGATGCCACACTCGGTCAAATGCTGCCTTGATGTCAACGGTGGTCAGGTATGGAAATAAAGAGTGCACATTTTTTAAGTACTGTTGTTAAAATGCCACAAAAAAAATTGGCGCCACCTGGTATATCCAAATAATGAGGAAGTACAAGTGCTCCAAAAGGAACAAAGCAACAACCTATCAGGTGCTCTGCTTTCAATGGGGCACCTGTGAGCACTTGGCCGAAACAATGGCTCTGATGTTATGATGGTGATGATGCGAAACTGCCAGTGTTTGTTGTAATTACTCCTCTGGAACTAACAGCATCTCCTAGAGTCCACACATGTACAGTTAAGTGCGGAAATCCAGAAGTCACTGTCAGTCATGCTATGTTTCTCCTGCTGTATCTCACTTCAGATGTCTGAACAGATATCTGCTTCTCTCACTTTTAATACCCAGCATAATTCTTCCTCCTCTTCTTCAGTTCTCTGCCCAAAGGCAGATCCTTGGCGATTATTCACCAAACCACAGCACCATGCCGTGATTTTGTTACTTTGGGAAGGGCAAGGAGGTAGGCATCAAGTCTACATCAGCTGGAAATGGAATCAAAACTCATGCTGTTGGCATTAATCTGATCCACACACAAGCCATCTAGCCAACTAAGCTAACCAACACCCCAACCATCATGCTGTCATATGTAAGTGGAGAATAGATTCAATGGTCTCGATTTTGCACATCACTGACCTCAAAATAACCAGTCCACAAAGATCTAGTGCACTTTAGGTGTGAATTTCACCTCACCTGGTGCTAATTTCATGTTGGCAGCTCTTGGGGATCTCTGATGTATGGCAACAGGTATGTCATCAAGCAGGCTAAGCAGCTAATCTCATTGAAGAATTCCCAAAGACGGCTAACCCAGAAGTAACAAGCCAGCTTTATTTTTTTATAACTTTACAGAAAGCAAAATAAAGATTGAGACATGCACACATGATTAATGTAGAAGCTGAAATATCGTAAACAAACATCTAAAAAAATTATTTGGGAAATCTATAAAATCTTTAGCATGGAATGGAGAAATTTGGCATTCAATCAATGTAAAATTAGTTTTTCAAGGCCAGAGAGATTGTTCAGTGGAATTATGATGTAGTTCACCCAGTTAAATCTCATTCAACAAGGGTAACTTTTCTAAGTGCTTTAACAGCTGGACTAATAGCACAAAAAGTTAGGGCCCACATCAGATCAGTGATTTTTTTAAATTGATTTCCATCAGAGGGGACTTCAGTCTGTGGAGGAGCAGGGAATCACTGACAGCAACTTTGGAATTTCCTAATTTAACAGCATGTACTGACGCCATGTCCATTTCATAAAGTAAAAATAGCAAATGGCAGATTTGCCAACAGTACAACCCCTGAATCCAGATTGATATCCCTTTCTGTTCATGCTAGACTTGATAGTCTACAAGTTCTGTCGAAGGGTCATGAGGACTCGAAACGTCAACTCTTTTCTTCTCCGCCGATGCTGCCAGACCTGCTGAGTTTTTCCAGGTAATTCTGTTTTTGTTTTTGTTACACATTAGTGTAGTTGCGGCACAGTCAAGAAGGTCAGTGTTCCAGCTGACTGTTGTGTTTATTCAGGAGAAGGGCTTGCCGGTGCAGCACTGATACCACTGTCATCTTAGATGCATTAGAATGGAGCATGCAAATTAACAAACAGGCTCAGATCCATTACCTGATGCACTAACTTTAACCTTCTTTTGTCAATAAACCTCATCCAATCATTTATGCACAGTTGATTAAGCAGTCTTAGGGCATTTCCTAGGGCCATAGAAAAACTAATACTATAGTGGACGTCCTGAAGTATTATATGTCCTGCTCTGATGATGTCTCATGTTCAGTATGAAATTATTTCATGCTATTTTGCCCAGCCAAGGGAGTCACATTGGCCATCTCCATCTTCCCATCACACGCGGGGCAAAAACCGAACAGGCTTGAGTTTCTATCTGTGGAATGGAGTTTAAGGAGATTGCAGGGGTGGAGTCCTGATTCAACAGATTTGGATGCTAGACTGTTGCTTGCAATGGAGATTAGCATGACCTCTGGAAAATTGGGAACAGATGGCCCTTTCTAACAACAAAATGAGTGCCAGATCGCATTATGATATCAACAACTTCCTGGCTTGAATTTGAATAGATCTCTACTTGAATTAAACTTCAGCACACTGTTGAAAAGTAGAACATACCTCTTCCTAAATAATTGCAAGAATTGAATGCATTAGCATATTAGGAGAGTCGAACTGGGCATCCTTCTCTTTAAACATATGAATGTGTTGCATCTTTCCCAGTTTCCACCAAATGGCAATGTTCAGTACACTGAGATTGTGCAGCACTTACTGCCTTCAGTTTCTAATTTCCCCACCAACCCCTGTCATTGAAAAAATATGATGCAGGTACTGTACAGTATTGGGCAGTGTTCCTGCTTGGCACTCTCATGAGGCTTCAATACAATTATAAAAGTTTTCTGTTAATAATTTCATGTCCCCTCACACCGCACTGCCATCTTAACACTGGTCTCGTTTTCAAGTGTGCTGCCTTTTATAAGTGATTAATTAATTCTTTTGCACATCTCGCACTCAATCTCTGATTTGTGAGTATTATCACATGCATGTTTCTGCTCTTGGGGGTTTTACTTAATGCCATCCCATTCCCAACCCAAGTGCCATCTCTGCTCAGCCACTAGTTCCTTCTGTCAAAATTTGGAAAAATTTGACTTCTTTTGCCAGTCAATCAGTTGACTAATTGGCAAGGCTATGACTCTAGGGGTTGGGGTTGGGGGTGGGGGTGGGAGGGGTGGTGGGAGGGGGGGCGGTGGTCAGGGGTTGTGGGTGCAGCAATAGCACTCCAACCTCTGGGCTAGAAGATCTGGGTTCAAGTCCCACCTCAGGACTTGATGGCTATGGAAGGTATATTCACACTGTGGCTAAGCAGTATCATGACCACAGGTCATAGGCCCGAATTACTTATAGACATATTGAACTTTTAAGTAAGAAACGTTTTTTTTATAAAGGACATACAAGCAAAAGCTGGCTGAGACTGTAACCACTTGCTGGAAAATTCCTATGTGGATTACACTTGACCAACTAGTCCAGGGAACAGAAAGTCACCTAAAAAGATTTCAAGGCCTAGTTCAGACACAGACACTTCAAAGGAAAAGAGGCAATGCAGAAACTGAACTGTAATCTCCTGTGGTTGCAGAGATAATGGAGGCTGATTACCATCTTAGCAGACACCACCTCCTGTGAGTTATATTGCAGATCTGATGTGAGTTGAAAGAGAGCAGTTTCTGGGCGAAAGACATGTTTGTTTCTTCCCCTCCAGGAATACACAAAAATGGAGTTAAAAGCCCACTGCAACCCTGGTCTCTGTGCGCTAGTTTTGGTGTTCCAGTTCTGGTGTGTGAGGTTCTACTGTGAAGGTCACAACTAGGCATCCCTGCACTTGGAGATAAAAAAAGTTCTCTCTCTCTAATTGCTGGAAGCAAGCCACAAGTCAGCAAAGCCACAGTTGAAAAGGATTCAGGACAACCCCTTTCAGCTAACCTGCAGAACCAGGTATCTCCAAACCAGCCGCTCAACTGCCCAAAGTCAGCTCTACCGGAATCACCCAATTTAACAGCCACAACGTTTCATCATCTACTCCTCACGGACAAGCCAAAGACTGATTTGTTTATCTTTTTTAACTTCTATCTCTGGACTCACTTCTCATTTCTAATCTGTGTGTATGTGTGTTGCATTTTTATTATTTTTTCTTACATTTTAGTAACTAATAATCTCACTCTTTCTGTAACTCATGAAAGCCTGGTTAAATTGGCTCCTTCTAAAACATTATTACATTTGGACTGGAAAAAGGTATCTACGAGGGAAGGGATCCTTTTTTAATTAACCTTGTTGTGACTAACCGGGGGGATTGAATAAAGAAGGGGAGCCAGTTCACCCCTCCTCACCGGGGAGCAAAACAATTTGGAGTACCTTGTCCGGGATCATAGCAAATTGGGGGAACATTGCCCGGGGACTAGTCATAATTATCAGCTTGTAAATGCATCCAATGTGCCTGCTGGCAGGAGAGTTTGCTGGTCAGCCATACTGCAGAAGGCAACAGCAAACCACTGCAGTGCTTTTTCAAGCATAATCATGGACCAACCCAATTGAAGTCCATGGTCATCACTGCCCTCTTAAGGAAGAGACCTGAAGGAGGAGGATAGCTTTAAGCTGATTAGTGTGACATGCATACTATCGCCAGTTACCAAGATCTGAGTTACTAACTGCTAGGGATAGCAGAAAGATAGGCAAACTGCACTGATTTCCTCTTACCACTTGTCCGTAAGCAGAGGTTTTTGAATTCGTTTTTAAAAGTAGGCGGTGACGTGTTTTCGCAATCCCTCAGTTTGTATGAACCAATTTATTAATAAAACGCAGCAAACTCGACTTAGGATTGACTCAGAAGGCTAGTTTAATTTCCACATTCAAAACCCAGGGAAAGGAGTGTTCACAATGTCCCATTCCAAACATGACACAGTAAAGGTGGCGGGGTGGAGGGGTGTGGGTGCGGGGTAGAGAAAAGGAAGTTTTACTTAATAAAAGCTACTGAAATGAATATTAGTTCACATGATTTCCAGGGTCCAAAGTCAGAGTTCAATGAGGAATTCTTTCACGTAGGCGTTTGAGTTCAGCTAACTGATTCGCTTTTCAGTTAGTGCTGATATTGCAGGATGAAGTAGATATGCAGCGACTGGTTGAGTTCTGTAGATAATGGTATGAAATCTTCCAGCAGAGATAGGTTTCAAGGTATAGTTGTTGTTCTACCTGGAGGGCCCTGCTTCTTGGTGGCTTACCAGTTGGATGTTAAAACAGCAGACTGACTAGTTCTCAATTCTCAAAGGCATATAAGGATTTCAAAATGGTCACTTGAGTCATGTGACCTTCTTTCTCCATAATGACTTCAAAAGTGATGTTTATCCAGCATCTGGAATTGTCTTTGATTTCAGGGCTGATGATGTCCCAGTCATTAGTTGTTGAATGAGTTGCCATCTACGTTGAGGGTCTAGTGTTTTCAAAGCCATTTTCTAGGCAGACCCACTGACTCTGCTAACAAGGTGAGCTTATCAGACACAAATGACATCTCTGTGCTTTCCTTTAAACTGGATCTGGACAGTCCTAGATGTGATATGAATCTGTTAGCAGGTCTCTACACATAATGAGATTGGATGTGCAAGCCTCCTGGTATTTTGATTACAAGGGGTCTGTACAGTGCAGTGTGAGATCCCAGAAGCTGAGCAAAGAGCTCTTTTGTTCTTGAAACTCCTGGTGGTTCTCAGACAAAGGGCCAACCCTGTGATCAGGTGACTTGTAACAGCCATCCTTTTGGTTCAGCAAAAAGCCAATTTTTAAAAATACCAATGAGGATAAAGTTTTGAACATAGAGTGTTAGAGTTCTTCTCATGCCGTAGGAAGCCAACACAAGTCTTGCTTCCCCTTCTATAGAAGCAAATATTAATGATGAATTTTCTCCCCTGACCTTTCCAGTGGCTGCTCACACTTGTTTAATTTATTGTGCACTGCCTCTCCAATCTTACCTACTCTGCAATAATATAGGAATGCGGTTACAAAATGTTTCCATCTGCTGATTTGGCTCCATGCTGCGCCACCAACTATTTCTAAAATAAATTCGAGAGCAGTAAATGTGGAAATCTCCACAGCTAGCTTCCATAAATCATTCTTGTTGTTGACCTATTTGCTATATTTATCTGGTTCTCTATCAGGGCTTTAAGCAAATGCCAACCTCTTTGCTTAGCTTCCACCAGTATCTGCACAATATGGAGGGGCAGCACTTCCAGGAAAACACTTGAAAATAGAAATTAATATTGCTTTTTCAACTCTTTTTCACCAAGTTTTTATGATGCTAATTGTGCTGCATGTGGTGGTGGAAGCAGATTCAATAGTAAATTTCAAGGAGAAATTGGATAGGTACTTGAAATAGACAAAATTTGCAGGACTGGTTTTCTTTCATGGGATGTGGGTGTTGATGAGCCTTTTTGCTTTCCAGTCGGTGTGGGCAGGCAGTAGGATGTATGTATTGGTTGACTAACGGTTGGAGTGTGGGGCGAGTCATATGATGAAACCTCCAGGAATACATTTACCAGTTGGCAACACTAGCCAGATCAGACCCCTGAAGGGCATTAGTGAACCACACTGGTTAATTGTTAACAAGGCTAGTATTTTATTGCAGATTTATTAATAGAATTTCAATTACCCCAATTGCTGTGGTGGGATTTGAACTCATATCACCCAAGCGTTAGTCTAGACCCTTAGATTAATAGTCCAGTAACATTACCACTATGCCATCAATAGTAGCACCACCAGTCTAGTTGAGCTCAGTTCAGATGAGATAGTAAACCCGTGCCCTTTTCAGTCTTTATGCTTCAGCCTTACACCATTTGGTTTATTTATGCACGTGGTGTGTGTGTGTGTGTGGGTGTGTGTGTGTGGGGTGGTGGGGGGGGGGTGGTGGGGTGGGTGGGTAGAGCATAAAATAGGTTCTCAATACATACATCTACACATAATTGTCCAGTGCATGTTATTGTGTTCTTGGCATTTGTGATGGAAATGCAAAATCATGCATGAAGCAACTGATATTCATAAAGTATATGATACATTAGGTTGTTCAATGTAATGATAGGGTCTAAAAACAGTCCTGTGAGGAGCAGGCCTTTAATGGAGGGTTCCGTTTTCAGGAGCTGTGGTTCCACAAAAGGCTTTGAAAATTCCAGTCTTTTTCTGCCAAAGCTTCTGGGTGAAGATGCTTATCTGTGCCTTTTACTTTGCATTTGCAGCTTACACATTTTTGATTTTGATCTCAACTGGACTAATGGCGGATTTGAAGCATTGGGCTTCTCAATCACAAAAGTTAAAATATTGATCGGAGTTCCAGCTTCTCAATGCTTTTTTAAAATTCTTTCACAGCCTGTGGGCATCTCTGGCTAGGCCAGCATTTGTTGCCCATCCCTAACTGCTCTTGAGTTATAGGAGCATGGGAACTTTGGAACAGAAGGAGGCCATTTAGCCTCTCTAGCCTGTTCTGCTACTCAATGAAATCATGGCCAATCTATCACCCTCTTGCACGTAGAGCATGGAGAAGGTGAGCACTTGTTTTGTATAGTCCATTTGGTGAAATAACCCATAGGCACTGAACTCTTAGGCTTGCATGCTAATGAAAAAGAGAAAGAAAAGAAAGACTTGCATTTATTTAATGTCTTTCACAACCTCAGGACTTCCTAAAGTGCTTTACAACTAATTAAGTTCTTTTGAACGTTAGATACTTGTAATGCAGCCAACTTGATTGATCAAGAGGGAAGCTTGTTACATTGAGAACATCACCACCTGCAAGTTTCCCTCCAAGCCACACACCATCCTGACTTGGAACTATATCACCGTTCCTTCGTTGTCACTGGGTCAAAACTGTGGGTGTACTTACACCACATGGACTGCAGTGGTTGAAGAAGGCTGCTCACACCACCTTCTCAAAGGCAATTAGGGATGGGTAACAAATGATAGCCTATCGTGAAACACCACATCTCAAGAATGAATACATTTTAAAAAATCAAAAATTTCTTATCCTTTTGAGACTGGAGCAACAGCAAGACAAACAGGAGGTTGATGCTTTGGGAGGGTTTTCCAATATTCTGGGAACAAGAGATGTGAGGAAAGCAGCTCTATAATGAGTGAAGACACTTACCATAACCAGAAACAGCAGAACTGGAAACGCATTGCTTTGCACTGGATGACTAATGCTGGAGTCAACTTTCCGGGTTCCTGTCATGAGTCATAGCCTATATTACACTGGATGTTTAACAGGAAAGAGATTGTATGAGACTGGCTTGTGGGTATGTTAGCTTTGTATACTTGTGGCATTAAAAGATAGACTTATGATCATTTCTTGTATTAACTTTTCATTTTTAGTTGACAGTGGCTATAAGCTTTGAAGACGCACATTAAGAATCCTACTCTTGGATCCAAGATTCCAGAGATCCGAATGATTGACACAAGCTTTGAAATGAGCAATGATCCATAACGCTGATCAAAATACTCAGAATGCAGACTTGGAGATTGTTAGCAGTCAAGGCTTTGTTCATGCCAGCAACATCAGGAGTAGTTGGATAACCAACTGTCCAAAATAATGTGCATTCTGTTTTGGGATGGATTTCTCAGGGTACAAGATATGACATTGATTACTATTGTCCAAAGGGACAATCAACAAGGCATCTCCTTTAGCAATGACACTTAGAGATTGGGGATGTTTGGAATGGACTGAGGCAGAGGATGAATTAAAGGGAGAAAGTTCACAGGCAAATCAGGCACATTAAGACAAATAAGAGAATGAAAGAAAGGTTGACTTAGGAGAGAGAAAGAAAACAGAAGGAGAAAGTAAGAAGAAACTATTAAGTTGAAAATTTGGTATTTTTAAAATCATCCTCAAAAATTCAAAACCTGAAGCAATGAAACTCCAGACTTTTAATAGTTCATTTTCAGAGTCAGAGAGGTTAATTGGCAGTCACTAACACTTATCACCCTGTTACAAGGGTATTTGCACTTGTGACAACAAGCCTACTGGAGCAGTCTGGAAAAGTGTGACCAGTCCAATGAAAAAGATATTAGCCATCTCAAGTAAAACAGAAGACCTCACACATCTGTTTCTGCAGCTAAGTAACTTAGTAAGGCCCTCCATGTGAGCAGCCATGTCAGGCAAACTATACATGAAAGCATAGAAACCATATTTACAAAGCTAAAGGTACATGAGTTGGGCATGAGAAATCCATGGGCAGGATTTCTGGTGCAGAAAGCAATGAGAATGTGTATGATGTGTGGTTAAGTTTCTGAACTGGTGAGTTGAGGGACTAATAAGGCCAACAACAAAGAGTTCAAATTCCACTGTCCAGTTTGAGTTCAATTTTAAAAATCTTACAAAATTTTACAAGATAGCTGTGATTAGTTTTAAATGGTTATCATAAAAACAATTGTTTCATTAATGCCTTTTTATGTAGGAAATATGCTGGTTGACCTGGACTGGGTTTCATTTGTGACTCCAGTCCTACAACAACATAGCAGACACCTTTTTTTATTCATTCATGGCAAGGCCAGCATTTATTGCCTATCCCTAATTGCTCTTGCAAAGGTGGCAGTGAATCAAAGCCTTGAATACAACTGATTGGCTTGCTTGGCAATTTCAGAGGGCAATTATGAGACATCCACATTGCTGTGGGATCTGAGGTCATACGTAGGCCACAGCAGGTAGGGATGGCAGATTTCCTCCCTGAAAGTAATTAGTGAACCACATGTTATTGCTGAAAGGAGAGACATGTTGGTGAAGCTTTTTGCCTTGCACTCATCAGGACAGATGCAAGAATACCAAATTTCAAACCATCACAACAATTCGTACAACAGGATAAAAGGATCCTGATTGGTTGACAAGTTGACTCTGATTGGCCAAGGTCTCATGGCAAAAGCAACCAGGAACTATAAGCTCTCCAAACTCCCTGGTAATTTAAAAAAAATATATGTTTTTAGGGCAATCAGGTGGTTTCCAACTTTTTATTTCAGGTTTATTTAACGAGTTGAATGGAGATTCCCCAGCTGCCATGTTGAAATTATCTCTGGATCATTAGTTAAGGCCTCTGGATCACTAACCCAGTAACATAAACACTTTCCCATCACAACTTTAATTGCCTACTGATCCAACTTAGCAAGTCACTCAGCCATATCAGAGTACTGCAGGAAATAAGACACTCACCAAACTCAGGTGGCTTAAGAAGAAGGTCCATCACAACTTCTAAGGACAGGCCAGGGATGCTGACCTTGTCAGCAATGCTCACATCCCAAAAATGAATATAACAAAAGATGAGCTTCAACAGATGCCGGTTTTTGTCTACAGTAGGCAAGAGTTCCAAGACTCTACCCCATAGTGACCAGCATGAGCACGTGAGAAGTCAGTGAGGGAGATTTCTGGAAGTAAATGATTAAGTGGGTGATCTACCCTCCACAGACACAGTGCAAGGAGCACGCTTGAAGATTCAAATGCTTATAAAGGATTTCTTATGTTCCTCACTTTGAAAAAGTATAATTCCCAAGAAAACAAAGAAGTTAAAGGGTGGGTTCAGATGAGGAAACACTGTGGTGCTGGTTTATCGATTGCCATTGTTTTAATAGCAGGGCTGAATAGAAAGTCAAGTTTTACAAGTGAAGTTCTCTTACTGTTCGAGGAAACCAGTTTAGTTACACCACTTAGATGAAATCACTTTTGGGTCTTGTGAAACATTTAATTTCCATTTCTTCCAATATAAGCTCTTGGTTTCCATCCAAAGGTAATGCATAGCTAGTTACATGACCTGCAACGTTGTGGCTGCCAAAAATAAGAGAGGGGAGGAGTGTGATGTTGGGCAATGGGGGCTGCCCTGCTGTTCCACTCAATATAAGCAGTAAAAGTTTATTACTGGGAAGATGCCAATTTCTCTCCTGTCATTGGAGTTGAGAAAGGGGGCTGAGTAATTGAAGGTAACCTATAACCCAGTTTACCTTTTCCATTATCAATGGGGATGCAACTAGCTCACATTTTGCTTATTTGGTGTGGCAAGGCTCAGGAGTCAGTGGTTGCAAAGACAAGATTCATTTGTTCTGCCCAAGGTCAGTTGAACAATTCTGAGCTTTGTCTAGCAACTTACAAAAAAAAACCACAGATAACCAAGAACATACTAAACTATAATATTATTCCTACAGGCCAGAAATTGTCTAAACAACTACGCTGTTATTTAAAAAAAAAAATGCTCTGACCTTACTCTGCAATCCTAGGCCCAGCTTTATGTTCCCAGGTTGGGTGCGCGGAGAATTCTTGGCTCTGCTGGGCACGAGGCCAGACTGCGCTCTGGCACTTTGTTGAATTAAATTTAAAAAGAGATTAAAACAAAACACAACCCTCCAGCCCTTACCCCTCATCCAACACACACTCCCCATACCCCATCCATGTCAACTCATGCCCCTCCACTCACCCCCCCCATGGCCTCTCATACCCATTATGCCCCCAACATCCCCATGGCTTTTTATAACCCCTATGCCAACTTAATACCAACTCATGCCACCCACCCACCACCCTTTTCCCCTACTCCCTCTGACAACTCACCTAGTATTATTTTCCAGCTTTGACAGTTCTTTGATAGTTCGTTTACAGCTTTGACTACTCCAATGGGTTTAGTCGCTTTTTACACACAATCACGTTTACTTTTAACAATCCCAAAGGTGCCTTACCTATCCCAAAGCTGACCCAGGACCAGACCCAAAGGGGCACCTTGTCTCTCTAAAGAAGTACCCTGGCTATCCAAATGAATCCAAGTTCAGAACACCTCTTACCTGATCCAATCTGCACATGTTGGGCTCCACACTCCTGGCCTACCAGAATCCCACTTCAGTGGAATTAGCCGGTGATTTAAATGCCCAACTGCCTCTGTAAACCACACATGCACGAGTCCCAGCCCAACTCCAGACCCGGCCCCGCAAAAATAAAGAAGTTCTATGATCGGGGGCGGCACTTAGGATTTCCAGGCTTATCCATCATTTTCACCATGAATGAGAGGCTCTCCATCATAGCAAAAATCTGGGCCCCAGGCATTCAGTCTGCAGGGCTGGATCATGTATCAATCCAGCATATCTGTGAGGGTAACTTACTGTTTCTATACTCTTTGAGTGAGCATTGATGGTGCCCTCTGTAGTATCAGGGCATTCAGTGCTGAAAGGGTTAATCTGTGCACCTGAAGGAACAGTACTGCCCACATGATGATATAAGAGCGAGTCACCTGATTAGGAGGCTAGAAGGGCTCATGGCTTAGACTGAGTAACAACTTGCTTTGTATATCAGTAAATAGTCATGTTCATACAATTAACAGTCAATGTTCAGACATATCTATGTCTCTTCAACTGTTCCTTAGCTAGACACAACCAACATGCAACACAGTGGCAGCAGTGAAGAACCCCCAAATCTCTGAAAACCAACTTTTAAAAAGTTTGCAAGTCTGACCTGAAGAAAAGGCACCAAAACTGAAGACTTTGGTAAGACAGTTGAAAATCTCCAAAACAACTCCATTGAAGACATGGAGGCTGAAAGGCAGAGAGAAAATCAACTGTTCGGCTTCTGAAGGGCTACACCATAGCACACGGTGGTCCATGAAAAATCCCGATCCAGCAGCAGAGTCAAAGAACTAGCCGATAATCGAGGAAGGGTGAGCAAATGTCGAATAAGGTCAAAATTCTTCAGATTAACAGCGCAGTAGCCAAGCAGCACTGGGAAAATTCTCTTTTAGCAAGCACGGGTTTCCTTACACCCTGCAGCCTGGGTTATTACATGTGGTGACTGCGTGGCAGCAATTGAAAAAAAAAAATTGGCTGCTCAAACATGATTCCCCAATGGGAGGGAAGAATTGAACTGGGCTTAGTAATAATTCCCAGCGATTAGTTTCAAAAATCTTCAAAGTTCAGGAACGATTACCCAAGAAGGGTCAACAACTGCAGTGGGTATCAGTGCAGAAATACTCCATTACTGCAGAAGTTTTAAAAAATCAAGGCAAATCTCCTAAAACTTTAAAACAGCTATGGATTCCAAATTTACCTTGCCAGAATGGTTTGGACATATGGAAGGGCCAAACCAAACACAGAATTGGGCACTGTGGTGAAGGGATTTTTAAGATTCAGAATTTCATCTGGATTGAACAGTAAGTCAGAGGTTGAACAAGTCAATACATTATTGTGCTCTGTTGGAGCAATTGCTGATGGGATAGCAAGACAAGGCCTTAATGACACATCAGACAAATTTGAAGAGGTCTTAAATGCCTTTGATGACTATTTTAATTTATAAAGTAACAAGGTATTAGAGCCACGTTTAACAAAAGGGTCCCAAAGCCTGGTGAACCAGTAGATACCTTTGTCCATGAACTGTATTGACTGGCTGAAGGTTACGAATATGATGACTTAAATTTGAGTTGATATGAGACCACATTGTAGTCGGGGTAACCGATGACACCCTATCTGACCAATTGCAATCCAAAGGAGACAATACAGTTAGCCAGACAGTCAGAGGCCCATCAACAAAATAGAGCCATTCTAAGAGGGGAAGACAAACCATGGTTCAGAAAACCCCCAGGGACATTACAGCTTATTAAAGAAAAAAATATCAAAAACACTCCATGGAAAAAGACCCCTCATGGAATAAGGGCTCAAAACGCCATTAAAGAATGCCAGCACTGTGGGACCAAAATACATCGCAGACGCAATCAGCATCCTGCAAGCACTGCAGAACATTTACATCGTCAAAGGTTTGGACACGTTGGAAAGACGTGCAGAACTAAAACCTCCAGATACACAGAGGTTAACAAAAGAATCAGTGCACATAAGGCAATTAATGAAATAAAGGAATCCCAGCAAGAGGAGGAACAAATATGTTTCCTAAGGCGCGATCAAAGGTCCAAGGTACACTTTCTAGGACGCAGACATTTGTGTCAATGGATGTATCACTAATTTCAAATTAGATACAGAAGCAAGTGTTACAGTCTTGTCTGATAAGAGCTGTGATTAGTAGAACAATGCCTGAAGTCATCGACAACCCAGTTATAAGGCCAAGGAGAAATCAAGCTGCAGGTCAAAGATACGTTGCAAGCAAATCTCCAATATAAGAACAAACAGATATGGGAACGATTATACACGCTGCACAACCAGGAATTTTCTTTTCTGAGTTGGAAAGCCTGCATTGACCTCAACCTCATCCAAAAGATTGAGGAAATCTGCCAGCAAGGATCTGGGCTTGACTTCCAAAAAGATTTTTCCAAAATTATTCACTGGGTGGGGCGACTGAAGGCTGAATACAGCATAACACTGAGAAAGGATTCTAAACCTGTGTCTCTTTACACAGTGAGAAAGATATCACATCCACAGATCCAACTGCAACTTGACGAGATGACCAAGATGGGAGACGTCTTCCTTGTCAGTAAGCCAACAGAATGGAACTCCAGAATGTTTCTGGTTCCTAAACCAAACAGGTTCCTTTGAATCTGTGTCGACCTGACTCAACGCAACAAGGCTGTGGTGAGGGAAATCGATCTGATGTCTTTGGTGGGCAACAGCTTGACCAAACTCTCCAAAAGTACAATGTTCTTGAAACTTGATGCCAACAGCGGCTTTTGGCAGGAAAGAGGAAAAATCTAAATTATTAGAGGAAAATCTAAATTATTGACAACCTTTATTACCCCATTCAGCAGAGTTTACTTTAATAGTTTGCCGTTTGGCACAACCTCAGCATCCAAAATTTTTCAGCGAACAATGTCTAACATGTCTCACCACACTGACTTGAAAATATATCACCATTCCTTTAGTGTTGCTGGATCAAAACCCTGGAACTTCCTAACAGCACTATGGGTGTACCTACACCACATAGACTGCAACGGTTCAAGAAAGCAACTCATCACCACCTTCTCAAGGGCAATTAGGGATGGGCAATAAATGCTGGCCCAGGCAACAAAGCCCACATCCCGTGAATGATTAAAATAAAATCCTGCAAGGCCTTAAAGGGGTAATCTGCCACGTGGATGATGCTTTGTACACAGGGCAACTACCGAAGAACACGATCGGAGACTGAAAGCCGTCTTGAACCGCTTGCAGGAAGAAGGACTGACATTTAACAATAAGTGTGAATTCTCCAAAACGTCCATTCGATTTTTAGGCCACATTGTGCAGCAAAGGCTTAATGGTGGACTCACAAAAACTGAGGGTCATCAGTGAATTTCCGACCCCGTCATCCATTCTAAATCTTCAACAATTCCTGGGCAAGGTAAATCAGCTGACAAAAGTCCTGCCGAAGCTGGCGCAAGTCACGGAGCCCTAGAGACACCCATTGAAGAATGCCTCACGCGTGGTGTTGGTGTGTACACCAAGAGCAAACATTCCACCAGTTTAAAGACATGCCGCTCTTGCCAGATATCCTGGCTCACTACAACTAATCCCTACCCAACACCATCGCAGCTGATGCCTCATCTACAGGACTAGAGGCAGTCCTGTTTCAGGAATGGGTGCCGTCGAGCAGCCTATTACACATCTCGGGCATTCTCTGACACAGAAATGAGGTAAAAGCAAAATAAGGCAGATGCTGGAAATCTGGGCATGAATTTCACACTCGGCCTGTGCGACAAGTCAGTGGGAGCGGAAGGGGATGTGGAATCCGCCCTTGGCTGTGGTCACGTTGCACGCTGGGTGGCCAATTAAGGTCCGTCCAGCATGAAGAGCGTCTTCCCAATGGGTGGGAAGTTCCAGGCAGGCTGGGGGTGGAAGCCTGTCGGACGCCATGTCCAATGGCGACCTGGCGGGCTCTTTAAAACCGGCAGAGGCATTTCCCTGAAGGCTGCCAGGGGAGAATCTTTGGAGCTTGTCCAGGAAACCGTTTCATTCAAACAATAGCCTCACCGGCGGATGGAGGCATCAGGCGGGAAGGCAAGTTGGGTGGGCACTCGGCCCCCCCTTTCCTCAGCTGAGTGTCTCGCAGTCCTTGTGGAGGAGGTCAGTGTCAGCTGGGACACTCTAGTACCCAGGGATGGCAGGGGATGGCCACCGCACCTGACCAGAAAATCCTGGGAGGAGGTGGCAGCCGAGGTCTGCGGCCACGACATTGTGCAGCGCTCATGGGTACAGCGCCGCAAAAGATTCAACAATCTGCTGCGCTCGGCAATGGTGAGTACCGAGTTGGCATGGATCAGTGTGGAGAAGTGTTAAGGGTTGGGCTAACCCCTGCCCCGTGGAACTCAGGGGTGTTAGAGTCTGAGTGCCAACTGACGCTGACACCAGCGCCGGCCAAGGGAGTGAGCCCTGGCTGCTTTGTCTAAGTGCTTTGCAGTTCGAGGGCCATGACTCAGATGGGCTCTGTAAGATGTCCCGGGGGTGGGGGGGTGTGGGGGAGGTTCCAGGTTGCAATCACACTGCAAGCAGAGGGTGGACAAATCAATGCTCTTCTGTCTTTTCAGGAGAAGAGAAGCCATAACACCAATGAAAGAACTAAGATGGATGGAGGCCCCGCAAACCTTCTCATTCTAACAAGGTGTCAGATGGATGCCTTGGAGCTGGAGAGCAGCTACCCACCTCGGTCAGCCAGTTGTGGAGAGGCAGGGGTGTCTGACAAAGGTAAAAGTGCAGCACACAGAGGTGAGAGTGTCGGATTGTGCAAACGTTCTTGTGTAGCCTCATCATTAATGGGAGCCTCAAACCTGGAGTTCCCAGGTCATTGAAAGGTAGTAGCACCATGGTGCAGATCTCCATTGTCTCACCAGGGTGCCTGGCATGCACAGTGACAGTGTGATGACTTAAACTAATGACATGTCGTTGTTTCCCCCTAGAATTGCCAGCTCACCCATGAATGCAGGACCCCGAAGAGCCATCCTTGATGCCAGAGGGCCACTGGGCTTTGGATGCACCTGTGTCATATCCCCTCTCTGCATCAAGCACCAGCGCAGATACCAGCACATCGGTGGGCATTAAATCGTTGGCTAGAATGTCAGTGCATAGATTGAGGGCATTTCACACTTGCTTAAGGAGCAGGCAGAAGCAGAGAGTGTCCAGGGTGCTGGCAGTCAGAGGACTGCTGGAGACCAGAACGATGCTGATTCAAAGGCAGGTGATGAGCCTCTGGAGTCCAAGGGGATGTACGGGAGGATCTGGTGGAAATTCATGAGGGTATGAGTGCCATGGTCTCTGTTGTGTAGGAGTCCATGCAGAGCATGAGTACTGTGTTGACTCTCATCGCTGAGCGCACTGCCTCCTCCATTGAGAAAGTGGCGATTCTCATGGAGAGAATTGGGGGCTCCTGGACTTGCGCTCAGATCTGCAAGTCCTCACACAGGCAATGGCCTCAGGAGTTCAGTGTAGTGTGGGAGATGGATGAGCACTCAGTATCCCAGCTAGGTGCCTGTCCATCAATAGCAAGAAGGGAGGTCCAGAGCAACCTCCCGTTGGCACATGAGCTGCTTGTCGTCTCTGCGAGCTCCTCTCAGGGCACTCTGGATGACGGCAGCAGTTCCTCCGCTCCTCTGCCAGTGACCATGGCATCTGATGAGGCTGCAATGACTAGGGAGAAGCCAGCCATGGCACTGGTCGCTCCCTCCCAGGCGGGGCCAGCACGGGCTTCACTGGCCAGTGGATGACCGCCAAGGCACCAGTCAGCAGGCTGTTTCCAATGCAGCTGCCAGTGAGGTGGGGGGGCAACAAGATGCAACACTCGCAAATGTAAGTTTAAGGCACCATGAGCACAAGAGGTACTGTTCACGGGCGATCTTCTGTTCTGCCATGTTTTATTAATATGCTTACTGGTGTGACCAATAGCACCATATATTGTTATATTCATTTGATGTGAGTGCCAACATGATATAAATTTTGCTTTTGTCTTAATGGCCTGAGTATTTGTCACTTATTTTATAGGTGCAGGGCATGCCAATGTCTCATGCTGGAGGTGAGAGGCTCTAAACTTTATTGCACAGGCACTGAGTGGACTTTGGGTTCAAAGGAAAGGGTCATTTCAAACATCCGGGATGGAGGAGGCTGTTACGATGTGGCAGATGTGTGCCAGGTGGATCAAATCCACAAAGGAAATTTGATCATGCTATCATAATGGCTTTGCAATTTGTATTTATTTCGTATGCCCTGAATTCAGAAATAATAAAGTCCACCAAGGCTCTAGAGATTTTCTAACAAACTAAATGAAACATTTATTAACAAAAGAAAAAATTTCAAACACATACATAGGTCTACAAATTACTACTATAATAACTCTTAAAACCCCTAATTAATCTGGCTTTCAGTTACACCCCAATTAAGGCAACAGCAAAAAATAGATTTTAAATGGCTTCCAGCAAGCTCACACAGTGCCCTGGACAGTACAATTCAAAATGGCTTTTCCCAGCTTCAGCTTCTGTAGACAGCAGGCTTAATGCACAAATACTGGAGGCTTTTCACACTCCTGGTAGATCTTACAATGCCTTCCTCTGACACATAGCCTCCTTCCCCTTTATACATGTTTCTCCCTTTAAATTACATTGTCCATATGTCTTTGGAACTTTACCTTTCTCATAATATAAATCTTTTCATATTGCCACTATATTGTCAATACCCCTTGAGAAAAATAAATACATTCCTTATCTTGCTTGTCTGGCTATTTGTAAACAGACTAAGATCCCTTTGAAAACCAAATTCCCCCTTCATCTATCTACAAATGCAAATTCCCTTTACACCTTACATGCTAAGACCCCAGCCAAGTTTACTGATTAACATATTAAGGACACTTCTACAACTTACATAACTTCAACTTACAGTCTGCTTGGCTACAAGCTGTAATTAAATCACACTTACAGACAGAACAACATAGCACCTCATAAACCTACTTTATACTAAACCAGAAAAGTATTATTAAAATTATTATACTTTTGTAACAGGCACCCCTGGCATGAGGCAGAAGCAGATCTTTGGCAGCCTAGCTGAAGGCTTCCCTGGTTTCTCTGCCTCCTTTAAGGATCTAGAGTCTGCCTCCAAATCCTCACCATGCTCCTGTTCTGACTCACCACTGAGTTCATCATCAGTGACCCTTGGAGCTGCCTCAAGATCCTCTTCTGCCAGTGGGTTCCCCCTTGCCAGAGCAAGATTATGGAGAGTGCAGCATGCAACCACTATCAGTGACGTCTGCTCTGGGGGGTATTGCAGTGCTCCGCTGAACGGTCCAGGCATTGGAAGCAAATCTTCAGAAGACCTATGGCCCTCTCTGTCGCCGCCCTTGTGGAGGCATGGCTCCTATTACAATGCTGCTGTGGCAGAGAGGCATCATAAGCCACCTTTTCAACAAATAGCTCTTGTCACCCAGCAGCCATTCATCCAGTCGGGCTGGAGCAGTGAGCAGCCTTGTTACCTGTGTGTGTCTGAGGATGTAAACATCATGGGAGCTGCTGGGGTACCTTGCACAGACATAAAGAATCTGCGCCCTGTGGTCACAAACTATCTGGATGTTCATCGAATGGAAGCCCTTCCTGTGATGGTCACATGTGTGCAGTCGATCGCACCCTGGCTGCGGGTGAACCCAGCAATCAGTGCAAACCCTCTGGCTCACTCAGCCTGGCTGGCCTTGTCCGTACCGAAATGACCATACCCACCTGAACAGAGCTTCTGTCACCAGCTTGACGCAACTGTGGACAGCTGCTTGGGAGACTCCACACAGGCCTCCCCACTGACCCCTGGAAAGAGCCGGAGGCATAGAAGTTGAGGGCCCTGTGATCTTCACAGCCACTGGCATGGGGTGTTCACCCACACAGTTGGAGAAGATCTCAGGCCCAATCATCTGACAAATGGAGGTCACAGTCACCCTGGAGAGGCAGTGCCTCCTTCGGCACTGCACCTCGGACATGTAGAGGTAGCTGCATTGCTGCCTGTAAACCCTGGCAGCAGGATAGTGGTATCTTATACAGCCCCTTCTGCCTTGGCGTACCTGCTGGCCCTGCACCCCTTGTACCTGCACCTTTCCTCCCACAGGTCCCTCCCCTGGAAGCTGCATTGGGACACCCGGCCTCCTCTCCCTTCTGCCCCTCACTTCCTCCTCAGAGGAGAGGCCACCAACGGAGACCACAATCCCCATTACCCAGGTAACAGAAAGCTGTTTGGTGCTTGGAAGGGGTCCACATGGTCAAAATCCTCTGAGGGCCTTGGAGACACCAACGTGCCCTGAAATGAAGCCTGCTTGTCTGGCTATTTGTAACCAAGCTCAGAACAGAGGCGAAGCTGTCAATTCACATGAGCAAACAGCAGCAAACTCTCTTCTAATCTCCTCGCTGCTCACAACGGAAATGCCGCAGACCCTTTTATCCCATCCTTGAATAAGGTTTCGTTAGAAGTGGGCTGCCCGCCTGCCCATTTTGTCTGTGTGACCAGCATGAAATCGCACAGGCAATGTAAAATCAGGACCATTTGTCTTTTTAATGGCCTTAAGTGGACCCTTTAATTGTTGGCGGGCACAGCTCCGATACCCACGCCGCCTGAAGGTTGCTCACATGCCGGATGACGGCAGGTTGCTCGCCTGAAGTCATCTCGTGCTACTTCGTGTCCGTTCAGGTCGGGAGCATGCCCGCCCGTGAATCATAAAATTCTGGCCCTGAAATGAAAACAGAAAATGCTGGAAAAACTCAGCAGGTCTGGCAGCATCTGCGCAGAGAGAAACAGAGTTCACATTTCGGGTGCGTATGACTCTTCTTCAGAGCTAGGGAGTAGAAATGAGATGGATTTTATACTGTTTAAGAGGGGCGGGAGCAGGTAGAGCAAGGTAGAAGGTCAGGGATAGGTGGGAGGGATTGACGAAGATGTCGTGGACACAAGACAAAGGGAGTGTTAAATGAGGTATGCAGTTATAGAGAAAGGGGCTCTTGCAATTACGTGGGCTTGTGAGAAATTCCCCAGCTATATCATTGTGCTAAAAGTAGTTATTGCGGTGAGCCACAAACCGTTAATCTCTTTACTGGATGAAAAGGAGCTAGCCAGGATGCCCCACAAGAATCCAGCAATTCCGCTTGTGTCTGAGGTGCTTCACTTACGAGACAGACTATGTCCAGGGCAAGCTACGAGCGACTGAGGGAACATTGTCCAGGGCCACAATCAACCATCCGGCAACACAGGATATTAATTTGGGCGAGAAGGTCAAGCCCCATTCCCAGTTTTGCCACCACAATTGCCATCGAGCTCCAGCAAGCTACAACAAATATGCTAAGAGCAGAATCAAAAACAGGAAAACGCTGGAAAGACTCAGGAGGTCCGGCAAGATCTGCGGAGAGAGAAACAGAGTTAACGTTTCGAGTCCGTCCCTGTATGGACTCAAAGCATTACCTCTGTTGCTCTCTCCACAGATGTTGCCAGACCTTTTATTTTTGTTTCAGCTTTCCAGCATCTGCAGCATTTTGTTTTTTTTTTTAACTAACAGCAGATGCAGGGTGAGGACCGCATCCACAGCCATCAATATTGCATACAAGGTTGGCCACAGCAGCATCCTGGTGGAACCGTCATGAAAGTATATTTCGAACAGTGAAAACGCCTCGCTATAATCAGGGATCTACTGCTGTACGATGAGTGGTTTGTAATTCCTGTCTCACTCTGACGAGAGATTCTGCAAAGAATCCACCAGGGCTACACGGGCATCGCAAAATGCAGAGCACGAGCCCAGTCTGCTGTGTGGTGGCCAGGAGTATCAGGAGTGTTAGAAGAGATGATTTCACAGTGCCAGGTATGTGCGGTGCACAAACCAGAGCAAAGGGAGCCCCTTATCCCATCTCAGTTCCCTACTAAACTATGGGAAGATCTGGGAATGGATCTATTTATGTATATTGGCAAATCCTTCCTCATCATTGTTGACTACTTCTCCAGGTGGATTGAGGTGAAGCATTTACACACTACAACCACAGAGTTGGTCATTAGATCATTGAAAGAAGTCTTTGTGACACATGGCATTCCGGACCAGCTGGTGTATGACTATGGCCCATAATTCACTAATGACTACTTCACCCATTCACTGAGTACTGTGGATTTCTACACCTCAGCCATTCCCTGAAGTATCCTCAATCCAACAGCGAGACTAAAAGGGCTGTCTGTACTACTAAAAATTTCTTGAAGAAGGATTTTCCAATGGCACTTTTAACATACAGGTTTAGTTCACTGTGATGTGGATTGGCACCATCTGAACTACTGATGGACAGGAAGCTTCAAACACAGCTTTCTATGCTGCCCAAGAAATTAATCCCAGGGTTAGCAGCCCGAGACTATCAGAAGGTTCAGGACTGAAAACAGTTCTGCAGAAAATAAGCTTCCACTGATAATAGAAGGTACCGTCTCAGAAACCTGCCCAGGCTGAACAAAGGAGACAGGGTTTGGATCACAGACCAAAGCAAAGGAGGTGTCATCGTCCAAAGGGATGAAGATCCACAATAGTCTTATTTGATACATACCACAGAAGGCTTGATAAGAAGGAGCAGGAGAAATCTTATCCTCGTTCCCCAAAGAGAGCCTTTCATTATGCATTTGGGAGAACCGGATTTTGAAAGTCAGAATGACAATGCACCAAATACTGCAATTCTTACCAAAGCCAACCAAGTCTAAGCCAAGAAGCCCAAAGAGAGACTATCGATTTTCCAAGCCTCACAAGGACATGAACAGGGAGAGCTGTGAAACCTATTGAATCAGAGAGTTGAGGGGAAAAGAAGTATGCAAATATAAATGTAAAATTTACTTGGACAAAGACTTGGGGGGAGATGTAGTATTAGGGAGTTCAGGGCTGAAAGGGTGAATGCGTGGGACTTGAGAAACAGTACCACCCACATGATGGGTGTAAGAGAGTCACATAACTAGGGGACTAGAAGGAGAAAGCTCTTGGCTGAGACTGAGCAACACTTGGGGCAGAATTTTGCCCTTGGTGGGCGGGCTCAGTCGGGAAGCCGACCATTGCCCGTGATCGGCACCACACTGTGATTTCACATTGACGGGCCAATTAAGGCTCGCCCAGTGTGAAACACGAGCGGCAGCGCTGAGCTCTACCTGTGCGGGTGGTGGGGGAAGTGTGAGCAGGCTGAGCGCGCAAGTGAGTGCTGCCTCAGGGAGATGAAGAGATATAAAAAAAAAATAAAGAAAATAAAAATGTAATAAAACATGTAACTGTCACATGAGCAGGGACATGTAATTGATGAAAAATAAATTTAAAATTTTTTTTTATTTGCTTTTGGAAACCTCATTCCGCCTGTGAGTGAGGTTTCCAAAAAAAAAATGCAAAAGGCCGCTTAGCCTTTTCGCCTGCCCGCCAACCATTAGGTTGGATGGGCAGTGAAAAATTTATGTTAATTGATTACTTAATGTCCTTAATAGGCCTTTTAATTGTCGGCGGGCGTGCTGCTGGCTCCAGAACGCGCCCACCAACTGAGCTATCGCGTGACTGCGCGGTGACGTCGGCACACTCAGCCAACGTCAACACACATCATTTTACGCTCGAGCAGGTCGGCGTGCACCCACTGGCCGAGCAAATATTTCTGCTCCTGTAGTCTTGAAAGTCTGTCAATAGTTACATTCATACAATAAACGGTTATTGTTCAAACATCTCTATTTCTCTGCTACCGTTCCTTAGCCAGTCAAAACCAACATCCAACATACTCTATGGCATCCTTGAGCATTTTCCCCACTTTTGATATAAGGGCAACTGCTTCTCACTTCTTTTCTGAATGCTCGGTTGATATTTGCTAATCTTTCGTTCCTCAGGAACAGATAACAAGAGTTCTTATATACATATATATATATATATATATATATATAAAAATATATTATATATATATATCTATCAGTTAGAACAATGTCTCTTTCCTCTTCCATTTTCTAAATAATTCTAGGCTGTATTCCATCTAGTCCATACGTCCTGCAAGCATTTAAACCCTTTCAGATTCTTCATCCTAAATACTTTAGTAACTTCTACATCTGTTGTAGATTCCTCTGCTAATTTTATGGGATCTGGAATTTATCTGCATCCATCACTGTGAAAAGTGATGAAGAAGAATTCTTGTAACACAATTCTCATGCCTTGATCGCTGTGATATTTCCCTTCTCCCCACCCACTCCACACCCTCAACAATCTATTATAGTCTGAGCTTTGATACTCTGGCCTCCTTGCTCTCCTGTCCTGTTTCTCAGCGTGAATGGCTAGACTTGCAAAAACTTCTTTTCCGCTGACTTCTTGCTTGTTGTCTACTGCTACGATTTCAGGCCTTAGATTTAAGCAACTGGCGTTCTTCTATGATGTAATCCGGACCCCAATTCCATTTTTGCCATCTTCATCGTGGCACCTGTGCAGGGATAAAGCTGCCCACTGCACAGACTAAAACACGGCCTAAACCAATGTCACTTAAAGGGGTCTCTGGGAGCAGATCTGGCAAGATTGGCAATGACATTTCCATATACTTCTAAAAATAAAATTCTGCCACATTATAAATGTACAAGAAGTCCACAAGTGTCCCCCTAATCTGAGGAGCCTTGTCTTTTCCTTCTTTTCCATTTCTGATGCTTACATTCATTGCATCAGTCTTCCCAACAACAACAGCCATAACTTACCTTTATATAGCACCTTTAAAGACTTAATAAAGCTTAGTAAAGCACCTTATTTTTATGCTTTCATGGGATGTTGGCATCTTTGGCAAGGCCAGCATTTGTTGCCATTCCTAATTCAGAAGGCGTTGGTGAGCCCCTTTCTTGAACTGCTGCAGTCTGTGTGGTGTAGGTACACCCATAGGGCTGGTACAAAATGAGTTCCAGGTTTTTTACCCAGCGACAGTGAAGGAACAGCGATATAGTCCCAAGTCAGGATTGGGTGTGTGTTGAAGGCGAACATGTTCACAGGAGCATTATCAAATGAAGTTTGACACTGAGCCACTTAAGGAATTATTAGGCCTGTGTTAAAGGAGGAAGGTGAAGTAGAGAGGTAGAGAGGCTCAGGGAGGACCACACTGTTGCTTCAACTTTAGCCTTCACCATTAAATATTCTCTAACTCATTAAGTATTCCAAGCAAACCCTCAGTCGCAGTGCTGTAAAGGGTCACTACAAAAGGACAACGTTTATCGCTCATCCTTTGTTGCCACGCATGAGGTCTCGCATTCACGTTGCCGGGATATTGATCCAGTGACAACGAAGGAATGAAGGCATATGTCCAAGTCGACTATTCAAGCAGTGTGACTAGGAAGAGAACCTGGAGATGATGGTGCTTCCACAAACTTGTTCCACATTGGAGCAATGAGTTGTGCAAAAGGCCCTCTCTCTTTTAATCACACTGACTGACAGCACAATGGTTTTGAAGTGCAGATTTAAATAACATAATGGAGAATGAAAACAGATGGAGTTTTTTTATATCTTAAACAGAAGTTCTTAAATTGTATGATGAGACTGGCTTGGTGTATTAATAAATGATTGCAGAGAAAACGGAAAACAACAAGTCATTGAGAAGGAAGAAAATTAAAATACGGATGTTGTGTGGCCAAACACAAAGGAAAGCTGCAGACTCAAAGGAGAGCTGCAGACACAAAGGGGAGCTACAAGCAGGGGAATTGGAGGGTGAGATATGCAAACATAAAGAGAAAGCAGTGAGGAGAAGAAGCAAATCCTTCTGTTTGGCAGAAAAGAAGACAGGAACTCTTGGAGGCACTGTGTGAGCTGGCTAAAAAGCTCTAAACATAGAAAACTATCTGAATAGCTTGGAGATGCTGAAGAGCCGGGTGTTTTGTCAAAAATGGCCAAAGTGTGAACCAGGGTGCTGTTGGTTGATCAATTGACAAAGAATTCTGGAAAGATATACCATCAGAACTGTTGTGACCGGAGGGAGAGAATGTTCATAGAAGTGTGCCTTTCTGATGATATTTGAACCTGTGAAACTTGGAGGTGAAAGCTGTGACTAAGCGATGACTGGACAGCAACAAGACCCTCCCATTACCATCGGGTAACTCAACATCGAGGATGTCAACTGCTTCCCCTACCCAGGAAGCAACATCTCCAGGGAGGGTGTTGTAGAGATTGGCAGGCAACAAGGATTGGCAAAGCAGCATCGGTTGTTCAGCGGCTCCACACAATCTGGGCATCCAACACCATCAACACAGCCATGAAGCTACGACTCTACCTGTCCATAGTAGTACGAATGGCAATATATGCCAGTGAGACGTGGAAAAGAACAGCAAAGATGTCACGTAAGTCAGACGTCTTTCACCAGCGCTGCCTACGTAAGATCCTGAGCATCACATGGGGCGACATCATAACCAACAAAGAAGCGATACAGAGGACTGGTCAGAAGCACCAGCAGGATATCATGATAGAAAGACTACTGTTGCTGGCAGGGCATATATTTCACCTCCCAGACACACACTCCGCCAGAATGGCAGTAGAATGGACACCAACAGAAGGAAGAAGAAGACGGGACTGGCCAAAAATGACCTGGTGAAGTATATTTAAGGAGGACCACCTGGGCTGGAGTGAAAGAGGTTGCAATGGACTGGGGCTGGTGGCGGAGTCTTGCATGGGTCTGGAGAAACTAGGTCTAAGTCTAACTGCTTCCAGGATAAAGGTTGTCACAGTGATGTAAAGATTACATTAAGAGAGGGAGAGAGAAAGGAATAAAGGCAGAATTTGTTCCCATTTCCAAATCTTATAAAGCGGCAGGAAAATTAATAAGGCGGTCAAGACAGCACTAACATTGAAACAAGAGACTCACGTTAAATCTTTATAAATTTCTGATTAGGGCTCAACTGGAGTATTGTGTATAATTCTGGGAATGACGAGGCTAAGGACCAGATGCCGTTTTTCTGAAGCTAACTGCGGAGCGTGGGAAAAATCGGCTATGCGACTTTGGGATGTTCACATTCACAAACCCACTGCTTCTCTCCTGAGGTTGCTGTACCATTTACACAATACCAGCAAGCGCCTGTACACTTGCCGTTAATGTAACAGGCAATTCTGGCTCCACAGGTTGTTCTTGTCAAGAATTAGTATCCCAGGAATAAGTGAGCGAGAAATAAATCCATACAGCTGAATAAAGATCGGACAAACAGGTAGAATGTAGTCTTGCCTGCCTTAAATTAGGCAAGTCACAAAGTTCCGAACACAAGTGACTTCACTATAACAATGTTCAGCAACTTTGAGTTATATTCACTTCTTAGTACTTTGCACATTTTGAGACAGAGGCAGTCATCTTATCCTAAATAGCTGGGTGGGAAAACTATGGAATTACATGGAATGTTGGTTACACTCCGCTTAAAATTACTATCAATTTATGTCAGTTTTCCAAAAGGCACGCCAGATTAAAATTGTCCTCCAGAATGCTTTTGGGTTTGAGGTGTTTAAGGCAGTGAGATCTCATTACAAAGCAGCCCTGGTGGGTTTCGAATGCAGTGAATAAGCTGTGGGAAATCTCAAAGAAAATGCATTGCTTATAGAAATAAAGAATTATGGATCATCTGAATTCATAGGATAGAATGGTAACGGCACAGAAGAGGCTATTTGGCCCATCAAGTCCATGCTGGCTCTCCACAAGAGCTATTTAGCTAATCCTATTCCCCCGCCCTCTCCCTGTAATCCTGCAATTTTATTTCTTTTCAGATGCTTATACAATTTCCTTTTGAAAGCCATGATTTGATCTCCCTTCGGCATATTCTCAGGCAGAGCATTCCAGATTCTAACCACAAGTGGTGTCAGTTGCCTTAAATCTGTGTCCTCTGGCTCTCGATCCTTCCATCAATGGGAAGAGTTTCTCTATTTCTTACCTGTGTAGACCTCCCATGATTTTGAACAGCTGTGTCAAATCTCTATCAACTTTCCCTTCTCCAAGGAGAACAGGCCCAGCTTCTCCATTTGACCCACATAACTGAAGCCCCACATCCTTGGAACATTCTCATAAATCTTTTCTGCACCCTCTCCAACCACTGCCCCCCTTATGAAAGGGGGTTTAAAGATTCACAGCATTTCCATCAAAGGAAGGTATAGTGTTGAATGGTACCTTAGAGACCCTGGCATTGTATTGTGGAAATGAAGGGATTCTACTCTTGGCATCAAAGGCACTTCCTCAGAGAAGATCCATCACAACCCTCTAACTGTAGATAGATGACTTGCTGCAACCAGCATATTGGAACTAAAATGTGGAAGATGGTACATCTTAGGAAATGTATCTAAATAACGCTAATTCCTGTAACACAAGTCTGGCCCGATTATGTATGACATGAGGTGCGTCCTTGTCTTCTCGCCACTACAAAACTGCAAACTTACAGCCTTAGCTATACAGGACCTTGATATTCATTACAGTACCTATATTGCCACAATGGCTGCAACTCAAAAATGCAGCATTGGCTGTGAAGTTCTAAGGTCATGGAAGGAGCTATGTAAATGCAAATCTTTCTTTCTTTTATACTTGATCCAAGTTACATTAAGTCCTGCTGGTGCAGTGAATTCTCAACAGTGATTCACACAGCATATCCTGGTGACACATTCCAACTGCATGATGAGTGTTCAATTGCTGACACATAGGATGGGTTGCAGGACAGTCATCATCAGTATATCATCAGTGACCTCCTGACAGGAAAGAGCAGGAAGCCCTGTCATACTATTGCTATTCAATGGCAGAGGGCATGAAAGGGCTGATCTTGTTTGTTCATGTGTGAGTAGGGAATTGGCTGAAGGTGCCCAACTAGGTTGACCAAGTAGTTCTCCCACTGTTGACTTGTGGCTTCAAATCCCATTCCAGAGACTTGAGTACATAATCCAGACTGACACTCCAGTGCACGACTGAGGGAATGCTACACTGCCAAAGGTGCTGTTTCTTGGATGAGACATTAAATCTATCCTCTCAGATGGGTGTTAAAGATCCCGTGGCACTATTTTGCAGATGAGTGGGGCAGTTCCCCCTGGTGTCCTGGTCAATATTTTTATCTCTCAACCAATATCAAATCAACAGATTATCTGGTCACTATCATACTGCTGTTTGTGGCAGCTTGCTGTGCACAAATTGGTTGTTGCATTTCCTGGCATTACAACGTTTCAAAAGAGTATTATTGGCTGTAAAGCACTTGGGGACATCTGTGTTTGTGAAAGGTTCAAAATAATAAATACAAGATCTTCCTTTCTTTCTGGTTTATCTGAAAGCCCAGGAAGAAGTGGGGCCTGTAATGATTGTAAGTAAAACCTTTCGTACTGTTTTAGGGATCATATGATTGTGTTAACGAATCAGCCCTAAGCATGGGTGGTCTTAGGGGCTGGGCTTTCCAGTCGCGGACTTAGTTCAAGCATGTAGCTTGATCAGGAGCTCTTTAAATAAAGTTTACTGTTTCTAACAAGAAACCTATCACGTACACCAAGTTTATTACAGTTGGCGACAAGGATAAAAGATCCGACACTGCACTTCACCTTGCGAATGTGAGTAGATCAGTTTTAAGGAAAATAAGGAAAGTATACTCACCAGTCATGCCACTCTTCAGCAGAATTGACCCGTATGACTCATCCATGGAAGGCTGGAGTCAGAACGTAGAGCACCCAGGTTTCTATTTTGAGGTGAATGAAATAACAGTGGAGGAGATACAGAAAGCAATTCTTCTAAGTGTCTGCAGTTGTAAGACATATAACTTCATCCATAGTCTGGCAGCCCTGAATGTGCTGAGTTCCAGATCTTTTAACGAGCACGGAGACCTCACGAAGACACATTTTCAGCCTAAGCCATGGGTGATTATGCAAAGATTTAAGTTCAATTCATGACTAAGGGCCCCGGCTGAGTCAATCGCAATGTATGTCAGGAAGTTAAAACAGTTGACTGAGTATTGCAACTTCAGAGATACTCTCAATGACATGTTGCGAGATCGTTTGGTTTGTGGCATTCATGACGACGCCATTCAGCACCGTTTACTTGCAGAAGTTGATATTGATCTGAAGCGCACCATGGAAATAGCGCTAGCGATGGAGAGTGCTGAGAGGGACTCGTGGGCTTTGCAGAGTGTGCAACATGACACTGTTCTTCAGTTGCGGCGGGAACCTACTGCCGGGCATGGTGCAAAATCCATGGAGACAGCAGTGAAGCAGGAAACAATCTCTACTGCTCAAAAAACAAGAAGAAACACTGGAAGCATCTCACCAGCAATTCAGAAATTAATTTGTTACCGATGTGGGGGTAACCATGTACCAAAACCTGCAGATTTAAAGAGGCAGAATGCCACTACTGTCACCAAAAAGGGCATTTATAAAGCAATGCACGGCGAAATCAAGACAGCCAATCACAGCAGACCAAGATGACTGAAGTGAACAATATAACTGAACCGGAAGTTGCTGATACTGATATCTATTCCCTATACAATGTTAAAGCAGTGAAAACTGAACTAATCGCTGTCACCCTTCAAGTAAATGGGAAGCCTCTAATCATAGAGGTTGACACAGGAGCATAACCACAGTGGTGGGAGAATTCACATTTAAATACCTAAGTGAAGGTACCCAGCCACTGAATCTGGCTCAGCTGAAGACGTACACTGGAGAGGCAATAAAGGTAAAGGGCATCACCTCTCTACCACTATCTGTATCCTACAGGCTAAAAGCAGTCTAGTGCCAGTGATTGTTGCAACAGACGAAGGATCTAGCCTTCTGGGCCGAAACTGGTTAAAAGAAATTAAGTTCAAATGGTCAGAAATTTTTCAAGTTAGGGCAGGAAGAAATCCAGAGTTGATAATGGAATATGATAGTGTCTTTTGGAATGAGTCAAGAGAACCAAGGGACTTTCATCAGATGCAAGGATCCCTCACATCAGAGTTGGTTCGGTTCCACGAGAAAATCATGAAAAGAAATTAAACAAGTACATTGCCACTCTGAATTGGCAGAAAAAACTCAACAATGTTCAATGTCCCAGGAGGAAGCAAAAGATACAAGAAGGAGACAGAAGAGCTGAAGAATCAGCTGAGTGAAACAAGAGGCTTTAGAAGGAAAAGTCATGGAACTTTCCAAGGTGCTAGTGAGTAGCAAAGCCTTGGGTAGCTCAATCACCGAACTGAACCAAGTTAAGATTTCACCAGAGAGAGATTTGGCCGACTGTGAAATCAAAATGAAGGATGGGACAAAACTCTGCGGCAAACAAGACTGAAAAGAGAGAAATCAAACCTGGAAGGCCAGAGCTCTCTCTACAGCCGAGAAGGGTTACTCACAACTTGAAAAAGGTTTATCTGTAATACTTGGAGTAAACAAATTCCATTAATATTTGCATGGTCGACATTTCACCATAGTGTCAGATCACAAGCCACTCACGGGTTTATTTAGTGAAGTTAAAGCAATTCCGCCAATAGCCTCTGCCAGAATTCAAAGTTGGGCTTTGATTTTGTCGGCATATGAGTACACCTTTATGTGCTGTCCAGGTGTGCGTATAGTAAATGCAGACTCCTTCAGTTGTCTTCCTTAGCCAGATAGCATTACACATGGTCCAGTGCCACATGCCATTGTGTTGAATTTCCTGGTCTCTTCACTGGTCTGTGCAAAGCAAATAAAGAATTGGACATATTGGGATCCAATTTTATCAAAAGTCCAAGGACAGGCATTTCCAGGATGGTCGAATGCACCCATCTCTGAAGAAATAAAACCATTCTATGCCCATAAATCTGAATTAAGTTGTCAAGATGGAATCTTGATGTGGGGACCAAGTGTTGTCGTCCCTTTGCAAGGAAGAGAATCAGTCTGACCAGAGCTTCATAGTGCGCATCCAGGCATTTCGAAAATGAAGATGCTCGCGTGAAGTTATGTCTGGTGGCCAGGTATAGATGGTGATATAGAAAAAATGGTTAAACAATGTCTCCAGTGTCAGCAACAACAGAAGATGCCTGTTTCAGCTCCACTACATCCGTGGGAGTGGCCTGGTTGACCCCAGGTTAGACTACATATAGTCTATGTAGGTCCATTTTTAGGCACTATGTTTTTATTGATCATCGATGCACCTTCTAAGTGGATGTGTATGAAGTTAGATCACTGACATCATGTGCAACTATTGAAAGGCTATGCCAATGTTTTAGTGTACATGGCCTACCAGAAGTCATTATTCCAGATAATAGTACTGCTTTCACTAGTATGAAATTCCAGAAATTCCATTACTTAAATGGGATTAAACATATCAAAATAGCATCATATCAGCCCTCATCCAATGAGTTATCAGAAAGAGCAGTATAACTTTTTAAAACAAGGATGAAGAAATTATCCGAAGGAACATTAGAAACACGAATTTCACAATTTCTTCTCAACTATCGCACGACTCCTCATTTACCTATGGGTTCAACACTGTGAATTACTAATGAAACATAGCGTTCATATAAGGTTGAGTCTGGTGTTTCCTGCTTAGAGGGGGAGGTAGAAAAGAGCCAGAGTCATCAGAAAGTGAATCATGATATGAGGTGAGGTGACAGTGACTGCCCTTGTCAAGGCCACATTTAACTGAGTGTGGTATCAAGGAGCCCTAGCAAAACTGGAGTCAATGGGCATCAGGGGGAAAACCCTCCACTGGTTGGAGTTACACCTAGCACAAAGGAAGATGGTTATTGGAGGTCAATCATCTCAGCTCCAGGACATCACTGCAGAAGTTCCTCAGGAGAGTATCCTCGGCTGAACCATCTTCAACTGCTTCATCAATGACCTTCCCTCCATCATAAGGTCAGAAGTGGAGATGTTTGCTGATGATTGCACAATGTTCAGCACCATTCATGACTCCTCAGATACTGAAGCAGTCCATGTCCAAATGCAGTAAGGCCCGGACAATATGCAGGTTTGGGCTGACAAGTGGCAAGTAATATTCACACCACACAAGTGCCAGGCAATGACTATCTCCAACAGGAGAGAATCTAACCATCGCCCCTTGAAGTTCAATGGCATTACCATCACTGAATCCCGCACAATCAACATCATTGGGATTGCCATTGACCAGAAACTGAACTGGACTAGCCATATAAATACTGTGGCTGCAAGAGCAGGTCAGAGGCTAGGTATCCTACGTTGAGTAACTCATCTCCTGACTCCCCAAAGCTTGTCCACCATCTACAAGGCACAAGTCAGGAGTATGATGGAATACTCCTCACTTGCCTGGATGAGTGCAGCTCCCACAGCACTCAAGAAGCTTGACACCATCCAGGACACAGCAGCCCGCTTGATTGGCACTACATCCACAAACATTCACTCCCTCCACCAGCAACGCACAGTAGCAGCAGAGTCACCATCTATAAGATGCATTGCAGGAACTCACCAAGGATCCTTCGACAGTACTTTCCAAACACACGACCACTACCACCTAGGACAAGGGCAGGAGACACATGGAAACACCACCCACCTGTAAATTCCCCCCCCAAGTCAATCACCATTCTGACTTGGAAATATATCGCCGTTCCTTCACTGTCACTGGGTCAAGATCCTGGAACTCCCTTCCTAACAACACTGGGGGTGTACTTACACCACATGGACTGCAGCAGTTCAAGAAAGCAGCTCACCACCCCCTTCTCAAGGGCAATTAGGGATGGGTAATAAATGCTGGCCTAGTTAGCGAAGCCCACATACCTTAAATGAATAAAAAAACTATTCACAGTAAAGATTGAAAATTTACTGTGGGAGAGACAGTTTTTGTGCAAAATTTTGGAACTGGATCTAGACGGGTTCCTGTTATAATTGTCTCTGAAAAGGACCTTTGTCATACCAAGTAGAAAACTGGATTGTTTGAAAACATGTGGATCATCTAAGAAGTAGAAAGACACTCCAACAACCAGTTACTCCACCTGAAATTGAAGTCTAGCCTTTCAACCCTGAGATGCCTGATCGACCTAGAATAGATATATCTGATGTCTCTGTTGAAGTAAATCATTCTGAACTGCCGTTGTCGAAGGATGTCCTTTATGCTACAGTCCCTGATCAAGTCGATCCATTGGTAGAATTTCAAGTCCTAGAACTAAGTCGTTTTAATCGAATTAAAGAACCACCTCCGCGACTTAATCTCTAATTGTCTGAGCTATGTATATTTGTATATGTTATGGATTAAGATATTCTTGTAATTAAGAGATGTTAAAAAAATTAATGGGGGAGAAATATAGTGATTGTAAGTAAAGCCTTTAATACTGTTTTAGGGATCACATAATTCTGTTAGGAAATCAGCCCCAAGCATGGGTAATCTTAGAGGCAGAGCTTTCTAGCCGTGGACCTGGTTCAAGAATGTAGCTTCATCAGGAGTCCTGTAAATATAGTCTACTATTTCTAATAAGAAACCTGTCTGGTACACCAAGTTTATTACAGGGCCATAACATTTGAGGGCGGAGGTGGTATTAATAGTCAGCGATTTCCCTTTGGAAGAGGTTGGCTGCAAGTGGATGGTAATTGCTCAGAGACCATCCACAGGTCTTGGAGATAGTTGACCTCAGCCATTGCCCTGTCAAAAAAGGGCTGAGGAATAAGAACGAAACAGCCAGGGTACATTCTCCAACTCATCACTTAGTGAAACCTTCTGGAAAATGCACCCTTGTGTGGACATTGGGTAAAGAGAGGAACAAGCTTGGTTCAACTGGTGCCCAGGAAAGGCCTCCCAATAGCATGGGCTCACAGATGAAGAATGATCACTGGGGTGAGATACTTGAGGATGGGGGTTTGCTCTGGGCTCCAGAATAAGCCACTGCCTTTGAGAATGGAGGGGTGGGAGTAGCAGGGGTGGGTGGGTGTGGAATGGATGGTGAATAAATTGGTGTTAAACAAAGGGTGGTCTCAGCAGAGTTCAAGCTGTGTTTAAAGCTAAAGGTGGACATTATATAATTTCTGTATTTATTCTCTTTACACTGTTCTTTTTTTATGAATCTGTCCGGCAGTTAGAAAAGGAATTTGGTTTTTGCATCATTGTGGTTTACCCCTTAATAGATATCCAACTAGGGACAGAACTTTGGCCCCAGTAAGGGGGTGTGAATGGAGGCCGGCAGACATGGGGAACTGGAAACTCCAGCCCGTAATTTTGCACAGCCGGCGTGTCTGTTTACCGGCACCATCCTGCCTCTGAGCTATTTTATTGGAGGCTGGATCAATGTTGGAATGCCTGCAATCTTCAGGGTAGCTTATTAAGCAACTGGAATTTTCCTGTTGGCATCCAGGCCCCCTGCATTGTAGGCAGTGACAGGGATTTTCCAGTCAGCCCTTGGGTTCCTACAGGCAGGAAAGAAGAGGCCAGCTGCCTGGAAGTGGCTTCCCTGCTGCTGTCCAGGGACCCAGCACTCTACGCAGGCTGAGAGGTCATCCCTGCCTGCATGGCTTCAGCTGCAGCCTCAGACTGCCTTGTAGAGGGGCTCCCCTGCCACCCAACAATGGTGGCCCATTTGAAAAAAACTTTTTCTATCTTAAAGGTAAAAAATGTTGGAGGCACCCTCTCTCTCTTACTTACCTTGAAAGGCCAGCTACTGCTTCTTCAGTGCTAGTGGGCCACAAAAGACCGCCCATCATCTTTAATTGATGGTGAACCCGTTCTCATTGGCTAATTTTTGGAAAATCTCCGATGAGTGACGGCTCTCCACAAAGTGTGGGCTTCTGACTCCCGTTTGCGAACATACGATCTACAAACATATGAATTTGGAGCTGCAGTAGGCCATTAGACCCCTTGAGCCTGCTGCGGCATTCAATAAGATATGGTGGATCTGACTGTGGCCTCAACTCCACATTCTGCCTAGCCCTGATAACCATTGACTCCCTTGATAGTCAAGAATCTATCTACCTCTGCCTTAAAAATATTCAATGACCCTGCCTCCACCGCTATCCGGGGAACAGAGTTTCAAAGATTCACAACCCTCAGAGAGAAAAAATTTGAGCCTGATGCAAGGTCCTGAAGCCAGCAAGGGAAGTCCTGGCCGATAACTCTTGTTTCTCTCTCCACAGATGCTGCCTGACCCACTGAGTATTCCTGGCATTTTCTGTTTTCATTTCCGATTTCCAACTTCTTCAGTTTTTGCTGCAACTCTTCGAATATTTTCCCACCCCGACCTCCTTGCTTTCATCCCCCAACTTCCTTACCCTCAGTCCGAACCAGACGCCACTCACTCTCTGTTCCCCCTTGAAAAAATTCTATCCCTAATTATCCTTGTTCAGAGGGCATTTTTAAGAGTCAACCACACTGCTATGGGTCTGGAGTCACATGTAGGCCAGGTAAGGACAGTAGGTTTCCTTCCCTAAAGGGCATTAATGAACCAGATGGGTTCTTATGACAATTGTTTCATGGTCATCATTAGACTTTTAATTCCAGATGTTTGTTGAACTCAGATTCTATCATATAATGTGGTGGAATTCAAACCCAGCTCCCCAGAGCATTATCCTGGGCCTCTGGATTACCAGTCCAGTGACAATACCACTCTGCCACCACCTCCCCACATGTGGGCTAGACACAACCAAAGTGCTGTTAGGGAGGGAGTTTCAAGCTGAGCTAAAGAGAATCATAAGAGGCCTATTCATGCCCACTATTCACAGAGTGGTTCAGACCAAGGCACCAGGTTATAGAACTAGTGAGAGGGATAGTGTTCAGCATGAGGATTTGAGCTGTGAGGGATCAGTCCAACAGCAAATGAGAAATCCGCTTTTAACAAGTAGCATTTACTGTTGTCTCTGGCACAGCTCAGCTTGAGAGAGGTGGGATGTGAAGTATCAGATAAACGGGGAAGCAAGGAGACCCCACATCTCAAACTGCAGGAAAGCTCAGTAATGAATTTACATAGACAGAATGCTGCAAAGAATGCAACATTTTTCAGTGTTGCCTCTGACTCTGCCTTAGGTAAGTATTGGATGTAGAATGAACTGAATGTAGGTCAGCTGAGAATATATATATTTATATATCTATATCTAGACATACATAAACTTGTGAGTTTAAGCAAAATGTGGCATTTTCTGAAAAGCAATTCACTCATAAACTTGGCATAAAGTGAATGGTAAGGGTTAATTACCTGAAAATCCTGTGCCTGCGATCAATATGGTTCAATTATTCCTGGGGCAGCATTTTAACATAGGGGAAGGGTTATGTTTAATCTCAAAGCTAAATATGTAACTATGACTGTTCATTGCATAAAACATAAGGATGTATGACTACAGTTACAGCCCCAAAGGATTACTTAATCTGTGCTGCAGGTTTCTAGAGAAGAATCTAAATGGTTCTGCAACCAGCTGCTTACTGAAGTCCAACTTTCATATGCTTCTGAGACATAATTGTTCCCTTGCATTTTGATTAGAGGTTAACCTTGCTTGACATGCTATTTTTCAAGGTTTTGGGAGCCAGCGATTCTCATGGAGTGAATGGTGCAGCAATGTCACTTAAACAAAAACAAAAATACCTGGAAAGACTCAGCAGGTCTGGCAGCATCTGCAGAGAGGAACACAGTTAACGTTTCGAGTCAGAATGACCCTTCAACAGAACTAAGTAAAAGTAGAAGAGGTGAAATATAAGCTGGTTTAGAGAGGGGGGTGGGGGGGGGGGGAGGTGGGGGGTAGTGGGACAAGTAGAGCTGGATAGACGGCCAGTGATAGGTGAAGACCAAAAGATGTCACAGACAAAAGGACAAAGAGGTGTCGAAGGTGGTGATATTATATAAGGAATGTGCTAATAAAGGGTAGAAAGCAGGACAAGCAAGGTACAGATAGCCCTAGTGGGGTGAAGGAATCGAAAAAGGCTAAAAGGTAGAGATAAAACAATGGTTGGAAATACATTTAAAAATAATGGAAATAGGTAGGAAAAGAAAAAACTATATAAATTATTGGAAAAAAGTGGGGGGATTGGAAAGGGGGTGGGGATGGAGGGGAGAGTTCATGATCTAAAATTGTTGAACTCAATATTCAGTCTGGAAGGCCGTAAAGTGCCTAGTCAGAAGATGAGATGTTGTTCCTCCAGTTTGCATTGAGCTTCACTGGAACATTGCAGCAAGCCAAGGACGGACATGTGGGCATGAGAGCAGGGTGGAGTGTTGAAATGGCAAGCAACAGGGTGGTCTGGATAACGCTTGCGGACAGACCAAGGTGTTCTGCAAAGCGGTCACCTAGTCTGCGTTTGGTCTCTCCAATGTAGAGGAAACCGCATTGGGAGCAACAAATGCAGTAGACTAAATTGAGGGAAGTGCAAGTGAAATGCTGCTTCACTTGAAAGGAGTGAAGCTCAACGCAAACTGGAGGAACAGCATCTCATCTTCTGACTAGGCACTTTACAGCCTTCCGGACTGAATATTCAGTTCAACAATTTTAGATCATGGACTCTCTCCTCCATCCCCACCCCTTTCCGACCACCCCGCACCCCCCCCCCCACCCTTTTCCAATAATTTATATAGATTTTTCTTTTCCCACCTATTTCCATTATTTTTAAATGTATTTCCAACCATTGTTTTATCTCAAACTTTTAGCCTTTTTTGATTCCTTCACCCCACCCCACCCCAACTAGGGCTATCTGTACCTTGCTTGTCCTGCTTTCTACCCTTAATTAGCACATTCCTTAGATAATATCACCACCTTCAACGCCTCTTTGTCCTTTTGTCTGTGACATCTTTTGGTTATCTCCACCTATCACTGGCCCTCTATCCAGCTCTACTTGTCCCCCCACCACCCCCACCCCCACCACCCCCTTAAACCAGCTTATATTTCACTTCTCTTCTAGTTTTATTTAATTTTGTTGAAGAGTCATTCGGACTCGAAACATTAACTGTGTTCCTCTCCGCAAATGCTGCCAGACCTGCTGAGTTTTTCCAGGTATTTTTGTTTCTGTTTTGGATTTCCAGCATCCGTAGTTTTTTGCTTTTATCTTAATGTCACTTAAACACTTTGTTTGGTCTGTTCAGCGGGCTTGTGCTGATAATAAATTTCAAGAAGACCACTTGACGTCAAGATGAAGCTGGGATGTCCAGGAGGGAGGTAGCGGATGTTTTGTCAGGAGAATAAACGCAACATGCTTAACTAGAATTGTATGTGTGTCTTGTGGTAAAGCTGGTGGAAAATGATTATGGGACCAAGGTAATTGGACAGCGCATGGCACATGGTGGTACTCAATCGAGGCAACTAAGACAACACTGTGAAGGTAAACACTCGTTAGTGCACATGTTAACAGAAAACATTTTCATTTCCCACTTGACCGCTGTCTGTCAGCTCTTTGAAAGAGCTATCCAATTAGATACACTCTCCTGCTCTTACCCTGTAGCTCCGCAATTTTTTTCCATTTCAAGTGTCCGTCCAGCTCCTTCTGTGCTGTAACAGTTCTGCAATTATGTGAACTCCCTTCTGAAAGTTACTGCTGAATCTGCTTCCACCACCCTTACAGGCAGTATATTCCAGGTCACAACTGACTATGTAAAAATACATTTTTCCTCATCTCTTCCCTTGGTCGTGTGCCAATTATCCTAAATCTGTGTCCTTTTAGTTATCGGTCCTACGGTTGATGAGATGTTATTTCATATTCATTATTAGTAATGCATCATTGTCAATTCGACTGTGCCACAAAACAATTTGTTCATCTTATGAAAGTCAAAGCAGAAAATATGGCCTGATTTTCCATTTCAAAACTGTTGTAGATGAGGCAAACAGGTCTCCGTGTGCATGTCAGAGGTCGTATAAATGAAGCAAATACCGTTGGCGGTCTATCAGTAATGGTTCTCAAACCACTCATAACATCTCATCAAAGGTATCAGAGGTGTTCAAAATTAAGAACGGAGTAGATAGGGAGAAAATGTTCCCATTGGTGGAAGAATCGGGAACCAGAAGGTCACCGATATTTAAGGTGATTGTCAAAAGAAGCAATGGCAACTACCAGAGAAAAACTTTTTCAAGCAGCAAGTTGTTAGGATCTGGAATGAACAACCTGAAAGGATGGTGGAGGCAAATTCAATCGTGGCTTTCATAAGAGACTTCGATCATTATCTGAAGAGAGAAAAATTGCAGGGGTAAGGGGAAAGGGCAGGGGAGTGGCACTAGATGCATTGTTCTTGCAGTGAGCTGGCACATACATGGTTGGCCGAATGGCCTCCTTTTGTGCCGCAACTGTTCTATGATTCTATGATAAAGGATATTCTCCAGGATAGTCTGCTGTACCAGTCACCCACAACTAGAGGCAGGGATTTACGTCCCAAGATTTTTATTATGTCATGAAAGTTCACCTATCAATTTTTGGAAGGTTGTTTCCTTAGTTTCCATTTGGGTTTCTGAACAACACATTATGCTGTGGAACTAATTCATGATATTGAGAAAAAGTGATTCTGTCTTCTTTCCCCAGCTGAACACCACTTGTAGGAGCAACAAGGTGACAAAGATAATCATTAAAAAGGAAAAAGTGATTCCAATGCTTTCTACCTCAAATTGGATCCAGATGGTTTTCTTTCTCTCTCCCTTGCGCGCGCAGGATGTTAAGTAAATAAAAAATTGCTCCAATTTGGCTCAGGGAGATAAATTTGCAACTCATTTTCCAAGTAATTTTCCTAAATCAAGCCTCTCCAGTTATTCCAAGGAAGTGTCAAGTAGAGTTTTATTCCTGCTCCACAAAGTGTTTCAACATGACAATGTGGAATTCGGTCTCATTGTTATGTATCAAGTCAAATTCTGGAGCTTTTTACTCACGTTGGAACCGTTTAGGCCTTTCAGCTTCTGAGACAATTCTCACTGAACCTTTCAAAAGGACAATCCTCAGGGATGGAGTAACATATTAAGGATATCAATCTCCCACGTAAATAATTGGCTCCTGAGAGCATTGGAAGAATTCCTCCTATCATGGATTCGTTGGGGAGCTGTGCTAATTTAATTCGGATTGCGCTGATGTTCCCTGGGAAGTTGTGACTGTGAGAATCTATGAGGAAGGAGGGTTTCATCTTGGTAAACCATTTCATGGTTTCAGATTGAACCCAGGCCGGGCCTGCCTACACGCTTCTCAATTATGATCAATTCATTCAAAACAGGTCAAAGTGAAGTACCTTCTGTTGCCTAAGGCAAACAGGAACTCACATTTTTAGGGATGTGATCAGATCATTTCCTATCAGCTTCACCACAAGGCACACATTTAATTCCTCTGACATAATGGAAAGGAGCAGTCCAACATTTCAGTCGTTATCCAGTGAATACCTCTTCCTATTAATGGCATTTCAGAACTTTTGTTTAGCTGAAGTCAGGATGGAACTTGGAGGATCTGATGGGAGTCTGGCAGTTAAGAACAATGGATATGAAGTTGTGGATTGTTTGGAATGTAGGAATAGGGGTTAGTGTTGGGGGCCCATGCTTTCCCTGATATATATTAAAGACCTACACCTTGGTATACTGGAACAATTTCAAAGTTTGGCAATGATATGAAACTTGGAAGTATTGTGAACTGTGAGGTGAATAGTGTAAAACTTCAAGGGACATGGACAAGTTGGTGGAATGGACAGGCAGGTGAAGTTCAATGTGGAGAAATGTGAAGTGATTCATTTTGGTAGGAAGAACATGGAGAGACAATATAAAATAAAGGATGTAGTTCCAAAGGGGTGCAGAAGCAGAGGGGCCTGGGTGTATATGTGCATAAGTCATTGAAGGTGGCAGGACAGATTAAGAGAGCAGTTAACAAAGCATACAGTATCCGAGGCTTTACTAATAGGGGCACTGAGTACAAGAGCAAGGAGGTTATGCAGAACTTGTATACAAGAATAGTTTAGCCTCAGCTGGAATATTGCATCCAGCTTTGAGCGCCACATTATGTGAAGGCATTGGAGAGGATGCAGGAAAGATTCACTAGAATGGTTCCAGGGATGGGGAACTTCAGTTATGAAGATAGATTGGCGAAGCTAGGACTGTTTTCCTTGTAGAAAAGAAAGCTGAGAGGAGATTTGATGGATACGTTCAAAATCATAAGGGGTCTAGAGAGTAGAGAGGGAGAAACTGTTCCCATCCAGGAAAGGATCAAGAACAAGAGGACACAGATTTAAAATAATTGGCAAAAGAAGTAAAGGTGACCTGAGAAAAAAAACCTTTTCACGCAGCAAGCGGTCAGTGTATGGATTGCACTGCCTGAGAGTGTGGTGGAGGCAGGTTCAATTGAAGCATTCAAAAAGGAATTAGACTGTTATCTGAAAAGGAAGAATTTGCAGGGTTACAGGAAGAAGGCAGGAGAATGGCACTAAAGGAATTGCTCATTTGGAGAGCTGGTGCAGAGACAATGGGCTGAATAGCCTCCTTCTGCACTGTAACTATTTAGTGACTCTGTGATTCTGTAGGAGGAGGCTATCCAGCCCCTTCAGGTCAAGCCTGGCTAATCTATATCTTAACTCCATCCATCCACCTTGGCTTAATATCCCTTAATTCCCTTATCAAGAAAACTTTATCAATCTTAGTTTTAAAATTGTCAACTGATCCCACAGCCTTGAGTGAAAGAGTTCCAGATTTCCACTACTCTTTGTGTGAAGAAGTGCTTATTGACCCTGAATAGCCTAGCTCTAATTTTAAGTTTTTGCCTAATTGTTCTGGACTACGCACCTCCGCCACCCCCGCCTCCCCCCCCGCACCCCCCCCCCCCAACCCCACCCCCCCGCCCCCCGCCCCCCCAATCGATGGGAGTTTTGTTTTCTCTCTATCTACTGTTTAAATCCTTTAACCATCTTAAACATCCCAATTAGATCAACCCTTAATCTTCTGGCTTGGCTGATGGGGTGCATGGATCCTTTAAAAAGTGCCTGTGTTAATTCTATGATGTATTTCATGGCAGAAGAGTCAGCAATGGTAGAAAGCTAAGATCTGTAAGTTGGGCTGGAGAGTTACAAGTTCTGAAACTGGGCATTGGATATAATGATCTGCATTAAAATTATGCACAAAGCTATCCCATATAAATGTGTTCATTAATTTTATCCTAACTTTCGAACATTTTAAAGAAAGCCTATACCTAGGAACCCTAACCTTGCTGGCTATAGGTGGAAATGATTTACTTTCTGTTATTTTGATGTATTTTGGTAGGAGAATTCAAGCTGCTGAGAAAGTTTCTTAACATCATTGGATCATCTGAGTTTAGATCTAGGTTTATTGGAGGAAGAAAAAGAGACTGCAAGTCATTAGCTGAATGAGGTTTAGGGTCATAGAGTTATAAAGATTTGCAGCAAGGAAAGAGGCCCTTCAGCCCATCATGTCCACGTCAGTCATCAAGCCCCCATCTACTCTAATCTCATTTTCCAGAACTTGGCACGTAGCCCTGTATGCAATGGCATTTCCAGCATTCATCTAAATACTTCTTAAATGTTGTGAGGGTTCCTGCCCCTACCACCCTTTCAGGCAATGAGTTCCAGATACCCCCCACCATCTGGGTGAAAAAATCTTTCTTCAAATCCCCTCTACCTCCTGCCCCTTACCTTAAATCCATGCCCCCTGGTTATCGACCCCTTCAATAAGGGGTTTAAGCTTTTTCCTGTCTACCCTGTCCATGCCCCTCATAATTTTGTACACCTCAATCAGCACCCCGCACCCCCCCCCCACCCCACCCCCACCCCTCCTCAGCCTTCTCTGTTTTAAGGTTTCATGGTGTCTCTGCTCTTGTCTAATGCCACTAAATAGTTGACACCGAGCAAATTAATTGGGGTAATATCTTGGTTCATGCCAGTCATCTAGATTGCAAAATATAAAGAAGGAACCTTGTTATACAATACCTTTCACATCTTCAAGACATTCCCAAGTGCTTCACAGGCAAAGCATTGCTTTTAAAATGTATTCACTGTTATTATATAGGCAGACGTGGCAGCCAATGTTTGCACAGTGGACTTCTATAAACAGTAAACGAATGCACGGACAGTTAATCTGCTTCTGCTTGAGGCAGGAATGTTGGAAAGAGCACCTTCCAGCTCTTCAAATATTCTTACTGAACATTCAGCTGAACAGGGAGACTGGGACTCATTCAATGCCTTATCTAACTTACAGCTCCACAGATAATACAGCACTGCGTCAGTACCACAAGCATTGAACGAAGTTAGTGAGACTTGAATCTACCTTTAGTTTAGAAGCAAGGCTGCTACCTATGGAATCAACTTGATACCTTTTTTTTAATTCCTTCATGAGATGTAGGCATCATCGAGTCAACCATATTGCTGTGGGTCTGGAGTCACATGTAGGCCAGACCGAGTGAGGACTGTAATTTCCTTCCCTAAAGGGCATTCGTAAACCAGATGGGTCTTTACAAAAATCAATGAAAGGTGTCATGGGTCACCATTGCTGATAATAGCTTCACATTCCAGATTTATTAATTGAATTTAAATTCAGTTAGCTGCCAAGGGATTTGAGCCCATGTGCCCAGAACATTAGCCTGGGCTTCTGGGTTACTAATCCAATGACATTACTATTACACCACCATCTTCTTATTTCTCAGTCCGTAGAGAATGAGACTTGTCATAGAACCTTTAATTATGCCTGCTGTTGGCCTGTACTGCAAAATTAGTGAGTAGAATGCAAGTAATTTACCTTTAACACACCTCAAAATAAATTGCTGGCATCTAAGTTATGTGTTTATAATCGCTGATGTTGGTTTATTCATTGATTGGTTAAATTTCATAGACCTTAAAGGTTACAGGTTTAACCCTCAGCCTGTGCTGTGTCAGTTGATTTTAAGTGGGGTGACATATGTTGCAATTGAGCTTCGTATTCATGATTTCTACAGAGGGAAAACAGCCAGCATTCCTACTCCTAATCTATAGTTGCATGTAGGCCAGACCAGATGAGGACAGCAGATTTCCTTCCCTAATTATTCCAATAGTGAACCAGATGTGTTTTTAAGACAATCAATGATAGTTGTCTTGGGCACCATTACTGAGACTAGAAAGGGAAATCATGCTCAACTAATTCATTAAAGTGAAAGAGAAATTGTGTTTAACTAAATTAGGAACATAAGAGCAGGAGTAGGCCATTCAGCCCATTCAGCCTGCTCAGCAATTCATTATGATCATGGCTGATCATCCACTTCAATGCCTTTCCCCACACTATCCCCATATCCCTTAATGTCAATGGTATTTAGAAATCTGTCAATCTCTGCTTTAAACATACTCAATAACTGAACTTCCACAGCCCTTTGGGGTGGAGATTTCCAAAGATTCACAACCCTCTGAGTAAAAAAAATTCTCTTCATCTCGATCCTAAGTGGCTTGCCCATTATTTTGAAATTGTGTCCCCTACTATTAGAGTTCTTTGAGGAAGCAAAAGACAAGGTGAATAATGGGGGACCTGTAGGTGTGGCGGACTCAGCTTTCCAAAAGATATTTAATAAGGTGCCACATCAATGGTTACTATGCAAAATAAGAGCTCATAGTGTAAGGGGTAACAGCAGTTGGTAATGGCTGAGTTGTTTAAATCCCAGAGGGAAACTTGAACAACTGTCATAACCTATATTTTCAATTGGTATGTTTGAGTTGCAGCTCTGAGTTCAGGGATAAGACCATCAAGCCTCCAAAGGCTTTTTATATAAAACTAAATTAAACATTTATTAATTTAACAACAAATTAAACACAAACAAATGTCTACAAATTACTACCATAATAACTTTTAAACAAATCCCCAAATGAATCACTCCCAGGTAAATCTTCATCAAGGCAACAATAACCCATAGATTTTAAACAGACACCAGGCAAAGCACATTTGACGTTATGAATTCAAGATGAGGCTCCTTACAATTTGGTTCCTTTGCAGAGACAATTGTAGGCTTACAGGCTGGTTAGATCTTAAATGCCTCTGACTTATAAACACAAAGTCCTTTCTGTTTATACCTAGCCTTTCCCTTGAACATAAATTTTCCATGGTATCCTAGGCTTTTAACATCTTCTAGTCTCCCAGCTAGGTACAAGATTTCACCCATTCTTTTGAAAGGTTTATTTAAAAATGCAAATTGCTCCCTTGTTTCTAAACTTCTCCATGTTTAATAACCATTTCAAATCTACTTCTTTCTATACACCAAAGCACCCAGACTAGCTGGCTTTAATCCAATTAAGCCGCACACAGACACACACATAGACACAGGCCCCACTACAATTCCAATTTAAAGATAATTTCCAATAACATTATAGACATTAATATCTCTCATTGACAAACATATTAGCATGGATAAAGGATTGGTTAGCTAACAGTCAGCAGAGAGTAGGGATAAATGGGTCTTTTTTGAGTTGGCAAGCTGTAATTAGTGGAGTGCCACAGGGATTAGTGTTGGGGCCTCAATTATTTATAATGTATATCAATGACTTGAATGAAGGGACTGAATATATGGTAGCTAAATTTGCCAATGACATAAAGATAGATAGGAAAATAAGTTGTCACGAGGAGGTAAAGAGTCTACAAAGGGATATAGATAGGATAAGTGAGTGGGCAAAAAATTGGCAGATGGAGCATAATGTGGGAAAAAGTGAACTTTGCCACTTAGGCAGGAAGAATAGAAAAGCAGTATATTATTTAAATAGAGAGAAATTGCCGAACTCTGATGTTCAAAGGGATGTGGGTGTCCTGGCACACAAATCACAAAAGTTAGTATGCAGCGGAAGACAAATGGAATGTTGGCATTTATTGCAAGGGAAATCGTATATAAAAGTAGAGAAATTTTACTGCAGCTGTAACCTTGGTGAGGCCACATCTGCAGTGGCGTGTACAGTGTTGGTCTCCTTATTTGAAAAAAGATATAATTGCATTAGGAGCAATTCAGAGAAGATTCACTCAACTCACCCCTGGGGTGAAAGGCTTACCTTATGAAGAAAGGCTGAATAAGTTGGACCTATCGCCACTGGAATTTAGGAAAATGCGAGGTGATCTTATTGAAACATATAAGATCCTGAGGGGACTTGATAGGGTGAGGACTAGGCAGATGTATCCTCTTGTGGGAGAGACTAGAATTAGGTGACACAGTTTAACAATATGGGGTCTCTCAATAAAGATGTAGATAAGGAAAAAAAAAAACTTCTTTCAGAGGGTCATTAGTCTGTAGAATTCTCTTCCACAGAAAGCAATGGCTTGGTCATTGAATTTATTCAAGGCTGGGTTAAATGGGTTTTTGATAGACAAGGGAGTCAAGTGTTATGAAGGGAAGACAGCAAAATGGAGTTGAGGCCACAATTAGATTAGCCATGATCTTATTGAATGGCTGATCACATTCAAAGGGCCAAATAGCCTACTCCTGGTCCTAAGTACCTTGTTCCTATGTTCCCATGTTCCACCACTCTTCCGAGAAGAGTGTACGTTTGGAGTCCAGCAGTATAAAACAGATGAAGTGGTCATTTGTCTCTGAGCCATGAGGCCCTGAGCTCAAGTCTCACTCCAGGGCTTGAGCACAAAATTCCAGGCTGATGCTGCAGCGCAGTACTGAGGGAGTGCTGCACTATTGGAGGTGTCATCTTTCACATGAGATGTTAAACCAAAGCCTCATCTGCCTGCTCAGCTGGCTGCAAAAGATCCTGTGGCAATATTTCAAAGAAGAGCAGGGGAGTTATCTCTGGTATCCTGGCCAATATTTGTACCCCAATCAGAATCACAAAAACAGATTATCTGGCCATTATCATATGGCTGTTTGTGGGAGCTTGCTGTGCGTAACTTGGCTGCCATGTTTCCTCCATTACAACAGTGACTACGCTTCAAAAGTACTTCATTGGCTGTAAAAGGCTGAGCCATCAGGTGCTCGTGAAAAGTGCTTTATAAATGCAAGTCTTTCTTTTCAATACAAATTCAAATTCTTTCTAATGCACCGTCCTGAAGCTCAGCATCACTCCTGTTCATAGATGTACATTGACAACATGAGTGACATGTAATCACATTGTCAAGATACATGCAGCTGTCACGGGGACATATGGAAAGACTGTATCTGGGCAATGTGAATACTACAGGTGTTGCTGTAGTGCCCTCATAGTTTTCTCCATAACCATCCTGCTTCTGGAATTGGCATTGTTGTACTGCTATTGCATGGAACATGGAAGTTCAACAAATGGGTTCATCAGCCTTGTCTTCTAGGAACTAGACTTCCTTTCAATAAATTCCTCGAAATGAAGGAATCATGAAGATGCCTGGATAGTAGGCATTGACAAGCGTGATCCTGTGCAGCTGGCCACAAGCCATTGGCACATTTAGCCAGCAGAAGTCTTTCATGTTTATTCGCACAAGCAATAATATAGTGCTTCACACTTTTTGGGAAGTGGAAATTATTATTTTCTTTGAAGACTTTCTGTCTTTTTAGCTACAAAAATATGGGAGATGGTGGGGGTGGGGGAGGTGGAAAGCTGCCTGACTGAAAATTGTGTCAATCCACCCAGAAACAAAGGCCCTGCTCACTTTCCGACTGCAGTGGGAATTCAGCACAGTCCGAGGATGGACATGTTGGGTGACCTATGGCCAGAATATGGGGGCGAAGCTGTTGGAGGGCGATGGTCATGTGATAGAACTTTCTGGAATATGTTCAACCAGAGCTGCCAATGCTGCCAGGTGGTGTAGACATTCACTGCTTCCCACTATTCTACTGATAACCCTATTCTCTTGTTATCATCAGCTGGAGACAATGCCACACTGAAGGGCTGGTGATAGCTTCTTTGCCGGATTTAGGCCTCGTTAGACACTGTTTCTTGGTATATTCCAGATTGCTGAGGTTTGTCTACAAGTATTTCAGTTTGGGCTTCTTCACTTAAGCTAGTCAACGCATTTGGCTTATTTGGAAATTGCAGTCCAATTCTCTCTACACCCTTGACTTCAGGCTGTGTGCCAGAGTGGGACAGGCCTCACCTTAATGCCTTAAAGAAGGGCTTGGCACATCCCAAAAGTGTACTAAACTTAGCTGAAGTGAGGTGGGCATATAGGCACTAGTTGAGGAATCCCACGTCAACCATGGTTACAACAGTGTTAAATGGTAAAATAAAACACTTGAGTTTGAGGGAAGCAATACAAAAGCAACACATGATCTGACCTTTCAGAATGAAATGATAGCTTTGAATATTCGTATATGTTAGCTGGATTTTAAAACTAATATAAAGGATTGCGGCAAAATTCTCTTTTTGGCTGCATCACATCAAACAGAAGCAAAAATTGAAAGAAGTTTAACTAAGTTATAGAACTGGTAAACATGGAGCTATTCTGAGATAACTAACAGGATAAATCATCAATGTTAATTGATAGATGAGGTGGCCAGGAACCGGGAAACTTAGTACGAGATGAAAACAGACTGTTATGTTTGAAATCCACAGGGAAGCTTTAACCATCTTTCAAGATAACTTGCAACTGGCCCAAAATAATGACACCAAAAAATGTTGGATAGAGGCCTTGGTCAGAAGCTTTTGGAATTGCTTTTAGTTTTAGGTATTGCACCTCAAGTTAGAGATATGAGCCTCAGAGGGGATGCAGCACAGATTAATCAGAATGATATCAGGACTTGGAGGGTTATATTTTGAGGACAGCTTGCATTAACTTGGCATAAATGCCCTTGAGTTTATTAGATTGTGGAGCACATTGTAGAACCATAAAGCGCAGATGGAAGCCCATCAACCCACTGCCTCTGTGCCAGCTCTTTGAAAAAGCTATCCAACACCCAGGATGATACCAAGATTGAGGGACTTCACTTACTTGGGAGAAGACTTGAGAATCTGCGATTGTTTTCATTAGAGAGAAAAGGTTAAGGGGAGATTAACAAAAGTGTTCAAAATTATAGGGGTTTTGATAGAGTAAGTTGTTGTATTTCAGAGACACCATGAAAAAAGAAAATTCAAGTCCATTCTAGGAATGAACGGAGTGCACATTCCCCTCAGAAGGAACGGGGCAAGTCCACAGTATCCAAAAAATCAGAAGAGTTGTTACTAAAGAGAAACGCAACTCGGAGAAGTGAAAAAAATGAATCAAATGGAGATAACCAAGAACCAGAAGCACAGAGTACTACTACCATTCCTCCAAATATGACAGACTGAGATGTGGGAGAACCGTCAAGCCTCGAGACCGTCTGAATTTGTAAAGTCAGAAACTTGAGATGGGGGAGCAGGGATAGCAAGTAAACATTGTATCATAAATAGTTATACTCCTTTGGAAAAGAAAGGGGAGGTGTTGTATTATGCTGTTAGTGCCTGCATGCCACTGTAATGTAAAGGTGCTCAGCAGAGCAAGGGTTAATGTGGGACTGGAGAATAGCACCACCCATGGTATGATGTAGAAAGTCACATGGTAATAGACTGAGAGAACAGTCTAGAGAGAACAGTGTGGAACCAGCCTGCATGGAGGTAACACTACCATGCATGACCATACCTTTGATCTGTAAACAGACTATCTATAAAGACTACCAATAAAGGTTCAGATTTAAACATACAAGTCTCAAGATTTCATCATTTGGACACCTAAAGAATCCATAATACAACATAGATAGGGATAAACTGTTTCCATTGGCAGAAGGATTGGTAAGCGTTGGTACAGATTTAAGATAATTTCCCATAACTTTCAAAAGGAAATTGGATATATAGTGAAAGGGAGAAATTTGAAGGGCTATCAGGTAAGAAGGGTTCAGTGGGGCTAATTGGATAGCTCTTTCAAAGAACTAACACAGATACAATGAGCTCAATGGCCTCTTTCTGTGTTGTAAGAATCTATGTTTTAAAATAAAGCTTTTGCCCATGTAGTTGTGGCTGTGGTTTATTCTAAAACTCTAAAGAAACCCTGGGTTTCGGACACAAACCAAAGGCTCACCAAAAAGTGCACTTCTTATGCATATCAGACCATGACACTAGTAAGGAATGAGGGCATTCAACAGGAATGTATTCCCGTATGTTTAAATACCTACCGCAGTGTAGTGTTTCCAGCTGTATTGCAATGTGGCAAGTCCCAAAAAGACAAGTTCTAAACTTGTACAGTCAGCTGCAACAGTTGAATTAACCTCACATTTAACATACAAATCACCTCACCAATATTCAGGATAAAATTATGACCATAATTATTGATGAACGAGTGCTCTCGTACGCTGAAAAGTGTCAGAATAGTTAACAAATTTATATCTCGGCAGACAAAACAAGAAAAGATTTAAAAGTCCACACGCATGTAATTAAACATCAGTGGCAAATGTTTTCTTTTAACTGTCATTGTGTTCCACTGATTCACTTTCAAAATTAACCAAAAATGTTTGTTTAAGGTCTTTTTCAAATTGGTTTTGAAGTGTGTGAGAAATTATATGTGAAATTCTCTAGTGATGTGGTCACACCAGTTGCAGTTTTGTGAAGAGGACCCAGATAACAAATGTTTCATGGCATTATAGAATTTTACATAATACTGTCTTATGTGAGCGGCTTTAAAGAGAATATACAAACAAAGGAAAGTCCACATAGTTGCCTCAGTTGAAGATTGTCCTGCCTCACTTTCTAGAAGACGGTTAAGTGATCAACAAATTTTCCTAACCAGCATTGCCTTTTATAAAAAGGTTCATCTAATTGAATATGAACTATGCTTTTATTATATTTTATTTATATTATGTTTATTATATTTTCAATTACTTGGATCGATTGGAGAAGTTAGAACTGTTTTCCTTGGAGAAGAGAAGGTTGAGAAGAGATTTGATAGAGGGACTCAAAGTCACGGGGTGTCTGAACAGAGTAGATAGGGAGAAAGTGTTCCCTCTAGTAGGACGATTGAGAACAGAATTAAGGTAAAAAGCAAAACACTGCAGATGCTGGAAATCTGAAATAAAAACAGAAAATGCTTGAAACACTCAACAGGTCTGGCAGCATCTGTGGAGAGAGGAACAGAAGAGTTAACATTTCAAATCCATATGACTCTTCTTCAGATTTAAGGTAATTGGCAAAAGAAGCAATGGAGGCATGAGGAGAAATGTTCTCACACAGCGAGTGGTTAAGTTCTGGATTGTGTTACCTGGGATTGTGGTGAAGGCACGTTCAATCGAGGCATTCAAGGGAGAATTGGATTGTTATCTGAAAAGTAAGAATGTGCAGAATTACAGGGAGAAGACACGGAATGGCACTAGGTGAATTGCTCATTCGGAGAGCCTGTGCAGGCACGATAGCCTCCTTCTGTGCTGTAAACAATTCTGTAATTTATAAATATCATATTGAGCCTAATTCTGTGTGTCACACTTTGAGGAAGGATGTCAAGGCTTTGGAGAAAGTGCAGAAGAAATTTATCAGAATGGTACCAGAGAGGATTCAGTTAGAGACCAGAGAAGCTATAAGACCATAAGACATAGGAGCAGAAATTAGGCCAATTGGCCCATCGTGTCTGCTTCAATCATAGCTGATACGTTTCTCAACCCCATTCTCCCGCCTTCTCCCTGTAACCTCCGTGTAAGATCCCCTTACCATTCAAGAACCTAACTATCTTGGTCTTAAATACACTCAATGACCTGGCCTCCACAGCCTTCTGTGGCAATGAATTCCATAGATTCACCACTCTCTGGCTAAAGAAGTTTATCCTCATCTCTGTTCTAAAAGGTCTTCCCTTTACTGAGGCTGTGCCCTCGGGTCCTAGTCTCTCCTACTAATGGAAACATCTTCCCCATGTCCACTCTATCCAGGCCTTTCAGTATTCTATAAGCTGAGTCTGTTCTCCTTAGAGGAGAGAAGGTCAATCAAATTGCTCAAAATCATGAAGGGCTTTTGATAATATAGCTAGAGACAAACTGTTTCTGCTGGCAGGAGTGTCAGTAACCTGTGGAAACAGATTTAAAATAACTGACAAAAAATTTGGGGGTAGATGAGGGGAATTGGTTTTACTCAGTGAGTTGCTGTGGAATATGTTGCTTGAATGGGTGCTGGAAACTGATTCAATAGAAACTTTCAAAATGGAATAGGATAAGAATTGAAATGAAAAAAACTTGGAGGGCTTTGAGGAAAGAGCGGGAATGGGGGGGCGGGGGGAATTGGGACTAGCCGGATAGTTCTTTCAGCACCTTCAACTACCCGATTCAAGCTACAGGAACTCTGATGAGGGTCGGTTAAGATTTGGATATGCACTGGTTAATTGCCATAATACTTTAAGAATGGATGGGATATAAAAAGTTAATTGGCTCATCAAGCTGGAAAGCTATCTCTATCACTATCATCCCCTGATTTTATATATTTGATACTCCATTAGGAAAGACTGTACAGACCCAGCATGCATTGCACAAGTGTTGCCAAATGAGACTTTGCATTCTGATATCCTGATGGACTTAGCTCATGGTTTCTTTCATATTTAAGGCATATTCCCTTCTACAAGTAGTCTTGAAAGACTTACAGGCCAATGTTGTATACCTCTCAGGCTTCCATTCCGGCAACAGCTCGATTTTAAAATTATCATCCTTCGTTCAAATCCCTCTACGGCCCAGAGTTCCCCACACCCCAATCCATCTCTGTAACCTTGTCCAGCCCTAGAGTCCTCCGAGATCTCTGCTCTCCTCCAATTCTGGCATCTTGCACATCCCAGGTTTGCATTGCCTCATCATTGGCAGCTGCACTTCTCTTCCCTACCCCTCATCTCTGCCTTCAAAAGTTCCTTAAAAGCTACATCTTTGAACTATCCTATTAAGTATCGAATTTTGCTTGATAATGCTCCTGTTAAGCACCTTGGGACGTTTTACGCCTTTGAAGGCGCTTTATAAATGCAGCTTGCTGTTGTCACTGAGGTGCATCTCCTACAGATAAGTGTATATTCCTTTGTCGGGCAAACCACTGAGAGGACAGAGTTAAACTTTTTTGGATGGTGTTGACTTGAGCCATATCACCATTACTTGCTAAAGACAGGAGGAATTTCCTGGCCGCAGGCTGTGTCTAGTTTCATATTCTGTCCGAATGTCATATCTCAAATTACAGCAAAATATGTGCTGAAAAACCCCTCCTGTTAGACGGTCACACAGCATCAGGAACTGGGTTTTCCTCTGTCCTGATATTTAATGTGGTCATTACCCAAAGTATTTGCTGAACATCTGTAATGTCTTCTGGATATTTTCCACCATCGCTTTCGCTAACTTGCAAATTTCTGCTCTGCATTCAGGATAATGGGATTTAATGATTAATATCCCAAGATGAACCACTCTGTGGGCAGAATCAAATGGAAAAAGCACCAGAGTGGAATATTCTTTATCAATGCTGCAATAAAGAAAGAACATGCGTTTATATAGCACCTTTCATGACCTCAAGATCTTCTGAATCACTTCCCAATGAGTGGAGTACTTCTTGAAGCGTAGTCACTGTTGTAATGTAGGCAACACAGCAGCCAATTGCCACAAGCAAACTCCAAGAAACGGCGATGAAATAAATGCCCCGATAACCTGTTTTAGATGTTGGTTGCGGGATAACTATTGGTCAGGACACTGGGAGAACTCCCCTGCTCCTCGAAATTGTGCAATGGGATCATTTGTGTCCACCCAAGAGAGCAGACAGGACTCTGCTTTAATGTCTCATCAGAAAGACTGCTCCTCTGACAGTGCAGCACCCCCAAAGAAGGTGCCTTCTTTCAGAGGAGACATTAAATTGAGGTCCCATCTGTTCTGGCAGCACCTGTGGAGAGAGAAACAGAGTTAACGTTTCAAGTCTGTATGACTCTTCTTGCTGTTTGAGGGAGTTTGGCGTAGACAAATTGACCCCTGTGCTCTCTTACTCTACAACATTGACTACATATCAAAGCAAGTGAAACTCTGTCACTAGAAGGGCTCAAAATTGATAAGGGGGAAGTGTTGAATAGACTGTTGGTACTTAAAGTTGATAAGGCATCGGGGCTGGGCGAGATGCATCCAAGGATATTGAAGGAAGTGAGAGTAAAGATTGCAGGGGCACTGGCCATAATTTTTCAGTTTTCCTTAGACTCAGGGGAGGTGCCAGAGGGCTGGAGAATTGCAAACATTCAGCCCTTGTTCAAAAAAGGTTGTAAGGATAAGCCCAACAATTACAGACCAGTCAGTTTAACATTGGTGGTGGGCAACATTCTAGAAACAATTATTCCGGATAGAATTAGAAGTCGCATGGAAAAATATGGATTAATAAGAAAGAGTCAGCATGGATTTCTAAAGGGAACATCATGTTTAACTAACCTGCTGGAGGTTTTTGAAGAGGTAACAGAAAAAGTCGATGAGGGTAATGCCGTTGATGTGGTGTACATGGACTTTCAAAAGACATTTGATACAGTGCCATACAACAGACTTATTGGAAAAGTTATTGCTCATGGAATAAAAGGGACAGTAGCAATGTGGATACAAAATTGGCTGAAAAATAGGAAGCAGAAAGTAATGGTCAGTGGATATTTTTCGGGCTGGAGGAAGGTTTCTGGTGGAGTTCCCCAAGGGTCAGTATTGGGACTCTTGCTTTTCCTGATATATATTAATGATCTGGATTTTGATGTTCAAATCACAGTTTCAAAATTTGTGGATGATGGGAAGCTTGGGAGTGTTGTAAATGGCGAGGAGGACGGTGTAGAACTTCAAAAGGACGTAGACAAGTTGGTGGAGTGGGCAGATAGGTGGCAGATGAAGTTCAATGCGGAGAAACGTGAAGTGATGCATTTTGGTAGGAAGAACATTGACAGACAATATCAAATAAGGTGTGAAATTTTGAAAGGGGTGCAGGAGCAGAAAGACCTGGGTGTATATGTGCATAGATCATTAAAGGTGGTAGGGCAGGTGGAGAGAGCAGTTAATAAAGCATATAGTATCCTGGGCTTTATTAAGAGGGGCATAGACTACAAGAGTAAGGAGGTTACGCTGAATTTATATAAGACACTCGTTAGACCTCAAGTATTGTGTACAGTTCTGGGCACCACATTATAGGAAGGATGTGAACACATTGGAGAGGGTGAGAAGAGGTTTACAAGAATGGTTCCAGGGATGAGAAACGTCAGTTACAAAGATAGATTAGAGAGGTTGGGACTGTTCTCCTTGGAGAGAAGAAGGCTAAGAAGAGATTTGATAGTGATGTTCAAAATCATGAGGTTGCTGGACAGAGTAGATAGGAAGAAGCTGTTCCCGCTTGTAAAAGGATCAAGAATGAGAGGGCACAGATTTAAAGCGATTTGCAAAAGAAGCAAATGTGACATAAGAAAAAACTTTTTCACAGACCGAGCGGTTCTGGTCTGGAATGCACTGCCTGGAAGTGTGGTGGAGGCAGATCCAATCAAGGCATTCAAGAGGACATTAGATAATTATTTGAATAGAAACAATGTACAGGGGTACGGGGAAAAGGCAGGGCAATGGCACTAGATCATTATGCTTATTTGGAGATCCAGTGCAGACAGGATGGGCTGAATGACCTCCTTCTGTGCCGTTAAAATTCTGTGATTCTGTGAAGTGCTTCATTGGCTTTAAGTCCCTCTGTGATATCCTTAAGTTGTGAAAGGCACTATAGAAAGGCAAGAAGAGTTAATATGGGATTCCCAACCTTCATTGCAGAGATGTAGCTAACACTGAGTTACACCTTTTATTTGGTTCCTGATAAAGAAGGTATTGCAAATTGAATGATCTGCTAACCATTTGGCTATAATATTAAACAAGATTGTCTCTCTCCCCTATGTTGTTCCTGGCTCCATGGTGCCAACTGAGTCTGCTACTATATCACAACCATTCCAGAGTTTGCACTGGAAATATTACCAGGGCCTGTGGAATTATGCTGAAAATGTGGGAATAGCTGTGGATGTTCACAGTAACAAACATGTGGGATATCTACCCAAAAATATAGACTGGGTTTTCCATATTGTGGTAAGGTAGTCCCAATGTGGAGTTTCTGCATACCCTTCCCACCCTAACACAGCCTTGTTCCATCTTCCTGGGTCAGATTTCATTCATTATGCACGGTAAGCTCCAGGACTGATCATTACCATCAGGAGAAAGCCAAAATTGTCACCATGTAAAATCCAAACTGTTCAGCAAGGGAAATGAGGTCTACAGAAGGGAAGCTCATTGGGTGAAACTGGAGGAAAAGGAGGCCTCTCCCTCCCCATTTGAGTACATCGGTACTACCATCACTGCAAGTCCAAGGTTACTGCCATCTTTCCCCACAACTTCAAGCAGCAGTAAGGCAACTGGACCAGAGATAAGTGGCTTTGTACTTGTATTGTATCAGGCAAGGTTGGTTATCCCTTTCCTCCTGTGGTTGCTGATTGGTTGTCTAGGCCGTGGGTTCTTGGCTTTTCCCCACTGAGAACTTGGATTCTTAAAGATATGATGTTTTCTCTGAGCTACATTTTTATGATTTTCTTTTTCTTTTTGGTCTCTTTTTCAGCCCACGCTTTTTTTTAAAGACTGCTGATTCAGTCACGTGTGGACTTAGTTATCCTCAATTATAAGACTGGATCATATAGGCACCTCAAACCTGCTACGCCATTCGAAACTATTATGGTTGATCTTCAGCTTCAACTCCACTTTCCTATCCACTCTTCTTGATTCCCTAAGAGAACAAAAATCTGTCTATCTCAACCTTGAATATATTCAACAATGTTGCATCCAGAGCCCTCTGGGGTAGAGAATTTCAAAGAGTCACATCCCTTTGAGTAAAGAAATTTCTCCTCGTCATCTCTAAATGGTCAGCCCCTTATACTGAGACTGTGCCCTCGTGTTCTAGATTCCCTGACCAGGGGAAACAACCTTCCAGTGTCTACCTCGTCAAACCCCTTCAGAATCTTGTATGTTCCAATGACTTCACCTCTCATTCATCTAAACTCCAGAGAATTCAGGCCCAATTTACTCAGCCTATCATCATAGGGCAATCCTCTCAACCCATGGACCAATCTAGTGAGCCTTTGCTGTACCCCCTCCAATATAAATATATCCTTCCTTAGATTTGGAGACCAAAACTTCACACACAGTACTCCTGGTGTGGCCTCACCAAAACAATTGAAGCAAGACTTCCCTATTCTTGTACTCCAGTCACCTTGCAATAAAGGTGAACATGCTATTTGCCTTCTCAATTACTTGCTGTACTTGCTAACTTTCTGTATTCCTTTTACGAGTACACCCAAGACACTCAGAACATCAACATTCAGAAGTTTCACACCTTTTAAAAAATACTCTGTTTTTCTATTCTCACCACCAGAGTGAGTAACCTCACACTTCCCCACATTAAGCTCCTCCATCTGCCACCTTGTTGCTCACTCAATTAACCTTTCCATGTCTCTTTGCAGCAGGCTTGGCACTCGTTAAGGCTGCCCAATTTCAGGAAGGGTTTCTGAAGCCTGCATTAAGTTTCCTACTCGCATATTAAAGCAGAAGAAATAGGAGCAGGAGCAGGCCATTTGGCCCACCAAGCCTGCTCCTCCATTCAATAAGATCATGGCTGAACTGGTCTTGGCCTCAACTTCACTTTCCTGCATGTTCTCCATAACTTTTGACACCCCTGTGGGTCAAAAATCTGTCTAACTCATCTTTGAATATATTCAATGACTTGCCCTCCACTGCTGTCTGGGGTAATGACCCTCTAAGAGAAGAAATTCCTCCTCATCTCCATCCTAAATCAGCAACCCCTTATCTTTAAATTTTGCCCCTAGTTTTAGATTCCCTCATGAGGGAAAACATCCTCTCAGCATCTATCCTATCAAGCCCCCTCAATGAGTATAGGCCCAACCTGTTCAACCTTTTCTCATCCCAGGAATCAACCTTGTGAACCTCCTCTGAACTGCCTCTAATGCAAGTACATTACTTTTTAAATCAATAAATATTTGCAGGGCCTTACGCATTCTTTCACATGCAAACCTTAGATGTACTTATTTCACCCCTTAACAATAGGGTGGGCAATATATTTCTGGCGTAAGCTAAAAGCAAAATACTGCAGATGCTGGAGATCTGGAATAAAAACAGAAAATGCTGGAAAAACTCAGCATCTGTGGGATCAAACACAGAGTGTCAAGTCCGTATGACTCTTCTTCAGAGGTAAAGAGAAGCAGGAATGTGATAGAATTTATATTGTTTAAGGGGGTTGGAGCAGGTAAAGCAGAATAGAAGTTCAGCAATAGGTAGGGGCTAAGGAGAGATTGACAAAGATGTCATGGACAAGATAGAGGGAGTGTTAATAGTAGCGGTGAAGACTAAAGAAGGTGCTGGTAGCAGCACAAGGGTAAGAAAGCAGAATGTGTTAATAGCAGAACAACGGTCAACGCTCTGTGAAAGAACAACATAGAACAAGTGACAGATGGCACCTTTTGGGGAGAGGTGTGGGGGAAGGGGGTGATAGTTGGGAAAAATTGATTACAAAAGGGATAAAAAAAAGGGAATAAAAAAAGAGATAAAACAATGAATAAATGAAGAAAAACAAAAAAAGTAAATAAAAAATAAAAGTTTTTTTTTAAAGGGATTAAAGCGGGGTTGAAGGTAGAGGAGGGAGTTCATGATCTGAAGTTGTTGAAATCAATGTTACATCCAGAAGGCTGTATATTTCTGGTGTGGCATGTGCTGCCCTAGCTGCCAGCTATGTTGAATGTTTATGCCCCGTTTTGTGCCTGTAAGACAGGTGAAGTGTCGATAGATTTCTAGGCCAGGATCTCTTCTGATTCAAAGCAAATTATCACCATCATTAGGAGCATAAGAGCAGGAGACGGCCATTTAGCCCTTTGCGCCTGTCCTGCCATTCAATTAAATCGAGGTTAACCTTTGTTTAAACTCCATCTTTCTGCCTTTTTTCCATAACTCTTAAAGCCTTTTCCCAACAAAAGTCTATCAATCTGCGTTTTGAAACTTTCAGTTGACCCCCGGCCTCAATAGCTTTTTGGAGGAGAGAGTTCCAGATTTCCATTACTCTTTGTGTGAAGAAGTGCTCCTTGACATCACCCCTGAATGGCCTGGCTATAATTTTAATATATGTTCCTGTGTTCCAGATACCCCCACCAGGGGATATGGGGGTAGATTGAAAGAAACTCTCAACTCCTTTGATCACCTTAAAGCCTTCAATTAGATCACAATTTAACCTCTTCACTCAAGAGAGCTACAGCAACTTGATGGAGCGATTAAAATCGGGGATGTTCAAGAGGCCAGGATTGGAAGAGCACAGAGATCTCAGAAGGTTCTAGTGCTGGGGGAGATCGAAAAGATAGAGAAAGTAATTTGAAAACAAAGGTGTGAATTTTAAAATTGAGGCATTGCTCAACTGGGAGCAATGCTCAGTCTATGAATCCTTTTAGTCCTGAGTAATCATTATTAATAATTTGTTGTAGATTTCACCCTGCTTATTTTACTCTATAAGTTTATGTTCCAGGAGTTGGATATTTTTCTGGATCAAGGAACTAGTTGAATATCCAGCAGTTTTCAAGGTTTTGTTTGAAGAATGTGCTGCTATGCAAGTCTGCTGAATATATAATAATCATAGGCTGAAGAACAGCAGCAAAGTTCACATCTTTTGTGAAGCCCATATGGCAGCAAACTCATGGGACTAATAAGTTACAATCTGTGATGTATAAAATGAGTTTAGCCAAGAAATGCTGAAGGAATGAAAAGCAATCTAACACAAAAGAACCAGAAGAGCAGATTGACATCCAGGTCCTCTTCCATGGGGAGGTAGTGCTTTCGCTGCTATGTACCAATGGACAGATAAATCAATGGAATTGCCTATTGTTGATGCAGGCTGCTTGGAGAATGAAGGTATTCTCCTGAAAAGCAATGCTAAACTTTTTTAAGGCCTGTCAAGCCTGCTCCGCTATTTGATAAGATCATGGCTGATCCGATTGTGACCTCAACTCTACTTTCCTGTCTATCCCTAATAACCTTTGACTCCTTTATTAATCAAGAATCCATCTAGCTCAACCTTAAAAATATTCAATGACCTAGCCTCCACAGCTCTCTGGGGAAGAGTATTCCACAGGCTAACGTCGCTCTGGGAGAAAAAATTTTCTCTTCATCTCTATCTGAAAAGGGGGACCCCTAGGGCAGAATTTTGCCCTTGTCAGGCAGATTTGGTGGGGGCAGGCAGGGGTGGTCGGGAAGCCAACCGCCGCCCGCGATCGGGCCGCAACCACGACTTAATGCTGGTGGGCCGATTAAGGCCCACCTAGCGTTAAACAGGCGCTGCAGCACTCAGCACTGCCTGTGTGGAGGGGGTCGGGGGGGTGAGGAGGGCTGGTGCACAAGATCGCACACGCAGGAAAAGGTCCCTGAGGCACAGGGCTTTCTCAGGGAGATGAAGTGTTTTGAAACTGAAAAATAAAGAATTGTAAAATATTTTTAAAAACATGTCCCTTCGTGTGATTCTGTCACATAAGCAAGGACGTGTTATCCATGAAATGTTAAAATTTTGATCTTATTTTTAATTGCTGTTGGCAACCTCATTCCACCCTTGCCCTTTTCGCCTGGCCACCCAACTGTAAGGCTGGACAAGCTGCGAAAAATTACATTTAATAGGCCTGTTAACTGTCGGCGGACACGCTGCCGACCCCGGCGTGCGCCTGCTGACTGAAATATTGCGCGGAGACATCAGGACCCTGGCCCGACATCATCGCGCATCATTTTATGCTCGTTCAGGTCAGGTGCGCACCTGCCTGATGAGTTAAAAATTCTGGCCCTAATTTTTAAACTGTCTCCCGTAGTTCCACAAGGGGAACACCCTCTCAGCACCCACCCTGTCAAGTCCACTCAGGATCTTATATGTTTCAATAAGACCATCTCTCATTCTTCGAAACTCCAATGGAAACAGGCCCAAACTGTCCAACCTTTCCACATAAGATAACCCCTTCATCTGACAAATCCAGATATAAGTCGGGTGAACCTTCTCTGAACTGCTTCTAATGCAGGTATGTTCTTTCGTAAGTAAGGAGGCCAAAACTATACACAGTACTCCACAGTACTCACCAACTCCCTGTATAACTGTAACAAAACTTTCCTACTTTTATACTCTAATCCCCTTGCAATAAAGGACAAAATTCCATTTGCCTCCCTAATCACTTGCTGTACCTGCAAAGCAACTTTTTGTGATTCGTGTATCAGGACACCCAGATCCCTCTCTACTGCAGAGTTATGCAATCTCTCTCCATTTAAATAATATGCTACTTTTCTATTCTTCCTGCCAAAGTGAACAAGTTCACATTTTCCCACATTATACTCTAGCTGGCAATTTTTTGCCCACTCACTTAACCTATCTCTATCCCTTTGCAGACTCCTGTCTTCTTCACAAACTACTCTCCTAACTGTCTTTGTATTATCAGCAAATTTAGCTACCATACATTTGGTCCTTTCATCCAAGTCATTGATATAGATTGTAAATAGTTGAGGCCCCAGCACAGATCACTGTGGCACCAGTTACAGCTTGCCAACCCAAAATGACCCATTTTTTCAATACTCTCTATTTCCTGTTGACTAACCAATTCTCTCTCCATGTTAATATGTTACCCCTGGCCAACATCATGAGCTCTTATTTTGTGTAGTAACCTTTGAACTAAAAGTGGTGCTTTTGGAAATTTAAGTACACCACATCTACAGGATCCCCTTTATCCATGCTGCTTGCTACTTCCTCAAAGAACTCAAATAAATTAGTCAAACACAGTTTCCCTTTCACAAAACCATGCTGACTTTGCCTGATTGCATTAAAATTCTCTAAGTGCCCCATTTTAACCTACTTAATAATAGATTCTAGCATTTTCCCTGCGATAGATATTAGGCTTACCTTTGACTGGGTTGTGTTTCATGCTTTCTTTCTCCCTCCTATTTGAATTGAGGAGTCACATTTGCTATTTTCTAATCTGATGGGACCTTTCCAGAATCTAGGGAATTTTTGGAACCAACCAACGCATCTACTATCTCTGCAGCCACTTCTTTTGAGACCTTATAATGCAGGTCCTGGGGACTTTAGTTCTAATAGTATTCTCAGTACCCTTTCCCTGGTGTTCATAAAAGTTCCACCCTCCCTTTCACTGCTTGATATATAAGTATTTCTGGGATGTTATTTGTATCCTCTACAGACATCCATTCTCAATTGCTAGAGGACTAACATTCCCCTTAGTTACCCTTTTCTTTTTGAATACTTGCATTAACTGTTAGGGCAGAATTTTCTACTCCAGAGACTAAGGGCGTGGCGGGTGTGAAAACTGGCGTGTTTCCAGCCAGCCAGCGAGGCAGGTTTCAGTGTTAAACCCATCCACCTTCCAGCTTATTATAAATGCATGAAACACATCGTATCTCATGGCAGGGCGTGCTGGGATTTATTCACCCTGCGTGACCGCATCGGATCATCTTTCCATATTTAAACCACACCCACGCACATCTTTCACCATCTGCATCTGGGATTGGTCGTGACGAGTGATGGCCCCGATAGGTAAGAAGCCTACTACCCTCAATTTCAGTGACAATGTGCTGGGGGCACTTCTGGACTCTATGCAGGCATGGCCGCAACATTCTTTACCCCCATGATTGCAGAAGGAGGTCCACCATCCTCACCACGCCAGCTTTGGAGCAGATTGCCAGGGCGGTCAGCACCAATGCACCTCAGAGGAGGACTGACATCCAGTACAGGAAAAGGATGAATGATCTCACCCACTTCGCCAGGGTAAGTCAACCTTCTCCTCACTCTCAACTCACACTCTCACAAGCCCACACAGGGCTACAGTCCACAGAGATCTCACAGCACTAGGGACATCATCACTGACTCTCTCACACACACTTTAACATCTTCATTTTTTCTTACATCCTGTGCAGCTCACATCCTCAACCCTTACACAGGTCCACTCAACACCCACAGAAGTCAGGCATCCTTATCACCTGCCTGGGCATCCATCCTGCTCACAGTCTGTCCATTTGTCTTTATGCAGGAGAAGATCGCCCACAAGAACAGGGGGAGATCCCAGACCCGAGGGGAATGCCTGAGCTCAGGCCCCTCACCCAGTATGAAGAGCATGCAGCAGAGCTAGCTGGCGAGGACCGAGAGTGCACCTGTGCCAAAGGTGAGGCTGGCACCATCCAAGGCAGTGAGGACCCATCAACAGCTCATCGTGTACCCGACGAAACTGGGTGCTTTGTAATGTTGTTGGCTATGCAGCCAATCTCTCCTCTCTTTGACAGGCACCAGCAGCAAAAGGAAGAGGCCCCCCTGGCAGCCAGCCCATCAGCCCCAGCCCCCACACCACCTTGGATGAGGATACTGAGGACACCCTGGATGTAGAGCTGTCACAGCGTTCACCTACACCCTGAACCAGCGCAGACACAGCCCTCGGTGGAACCTAGCTGTAGAGCAGGCTCGGGGTCACAATCTGATGGGCACAGCACTGATTTGGGTCTTCAGCAGATGGATGCAGGGGCATCCAAGTCACTGGCACTCGGAGGACTGCTGGAGGCCAGGTCAGATGACGAGCCTCTGGACTCAGCCCTAACACAAACGCTGGAGCTACAAAAACATTTCCTTTAATTACGGGAACGTAAGGCGGTGTTGTCAGATGCCATCACCAAATTACAACGGACATTGGAGGAGTCCATCCACATTCAGTCTAATGTTGTTGAGCCAACATGCCAGCATGCCAAGGTCAACACTGGTAGGATGGCGACCACCATGGAGACCTTTGACCAGGACATTGCACCTGATGTGCACCAGGACCTACACTCCAGGGGATTCCATCAATGACTAAGCACTGTGGGTGCATCTACACCACAGGGACTGCAGTGGTTCAAGAAGGCAACTCACCATCGCCTTCTCAAGGGCAATTAGGGATGGGCAATAAATGCTGACCTAGATGGCGATGTCCACATCCCATGAATGCATTAAAAAATATAAGCATGAGGCTGACAGCACAACTGGACCTCACTCCAGGTGCCCCTTCTTCTCAAGATATCAGGCAGGGGCCTTTGGGCACCCATAGGGAGTAGGACCATCAGCTGGATAGCCTTGGGTTACACACCCAGGTGACTCCAAGTCAATCCCAATCCTCTCTTCCTGCGACCCCATCCTCTGCAGCTCCACAGGCTGAGGAGGGTGCACCCGCCCCAAATCAGGAGACCCAAAGCAGGCTGGGGCCCTCAGGACACCCACCAAGGTCATCGCAGACAACAGAGCAGTCAGCAGGCTGCCTCCACCTCTGCTGAGGTTGTCAGGGAAGCACCAAGACATTGCAGTAGGGTACCTACACCACAGGGACTGCAGTGGTTCCAGAAGGCAGCTCACCACCATCTTGTCAAGGGCTATTGGGGATGGGCAATAAATGCTGGCCTAGCTAGTGACATCCACATCCCGTAAATGAATTTTTAAAAAAGAAAGACTAAAGCATAAAGGTAGCACAGGTCCCACAACCTGTATAGGATTTGCACAAATATAGATAGATTTTCACTCGTTTCACTTCTCATGTTATGTATGCCTCTTCTACCTGATGATATGCTCTGTGGTCCATCAAGTGTCACAGATGCCTCCCCCTGTCTCCTCCCAGATGTCCCATTGTCTGCCTCCTGCTCTATGGTGTCTAGAACCATCTTATTACAGTGCCTGACTGGCCTCTGCGCAGCATCGACATGAGTGAAGCATCTGCCTCTAAGTTGTGGTTGGTCAAGGCATCTCTGAGACTTGTTTCCGAGGTTCATATAACATAGCCCCATGAGGTTAGAACCTGGAGGCAGCAGATTGAATGGCGACGCACATGGAATTGGTGCCTCTTTCATGGGCCTCCATGTACCTTCCATAAGCCTTGAGTGAGCTTTACATACAAACCCAAACTCGGACCCGGTATGCACTCCTGTCTGCCTACTGTGTTATCTCATGTCCACGTGTACATCTGAACATCACCCCAACATTAGTCTCCATCTTCCAACCTCCATGATTTAGAGCAATGGGCCTCGTTGACAGATGTTGAGCTTTGCAATTCCTGCTAGATGGTTAAAACTGTGCGACATCGTAGTTGTGTGCAGAGGCTCCAGATGCCTGACTTGGACCTGGGAGAATGCAGCGCTGGGCCAGAAGGGCTGGGTAGCGTCTCATCACATTAGCCCCTTGCCAGCTCTGAGGCGTTCAATTGACATGGTGATGTGTAACTGACCATTGCATCAGTGTGCCTGGGTTCCATGTGCATTTGTCAGACTGTTGTGATGAACATGTGGAGGTCCTGAATGGGATCGGAGCGAGTCTCCAAGACTCTGACATGTTTTCCTTATGATCAACGATTGGGGTCCTTAAGGCCCAGATGAAGTGTCATCATTTTCTTTCGGGCCCACAAATGCCACAGCTAGGCAACACAGGACATTGGGAGGCACCAAACAGAGGCATGGCCACGGGGTTTGATAGATATCAGACTATGCTGCTCCTGAAGGTTTTGGGGTGCACTGAAAGGTGAGCTGGAGTTCAGCCTGGCATCCATTACTGAGAGTTACAGATGGCTGCGTCCTGAAGATATATCCAATGCTGGGACTGAGTATGAAGATGAGGCCTGAACACTTGTCTTGCCTGAACAATTGTCTGTGCAGACAAAACGCAGAGCGGATTCAGAATCGACCTCAACATGAAGCCAAGAACCACTGAGTGATAATTGCTCTCCTTGAGGCACCTTGCCAGACAGTAGGCATACTGCCACAAGAGCAGTAGGAGGATTGCAGTGCTGCTCCTGCCTCTTGAAGGCTGCTGCAGGCAGTAGAATGTTGGGAAGATGCTTGAAGAGGCTGCACCATCTCAACTCTGCGCACAGAACGCCATGTTGCAGTTGTTATCCCAAAACAGGCTGAGGCTGCCATATCTTCCAAAGGGGACGACACTGTGACGCAAAATTGCCACTCCTCATTCAGAGATGGATGCGCTGCTGATTAGAATCAAGATGGTAAGGTGGATCCAGCATGGAGGGCACTGGTTAAAGAGGCTTGTATGAGCCCTCCTGGAACCTGGTGGCTATAAGCATGTCATGTGCCCATCTTCTGGGTCTTGTTCATCAGGGTGAAGTTCTTCCCTTAGCCCAGCTTGGCAGCAATGGGCCCTTCTGACCCATGCTATGCATCTTCCTCTGGAGCCTCAGCTCACTTGCCCTCATCGAGCTCGGCACTCTCAATGTCCTCATTAGCCGGAGGAGACATGCAGTTTCTCCTTCTCTCATTCTGACAAGACATCCCCCCCTTTGGAGCACCAGGTTGTGTAGAGTGCAACAAACCTCGATGATGCAAGAGGGCCTCTGGGGAGAGCACTGGAGAGCACTGCCTGGTCTGTCCAGATATCGAAAATGCATCTTCAAGATGCCAATGGTCTGCTCAATCAATGAGCGTGTTTCAGAGTGAGCAGCACTTTGTGGCTGCCGAACAGGCTTCATCAACCACGTCTTTTGCAGGTAACCTTTGTCACCAAGTAGCCAACCCTGGATGCGCTGAGGGCCCTCAAAAACTTGCGGTACCTGCTGGCGACTCAAGATGTAAGAGCCGTGGGAACTCCCAAAGTATCTCACACACACCTGCATAATCTGCTTCTGGTGGTTGCAGACTAACTGCACAGTGAAAGAACGGAACCCTTTCCTGCTGACGAACCAAAGTGGCTGTTCCCAGGGAGCTCTTAAAGCCACATGAGTGCAGTCGATGGCACCCTGCACCTGTGGGAGTCCATAGATCACTGGAAACCCCACTTGTGAAGAGATTCAGAATGACGATCACTTTTCCAGCCACTGGCCTCCCAATTCCTGCAGTGTTAACGCCTCCCGGAAAATGTGGCAGATGGGAGACACCACATCCCTAGACATATGAAGGTGTCTGTGACATCACCTCTCACTCATCTGGAGTCATGAGAGACTCTTCTGTACATGCTTGGTCTTGCCAGACGTCTCTGCTCAACGAATCTGACAGCCTCAGCTTGTTCATCAGGGTGAGGCTCTTCCCTTAGCCCAGCTTGGCGGCAACGGGCCCTTCTCCTCCTCCTTAATAGTTGCCTGATTGCCAGGATGACGGCAACATTGCCTGTTCCATCCATGAGGCACTTATGATCATGTCTGTGGAAACATGAATGAACATAAGCCGGCAATGGTCACCTTCCAGTCTCTAACTAGGGAGTGATTGTGGAGTTCATGGGTCACTTTCGTCCCAGGCATTACACCCCCACTTAGTCCCTTGGAGCACTATTACAGCTTTCTGGATCACCGGTAGAGCACACACACCCCCACAAACACCCCCAACCACTCCCCCCACCCCCCTCAAATGACACGGGCAGGACAGGGGCTTGGATCTGAATGAGCTTTTTCAGGTGACAGAAACCTCAGTCAGGGCCCTGTCAGACTGTATCCTTTGGATTACACAGCAGCCCGAACTTGCACTCTTGTTATGAGGGTATTGTGGGGGAGGGGCCTTCAAAATCTTCAACTGCCAGCTTTAAGGTTTAGAGTTCTTAGGGCCATTTTGGCCCTTGCCCCTCTTCAGTTATTTCCTTCTGACATTCAGGATTTCCCACAAGACAGACAAAGGGTCTATGGAAACCAGTCCTAAAATAGCCCCAATCGGGTTTATGTTCTTGCGCGAATATGTGACGAGTTAAGGTGCCTTATTCCCTTCATTGACATTCGACTGTTCCTAACATGTCACAGCTGTGCCTTCATCTCCATTTGGAAAGCGGAAATTAGTAGGACCCCCCTTCAATCGGCCCCCGTGCAGTAGTCGGCTCCTCCCACAAGCCCTGGGAGCCCTCCCCGGTGACTTTTTTTCAGAGCTTGTTTTTGTCCCGCGTCATTGGATCAGCTCGAAAAATGGTGGTGCTGAGGTTTTACTACCAGAGCAGCTTCGAGTGCCCGCACTGTGACCTTCAATATCCCCTCTATCATCTGGAGGAGCATCATGTGCAGGTTCCCCTCCCTCCAATCACTCTCCTTCTTCCCCATCTAATCCTCGGTCCCATCACTATAGCTATTGATATCCCTGTCCAACCCCCTGAACCGTTTGAGGTTGATGTCCCGATGTCCCATGTGGACCTGACCCCTCCCCATTTTGAGGCCCATTGTACTGTGACTCACAGAGAGCCCCCCAACCATGAGACCATCGAGTGCACCCCCCTCACCACATTACCTGTTCCCCACCTACAGGCTGCAAATGCCTCCCCTGGCTGTGACAATGCTATCTGTGGCCCAGGATCAAGCCACCAACCCCCAGGACAGACGTGTGTGAGGGATTGACCATGCCCTGTGCAGCAGCTGGTCACGACTGACACAGGCCTGATAGGACCTCCTCCTCCCTGGATCCATAGGGCTGGCTATGCTTTGTGGCCATGACTACCCATTCCTCCAGCACCCAGGGATGGCTATGCTTTCTTGACCTGACTAATTCCCACCCCCACCACAATCGTGTGTCTGTGTGTTCTCTTCCCCAGTCATTGCCCCCTCCACCGCAGTCATGTGTCTGTGTGGTCTCTTCCCCAATCTTCCCCCACCAAGTCAAGCCTTTGCACTCCAACCCCTTCCACACACCAATCCCCTGCCTCCCTGTTGGTCTCGCATGGTAAGCCTTGGCTCTGACCCCGCCTTGAGTTCCCGCTGGTCTTGCCTGCACACAGGATCAGAGCAGCCACGAGGGCAGCGCCATGAAAGGTAGGCAGAGCTGCTGCCTCGAAGTCACGAGTGAAGTGGTGCTCATCAGGTGCACGTCACTTCTATCCGGTCGTGAATCACGCCAGTCTAATTTGTCGCCAGAGTGCCCCTTTGACCTGGAGTGGGGGGGCGTGATTCTGGCGAGCTGCCTTTTTAACGAGCGTTCATGATATTCAACTGGATGCAAATGTGGTTCCCAGCACGGCGTAACGGGCTATCTGACCCACCATGAAAGGCGGGAGCGGAAAATTGTGAACACTTTTTACGCCGGCGGGAAACCGACTTCTGGCCATTCGCCACATTTTCCCATTCCACCCGCCATGATGCCCCACCATAACGGGACTGGAAAATTCTGTCCTTACTATCTGTTTAAATATTTCTAGCTAGCTTTCTCTCCTACTCTAATGTCTCCCTCCTTGTTTTTGTTTAGTCATTCTTTGCTGGTTTTTAAATTCTGTCTAACCTCCTGGCCAACCACCTAATCTTCACAGAATTGTACACTTTTTCTTCCAATTTGATACAATTTTTAACTTCCTTACTTAGCCACAGATGGTGCATCCTTCTCCTAGAATCTTTATTTCTCACCGGAATGTACCTTTGCTGAGCGTATGAAATATCTGCACAAAAGCCTGCCACTGCATCTCTACTGACCTACCTTTTAACCTAATTTCCCAGTTCACTTTAGCAGCTATGTCTTCACACCCGGATAATTGCCTTTATTTGAGTTTAAAACAATAGTCTTAGACTCAGTCTTCTCACCCTCAAATTAAATACAAAATTCAATCATGTTATGGTCATTGCTGCATAAAGGCTCCTTCACTATGAGGTCATTAATTAATCCCATATCATTGCACATTACCAGGTGTAGAATAGCCTGGTCTCTGGTTAATTCTAGAACCTACTCCTCTAAGAAATTGCTTGAAAACACTTTATAAACCAAGCTGTCTTTGCCAAATCTGATTCATCCAATCTATACGAAGATTAAAATCACCCATGATTATTGCAGTTCCTATTATTTCTTCCTGTATAGTCCATCTTATAGTATAGTTACTGTTAGGGGACCTATAAATTAGTCCTGCAAGTGATTTTTTAAGTTTGCTATTTCTTATCTCTACCCAAACTGATTCTACATCTTGATCTTTAGAACTGAGGTCATCTCTCACTATTATATTAACATGACCCATAATTAACAGACCTATCTCACCACTTTTTCCTGTCCTTCCGTAATGTCAAGTACCTTGAATATTCAGGTCCCAACCTTGGTCACCTTGCAGCCACATCTCTACAATGGCTATCAGGTTTATTTATTTTGTATTTGAGCTGTCAATTCATCCATTTTGTTACGAATGCTACAGGCATTCAGGTACAAAGCTTGTTCTTTTTTACTATTTTTGCCAACTGTGGTGAATCTCCTGATGAACTCCTAAGTTTGTATACTCTGTCCCTTCCTGCCACACTCTGATTATCATTATCCTTATTTCTACCTTGCTCAATTGCAGATACAAAGCATACTTTACACATCACCAAATGCCTCTCAGAAACCACTCAAAGCACTTCGCTTAGTATGAAAGCACAGCAGCCAACTTTTCAGGTGCCAAAATCCTGCCAACACCAGCTAAAAAGGAAATGTTTTTTTTTTGACAGGTTGGAAAGACAGCCCACAGACTAGGAAAGCCCACTGCCCTTCTTCAAATAGCACCACAACATCTGTAACATCCACCTGAAGGGAACCTTAGCCAGCCTCTCACCTCAATTTCACTTGATGAAGAAAGGAAAGACTTACTTGCATTTATATAATGCCTTTCATGCCCTCCAGGAATCCTAAAGTGCTTTCAGCCCTTAAAGTACTTTTGAAGTGTTGTCACTGTTGTAATGTAGGAAACGCAGCAGCCAATTTGCGGACAAAATCTCCCACCGACAGCAATGTGATGATGACCAAAAAATCTGTTTTTGTGGCGATGGTTGATGAGTAAATATTAGCCCAGGATACCAAGGAGAACTGCCCCGCTCTTCTTCGAGGTAGTGCCATGGTATCTTTTCTGTCCACCTGAGAGGGCAGACAAGGCCGTGGTTTAATGTCTCATATACAAAACAGCACCCCCAACAGTACAGCCTTAGAATTGCACTGACATACCAGCCTAAGTTATGGGTTCAAGTCTCTGAAGTGTGACTTGAATGCATCACTTCCTGTCTCAGAGGCAAGAGTGCTACCCACTGAGCCACAGTTACACTCCTCTGGCATCCCACTAATGCATTAAACAGCAGCTAATCATGTTGTGAGGGCCTAGTCAACACGTCAGAATTAAATGAGTACAGGATCTCACTGCACCTGGAGGAGCTAAGATCAATAGCATCGATGCATTTAAAGGGAAGCGAGACAATTACATGAGGGAGAAAAGAATAGACAGGTATGTTGATAGCGGGGCCTGAAGTGAGGTGGCAGAGGCCCGTGTGGAGCATAAACACCAGCATAGTTGAATTGGCTGGTTCTGTGCTGTAAATTCTATGTAAACCAGGCATCTTCCTTCCCCAGTGTTGCTTCTGTGTCTAGCTGCTAATGTATTTAGCAGGTTCTTGGCACCTCTGCTTGCACCAGAGCAGGGACTGGAGTCCATTGTAGGTAGGAAACTTTTTAAGGCAGCATTATGCAGAATCCACTGACCCTTCACAAACAATAGCACCACTGGCGAAAGGATTGAGAGGGATTTACTGTAGTGGATTAGCAGCCAGATTTTGTCACACAAGAAATTGTGTTAGAAACAGCTCTGAGTGGAATGATCTGGAATCAAGGGGAAAGAATACCAATTACATGAACTGTAGCAGGAATGGAAGAGGTAGAGCTGGGGGAATAGTTTGAAGTGACAGGAAAGTCAGGGAACAATGCTTGGATGAATGGCAGAGTTGAAAGTGAAGAGAGAGTCTTTGTGAAAGGATAGAGAGTTGAAGGGATCTAATATCTATGAACTGGGTCTGGAGCAATTAAGCTACCTTTGTGAACTGGCATTTTTAAAAATTCTTTCATGAGTTGTGAACATCGTTGACAAGGCCAGCATTTGTTGCCCATCTCTAATTGCCCTTGGCAACTCCCATCAACAGTCCTGACCTTGGCATTTATTTATCCTTATTTAAAGAGCTTCTGTCTGCTTTGGCCCAGAATTTAGGTATCCGTTTTAAAGGCTCAGCAGGAAGTTGAATCAGGCAGTCACGTTGTCAACTATTTTTCCTCCCTATTGTTGCCCGTTACTCTGGTGAAAAGAGGACAACCTACAGTTGAAAATCCCCCTTCATCTCAATTTTCTTCAGCAGTGGAAACTATTTTTCGTTATTGAATTCCTACGTGGGACTTGGTGCATTATGAGGACAGTGGAATGCTGTTATATTAATGGATTTGGCCAGTGACCCAAATGATTATTATACCCGACTAATGAGTATATCAGAAGGTAACAACATCCAGTATAGACTTCTGATTCCATGATTCACAGTGAGTGCTCCGTTTGGAGTAGCACACAGCACATTGACAATTCAAACTGTGGATTAAATAATGGGTCAGCCTTGAAGCAAAATGATTAAAATGTGATGATAGGGTAGAAAAGGATAAACTATTTCATCTGGTGATGGCAGTGGGCTGGGGGAACAAAGCAAGGGAGCATAAGCTAAAAATTATAACTAGGTCACTCGGGGGCGATGTCAGGAAGCACTTCTTCACACAAAGGGTGGTGGAAATCTGGAACTCTCTCCCCCAAAAAACTGTTGAGGCGGGGGGGGTCAATTGAAAATGTCAAAACTCAGGTTGATAGATTCTTTTGTTAGGCAAGGACATTAAAGATTAGAGGGTTAAGAGAAAAAAATATAAAGGGCTATTTTGAAAGAGCAGGGTAATAGGATTAACTGGATAGACCGCAGATCCAGCACAAACATGATGGGCTAAAAGGCCTCCTTCAGAGTTTCTACAGAACCCAAGTGGTAAGATCAGCTGTTAAGCTACAGATCAACCATGATCCCACTGAATGGTGGAACAGCCTCAAGGGGCTGAATGTCCTCCTCCTGTTCCTAAGAGGTTGTCAGGTCCACAGTGTCCATGAGCTACTCAGTCCAAAACACTTTGATGTGCTCCTCAGGATCTGAGTGCTTTTCTTTTGTTTATCCTGGGCCTAAACCAACACATTGAGGGCTGCTGAGATGATTAGATTGCCCAGCAGGGCAGTCAACAAAAACTCCTTCATTATTAACTGGTTATAGCTAGTAGCAGCTTAATGACCATATTGATGGTTTTGATGCCCACATGGTGTTGGATGCCCAACACCATCAACACAGCCATGAAGTTGCAACTCTACCTGTCCATAGCAGCACCAGCCGCACTCTATGCCAGCGAGATGTGGAAGAGATTAGCAAAGGTGCCGGATAAATTGGACGTCTTTCACCAGCGCTGGCTACGTAAGATCCTGGGCATCATAGGGAGCGACAGCATCACCAATGACGAAGTGCAGCAGAGAACTGGTCAGAAGCACCTGTGGGACATTGTGATGGAGAGACGACTGATGCTGGCAGGACACGTATTTCACCTCCTGGACAGTAGGCCCCTTGCAGTAGAATGGACACCACCAGACAGAAGAATAAGAAGGGGCTGGCCAAAGAAGATTTTGCAAAGTATATTTAAGGAGGAGCTCCAAGGGCGGGGCACCGCCTGGGCTGCAGCAAAAGAGATTGTAATAGACAGGACCCGGTGGCGGAATCTTGCTGCCTATTGTCCCACATGTGGCCGGATGAACCGGGCCAAATCTCCAGTGGCGGGTCCCGCCACGAAGGGGCTGGAAAATCCTGGCCTATGCCTCCTAGTTCTGGGCTCCCCCCACCAGAGGAAATGATTTCTCTCTGTCTACCCTATCAACTCCTTTAATTGTCTTAAACGCTTCAATTAAATCACCCCTTAATCTTCAATACTCGAAGGAATACAAGCCTAGTCTATGCAACCTGTCCTCATGATCCAATGCCTTGCTATCATTGTGGTGACTCTGCACTGAACCTCCTTTCAAGCCAATAAATCCTTTCTGAGGCGCTGTGTCCAGAACTGAATTCAGTAACTTCCGATGCATTCTAACATGAGAAGTCCAGTCTGCTGGTAATGACAGTTATTCCTCCACGCGTTTCATAAATTTTAATTACATTCAACAAACATTTGCAAGCTTCAAACCACCCTGCCAACTCGGCTAATTCTGCAGCCTTCGAAATCCTTCATATGTTAGTGATGTGTGAATCATTCTCAAATTGACCAGGTAATGAACACGTGTGGGTCCAGCCAAATCTATCATTTTTTCCAGCCTGCCTAACGTATTTACAGTGGCAGAAATGTCCAATATTCCAAGGATGGTTTGGAACATCTTGAGAAGAATTCCTGGAATCGAGCACACCAATGTCCTTTTGGACTGAAGTACTCCTGGACAAAAACAATATCCTAGTAGCAATGACCTAACACCCACCATGTGCTGCATTTTGACTGCATGCATCAGTAGGATGCCTTTTATAGAATTTATTCCCCTATCCACTCCTACTAAACAACTACCATTGCCACCTTTAGGATAGTCCCAGAAACAGAAATAATCACGGCCACACTACAGCTTGCTTTGTAGTCAATAATGGCTTCACCAAGCTGGTATGCTTTCCAATTTAGCAATGACCACTTGAAAATAACAGAATTTCTATTGTAGGCAAATCTGATCTAATTTTCATAGAAATAGATCCATTGAATATATGGGAATGGTGGTTATGTTACTGGGCTAATAATCCAGAGGCCCGGACTAATGCATTGGTGATATGAGTTCAAATCTCACCCTGGCAGCTGTGAGGATTTAAATTCAGTTAATAAATCTGAAAATAAAAAACAAGTTATCAGTACTGGGTGACCATGAAGCTATTAGATTGTAGTAAAAAGGTCACTAATATCTTAAGGGAAGGAAATCTGTCCCCTGGCCCACAGGTGACTCCAGACCCACAGCAAGGTGGCTGACTCTTCACTGCCCTCTGAAATGAACTTGCTCTAGCCACTGTAGAAAAGTCGAATACGACCTACACCACAAGCGGTTCAAGAAGGCAGCTCATCACCACCTTCTCAAGGGCAATGATGGATGGGCAACAAGTGGTGGCCTTGCCAGCAACTCTCACATTCCTTGAATGAATATAAAAAAGAGGTATAGAGAAAAAGGTCCTTGGTGAACCTTTTTCCCCTTCCTGTGTTTATCCTGCTTTATTCACCTCAACTATTCCTTTGTAGTAATGAATTCCACATTCTCACCACTCTCTGGTAAAGATGTTTCTCCTGAAATTTCCTATTGTGTTTATCTGTAATTACATTATATTTGTGGTCCTTAATTTTAGTCTTCCCCACTGCAGAAATAACTCCTCTACATTTACCTTATTAATCTCTTTTCATTATCTAAAAACCTCTTTCAGGTAACCCCTCAGCCTTCACCTTTAAGGTTCCCATTTGTTGGTGGAGCAAGGCCATCCATGCCCTGGGCTTATTCGAAACAGAGGTGGAAAGATAGCGGGGTCCCTGCCCACCACCCTCCTGCCCAGTTAAATCCCCTCCTGCCACCAAACTTGCCATGGGGAAGGGCTTTAAATTCTGCACCAGGATTGGTGGCCATGGAAAGAGTGTAAATGATGTGGTTCAAACGGTTCATAATCAGCCTAGTAATCCTTCAAATACTTCCCACAGCTATTCATCAAAGGGTGGAAAAAGTGTGCGTGAAGATATGAAACAAACAAGCACGACGTGAACTTTTTTGTATCATGGACGTAAACTTTATTCTGAATAACAGGAATCCTGTACGTGGGCCTTAGAGGAAGGGAAACTCGAGGTTTTTAAACTGGGATTCCCTGGTGTTGATTCGCAGATGTAATCTCAGCATAATTCCGGCATGTTGCTCGGGGAGTGGGGGAGGGGGGTGGGGGGGGTGGGGTGGGGTGGGTGCACAAATCTGTCGAGTCAGCAGAAAACCACATGGCACCAGGCTTCCCAGGAAGACACCAAACCACCAGCAGTCCCTCGTCTAAAATGAAATTCCTGCTGATGTACAGCTCATTGAACTTTCCAAATAAAGAGCGAGTTGCCAGCAGACAGAAGGCTGTCGAATCTGGCCACAAGAATGCTGACACACAATTTATAGCACAGGACTGACAAAGCATAGACAACTGATTTATTCGACTGCACCAGATGATTCAGGTCTTGTTCAGGGTAGCAAGATGAGAGGAATGATAGAATGAAGGAAATAACTGCCAAAGCTCACTCATTCATTTTTCATTGCAAGGAACCTCTTCTGGCTGGTAGTTTCATTTCACTTGCAATAAGTGTGGGCTTGGGGCCAGTTGGTAGCATCCTCCACACACAAGTCAAGGCATACTCAGCGTCAGCTTAGATGAAAAATTGACTTAAGGACAGAAAAGGGCGAGTCATGGTAAATGGTTGCTTTTCACACTGGAGGATGGCAGACAGTGCTGTTCCCCAAAGGTCAGTGCGAGGACCACTGCTTTTTTGATTCATATAAATAAGGCCATAACATAACACATAGGAGCAAAAATTAGGCCATTCGGCCCATTGAGTCTGCTCCGCCATTCAATAATGGCTGATAAGTTTCTCAACCCCATTCTCCCGCCTTCTCCCCGTAACCTTTGATCCCCTTGCCAATCAAGAACCTATCTATCTCGGTCTTAAATACACTCAATGACCTGGCCTCCACAGTCTTCTGTGGCAATGAATTCCATAGATTCACCACTCTCTGGCTAAAGAAGTTTCTCCTCATCTCTGTTCTAAAAGGTCTTCCCTTTACTCTGAGGCTGTGCCCTTGGGTCCTAGTCTCTCCTACTGATGGAAACATCTTCCCCACATCCACTCTATCCAGGCCTTTCAGTATTCTGTAAGTTTCAATCAGATCCCCCCTCATCCTTCTAAACTCCATCGAGTATAGACCCAGAGTCCTCAAACGTTCCTCATATGTTAAGCCTTTCATTCCTGCGATCATTCTCGTGAACCTCCTGTGGATCCTCTCCAGGGCCAGAACATCCTTCCTGAGATACGGGGCCCAAAATTGCTCACAATATTCTAAATGTGGTCTGACCAAAGCCTTATAAAGCCTCAGCAGCACATCCCTGCTTTTATATTCTAGTCCTCTCAAAGTAAATGCCAACATTGCATTTGCCTTCCTAACTACCGACTCAATCTGCAAGTTAACCTTAAGAGAATCCTGGACTAGGACTCCCAGGTCCCTTTGCACTTCAGATTTCTGAATTCTCTCCCCATTTAGAAAATAGTCTATGCCTCTATTCTTCCTACCAAAGTGCACACTTCCCCACGTTGTATTCCATCTGCCACTTCTTTGCCCATTCTCTTAACCTGTCCAAATCCTTCTGCAGCCTCCCTGCCTCCTCAATACCACCTGTCCCTCCACCTATCTTTGTATCATCTGAAAACTTAGCAGGGATGTCCTCAGTTCCTTCATTTTGATCATTAATGTATAAAGTGAAAAGTTGTGGTCCCAACACTGACCCCTGCGGAACTTCACCAGTCACCTGAGAAGGACCCCCTTATCCCCACTCTCTGCCTCCTGCCAGTCAGTCAATCTTCTATCCATGCTAGTACCTTGCCTCTAACACCATAGGCTCTTATCTTACTGAGCAACCTCCTGTGCGGCACCTTGTCAAAGGCCTTCTGGAAGTCCAGGTAGATAACATCCATTGGCTCTCCTTTGTCTAACCTACTTGTTACCTCCTCAAAGAATTCTAACAGATTTGTCAGGCATGACCTCCCCTTGATGAAACCATGATGACTTTGCCCTATTTTACCATGCACTTCCAAGTATTCTGAAATCTCATCCTTAATAAAGGACTCTAAAATCTTACCAATGACCAAGGTCAGGCTAATTGGCCTGTAGTTTCCCGTCTTTTGCCTTGTCTTAAACAAGGGGGTTACATTAGCGATTTTCTAGTCCTCTGGGACCATCCCCGACTCGAGTGATTCCTGAAAGAACACCACTAACACCTCCACTATCTCTTCAGCTATTTCCTTCAGAACTCTAAGGTGTAACTTGGACATTGGAGCACTGAGTAAACTTTCAATATTTGTTGGTGATGCCAAACTTGAAGATGTGACAGACAATGAGGGTCATACTAATCGGCTGCAAAAGGGCATAGTTAGGCTTGCAGAATGGGCAGACAAGGGCTAGATGGAATTTTAAATGGAGAAGTGTGAGGGGATGCACTTTGGCAGAATGGATTAGAAGAAGAAATATGGACTAAATAGCACAGTTCTAAAGAGTGTGCAGGGACATGGGGGCCTGGGGTTTCATGCACATAGATCTTTTGAGACAGCAGAACACATTGAGAGAGTAGTTAGCAAAGCATATAGGATCCTAGGTTTCATAAATGAGGCGTTGCATACAAAAGCAGGAAGTTATGCTGAACTTGTATGAAGCTCTGGTTAGGCCTCAACTAGAATATTATGTCCATTTCTGGTTACCACACTTATAGAAGGGTGTCAGGGTCCTTGAGAGGGTGCCAAGGAGATTTGGTCCCAGGGATGAGGAATTTTAGCTACAAGGTTAGGTTGGAGAAGCTGGGGTTGTTCTCGTTGGAGCAAAGGAGGTTGAGGGGAGATTTAATAGAGGGGTGCAAAGTTATAACAGGTTTAGATAAGGTAAACAAGGAAATACTGCTCCTATTAGCTGATGGTACAAGGATTAGGGGACACAGATTTAAGGTTTTAGCAAGAGATGCAGGATTGGATGCGAGGTAGAATGTATTTATGTGGTGAATGGTAATGAACTGGAACTCGCTGCCTATGACATTGGTGGAAGCGAAGGTTATGAATGATTTTAGAAGGAAATTGGATGGGGCACTTGAGGAAAATAAACTTGCAGGGCTACAGGGATAAAGCAGGAAACGGGGCTGACTGAATTGCTCTACAGGAGCCAGCATGAACTGGATGGGCTGAATGGCCCACCTTCTTTGCCATTATGATTCTATGGGCTGACGTTTTCAGTGGACTTCAGGTCCCGAGCGGGTGGCAGAAAACGGGTCCCGAGGCTGCATTTGCCGGCAGCGGGACTGGCTCAGCAATTTCACTTACAGGAGAGCTCTAATCCGCTGCCTGAGGGTCAGCCATCCAATTAAGGTGGGCGGGCTGGCTCCTGATGCTGCTGGCACAATCAGAGGACCAGCAGATCCGAGGCCTCGGCAGCACCACTGGGAGAGGCGGGCATTGACAAGTCAGGTTGGAAACCTGAAGGTCACCTCGAAATGGAGGAGCCCTCAGATAGGTAAGTAATAAATTAAAATTCAGGATGGCTAAGGGTGACAGGTCTCGCCAGTCATAGGATAACTCCGTCCACAGGAACATCGGGGAGGTGGGGGTTGCCTTCTCTACCATGGATCCTGCAGCTCAATTGTCTCCACCCAAACTGGGTTGCTGCACAGATGCAGCATTCATGGAACCCTAAATAATGCAGATGGGTGTGAAAAACCCCATTGCGTTGTTTAAAGGAGAGAAGGGGTGGTGCACATCCTGGACAATATTTGTCCCTCAACTAACATCAAAACTGATTACCTGGTAATTTTTCTCATTGCAGTTTGTGGGACATCGACGTGTGTAAATTGGCCGCCATGATTCCCTATATTACATCAGTGACTACACTTCGAAACAAGGTCTTAATTGGCTGTGAGAGGCCCTGTGGTCGTGAAGGTTCTGTCAGTACTTTCATTTTTGCAGCAGCTCCGCAGTGAAACTCTTTGATACAGCCTGGGAGTTTATAAGAATGAGAGGCAACCCTATTGAAACATATAAGATTCTGAGGGGGTTTGACAGCGTACATACTGAGAGAATTACCTGGAAAAACTCAGCAGGTCTGGCAGCATCGGCGGAGAAGAAAAGAGTTGACGTTTCGAGTCCTCATGACCCTTCGACAGAACTTGAGTTCACTCAAGTTCTGTCGAAGGGTCATGAGGACTCGAAACGTCAACTCTTTTCTTCTCCGCCGATGCTGCCAGACCTGCTGAGTTTTTCCAGGTAATTCTGTTTTTGTTTTTGTTTTGGATTTCCAGCATCCGCAGTTTTTTTGTTTTTATTACATACCGAGAGGTTGTTTCCCTTGTGGGAGAGTCTAGGACCAGGAGGCATAATCTCAGAGTAAGGGGTTGCCCATTTAAGGCAGAGAAGGGGAGGGATTTCTTCTCTCAGAGGGTAGTGAATCTGTGAAATTCTTTACCCCAGAGGGCTGTAGATGCTGAGTTGTTAAGTATATTCAAGGCTGAGATAGACAGATTGTTAATCAGGAAGAGAATCAAGGGTTATGGGGAAAAGGCAGAAAGTGGAATTGAGGATTATCAGATCAACCATGATCTCACTGAATAGCGGAGCAAACTCAATGGGCCGAATGGCCTACTTCTGCTCCTACGTCTTATGGTCATATGGCCTTATGGTAATGGTTCCTTTTCTGACTTTGGAACCTGTCAGCTAATTGGAGGATTGGGTTGAGAACCTGGCATTAAAGTGCATCAGAGAGCTCGTGCTGCAAAGCAGTGGAGGAACACGCGCATAGACTGGTGGACAATGCTCTCTGGCGTGTTGTAGTGTTTGGTCAGAAGTCAGCACTCTTCATTCAGTCTTGGTCTCCTGGGGCTACAGAACATACATTTTATTCTAGCCTTTATCCATTCTTCTGACAGCAGCCTGCTGCAATCAGCTGTAGCTCAGTGTGTATAGCCTCCCCCTCTGTGTCAGTTATGGGTTCAAGACTCCATTGCAGAGACCTTTGCATGCAGCCTACCCTGATTGTCCAGTGCAACACTGAAGGAGTGCTGCACTGTCAAGGTTGCAGTCTTTTGGATGAGATATTAAACTGAGGCCCTGTCTGCCCTCTTGAGTGGATATACAAGATCCCATGACACTATTTTAAAGAAGAACAGGGGATCTCTATCTGGTGTCCTAAGCCAATATTTATCCCTTAACCAATATTTCAAAAACAGATTATCTGGTAAGCATCACTTTGCTATTTGTGGGGACTTGCTGTGTGCAAATTGGCTGCTACGCTTCCTAAATTACAGAGAGAGGGATATGGAAAAAAATATTTTTTAAAATAACTCCTTCCAACTAGACTTCTCTGAATCCAGCTGCTTTCGATATTACTTGGAGCCCCATCCTTAAACAATCCATTACATAAAATTTCACATTTATTTCACAGTGGCCTGACAGGCTGCAATATGTGAACAGCCTGCGCTGACTTGCATTCACCACATTACATTCACAACTGCTCTTGGCAAACACATGTGCGTTCCATTAAAATATGAACACTGCACAAAAAAACAATTTGTCTGGGGTCTTTTGACTGTCTGTGTGTGTGCGTGTGTTTGTTTGTATGTATATATGTGTGCAAGTGTGTGTGTCTGTCTGTGTTTGTGTGTGCCTGTGTCTGTGTCTTTGTGCAGAGGATTGTGATTTATTGTAAGCTCATGAAAGGGGTATTCTGCTTGGTCTGCGACGTCACCCCAGGTTGGCTAAAAGCCACAGACACCATGTGGCACTTCCAGTCACCACTCTTGATTCAAGGAATGTCCTGTACTGGGAGATTTGTGTTTTGGTTTTTTCTCACTGGGTTCCTCATATTGCAAGAAGAATGGATAACCTGGGTGGTGCTGCACAAAATGATATAGAAAATGCAGCAAAAAAACAAGCTATTTTGGCCTGAAACAGATTACCCAGTCATAACAACGGAAGCACATAAGAAATAGGAGTAACAGTGGACCAATACGAGCCTGCTCTGTCATCAGTATGATCATGGCTGAACTTCTACTTCAACTTCACTTTCCCACCCGCTCCCCAAATCCCTTAATTCTCTGAGAGACCAAAAATCTTTCTATCTCAACCTTGAATATACTCAGTGATGAAGCATTCACAAATCTCTGGGGTAGAGAATTTCAAAGATACTCAACACTCTGAGTGAAGAAATTTCTCCTGTTACAATCTCAGTAGAGACCAGTAACTTTTTACAAAAAGAAATCCAAAATCCCAATTGTTTACTGAAAGAATGAAGCCACAAGATTCCACAGTTTAAAACAGAAGAAAATTTTACTATAAAAGCGTCAAGCATAGCAAACGCTAAATGCTATCTTATCTGACCCCCAATACTCTAAGTCTCAGAATCAACATATGTTAAACATGAATTAACTGGCAAATTGCAGTCATTTGTAAACTATAATGGACTGCAGCAGTTCAAGAAGGCAGCTCACCACCACCTCCTCAAGGGCAATTAGGTATGGGCAATAAATGCTGGCCTAGCCAGTGATGCCCACATTCCATGAATGAATTTAAAAAACACATTAAATGGCAGATACAACTAAGACAGATCTTATGAATTGGCTCAGCAGTCTGTTAAGCATATAGATCATCAATCTCCGTCACAAAGTCCTTCAAAACTGTCTTCCTCAGAAAGAATTTCAGCTCCTCTGCTTCTAGGATTTAGACTGATTCCCAGCTGACAGCATCGCACAACCAACCTGAGTTCCACTGGCATCGTCTTCACCAAAAATGGCACAAACATCTGCAAAACCTCAACCTGATTTGGACGGCATAGATCCACTAATAACAGAAACAGCTGCAGCAGTTATACATTTGCTTATTCTCAGCGTCTGGATCTAACCTCTGTCTTCTTCAGCCTGCCTGTACTTGCTGTACCGCTGGACTCATCAATATTTACTGAGCTTGGATTGATCTGTGTCCTTTAAATGATTTCAATGTGGTTCAGTCTCTCTGGAAGTTTTAGTTTCTAATTGCAGTTTCCTTCTTGTTTCCTTAGAAACTGGGAGGATTGGTTTCCTTTCCCTGTTTCCCTTTTTCAGTTTCCGTTTGTCTCAAAAATAAACACAAGCTTGACCACAGATTCCACCACACTCCGTATCTCAGTCCTAATTGATCATCCCCTTATCCTGAGGCTGTGCCCCCATGTTCTAGATTCCCCAGCCAGACGAAATAAGCTCACAGTGGTCAAGCCTCTTTAGGACCTTGGATGCTTCAATGAGATCACTTCTCATTCTCATAAACTCCAGTGAACGTAGGTCTAATTTACTCAGTATCTCATCATAGGACAACCCTCTGCTCCCAGGAACCAAGCTAGTGAATCTTTGTTGTACTGCCTCCATTACAAGTATATCCTTCCTTAGATATGATAACCAACTGTACACAATACACCAAGTTTGGTTTCACCAAAGCCTTATATGATTGAAGCGAGAATTCCTTGTTTTTGTACTCCAGTACCCTTGCAATAAAGGCCAACATGCCATTTGTCTTCTGTTATGAAGATGTGTTAAATAGAATATATTATTTTATAATGTTTTCAGCTGGATATACATATGTATTGAACTTTTTTGAAAAGGACACTATTTGATAAGCAAAGGACACTAGCTACAGCAGCTACTAGATTACATTTGTGAAGGACACAAGCTGCTTTTATGGAGACACAGACTATGTGGAGCTCTCAGGGAGAGGTCACGTGTTCCAGCTCTAGAGTTTACAAAAATGCTGGATTTTTGGATAGTCAGGGAGAAACTGCCACAGGGCCTTGCCCCATCTCTCTTTCTTCTGAAACATCTCTCATCAAAGCTGAGCTGTTTGTGATTTGAAAAACCCACCAGAAGATCTCATTGCTGCAAACTGAGAGTTCTTAAAGGAGAATTCCAAATGAACAGCATTGTCTCCACTGAGAAACTCCAAGAACCAGCAGCTACTGTGGACTGAGACCCTTCAGCTGTGAACAAGCATCTGGACAATTTGTGAATAATTTTTTTCTGACTTTACTTGTTACTTGGCCAAGCTTTTAAGATCTGATACTCTGAAGAGTTTTCTTTTTGCATGCTTGGGAGGAGGCAAGAAGGTACTAATCCTAATGAGGCCAGCAAACCAAGTTGCTCTGGTCCTGTGGCTGTTGTCATTAGGAGCCTGTCATTACATATGAAGCGCCTCTCAATGCAGCTGCAACCTGCTTTCCAAGCCGTTGGTAGTAACTCTGTAGGAATCAGGGCACAGTTTCAGCTATGAAGAGCTTTGATGGAGCTAATAAGGAGAAACTCTTTCCACTGCTGGGAGAGTTGATAACCAGAGACACAGGTAAAAATATCTTTCAATTAGGCACTTGTGAAGCTTAAGTTTCTTAAGAAAGCACCTGATCTTTACAGCCTTCCAGGCTCAACATTGAGTTCAATAATTTCAGACCATAATCTCATACTCCATTTTGTTTCCTTCTTTGCTTGTTTTGGTATTTTTCTTTCTGACAGCAGCACTCCTGCTCGAGGCACATCTTTTGTTTCTTTTCTTGCCCCATCACCATTTCCTTTGGCCCTGGAAGACTAACTCTCTGCCATTCAATCTCCCCTGTCTTTCACCCTGTCACAGACTCTCCTTTTGTCCTTGTCCTGCCCACCTCTTGCTCAAAATCTATTGCACCTCTAATTTTTCCCCAGTTTTCTAGGTCATGGACCTGAAAGGTTAACTGTTTCTCTCCACAGATGCTGCCATAACCTGCTGAGTACTTCCAACATTTTCTGTTTACATTACAGATTAAAAGTAATTGGCAGAAGGACCAGAGAGGAGATGAGCAGACAATCCTTTTTACCCAAGGAATTGCTGTGATATGGAATACATTGGCTGAAAGGGTGTTGGAAGCAGATTCAACAGTAACTTTGAACGAGGAATTTGATAAATGTTTGAAAAGGAATAGGGATATCGGGAACAAGCAGGAAGAGTGAGACTAATTGGATACTCCTTCAAAGGGCAAGTACAGACAAGATGGGCCAATGATCTCCTCGATGTTGATTTAGCAGGTTGTATTTTGCATCCATGCAAAGTCACACAATGGTCATATGACTTAATGCCCTTGATGAAATGCACCCAGCCACTTGTAACTTTGGTGTTGTTGCCTTGTGAAACCAGATGACAATGACATGTGTCTCAGCACTGAGTCCCATTGCCTGTTCTCTTCAGATTGTGGGGACACTTTGGGAAATTTTTTCTGACCGTCCATCTTTGCAATGAAAACTCGTACAGTCTGTGCTTGCCAAAGAGAGCTGGCCGAAAATCTCTTAATGTTTTTCATTTGCCCCTTGGTGCACACAGCATTTTCACAGCCGCCTGTGACTGAGCTTCATAACGAGGTGAAAGATTTGAATGCGCAGTGGTAAGTGGAAATGGTATTCCATGAATGCCAGACGAACAATCATTTTCTTTGAAAAATGAAATGAGTTCAGTGATTTATTGTATAGGGTCACAGTGAACTTACACAAGGCAGATTTTAGAGGGAAAGGCTCCAAAGCTTCCCACTTGAGAGAAAACCTTTCGACCGTATATGATCTGTTTAAAATGTTGTTAATCAGAAAAAGAGTGCGTGGGAAAAGTACCACGATAGTTTATCATAATGTATTTCAATGGTAGACCTCTTGTGGTATCTGGGCTTTAACATTGACTGCGATTTAAGCACAGCTGAATCCCATGGTTGATCTTAAAACAAGTGGAACTGACTCCCCTGGGTGTAAAGCAGGGCATTACACCATCAGCGGAGATGCTGGTTTAGTCATAATATCACTGGGCTAGAAATTCAGAGGTCCAGCCTAATATTCTGGGCATGGGGGTTCAAATTCCACTAAGCAGCTGGTGGTATTTAAACATGATTAATTAATAATTCTGGAATTGAGGGGGCAAGCTAGTCTTAGTAGTGGTAAGTTATATCTGAAGGAGGATAATGCTCTGGGGACATGGGTTCAAATCCCACCATGGCAGCTGGTGGAATTTAAAATTAATTAATAAATCTGGAATATAAAGCTAGTTTCAGTAATGGCGACCATGATAACTATCACCCATCTGGTTCACTAATGCTCTTTAAGGAAGGAATTCTGTCACCCTTACCTGGTCTGGCTTACTTGTGGGGAAATCTACAGAGGGGGAGTGGGGGGCATTCAAAAAGGAAATTGGGAGGGTATAGGCTCAACATGTTCCCTCTAGGGTGATAGGAAGGAGTAACAAGCCCACAGAACCATGGATGACCAGAGATATTCAGGTTACAATGAGAAGGAAAAGAGAGGCTTTTAGCAGATACAAGGGAAGCAAATCAGCGGAGGCATTAGCGGAGTACAGAAGGTGCAGGGTGGAGCTTAAGAAAGCAATCAGGAAAGCAAAGAGGGGATATGAGAAAGCTCTGGCTGGTATTCTATAAGTATATCAATGGGAAGCGTATAACCAGGGAAAGAGTGGGGCCCATAAGGGACCAAAGGGGCAATCTATGGGTGGAGCCAGAGGACATCGCTAGAGTGTTGAATGAATATTTCACATCTGTCTTCACCCAAGAGAATGAGGATGAAGGAATGGAACTTGGGGAGAGAGGCTGCGAGGTTCTTGAGCAAATTGATATAGGGAGTGACAAGGTATTGGAGGTGTTGGCAGGCTGAAAAGTGGACAAATCTCCAGGTCCAGATGATTTGTATCCCAGACTGCTGAGGGAGGCAGGGGAGGAGATCGCAGGGGCTCTGACCTAAATTTTTAATTCCTCTCTGGCCATGGGGGAAGTGCCAGAGGACTGGAGAACAGCTAATGTTGTTCTGTTATTTAAGAAGGGTTGTAGAGATAAGCCAGCGAACTACAGGCCAGTGAGACTCATGTCAGTGGTAGGGAAACTAGAGGAGAAAATTCTGAAGGAGACAATCTATCTGCACTTGGAGAGGCAAGGTTTGATCAGGGATAGTCAGCAGGGCTTTGTCAGAGGGAGGTCACGCCTGACAAATTTGATTGAATTTTTTGAGGAGGTGACCAGGTGTGTAGATGAGGTTAGTGTAGTTGATGTAGTTTATATGGATTTCAGCAAAGCCTTTGACAAGGTCCCACATGGGAGACTTATAAATAAGGCAAATGCACATGAGGTACAGGGTAATTTGATAAGGTGGATTCAAAATTGGCTTAGTTGTAGGAGACAGAGGATGATGACAGAAGGATGCTTTAGTAACTGGAAGCCAGTGTCCAGTGGCATACCACAGGGATCTGTGCTGGGTCCCCTATTATTTGTCATTTATATAAATGACATAGATGACTATGTGGGGGGTAGGATTAGTAAGTTTGCGGATGACACAAAGCTTGGCTGAGTGGTTAACAGTGAGGTTGAGTGTCTTGGGCTACAGGAAGATATAGATGGGATGGTCAAATGGGCAGATAAGTGGCAGATGGAATTTAATCCTGAAAAGTGTGAGCTGATACATTTTGGAAGGAGTAATTTGACAAGGAAGTATTCAATGAACGGCATGACAGTAGCAAGTTCATAGATCTCTGAAGGCAGAGGGGCACGTTAGTGGGGTGGTGAAAAAGGCATATGGGATACTTGCCTTTATCAATCAAAGCATGGATTACAAAATTAGAGAGATCATGTTGGAGTTGTTTGGAACCTTGATGAGGCCACAGCTGGAGTACTATGTGCAGTTCTGGTCGCCACATTATAGGAAGAATGTGATTGCACTGGAGGGGTTGCAAAGGAGATTCACCAGGATGTCACCTGGGATGAAACATTTAAGTTATGAAGAGAGACTGGATAGACTTGGGTTGTTATCATTGGAGCAGAGAAGACTGAGGGGTGACCTGATCGAGATGTACAAGATTATGAGGGGCATGGACAGGGTGGATAGAGAGCAGCTGTTCCCCTTAGTTGAAGGGTCAGTCATGAGGGGTCACAAGTTCAAGGTGAGAGGCAGGAGTTTTGGGGGGGATGTGAGGAAAAACCTTTTTACCCAGAGGGTGGTGACGGTCTGGAATGCGCTGCCTGGGAGGGTGGTGGAGGTGGGTTGCCTCACATCCTTTAAAAAGTACCTGGATGAGCACTTGGCACATCACAACATTCAAGGCTATGGGCCAAGTGCTGGTAAATGGGATTAGGTAGGTAGGTCAGGTGTTTCTCATGTGTCGGTGCAGACTCAATGCACTGTGTGATTCTGTGATACATGTGACTCCAGGCCCACAGTGAATGTGGTTGACTCTTAACTGCCCTCTGAAATGGCCTAGCAAGCCACACAGTTCAGGGGAAATTAGGAATGGGCAACAAATGTTAGCCTCCCCAGTGACACCCACATCCCATGAAAGAATAACTTTTTATTCATTCACAGGATGTGGGCATCACTGGTTAGGCCAGCATTTATTGCTCATCCCTAGTTGCCCTTGAGAAGATGGTGGTGAGCTGCCTTCCCATCTGCCCTTCCAGATGGATGTAAAAGACCCCATGGTATTATTTGAAGGCGCGTTCTGACTGATAATTATCCCTCACACAAAATCACTAAAACAGATATTCTGATCATTTCTCACACTGCTCTTTGAAGGAGTTTGCTGTGCACAAACTGACTGCTGCATTTCCGAACATTACAACAGTACTTCAAAAAGTTTTTTTCACTGTAAAGCCCTTTACCATTGTGGAGGTATAAAAGGTGCTATATAAATGCAAACTGTTTCTTATTTTCTTTCTCCTATTCAGTATCCAGCTGCTTCTTACGGGCAGAATTTTCCCCCTCGTTGGCCAGGGGTGGAGTTTAGGAGTGGGCATGTGAAGGCGCACCTCCGATCAGCGCCTCCAATTGGGGGCGCACTGCTATTTTATGTGGGCAGGCCTTAATTGCTCTATGTGCTCCCTGTACAGGCGGGGGAGGGGGGTATTCCCTGAGCCGAAAGTGTGCTCTTTAGCGCATGCACGCGAAAGAGCGCACTCACCTCCCTGAGGCTAAGTGCTGCCTCAGGGAAATCGGCTCCTGTCAGAAATAATTTTAGAAACAGAACAAATAAATTTCCCTGACATATCCCCTCATGTGACACTGTCACATGAGTTGGGACACGTCCATCACTTTCACTGGCAATTTTATTAAAAATTTTAAAACCTACATGAAACCTCATCCTGCCCATGGATGAAGTTTCCGGCTTTTTCTGAAGCCCACCAGGGCTCCTGGCCTTCCCGCTAACCCTAAGGTTGGACGGGCAGGTCCATTAATTACTTTAACTACTTTGTCAATGGCCTCAATTGGCCATTGGCACGCGGCGGGCACACAGTTGATTCTGCTGAGCCCCCGCCGACTTGAAAATTGAAATGAGTCAGGGTGACATCAGGGATTCCATCCGACATCCTCCCGCGTCATTTTATGTGTTGGCGAGTGGGCCCAGTCCTCGCTCGCCAACCAGGAAATCCTGGCCTACATGAATCCAGTGTCCTGGCTCCTTGTCAGTGTTCCTGGCATGGGTTTAGATCGGCCATATTCAGATAATTGGCTATAAAGTGGAAATCAATCTTGAGACAAGAGTGGTCTGTCTGTCTTAGCATCGCACCAAATGGCACATTCACCCATTGGAGAGTTGCCCCGGCAAGTTCTATAAAATAAAATGCCTGCTTAAGTGAACAAAGGGATATGGGGTTTGGATGAGAAATTGGAGTTGAGGTGGAAGGTCAGTTGTGATCTTACTGAATGGTGGAGTAGGCTTGTCAGGTCATATCCTTTCTCCTATTTCTGATGTCTCTTACTGAGCATTTTGCTGATCGAATTCTCTGATACAAACCCACCTCATTACAGCCAAACAATCTCTTGCTTGATCATTGGAGGTACTCTGTGAACAGCAGCACACGATGGGGGCGATTTTCTAAGACTCCACCAGCACTAGCTGGGGGAACCCAAACCTCAGTCCCCAGCACTCTCACGGCACCGAGCAAAGTAGAGGCTGAGCTGCTCAGCCGCTTTGCCGCAGGGCTTCAGAAGAGGAAAGTGGCTTTCACCTTCCAATTTCTCGTTCCTCGCCTATTACCGCCTGGGATTTGGAAGCTCTGGCCTACAGGCATAGACTCCCTAAATGTGGATCTCACTTTCAAATTTTTTTCCTGCTTATATTTCTTGACCTACAGTATTATTGGCTTTATCTTTTTTGCCGCTGTGTTGGTCTCATTTCACAGTGCGGGATTTTCTGACCCCGACATCGGCGGGCATCATCGCAGATGGGCTGGGAAAATTTGGAGAACCGCTAAAAGTCAATGGCTCTCCAAATTTTCCTGTCCAGCCCACAGTCATGCCTGCCGGTGGCGAGACGGGAAAAACCCGGTCATAAAGTCATTGAATCATTATAACACAGGAGGCCTTTCGGCCCATCCAGTCCATGCTGGCCCTTTGTTGAGCAGCCCAGACTGTCCCATTCCCCTACGCTGTCCCCGTAGCCCTCAAGTGCCCATCCATTGTCTTATTGAAATTATTCATTGCTTCCCCTTCCACCACCCTGTTGGTCAGCAGATTCCAGGTCATTACCACTTGCCACATGAAAAGAAGTTCTTCCTCACATTCCCCCTTCATCTTTCGCCCAAAAGCTTAAATCTGTGGCCCCTAGTCTTTGTAGCAGTGAATAGTACCTTACATAACTCTGTCATAACCTCATACACCTCTGTCAGATCTTGCCTCAATCTCCTTTGCTCCAAGGAGAACAACCCCATTTACTTTATTGGCCATTCCATTTCTAGAAGTGAGGCAGGATGGGATTTCTTCAAGGGTTCCCAATAATGCTGTGACATTTGGAGCAGGGAGAGCAGGTCCTGGAGCTGGACAAAAAAGCCAGGTGTAATCATACCTTAGATAACCCTTTCTCCACTCTGCAAACAGGCTGCCACACAGCTGCACTATCTTTTGGAGGTCAACTTGCAGATAACTATAGTAACCAACCAAACTAAGTAATGAAATGTGATAGAAATTAGAAGTCCCCAGTGGGAACTGTTGTGTTGAAGTGTGTGCCTGTTGACTGCTCACTGTGTGCTGGTTGTCAAGCCTGTGGGTATGGTTACAGAGAAACCGAAAGTAAACAGCAAGTAGGAGAAAGCAGACGTTTTGAAAGCTTTGAAATAGAGCTCCTGTACACACTATAGAAACCAGTGCATCATCTCTGCATATCTCTGACACACAAAACACAATAGGGTAGATTTCTAACTCCCGTCACGATGCTTTACATGGTTGGAGCACACACTGGTAAATTAAACTTCACAGCCCTGGATTTTCAGTGTTAATTTAATGGGTGGAAAATTAGGGTCTATTCAATTTCCCAGATAGACAGCCTGGCCAAGTAGGTGTTTTATTGAAACGTAGACGATTCGGAGCAGGTTTGAGAGGGTCAGTGCTGAGTGGATGTTTCCCCTCATGGGGGAATCAAGAACCAAGTTGCAGAGTTTTAGAATAAGGTGTCACTCATTTAAGATGGAGATGAGGAGGAATTTCTTCTCTCGAGAGGGTTATTGCTAATCTTTGCAATTTTCTCCCCCAGAAAGCAGTGGAGGTTGAGTAATTGAATATTTAAGGCTGAGTTAGACTGATTTTTGTTCGACAACGGAGTCAAGGGTTATGTCAGGGGTGTTAGGCAGGGGAGTTGCAGCCAAGATCAGATTTAGCTATAACCTTAACAAGTGGTGGAGCTGGCTCGAGGGGTCGAATGGTTTACTCCTATTTCTTATGTTCTAACATTTCAGACTGCAGACTGCAGCACCATAAAGCTTCTCCTTGTAACACATTTACTTTCTAAGGAGATATTTGCACTACACAAACCCTCAGTCACTCCTTTACATCAACTATTCTGAACACATAAATGCACACTCTGAGGCTTCTGTGTCCTCCAGATACAATTAGAGCTGCTTCCACATACTGCTATGAACACGTCATCTTAACAAACCGCTTTTCTCTCTTGGGCGTTAAACTTCAGGGCATATATCTGTAAGTTAATATCGTCAGAGTAATTCTTTCTCAGGTTGTTTTTGTTGGGTTTTGCCTCCCACTATGAAAAGATCAGATATCTCAGTCAATCAAATGCTGGATTCAAGACCAGGTCTTAAGCTAAATCTGGGTGGTGTTCACTCAGCTTTTCATTCTTTTGAGATGAATAATATGAACGATATGTTGTGAGCTGTGGCAACAAAAAAGACTTGCATTTATATAGCAGCTTTCACAACCACCAGAAATCTCAAAGCACTTTACAAAAAATGAAGCACTTTTGAAGTGTAGTCACTGTTGTAATGTAGGAAACACAGCAACCAATTTGCACACAGCAAGCTCCCACAAACAGCAATGTGACAATGACCCAGATAATCTGTTTCTTGTTAGCTAAATGAGGGCAGGACACTGGACATAACTCCCATGCTCTTCTTCAAAGTAATTCCATGGAATCTTTTACATCTACCTGGGAGGAGGCAGGGGCCTTAGTTTAATGTCCTCTCTGAAAGACAGCACCTCTAATAGTACACCTTCAGTACTGTACGTGTCAGCCTTAATTAATGTGCTTAAAGCCCTGGAGTGAGACTTGGACCCACAACCTTGTGAGTCAAAGGTAACAGTGCTACCAACCAAGCTGCCTCTGACCAACAATAAAGCAGATGACACCATAGGAACTGTTGTAGCATCTTCTGGCTCTTCGATAATGGGAAAAGGAATCGAAAAAGTTAAAGGGACATTTAATGAAGGCGTTCAAAATTATGAGGGGTTTTCATGGATTAAAGAGCAAGAAACTGTTTCCATTGAATGACAAGCAGTAATCATAGGGCAAAGGAACCAGAAGGAAAATGAGGAGAATTTTTTTTTTTTACACAACCAGCTGTTATCATCCGGAATGCGTTGTCTGAATCTGTGGTGGAAGCACATTTAGTTATTTAGTTGTAATTTTCAAAAAGGATTTGGATATTTCAAAAGGGAAATATTTGCCAGGCTATGAGTTTTTTTCTAGAGGGATAGAATTGAAAAGTAAAGAAGTATGCTAAGCTTGTGTCGAACCCTGGTGAGACCATATCTGAGGTACTGCTTATAATTCTATGTGCCATTTACAAAAAAAGCTAGAGACACTGAAGAGGTTGCAAAAAAGATTTACAAGGGTGATACTAGAAATGCATGGATATACATATCAGGAAAGGATGAACAGTCTCTTTTCTATTAAAATAAAAAGGCTTTGGGGTAACCTGAAAGAGGTCTTTAAACCTATGAAAGTTTCTGACAGTTTGATGCCACGGACAGAAGGTCTGTGTTTCTTTTTTTCTGCCCGTGGTCAGTATTTTTGTATTTAAGGAGTGTGTGTTTTCTTATCCACAGAGCTTTTTGTCCTAATTAAATAATTCCAGCAGCAAGTTTTTTGTGAATTTTAAAATAAGGAATGTTATTTATTATCACATAGTTACCCGGATGTTTAAAACACGAGGTCTCACTCATTTGTCTAACCCACACTACCACACACACAAAGATTAGATACAGATGAAGGTACAACAATAGAGTGGCAACTTATGATTATTTCAATCTCTTTTGTGGTGGGCCTGTAGTTTCTGAGATGAGTTGATGCTTTAGTTGAAGTTCAGTCTTGTAAAGTAGAGGAATCTCAGTAACCGTGAGGCTTCTTGTAGCCAAATTTCCAGAAGGTTGGTTCCCAAGTGAACTCAAAGTTGGAACAGGTTGCGGGGGATGGGGGGTGTCCTTCTCCCACTTTCAAGGTATTGCTGTTTATTACTTTGGATGCTTAGATGGCTTGCAGCTAGTTTGATGGTTTTCTAATGGAACTCTGTCTACAAGCAGCTTCTTGCTGAATTTTTAAAGTAAGCAGAAAGAATGGCTGCCTCACCACATGACCTTTTACAAGTCCAAAGCCCTTTTCCAAATAAGGTGGGTGGTTAGATCAATTATACATCCTGTGTTGTGGATTTCATTTCTTGAGAATTTTGAGATAGCCAGTGTCTTTGTATTTGAAAGACCCATTCAATTTGAAAATACCCTTTTGAATTATTTTCAGGGAAGGCACTGTTACAACATTGGTCTGGAAGGTTCCTTTTGTTCCCTCTTGAGACAGGGGACTGGTTTCAATCCACAAGAGAAGTCATATGATCCAGGGGCAGCCATATTTTTGGAGCATTTTGTGGTCAGTCTTAAAATATAAAAATTAGCCTGAAGTTCAAAATATTCTGGGATATGACAGTGGATACAGATACAATGTTGTGGGGAAAAGCAAAACTAAATGTTATTGATATAAGATAGTCACCAGGAAATCAAATAAGAAATTCAGAAGAAACTTTTTTACCCCGAAAATGGTGAGAATGTGGAACTCACCATTACAGGGAGTGGTTAAAACTAACATACAGTATAGATGCATTTAAGGGAAAGTTAGATAAGTGTATGAGGGGGAAAATAGGGGGTTATGCTGGTAGAGTTTGATGAGGAAAGACAGGAGAAGACTTGAGTGGAGCACAAAACAGTCATGGGCTGGTTGGACCCGATGGCCTATTTCTATGCTGATTGCCCTAAGCAATACAATCCTATGTAGCAAGATAGTGAGAATAATTGAATAGCTCTTTCAAAGGTCCAGCACAGACATGGTGGGCTGATTTGCCTTCTGCACTGGGTCATTCTATGATTCAATGATCAGCACTGCATCCAATGGCCACTTCATGAAAAAATGGAGAATGGCCTCTGTGGGTTCTAGCTTTGTCCATCTCTGTATTTGTGAATGAAAGAAAACAATTAGATAAATAAGGCTCAAACTGTCAGGGTACAAGGCACTCATGGCAATGAGCACTGGAATGATCCATAACTGCTCGTTGGTACCACATTTAGGTCAGGTGGAAATGTGTAATTTGACGGTGATGGACTCCAAGTGTAAATAATCAGGGTGCAACGGCTTGGCACAATGTGAAAAGGAGGTGTAAGTCTCTCCCTGTCAGTACACAGCCTCTCTACTGGCAAGTCCTCAGCTGTGCCTCCTCATGGCTACACACAGAAACTGGGTCCCTCGCAGCTCTAGGCTAAACCTTCAGAGGAACTCGGAGGAAGTTTGGCCCCCAATGATGTGCAGTGTGCAGGCCCACTGGCATGTGGATATGCCCTGGCACTCAAGAACTAAACTCCCGGCTAAGGCCGAATAGCTCCACTGTCTTGTGGATAGTTCGGGAGAGTTGAAGGCTAAGGGAGTAAACCCTGACAAAAAACTGGGAGTGGAGCCCAAAGGTGGACCGATGTCTAAATATGTCATCTCTCTGGAAACTCCTGCAGCCAAGCTGGTGCCAAATGTGGTGCTTTGCATTCCATTGAACCCAACGATTGGGCAGCCCAGGGTCTTGATAAAATTTGCGCAGACCTGCCTGCACCCTGGGGAGAACACTCCAGTTTCACAGACTACCAAAGGGCAAACCACCTCCTCACTAGACAGATGGCCGCCAGAGAGAAAACAATGATGTGGCCCATCTGACTTAGCGATTGAAAGTCATGGTCAGTGGATGGAGCTACAGAATCGCTGTGATTATGCAGGGAAGCTGCTGGTCTACTGCATCGCAATGCAGTCAAATAAAGCAACAACTGTCCTGCAGCAGGGTGTTTTGAAGTGTGACGGCTGACAAATGCACGGAAACCACAGGGTTCTTTGGTTTGAGAGCACAGTCAACTGTGTGGTTTTATTTGTTGACAACCTGCAATAAATCATTTTGCACTGAAGCCACCCCGGCCTTCGACAGGCAGCCATGAGCTTTTGTGGCTGTAATGCACATCAAGATTAGCGTCCTGTGCATTACAGCCACAAAAGCTCATGGCTGCCTGTCGAAGGCCGGGGTGGCTTCAGTGCAAAATGATTTATAGCAGGTTGTCAACAAATAAAACCACACAGTTGACTGTGCTCTCAAACCAAAGAACCCTGTGGTTTCCATGCATTTGTCAGCCGTCACATTTCAAAACACCCTGCTGCAGGACAGTTGTTGCTTTATTTGACTGCATTGCGATGCAGTAGACCAGCAGCTTCCCTGCATAATCACAGCGATTCTGTAGCTCCATCCACTGACCATGACTTTCAATCGCTAAGTCAGATGGGCCACATCATTGTTTTCTCTCTGGCGGCCATCTGTCTAGTGAGGAGGTGGTTTGCCCTTTGGTGGTCTGTGAAACTGGAGTGTTCTCCCCAGGGTGCAGGCAGGTCTGCACAAATTTTATCAAGACCCTGGGCTGCCCAATCGTTGGGTTCAATGGAATGCAAAGCACCACATTTGGCACCAGCTTGGCTGCAGGAGTTTCCAGAAAGATGACATATTTAGACATCGGTCCACCTTTGGGCTCCACTCCCAGTTTTTTGTCAGGGTTTACTCCCTTAGCCTTCAACTCTCCCGAACTATCCACAAGACAGTGGAGCTATTCGGCCTTAGCCGGGAGTTTAGTTCTTGAGTGCCAGGGCATATCCACATGCCAGTGGGCCTGCACACTGCACATCATTGGGGGCCAAACTTCCTCCGAGTTAGTACTAAACTGTTTTAGAAGTGGTTCACAAACTAAAACCCAGAAAAAAAACAAACCAAAACTGGAGAACATCAAAACATGGGAAAGCTCAAGCTGTTCCGCCCTGAATCTAACTCTGGTTATTTTTTTTACCATTCCAGCACCGCACCAACCACCCCCACCACCCTCCCCCCATCCCCCCCCCCGCCCCCGCTGGCCCCCCACACATCCACTGACCCCTGACCTGAAAGTGGACCAATTTCTTTCCCTGAAAATATAAAGTTTTGCCTTCAGTAGGCGGAGCCTTTTCAAGCGGACAGAGGTGTCTCTGGAGCAGGGAGAGCGGGGACTTATTTTACATTTGTGCCTTGGGTTGTCCACCATTACTGTAATTAAGATCATAATAAATAGGAGCAGGAGCAGGCCATTCTGCCCATAGAGCCTGCTCCACCATTCAATAAGATCATGGCTGATCTGATTGTGGCCTTAACTCCACGTTCCTGCCTTCTCCCATATCCTTGAATCCCTTGTCTAACTCAGTTCTACCTAAAACCTCATGCACCACTCATAAATCTTCAGAGAATCTCAGAGCACAGAAATAAGCCATTCAGCCCATTGTGCTTGTGCCAGCTCTGTGAAGGAGCTATCCAGCGAATCCCACTCTGCTCCTCCCAGCCGTGTCCTGCGATTGTTTTTCTTTATTCTTTCATGGGATGTGACTGTCACTATCAAGTTCATCCCTAATTGCCCTTGAACTGAGTGACTTGATAGGCCATTCCAGAGGCAGTGAGGAGTCAACTACATTCACATGTAAGCCAGACCAGGCAAAGATGACAGAATTCCTTCCCAAAAGGGCCATTAGTGAACCAAATGAGTGATTTTGACAAACAATGATAGCTGTCATGGTCACCATTACTGAGACTAGCTTTATATTCCCAGTGCCATGGTGGGATTTGAACACATGTCCCCAGAGCATTAGCCTGGGTCTTTGTATTACGCCACCTCCTCCTTCAGATACCATACCCTAAGAGGACATTGGCAACTATGCTCTGGTCCATGATTATGCTTGACAAAGTATTGCAGTGTTTGCCATTGCCTTCTGCAGTATGGTTGACCAGGAAACTCTGGCATTTTAGAAGTACTTACAGGTTAATAGCCAATCATTTTGGCCTTCTTACCAGTACACCTTCCATCAAGTTCTGAATTGAGACTTGAACCTAGAGCTTCTGGCCCAGAGGTAGGGATGCTACTCACTGCGCCAGAAGACCTTCCTCTGGATTGCTGGTTGTTTTCTTTTCCTAAATGTTTCCTTTTCAAGCCTATATCCAAGTCCCTTTTGAAAGTTACTGTTGAATCTGCTTCCACCGCCCTAGTGGGTCATAACTGCAACCATTCATTGATTTTGATCAGAACGTACCTGGACTGTGGTTCCCCAAAACAAAAACAGAAGCTTTCATGAACTCAGTCAAATTTTTTAAGCCCATACCTAGGTGAGATTGCTGATGTCGAATGTGCTGTGACAACTGAGGAAGACGGTGAAAGCAATGCACAAACTCAGACACTCTATTGACTTGGATTTGAAAACATCTGATAGTTTCCTCTCCCAACACTGTGACAGATCTGCTGGAACCAACTCCTAGACTTGGCCAGTTACCATCCAACTTCAATGCTCAGTGTCAACCTTAAAATCTTAGCAAAGCTCCTGGCAAGGAGCCTGGAAGTCCTTCCAATGAACATCATCAAATCAAGTAAGGCTGTGAAGACCATCAAGTTCTTCGGAGAAACAGTATTCACAGAATCATCACCTAACGTTCCGAGAATTTCATTGAATCCTGATGGTATTTTATTGCATCTGAAAAACGTGGACTTGAAAACATCCCAGGTCTAATCTAACACTGGAATGACCAGGCATGATTAAACCAATGCTTATAAATCAGACAAAAAACAAAATACTGCGGAATGCAGGAAACCTGAAATATAAACTGGAAAGGCTGGGCATCCTTAGCAGGTCTGGCTGCAACTATGGAGAGAGAAACAGAATTACTGGGCGGGATTTTCCAGCCCTGTCACTGGTGGGCAGCATCGCAGGTGTGGCAGGAAAATTTGGAGAGCCACTGACTTTTTAACGGCTCTCCAAATTTTCCTGTCCTGTCGCGATGATGCCCGTTGGTTTCGGGGCCGGAAAATCCCGTCCAATGTTTCAGGTCCTTGACCCTTCATCAGACTGGGAAAAGTTAGAGATTTAATAGATTTCGAGGAACTGAAAGGGGGGAGGGTGGGAAGGAGAACAAAAGGGAAAGTCTGTCATAGGGTGGAAGACTGGAGAGATTAAATGAAGAAGATTTCATGGTGCCAAGCCATTGAGACAAGTAAAGAAACAAAAGATGTGTCTAGTTGAGCTGTAAATGGGAGAATCCTGAACTGCTGCCGTCTGAAATCAAAGAGAAAGGGAGAATAAGAGAGAAACAAGGGAGATAAAAAAAATCAACTAAGAGAAACAAAACAAAATGAGGCAGAGATTATGATCTAAAGTTGTTGAACTCAATGTTAAGTCCAGAAGGCTTTTTTGCCTTTATTCTTTCATGGGATGTAAGGCAATGCTGGCAAGGCCAGCATTTTTTGACCATCCCTAATTGCCCCTGAACTGGGTGGCTTGTTGGGCCATTTCAGAGGGCAGTTAAGATTCAACCACATTGCTGTGGGTCTGGAGTCACACGTAGGCCAGGCCGGGTAAGGGTGGCAGATTTCCTTCCCTCAAAGGCATTAGTGAATCAGATGGGACTTTTTATGACAATCGATGATAGTTGGCATAGTCATCATTACTGAGAGTAGCTTTCCATTCCAGATTTTATTAACTGAATTTAAATTCCACTAGCTGCCGTGGTGAAGTTTGAGGCCCCAGATCTTTAGGCTGGGTCTCTAAATTAGTAGTCTAATCATATTACCACGACACCACCATCTCCTTTGGAACTGTAAAATGCTAAGTCAAAAGATGTGGTACCATTCCTCAAGGTTGCATTGAGCTTCATTGGAACACTGCAGGAAGTCAAGGACAGAGAGTCAGAGTGGGAGCAAGGGGAAGACTTAAAATGACATGCGGCAGGAAACTCGGGGTCATGCTTGCAGACTGAATGGAGATGTTCCACAATCTGGCCAACTGCAGTGGAAGGGGGGTGTTGACAGTGACTGAGGAATGAACCAAGGTTTTGCAGAGGGAACAGTCCCTTCGGAAGAGAAAGGTTTTTGATGGTGGTGTCATGCTGGGTGTGGCGAAAATGGCAGAGAATGATCCATTGAATACTGAGGCAGACGCTGTAGAAGGTGGAGACAAGAGCAACCCTATCGTGGTTCTGGGATGGAGGGGCAGGGGAGAGAACTGGAGTATGTGAAATGGGACAAACACCGTCGAGGGCCCTGTCAAACCACAGTGAGAGGGTGGGGGGAATCCTTAGTTAAGGGACAAAAAAGACATATTAGAAGTATTTGGTTGCATCACCCACACAGAGAAACTGGAAAAATGGAAGAGTCCTAATAGGATGTAGGATGTTAAAAAATGTAGTCAATCATCAAAACAATCTTATATAAATACTGTGGATGCTGGAAATTTGAAACAAAAACAAAAAATTCTGGAAAAACTCAACAGGTTTGACAGCATCTGTGGAGAGAAAGACAGAGTTAACGTTTTGACTCCATATGACTCTTCTTCACTCGCACTTGAATAATAACCATTTGAGGGATGCACTGGAGATGGGCTATCAGATGAAGTTGTAGCCAAACAGAGAATAATGTCCTCCCAAACAGAGAATAATGTCCTCAATCAAGGGGCAGGCACCAAAATTTGCAAAAACAATTAGTCGGTTATCTCTGTCCCCTCATGTGGGCATTTGATGGACTTAAATATTGTGCTACTTGAATTGATCTTCTTATTTGATCTTCATATCACAGTTGTCCTCCCAAGTTATCGATGTACCACCGTGAATGTCTCAGAGTAAATTAACACAGACAAAATGGCTGCTCACCCACTGCTTTGTTTTCAATCTCTTGCATTTAAGTAAAAAATGTCTGTGCACCAAACAGATAGATGCCCCAGTTCATTGGCTATAATTAAAACCCCAGTACCCGAAAGCCAGACTGACTCTTTCTAGGGAGTGATGGAGACCAGGATCTACTTTGTGGATATCTTTTCTGTGCTTCACGGAGGAGACTTACCATATGTACTTGAGTCATATTCGATCTCATGTATAAGTTGACCCCTGACTTTTGGTCAAGAAAATCCAAACTCCTTCTACCCACTCACCACTGAAGTCAAACTTGTCCTGTTGCAAGCCTACTTATTCGCAAGCTTGCAGACATCTCACATTTCATTGCAATATTTAAACCAGATGGATTTTTATAAATGTGTCCGCACCGCAGCTAAGTCCTGATGGCAGAAACAGCCTGGTGTAACAGGTTATTCACATCAGAACAGAGGGGCAACTGTGCAGGTATATCACTTTAACACGCCAATAACTCAAGCACCTTTGACTAACCACTAAAGTTGATGAATGTCACCTGCCAGCACACTGCAGAACCCAACACCAGAGTGCAAAGAGATCTACCAGCAAGACAGAGCAGATATATCCCAAAGATGGATCTAAGGAATGTGTGTGTGTTTTTTAAATAGCTGTCCCTATCAAATCTCCAACTACTAGCAATCCGGTCCTCGTGTCTGTGCAGAATAATAAAAATGCTTTCTGGTTCCCTTTGAGCTACTTTTGGGGGTGGGGTTGGCAAGAACAGTCTCCGACCTGGCAACTCTGTGATCAGCTGATACACCGCCGTAAACAGTTAGATAGCGAGACAATGGTAGAGGATGGATTCCAACCCCTCAAGACTATTATTCGTCGATACCCTACTTTTTGGCTAAATATTTCGTCCCAAAAACTCAACAGTTGCACGAGTACATATGGTATGTCCTTTGAATACTCAGCAAGAAAAAGACTAAGGTCTGGATTGAATCTGAATCCCTCATCTGTTACTTTATACTCCTGATACATTTGCTTTATACGTTGATTTACTGAATGTGTATTCATAACAGAGTGCTTTCCTATACTTTTCACCAACAGCCTCCAATACTTCATCAAAATGACGACGTCCAAACATATTTTAGCCTCCTTGAGCCAATATCACATATATCCCCTCTATGGGATAATTCTGATTCGGTCAGCTCCTTTGTGGAATCTGAGGTTTGTGTCTGGTATGGCTTAAGGCTTGGAGGCTCAGTGACTTCCTTGAAAAGGACACTCTCAAATCAATTAGGGCTGAAGTTTATAGCGACCATAAATCCTTCCACAAAGACCTACAAATGGGACAATTCATTGCTTAAGGCAATCCTTAAGATTCAAAACGGCTTCTATTCCATTTGACAAATTCAGCTCATAAATTAATACCCAGACTAAAGTTCTTGCATATGCCTCCTTCTTATTTACAGGTTATGGTTGCAGATCACTGTTGCTTACTCACAGTGATATGATTACAGTAACATGACAAAGAGTTGTCAGTGCTAGAACACTGCACTTACTAAAGGAGCATCTCAACGCACCAAGCCCAATTCACCCATCACCACTATGCTCTCTGTCCTACCTTGACTCCTGATTTAATAACACCTCAAATGTAAAATTCTCATCCTTGTGTTCAAGTCTGCCCATGCCCTCGTACCTCCCTATTTCTGTAACTTTCTCCAGTTCAGCAACCCTCTGAGATATGTTGAGTTCCTTCAATTCTGGCCTCTTGCACACCCCCTGATTTCCTTCACCCCACCATTGCCTTTAGGTGCCTAGGCCTTAGCGTCTGCAATTCCCCCCTTAAATCTTCCCACTTCTCTGCCTCTCTTTCCTCCTTTAACTAAAACCAACTCTTATGGTCACCTGTGCTAAAATCTCATCATGTGGCTCAGTGTTAACCTTTAGGCTGATAATGCTCTTGTGAAATACCTTGAGACGGTTTACTACATTAAAGGTGCTATGTAGATGCAAGTTGTTGTTGCAAACCCTTGAGATTTAAGCGAGAGATTTGACTGCAGTGATTGGCCTACTTTGAGTTGGATGAAGTTCCCCAAATGAAGGTGGGATTTCTGAAACATCTCATCTGTGTGCAGCCTACATATTGCAATAAATACCACTGGGGTGCACTGCTAATGCAGAACACTTGTTTGGAGGAATTCAACAGGAACTAAATTATTGCCATTTTTAAATTATCAAGGGTTTTTTTTATATATATATTGCAACAGTTGGCTTTTTCATTGCCCTCCCACAGGTGAATCATTTCTTGCTATCCTTTCTGCAGCCGGCTGACGTTAAAGGACGACCTAGCTGATCTGTAGCTAAGTACATAACACAGTACATCACCGTATTCCCCAGGGCAGGGTTGGAAAAAATAGCTGATTTGAGAACTCAACATTCGGTAATAAGCCCCATTGAATGTGAGTTCCATGTTTTGCTTTGTGCAGAGGAGGCTAAGAAGGGGTTTGATGGAGATGTTTAAAATCATGAAAGGTTTAGATAGAGTAAATAAAGGAAAACCGTTTACAAGGCTGGAGGGTCAACATCAAAACGGCACAGGCACTTGCCAAAGGAACCAGGGGCAACATGAGGAAAAGTTTCTTTTCTGCAATGAGTGACTAGGATTTGGAACACACTGCCCGATAGGATGATGGACGATGGTGAGATCTTGTGGCTCGGTAGGTTGTGACCTAAACAAGGAGCTCTGGGTTCAGGTCTCATTTGCTGACCACGGAAGGAGTGTCCATGATGTGGTTCAACAGGTTGACAATCAGCCTACTGACCTTTCCAATACTTCTCCACTCGCCCCCAAAGGGAAAAATGTGTGTGTGAAGATATGAAACAAGCAAGCAGGGTGGTGATACAGAGTTAATTGTTGCTTTCAAAAGGGAATTAGGTAAATACATTGAAGGCAGAAAATTGTAGGGATTTAGGGAAAGAGCAGGAGTGTGGGGGTCTAACTGGAATGCTCTTCGGGAAAGTTGGCATAGTCTGGATTGGCTGAATGTCGCACAATTCTACGGGCGGTATCTCCTGATCCTGCCAGCAGTGGGAAGCCTGGTGGATGGGGGAATTCAATTTGGAGGGAGGCCAAAAATCAGTTTCCTGACGGCAGGGTAGGAATTTTGTTCTCTGGACTTTAAAGGCAAGTTAAAGGTGAGTCGAGTTTCATGATGAACAATGTCGGGAAGCCCTCTTGCTGGGCATGTCACACAAGCTCATTAAAAGGCCACCATACCGGAATTAAGTTTCCCCTCCAAATTAAGTTCCCCCCAGCAGGAAATTAGAACGTTCACGTTTACAACTGCAAGTGGCATGCACCTGGCGAACTTCACTTCTTCACAACTTTTAGGTCAGTAGATGCTGTTTTCACCACCTTGGGGACCGCACATAACTTCCCTCTTACTGGGTGTCGGTAGCCCAAGCTGAAGAAGCCAAGAAGGGGGGAATAGGATGATAGGGTGGAGTGGAAGCTGGACCTGGGAGGCAGGCTAAAAAGGGAAGAGAGGGAGGCTGTCTGGATGCCCTTTAAGTATAGTGCCTGGGCCTTCGAGCCCAGGAGGTAATGGCCGGGAGGGCGACTTGCAGCCCACCCCCGTCACAAGGTTTGCCATGCTCTACAAAGATGCTTAAGTAATGAGTTGAACAGCGCAAGATTGTACACGTTCAGCTGGGGTGGGATGCCCCTCGCCCCCAGCGGGAAACGCTCACAGCTCCGCGACTGTCACTGAACCTAGGCTCCAGACCGGAAGATTCTGCCCAATCATTCTTTCTCCCGTAGCCCAGAACAGTTACACTGCACTAGTACACAGCAATTTGATGAACAATACCAGCCTCCATCCTCCTCAAGTGCTTCCCATTCATCCTTTGACACGTGGATCCAAATGTGTCCTTTGTAAACCGCGGAGCACTTGCACCAGGAGAAAGACTAGAACTCATGAAAAGCCCAACACGCAATGCAAGCAATTTGGGACATTAGACGGCACCTTACAAGAAAGCTGGAGCCTTCCTGATATTACTCTATCCCTTCCTGACATTACTCTATCCCTTCCTGGTATTACTCTATCCCTTCTTGATATTACTCTATCCCTTCCTGCTATTACTCTATCCCTCAACACAATGCAAGGAATTTCAAAAACAAACAGGCAGGAATTATACAGTAAATGGCAGAACCCTTAAGTGCATTGACAGGCAGAGGGATCTGGGTGTACAGGTCCACAAGTCACTGAAAGTGGCAACGCAGGTGGATAAGGTAGTCAGGAAGGCATATGGCATGCTTGCCTTCATTGGCAGGGGTATTGAGTATAAAAGCCAGGAAGTCATGCTGCAGCTGTATAGAACCTTGTTTAGGCCACACTTGGAATATTGAGTGCAATTCTGGTCGCCACATTACCAGAAGGAAATGGAGGCGTTGGAGAGGGTGCAGAAGAGGTTTACCAGGATGCTGCCTGGTCTGGAGTTTATTAGCTATGAGGAGAGGTTGGAGAAACTCGGATTGTTCTCACTAGAGCGACGGAGATTGAGGGGCGACTTGATGGAAGTTTACAAAATTATGAGTGATATGGACAGAGTAAATAGTCAGAAGCTTTTTCCCAGGGTGGAAGAGTCAATTACTAGGGGACATAGATTTAAGGTGAGAGGAGAAAACTAGAGAGGAGATGTGCGGGGCAAGTTTTTTACGCAGAGGGTAGTGAGTGTCTGGAATTCGCTGCCAGAGGAGGTGGTGGAATCAGGTGCGATAGTGATGTTTAAGAGGCAGCTTGACAAATACATGAATAGGATGGGAATAGAGGGATACGGACCCCGGAAGTGCAAAATGTTTTAGTTGATGGGCATTATGATCAGCGCAGGCTTGGAGGGCCGAAGGGCCTGTTCCTGTGCTGTAATTTTCTTTGTTCTTTGTTCAAACAAACAGTATTCTGGGAAGTGTCGTTGTGCAAAGGAAGAGTAAAATTGCTCTTAATGCACAGACATTTGCTCTAAGTGGGAGCTGCATTTATATAGCACTTTCTATGACCTCAGGACTTTTCAAAGTGTTTTACAGCCAACAAAGTACTTTTGAAGTGTTAGCACTGTTGTAATGTGGGGAAATGTGACAGCTAATTTGCATAGAGCATACAATGAAATAATTTCTCCAATAAGAGAGAATCTGACATCTCCCTTTGACATTCATTAGCATTACCATTGCTGAATCCCCCATTATCAACATCTTTGGGGGCTATCATTGACCAGAAACTGAACTGGACCAGCCATATCAATAATCTCGCTACAAAAGCAGGTCAGAGGCTGGGAACCGTACAGAGAATAACTCACGACTGACTCCCCAAAGCCTGTCCACCATCTACAAGACACAAGTCAGGAGTGTGATGGAATATTCTCCATTTGCCGGAATGAGTGCGGCTCCAACAACACTCAAGAAGCATAACATCATCCAGGACAAAATAGTCTGCTTGACTGGCATCCCATCCACCAGCTGCAGCATTAACTCCCTCCACCACCAACGCACAGTAGCAGCAGTGTGTGTACCATCTACAAGATGCACTGCAGAAACTCACCAAGGCTCCTTTGCAGTACCTTCCAAGCCCATGACCTCTGCAACCAAGAAAGACAAAGGCAGCAGATGCATGAGAACACCACCATCTTCTAATTCCCACCAAGCCATTCACCATCCTGTCTTGGAACTATATCACTGTTCCTTCACTGGTCATTGGTCAAAATCCTGGATCTCCCTGTGGGTATCCCTACAACACATGGGCTGCAGTGGTTCAAGAGGGCAACTCGCCGCCACCTTCTCAGGGGCACTTAAGGATGGGCAATAAATGCTGGCCTAGCCAGCAATGGCTGCATCCAATGAGTGAATAACTTTTTTTTAAATTCTGGTTTTGTGATGTTGGCTGAGGGATAAATATTTGCCAGGGTGTCAAGGGGAGCTCCCCTGTTCTTCTTTGAAGTAGTCCCTTCGGGTCTTTTACAGTCGCAAGAGGACAGACACAGGGCTGCAGTTTAACGTCTCATCTGAAAGATGGCACCTTTGACAGTGCAGCACACTCACAGTGCTGCTTGGGGGCGGGGTGACAGCCAAGAAATTGCAGTGGGACCTGAACCCACGATTATCTGATCGAGCCACAGCTGAAACTGAATATGCTACGAATAACAATGCCCTCGAACTAACACACATCCAAGTTGTTGGAACTTGAGACATCATCACCTGCATAAAAAGAAACATATGTGTGGAGATAGGGGTGCAGGTGGCTGGAAAGAACAAGTCTGATCTGAATCCTGAGGCGACTCATGACAAATTCTTTACACATGAAGACATGAAAGCAGCTGCATAGGAATAAGATCGAAAGCAGACGTCGCCAGTCCACAGGAAACAAAACTTAATTCCCGTCTGTTGCTCATTTTCAACCTAAGCTCAAATAGTGAGGACATTTTCAGTAGCTGATTGTGAATTCCTGTCACATCCTCTTAAATCACTGCATGGTCTGACTTCCCATTCTTTCATCAGGTGTTCATATGAATGTTGAAAATAGACGCATGACTAAGGTTTGCAATGTGTATGCCTCTAAAGAACAAAAGCCACTCGCCAGTGCAGTGTGGTTACTGTGGTGGGTGATGTGACCCCAAAAAATCAAAGCCGACATTCCAGTGCAGCACTGAGGATGTGCTGCACTGTCAGGGGGGCCATCTTTCAAATGGGATGTTAAATCGAGGCCCTGTCTGCCCCCCTCAGGTGGACATAAAAGATCCTATATTTGGAAAAAGGGAAAGGGAGTTATCCCTGGTGCCTTATCCCTCAATCAACAACACATAAACGGGTAATCTGGTCATTATCACATTTCCTACTTTACAAAAGTGCCTGCATTTCATTGGCTGTAAAGTGCTTTGAGGTGCCTGGTGGTCATGAAATTCACTATATAAATGCAAGTTTTTCTTTCTTTATGTGGGCATCACTGTCACGGATGTCATTTATTGACAATCCCTGAGACAGCTTTGGCATATCCACTACATCACAACGTTTCCAAAGGACTTCATTGGCTATAAAACACTTTGGGACACCCTTAAGTTGTTAAAGGTGCTATATCAATGCAAGTTCTTTCTCTCTTGAACCACTGCAGTCCATTTGATGAAGGTGCATGAAGCCTGCTTACTACCCACGACAAGGAATGCAGCAGTGCTGACCCCTGGGGACCCACAGCGAGGAAAAACTCCTTGCGCCCACCTCAGGCAGTTACAGATCTATTTGGCCATCCATCGATGATGGGGGAATCAGGGACTTTGCCACTTGCCAATAATATCTGTTTTGTGCCTCCACATTGGGTTTTATGTCTATCCATTCTGAAACTTCATTCTGCCCATTTGTCTCCACCAATCCTGACAAAGGGTGAGTGCCTGAAATTCACATGATAAAAGCTAAAAGATAGTCTGTCACCTACCTTTAAGTTAACACATTCCTTTAAATCGGATCTGCTGGCATGTCCTTTCTGGATTTTGGAATTTTCTTTTTTTTTCATCAATGCTTTCGTGGGATGTGGGCGTCACTGGCAAGACCAGAGTTTGCTGCCCATCCCTTATTGCCCTTGAACTGAGTGGCTTGCTGGACCATTTCAGAGGGCAGTTAAGAGTCAACTGAAATCACATGTAGGCCAGACCAGGTGAGGATGGCAGATTTCCTTCCCTAGTGAACCAGATGGGTTTTTAATGACAATCAATGATAGCTTCATGGTCACCATTACTGCGGCTAGCTTTATGTTCCAAACTTTTATTAAATGAACTCAAATTCCACCAGGCGCCATGGTGGGATTTGAACCCACATGCCTGGAGAATTAGCCTGGGCATCTGAATTACTAATAGGATGCCTAAAACCGAGTGTGGGAACTGGAAAACATCGTAAAGATAAATATATACCTGAAGGGTAACCTGAAGACATTAGACATTATAACACAGGAATAAAAATTGTTCTAATTATCCAAATATTGTATTTCCACGGCCAGAATATTCACTTCAACGTGCAGGGCCGGGCCCGAAAATGACACGCGATATTTCGGTGGGCGGGTGCGCTATGAGCTCGGATACGCACCAGCCATTAATTAACGGGCCACTTAAGACCCTTGAGGCATTAATAGAGGACAAATTTTCGGAGCCCATGCAATCTTCAGAGCATGACTCGGGTGCAACGGGCAGGCCACATTTTTAGAAACCACATTTTTAGAAACCTCATCCACGGACAGGATAAGAGGAGTGAGTGGGCTCACGAGTGGTCTTTGGTAGACATTTAATGTTTAAACTTACTCCTACTTGCTTGTGTGAACAGGACAACTTCAAATCTCTTCACAGCTGCTTGCACAGGAATAACAGGCTTCAGGTCAGGACTCTGGAGTTAACATCATTCTTGGGGCCTTGCTGGTTTCAGGAAGCCTTCAATTACTCTGGTAATGGGAGATGTGCTCTCCGCTGGAGGTACCTCCTCTGAGGAAGAAGAAAGGGCCAGAAGGGGGAGGAGGCCAGGAGTCTATATTCCGCCTCCAGGGGAGCCACCTTTGGGAGGACCGGCGCAGGCACTGGAAGTGCAAGGCGGGAAGGGGCCACAGAAGACACAGAATTATCCTGCTGCCAGGGTTTAGAGGCAGCGAAGCAGCTACCTCAATATGTCTGAGGTGCAATGCCGAAGAAGGCTCCATCTGTCAAGGGAGACAGTGACCTCCATTTGTCAGATGATAGGCCCTGAGATCAGCGCCAACTGTGTGGGTGGGCACCCCATGCCAGTCGTGTTGAAGATCACGGCTGCCCTCAACTTCTACGCCTCTGGCTTTTTCCAAGGGTCGGTGCTTGATCTTTGCGGAGTCTCCCAGTCAGCTGTCCACAGTTGTGTCAAGCAGGTGACAGACGCTCTGTTCAGGCGTGCTTGACTTTCATTCACTACTGCTGGAATGAGGCCAGCCTGGCAGAGCGAGCTAGAGGCTTCGCAGTGATTGCTGCGTTCTCCCGCATCCAGGGTGTAATCGGCTGCACACATGTGGCCACCAAGGCGCCAGCGGGTGAGCCGGGTGCCTTCGTCAACAGGAAGAGATTCCACTCCATGAACGTGCAGATAGTGCGTGACCATAGGGTGCAGATTCTGCAAGTCAGTGCAAGGTACCCAGGCAGCTGCCATGACACATACATCCTCAGAAACTCCCAGGTGCCGAGGCTTTTCAGTGCCACAGCCCGGCTGGATGGATGGCTGCTGGGTGACAAGGGCTATCCCATCAAAAGGTGGCTCGTGATGTCTCTCTGCCATCCAAGAACAGAGGCTGAGCAGCATTACGGTAGGAGCCATGCCTCCACAAAGGATATGGTAGAGAGAACGTTTCCAATGCCTGGACCGTTCGGGGGCGCCCTGCAATGACCCCCAGGTTGTGTGTCGCTGATAGTGGTTGCACGCTGCGCTCTCCACAATCTGACACTAGAAAGGGGGGACGCAGTTGAGGAAGAAGATGTAGATGGAGATGCTCTGGCTGCACATGATGAGTCCAGTAGTGAGTCCGAGGACGAGCACGCTCAGGAGAACGCTAAGGAGATAGACGCTACCGGGCAACCTCCAGGGTGGTAAAGACACCCAGGAGGCTTTAATCCAATGAACCTTCAACAAGGCCACCACAGATGGATCTGCAACACATGCCAGGGCTGCAGGCTCCATAATCAATACCTGAGAGCAACACCTGCCTGGATTAGGGACATTAACTATGTTCCTTATCAATAAAGCTCAATGACAAACAAATCATTCTTAACATCATAGGTTCCTGTACACCTGCAGAAATAATGAAGCACCCTGAGCCTTGTTCACACCTAAAGCATTTAATAAATTCACAAAACAAAACAGAAAAGAAACTTCATTCGCAGGCGTTGAGCTGCACACCGAATTATGATCAACTAATACCAGGGCAACAGAAAACCATCAGTGAGAAGCCCGCGGTGTGCCTAAGGTACCTTAAGCTTACGTTTTCAGGTGCTATGTCCGGGTGCTCCCTCTTCGCTGGCACTGGCATTCAAGGCAGCCTGCTTACTCTGCTGTCCTGTTGGCCTTGATGACCTTGGTGGGCATCCTCAGGCCTGTGGAGCCTGTGATGGTTCCGCCTGGGAGGGATTGGCCAGTAGCACAGCTGGCATCTCCCCAGTCGCCACAGCCTCATCGGATCCCACAGTAATTTGCAGAGGGGTGGAGGACGAGCTGCTGCCCTCATCTGGAGCACCCTGAGAGGAGCCCGCAGAGACGACAGGCAGCTCGTGCATCAATGTGAGGTCGCTTCAGACCTCCCTGCTCACCATTGATGGATGGGCACCTAGCTGGGATACTGGGTGCCCAATCCATCTCCCACACTGAAACAACCTACGAAGCCCGGATTGTTCTCCTGGAGGAGCCTCTCCATGAGAGTTGCCACTCTCTTCATGGAGGAAGCATTGCGCTCGGCCATGAGGGTCAATGCATCGTTGATGCTCCACATGGACTCCTCCCTCACGGAGACCATGTCATGCATTGCCTCAGGTATCTCCACCAGATCTTCCCACAGACCCTGCTGGAGTTCCAGTGTCTGCTGTCTCAGGGACGGCTCCAGAGGCACATCATCAGCCACCGACTGAGCATGTTCTTGGTCCCCTGCAGTCTTCCGACTGCCACGCCATGGGCACTCTCTGTCTCTGCCTGCACCTCAAGTGAGTGTGAAGTGCCCTCACCACCATACCCTGGAACACTAGCCGACAATCTAATCCCACCGAGGTGCTAGTATCTGTGCTGATGCCTGCCTGGCTGGGAGGGTGTGATGTTGGTGCTTGTAATTCATCTCAGGCCCTCTGCCTCCTCGTCCCAGCCCTGCTACAGCGAGGCTGAGAGGAAGAACAAGGATATTTGATTAGTTGAAGTCGAGACACTGTCAATGTGCATGCCTAGCCCCAAGATCAATATGTGCTCCTCCTTCCATAATCAATGGGAAACTCATGTTGGAAGCTTAATTCAGTAAACAGTCAACAGTGGAATGGTTGCAAGGGCAGACATAGTGACCACAGTGCACAGCACTCTTGCCTCCCCCTGGTGCCCCAACCTCACTGCTACCGGTTGACCTGGGTGCATGGCGCCTCTCCAGCTCGAGAGCCTCCTGCTAATATCTGGTGAGAACTGCCAACTGTGCCTGGCCTCCACCAGTCCACATCCGCTCAGAGTTATAGTGTGTGGTCTTCTCCTGAAAAGGAGGGAGGAGCATTGATTAGTCCACCCTGTACTTGGATTGCCATTGCAGGCCTGCCACCCCCACCTGAATGAAACATTGCAGGGCTCATGTGAATTGTGAGGCTGGAGCAGCCGCACACTCACTCCAAGCAGCCAGAGCTGACCCCCTTGCCCAGATGCTGCCTCCATCATATTTGCCACCCACACTGACCTTCCAAAGCAAGGAAGCACTACCATGTAGAATGCCAAGGGCAGCAGATGAATGGGGTCCTGCCGCCTGTAGATTCCCCTCCCAGTCAGTCAGCAGGCTGACTTAGGCATTGTTCAGAGTTCCAACACTGCGCCAAAGTACAGAACCTTGAGGTCGCCCCCCAAAACAGTACTATGGGTATAAGTGTACCACATGGTGTGGATAATGAACCCAGCTCAGCACCAGCATCTCAGGGTGAACTAGGCATGGGCAGTAAATGCTGGCTCACCCAGCGAAGGCCGCATGCCTTGAATGATTCAATGCATTAACTGCGTTCAGAGTGGGGGGGGGAACAACCTAACTGCTGTGCTAAGTGACCCACGCCAACCCGGTGCTCATAGAAACATAGAAAATAGGAGCAAGAATAGGCCATTCGGCCCTTCGAGCCTGCTCCGCCACTCATTATGATCATGGCTGATCATCCAACTCAATAGCCTGCTCCCGCTTTCTCCCCATATCCTTTGATCCCTTTCGTCCCAAGAGCTATATCTAACTCCTTCTTGAAAACATACAATATTTTGGCCTCTGCTACTTTCTGTGGTAGCGAATTCCACAGGCTCACCACTCTCTGGGTGAAGAAATTTCCCCTCATCTCAGTCCTAAATGGCCCACCCCATATCCCCAGACTGCGACCTCTGGTTCTGGACTCCCCCACCATCGGGAACATTCTTCCTGCATCTACCCTGTCTAGTATTGTTAGAATTTAATAGGTTTCTATGAGATCCCCCCACATTCTTCTGAACTCCAGTGAATATAATCCTAACCAACTCAATCCCTCCTCCATATGTCAGTCCTGCCATCCCAGGAATCAGTCGGGTAAACCTTCGCTGCACTCCCTCTATAGCAAGAACATCCTTCCTCAGATAAGGAGACCAAAACTGCACACAATATTCCAGGTGTGGTCTCACCGAGGCCCTGTATAATTGCAGCAAGACATCCCTGCTCCTGTATTCGAATCCTCTGGCTATGAAGACCAACATACCATTTGCCTTCTTTACCGCCTGCTGCACCTGCATGCTTACCTTCAGCAACTGGTGTACGAGAAAACCCAGGTCTTGTTGCACATTCCCCTCTCTCAATTTATAGCCATTCAGATAATAATCTGCCTTCCTGTTTTTGCTACCAAAGTGGATAACCTCACATTTATCCGCATTATACTGCATCTGCCATGCATTTGCCCACTCACTCAGCTTGTCCAAATCACACTGAAGCATCTCTGCATCCTCTTCATAGCTCACCCTCCCACCCAGCTTTGTGTCATCTGCAAATGTGGAGATATTACATTTAGCTCCCTCATCCAAATCATTAACATATATTGTGAATAGCTGGGGTCCCAGCACCGACCCCGGTGGTACCCCACTAGTCACTGCCTGCCATTCGGAAAAAAACCCGTTTATTCTTACTCTTTGTTTCCTGTCTGCCAACGGTTTTCTATCCATCTCAATACACTACCCCCAATCCCATGCGCTTTAATTTTACATGTTAATCTCTTGTGTGGGACTTTGGTCGAAAGCCTTCTGAAAGGCTCCCCTCATCAACTCTACTAGTTACATTCTCGAAAAATTCCAGTAGATTTGTCAAGCATAATTTCCCTTTCATAGATCCATGCTGACTCTGTCCGATTCTGCCACTGTTTTCCATGTGCTCAGCTATTAAATCTTTTATAATGGGCTCTAGAATTTTCCCTACCACCGATGTCAGGCTGACTGCTCTATAATTCCCTGTTTTCTCCCTGCCTCCCTTTTTAAATAGATGGGTTACATTAGGTACCCTCCAATCTGTAGGAACTGTTCCAGTCTATGGAATCTCGGAAGATGACCACCAATGCATCCACCATTTCTAGGGCCACTTGCTTAAGTACTCTGGGATGTAGATTATCAGGCCCTGGGGATTTATTGGCCTTCAATCCCATCAATTTCCCCAACACCATTTCCCTTCTAATATTGATTTCTTTCAGTTCCTCCCTCTCACTAAACCCTGTGTTCCCCAACATTTCTGGTATGTTATTAGTGTCCTCCTTTGTGAAGACAGAACCAAAGTATGTATTTAGTTGGTCAGCCATTTCTTTGTTCCCATTATAAATTCCCCTGCTTCTGACTGTAAGGGGCCTACACTTGTCTTCACCAATCTTTTTCTCTTCACATACCTATAGAAACTTCTATAGTCAGTTTTTATATTTCCCGCAAGCTTACTCTCACACTCTATTTTCCCCTTCTTAATCAATCCCTTGGTCCTCCTTTGCTGAATTCTAAACTGCTCCCAATCCTCAGGTCTGTAGTTTTTTCTGGCCAATTTGTATGCCTCTTCCTTGCATCTAATACTATCTCTAGGTTCCCTTGTAAGCCATGGTTTGGCCACCTTTCATATTTTACTTTTACGCCAGACAGGAATAAACAATTGTTGCAGTTCACCCATGCACTCTTTGAATGTTTGCCATTGCCTATCCATAACCTTTCCCAATCCATCATAGCCAACTCACGTCTCATACCATCGTAATTTCCTTTATTAAGATTCAGGACCACAGTCTCATGGTCAACTACGCCACTCTCCATTTTGATGAAGAATTTTATCATATTATGATTGCTCATCCCCAAGGGGCCTCGCACAACTAGATTGCCAATTATTCCTTTCTCATTACACAATAATCACCCTTCCCGATCGCAAGAGGTTGTTAAGCGCATGCGACATTGAACCCAGGTGCATCGCACCATATCGTGCGAGCTGACAATTTCTGCCACCTCCTCGAGGAGGGCAGCAAGGCACTCATCTGATGAGCGAGGGGCACAGTGCCCCACCAACCTGCCCTCCTATCTGGCCTGCTCACCAGCAGTGCTCTTGGAAGCCCTTCTGCTGACCATGGTTGACAGCCTATGGAAAGCTGCCTACGCGCTCTTTAAACAGGCCGCCGAGTCGCCATTTGAACCGGTGGTCATTGCAGTCCCGCCGCCGCCCGCCCCCTCCTGCTGTCCTCGAGAGCCATGAATCAAGCTGGGTAGGCTTCAATTGGCCCGCCCGCATAAAGTGGCAGCACGGAGCCGATCGCGGGCAGCCATCGGCTCTGCGCCCACCCGCGCCCAGTCCCAACTGGCTGCCCGACAGACAGAAAGTTCTGCCTCATGTTTCTGCTCCCAAAAATTGTAATAAAATGAACCCTGGGTTGCTGGGATCTGCTCAAAAAAAAATTCCAGGTAACTGGTGTTTCTGAAAATAGATTTTTCAGACTGGAGAGGCTACAGTGTGCATTCATCCCTCAATCAACATTGCTTAAAAAACAAATGATCTGGTCATTATCACATTGCTGTTTGTGGGATCTTGCTGTATAGAAATTGGCCACCGTGTTTTCTTACATTACAACTGTGGCCACATTTTAAATGGTTTTCATTGGTTGTTAAGTGCTTTGGGACTTCCTGAGGTCGTGAAAGGTGCTATATATAATCGCGAGTCTTTCTTTTATTCTACAGTGACTGGCTGCTGTTCCTTCATTATTGGTGATGAAGTTGCGTTCTCAGGAAATGTGTGCTTCCAGTCCGTGCTTTCCGGTGTTTTTTTTAGCAGGCCTTAAATTGCAGGCATTTGACATGTTTTCCGACAAAAGGGGAAACTATGGCCCAGGTCTCTTACTGTTTGAAGAACTTCTGCTACTTGTGCAGTAAAACTTTGAACCCCATTACTTGGCAAGTGGTCAAAAGCTGAATGTGGATGTGCAGGAAGAACAGAACTGTGGTCGAAACTGCAGGATAACTGTAGGAAGTCACATTTCATGCAAAGTATACAGATAAACTAGGGTCCTCATGGGTTTTCCATCCGTTTTGGCACTGGACTATCTTCAAGTACATGGCTGATAAGAGAATGAAGACATTTCCTTCAAATGATCTCTACATCAACAAGAAATGTTTTGCTATTGAGATCCCAGAGGCTACTGCTGTGGACCAGCATCAGGAAAAATACTCCAAAACAGAATAAGCCCTTTTTGCTTCCGTGTACTGTTTTGACATCCAAATACCCAGTCAACCTAGTTCCTCACACTTCATGCATGTCTAGCTCATTGTAACTCTAAACATTATAGTTGCTCTGACTATACATTTTGCTTGTCTCTTCTCCATTAAGTTGCCTCTGGTCAGTAGGTTGATTCCCGGACAAGGGAACATAATTTAGGCTGATGCCCCAATTCAGTTCCCATGGAGTGCTTCATTATCAGATGAGATTGTTAAACCAAGACCCTGACAGTCTATTCTGATGTTTCAGTTAGATGTTTAAGATCC